>NC_050479.2:75329939-75954939 GCF_012460135.2 Molothrus ater | reverse complement strand
AACTTCTACCCCATTTTCTGCTGGGCACCTGAAGAAGCCAAGAGCTATCACACTGCAGGATTTGTTTTGTGGCTGTGCAAGGTGGCAGCTCTGCAGCTGGTGGGCAGGTGGGTAATGCATTCCTTCCAGGACAGGGCTCCTGCTCACAGCTGCACCTGACCTGGGAGAAACAGGGACTCCTGCCTCATGCCCACAGCCAAACCAAAAGAGAGAAAATGCTTCAAAGAGGTACATGAATCCAAATCTTCTTTGTCCAAACAAAGTGAATGCCCAGATCAAGTACAAAATATCTACTCATCTCTATTGCTAGAAAACTCTAGGCAAACTATGTGTTCATGAGTTTGTGTCTAGCCAACATAATTTTGCTGCTCAGGGGAAGGAGCTGGTCAACAGTAAAACTAAGGGAAAATGAAACAGCAGGAAAATAGATTCAAGCTAAAAACTTAATTTTCTATTTTTTAAAATACATCATCATCTTACACCTGTTTTTAAATTTGATATTTAAGATTGCACACAATCTTAAAAACACATTTAAAGACTATCTTGGTGGCACTGTGGATCTCTGACACCCCTAAGTAGGTCTTAGTATATTTTGATGCATTTTATTTCTTGTATCAGCCCCAAAACACATATATTATGTCCTTAAAGCATTTTTTTAGTTCTTCCATCATGATAAAAAATGTTCTCTGTCCTGTCAATTTACTGTTTAAGCACTTTGCTGTAGCAGCTTTAGCTTAAAACATAAGACCTTCACTATGAATGGATAGCCATTGTTCATAGAAAAAATGTTAATTTTAGTTAATTGTAGCTGTTAAAAAAGTCTGCATTAGGAGGAAAAATGCATTTGATGATTTATCTATAAAGTGATTCAACATTTCTTTCTAAAATTTTGGGGACTTAAGAATTTGAATAAATTACCCAGGGAAACAGAAATTTTGCATGTTAAATATCTAAGTGTTGTTTGAACTTTGAATTTGTGGATTCTACACCTTCAGGGGGGACAAGTGGATCCTTCAGGATGTGAAATGAAAATTAATGTAATGTGCTCTGAAACATTTAGGTTATGAGTACATACTATTTCTGAAAATTTGGGCTAGGAGCCTAACAGAAACACACAAGTCTTTTTCCTGCCTCCACAAACCCTTTTCTCTGATATATGTTAATACATTTACTATCAATAATGAGACTCATAATTTCTGATTTGAATTTCTGTTGGTCACTTCTCAATAGCACTGTATCTTCAACACCTCTTAAGTAATAACAAACCATAGCTGTCTCCACTGGATCTAGACATGTCAAACCAGTGCTGGCTGTAGTACCTAACCCCATGAAGGCCTTTGTGTTTTTAGGTATTGTAAGAAGAAATGCAACAGAGGAACAGGGCAGGTTTGGTTTGGATTTTGAGGGTGGAGAGAAATCCTCTCTTCAGCACCAGTGAAAAATACGAGAGTTGTGTCCATTGTTCATGAGATATGTTCATATGTACTGAATGAGGTATTACCTGACTCTTTCCAGAGGCATCAATCATTAAAGGTACCCCCTAACTGAACTGTATTCCTGATTCCTTTTATATTTCCAAGCCAATATCTATTGGAATTTCCACCTGAGTGCAACAAATTTCTTTTCAAGATCAGAGCTTCTCATATATGCACACAAATAATTCAGAATGGTGTCAAATGAATTTAAAAACTTGCATTGACATTATCTGAAAGAGAAACAACACAAATCTTTTGGACAGGTACTTGTCCTTCATGAAATGCATGGAAAGAAAGTTTACTGTAAATTTTTGATTTGTAAGGAGTTTTATGACTAAAGCCATACATTTTAAAAACATTTAGGAAATGAAGTGTAATGTTTAAAGCCATGGGTTTTGCTTGCCAGCCACATTCATGTTTATACAGCTGGGCTGTTTACAAAGCAGTTTCTCAACCCCATTGCAAAAGCTCTTGAGGGTAAGGGGGGCATAAACTAGAAGACTGATGCAGACAACTTTCTAGAAAGTACAGCAAGCAAGTGGTAAGCTGAAAATTAAGGTTTGGATAACTGGTGAGAGATTACTAAAGGTGGGTTTAAGAAAACTCTGAGTGCTACCTAGCAAAGTGCATGTTTTTAACTATAAAGTGATGTGGCACAGCAATAAAGGTCAAATTTTTTTCCATTAGAAAGAAATATAATTAAAAGGGGTTTTACGTTTAATCAAAAATCTCACTTCCCCATTTGGATCAAATTCAGGGTAGGCCACCAAGATGATGGGGCTGGAGCACTTGCTCTGTGAGGAGAGGTTGGACAGCTGGACTCTGCCTGGAGCAGAGACAGCTTCAGGAGGACCTACAGCAGCTCCCAGTACCTATGGTGAAGTTTCCTTAATACCAGTAACCAAACATCAAAGATATATATTTTGAAAACATTTTAGTGAATATGCTTATATGACACTTCAGGCATATCAAGTTCCATACATTACAGATTTTTGAGTGAGAATTAGTAATAAACCCAGTAATCTGGGGCTCCATATGTTGGCTGTCATTTGAAATCTTCAGAGACTTCTCATGTTCAAATTTATCAGTCAATATTTTCATGATATCAGTGAATTTTCAGTTACTGTGAAATACTGCTCAGAAAGTGATCTAGAAAAATTAAGCAGCCAATACAGTTTGCAAATGCAAATAAATGTGATTCAGACTAAGTTCTCAAGATAAGTATTTGCAATATTTTGAACATCTTATTTAGCCTATCTAATGCCTTAACGCTATCTTGCACACTAACACTGCTCTATATGAATGATATGAGCAGAGTGTTTTTAGCCATTTCCCCAAATTTCTTAATTTCTTTGCCATTCTGACATTCTACCCTTTTCACCCTGGCCTATGCTATTTAAATGTCCTTCTGTACTCACTTTCAGAAAAAGACAACAGCTTTCATTCCTCTTTTTCACATGGTAGCTGTGGGATGGAATGACAACAAAAGAAAGGAATTACTGCAGTGCTCCTGATAAGCTGTTAGAAATGCATTTTTCATCACAGTATCTCCGTTCTTATGTCAGCTGAAAAATTTCATTCTATGTGTCCCCTAGATTTGGCATTCAGCATTTTCTTTTCTGTACCAGCAGATAGCAAGAAGTGGCTTCTTTCACTTACTTTTTCCCCTTTCCTCATCAGGCAGTGTGATCTGATTAACTGCAGTAATAAAAACTAACTGCTAGTAATTCAAACTGGTTTAGTGGGGGTTAAAGGATTTGGTTCAGAGAAGAAGACTTGCAAAAGCTGTGATGCTAGAAATGCTTGTTCATACTCATGCTGAAAAACTAAGTTCAACAGCTTTCATGTTGCAGAAGATGCCTGAAGATCATGGTTCAGATAAGATTACCTAGACCCAGCTGCCCAAACCAAAAATGATCAGAAGGATGGAGCACCTCTCTGGCAAAGAATGGAATCCACTGAACAGTGCACCATCAAATCAATCTCTCTCCAGTTTAGAGAGCAGCCCATTGTGGGGGGTCTGTGTCAAAGACTTTACAGAAGCCCAGACAAATGACACCTGTAGCCTTTCCCTTGTCCACTGCTGCAGTCTCTCCACACTGGGCTGGTCAGGCAGAACTTGGCCTGTGTGAAGCTGTGCTGGCTGTCACAAACCACCTCCATTTCCTCAGCATGCCTTAGCTAGGAGGACCACACAAAATGTAAACAATATTCACCTCATTTTGGAGAATTACTCTATGATGGTTCATACTTGCAGATTCATAACAATTAAAAAGCTCATTAAATTACATAGGGCTTAAATAAGAATAGATTCTATCCCTGACTGTTTTAAAATGGTTTGAGCATCTTCAGCCTTCATTTTTATGATATTGACAAGGCCATGAGACAGTCAGACCAAGGTCTTGGTAAAATTTCCAGCCACATGTTCCTGAACCTTCAGCGTCTTTGTCTGTTTATTCCACTTTTCTCTAGCCAGATGTGAAGTGGAATTTATTACATAAACAAATTAGGAGATCTCTGTGCATAGTGGTGTCAGAATCTTTCAAGTTAGTAAAAAATCTGGTGCCGTATATGCCTTGGTTTCCTTAGCATATAAAATGGAAATTCCTGCCTGAAAGTGAACCATGACAAATGTTCACTGAACGTTTCACAAAACTTATGCATTAAGTTGAGCTAATGCTTTATGTCCTTTCAATGCAAAATAATTTATAAAACATGTTCAAAGTTGACATAGAAAACTCTGGCAATGAAACATAATGAGATTATTAGAATGGTTAAAAATAAGGTTTATGTATTCTTGTTTTTCTTTATTCTTGGATGAGGAAAGAGGAGCATTGAAGAAATACTTTTCAGTTTTATCTAAAAATGTAACAAAATATTATGAAATATTAAGATTTTCTCTGAAGGTTGCTTCTCTATAAATAACTACTTGAAACTATTCAAATAACTATGAATTCAGTTTTTTTCATTTATGTTTAGGAAACATCACATGTAACAACTCCTGACTTGCACCTGAACAAAAAGAAAAAGTATTGTTTCTATGCAATAGGAATCCAGTTGATTTCCAGATACTGAAAATCTTCAGATGGAAGAGGATGTTACAACGTAACAGATCTACTTTTGGTCATTAGGGAGTTTAACTAAGAGACGAAATTTTACATCCGTGCACCTAACAAAGTAGGAACTTGAGGTTCACCCATATCCCAGGTGAATGCTCTTAACCATGCAGTAAAGGCTAAATTTCTCCTGCCTTTCTGTAAGAAGGGATCAATTTGGTTTTTAATCCTGTTTCACAGAGCACCTAATTCTCACAGCATAAAACTTTGATTGTACCATTAAATAGAATTACTTTCGTTAAGTTTTGCTCAATTACTTCAGTTTCTTGAATTAACATACAAATGACTCATCTACCTCAGTATTTTATCTCTTAGCAATGATAATTAAAGACAATATCTAGGGAGAACATGAGTTTGATAAGTTTTTGACTGATGCTGGATGTCTTGACAACCTTCTGTAAGAACAAATTCCAGATATTCACTTACTTTTCTACAAGAGATGGTCTATTTTCTCCATCTTTAATCAGACTCCTGCAAGCCTGATTCAATGACCCATGCCTCTAGTACTGTACAGTTTGATCTATAGCCACTTTACATTCAGCTTCTGATGTATTTTCATAATTTTGCACATCTTAATTTTATGAAGTTTTTGATCTCATCTTGTCTAAACTCCTCATTTGGTAGTGGATCCTTCAATTTAATGATTGAAATTGCCTTCTGGGTACTTTCTTCACTGTCATTATTTCCTTTCTGAGATTTGGAGAACAAAATTGCACTAAGTTCTCCAAAACTGGACATTGGGAGTTTTGATATAGTAGGAAAATCTTCCCATCACTCTCTCTCTCAGCACTTATCCTGATAACTTCCAGTACTTTGTTAACTTTTGCCTGCCACTGCATACTGAGCCATTGATTTCTGAGTGAAGATTTAGTCTTGTACAGTTCACTCTTTCTTTCATACAATGGGCTGTTTAAATTCCAAATCCAGAAGGCAGAAAGAATGTGAGCTAACAACAGAAACAAGTTTGACATGGTTACAGATTTTTGGTGGCAAAACAACTTCTGTAGAAGTGCACACTGTCTTCTGACTTAATCACAGCATAAGGATTGTTTTACCTTATGGTGCCTTTTTGGCTGCATTGCTTCATTATCATTTACAGGAAAAGAATAAATAACAGGAAGAAAAGATCAATTTCCCATTCAAAGCTGACATGACCAAAAAACCCCATGCGGCTAAACAAACTGTAAGATAAATTATAGGATATATGATGTGCTGTACACCAGACAAATGTGTGGGTTTTTTCTAAAACTGTGTGAATAACTGATGGTTTTGTTCAGTCAGAATAAAAAAAATTGAAAGCCCCAATGATTTAATGTGAAGTATTTTGTGTTTATCTTTCTTGTCAGAAGGAAAAAACCACCCATATTTCATGTTTCCTTAATGAGAACTAAGGCTTAAGCAAGCCCAGTTAAAAACTCTTGGGTAGTAACTACAGCCATAAGATCCAGGGAAGTGATCTTCTCACACACTCTGCTTGGCACATGAGAGACCATGTCTGGAGTAATGCGTCCAGATCTGGATTCTTTAGTGCACAGAAGACCTTATCAAAATGGTCAGGGGCTGGAGCACAGGGGAAAGAGGAAAGGCTGAGAACGTTGGGTTTGTTCATGCTGGAGATCAGAAGGTGAAGGGGAAACCTTACTGATATCTTCAGGTACCTGACAAGAAAATGCAGGGAAGATGGCAGCAGAGTTTCCCTGGATATGCACAGAGAAAGGACAAAAGGCAATGAAAACAAAATTGAACATTGAAAATTCCACTTGGGTGTTAGGAAAATTTTCTTTGTCATGAGAGATGTAAAATATTTGAAAGGGCTGAGTTTTAGTTCTTTGTCCTTGGAGGTGTTCGAAATTCATATAGTCAAATCCGCAAGAAACATGATCTAATTAAATTTGAGGCAGTAGTAGCCTGTATGACCTCTCAAGGATCCTTCCAAGCTAAATTAACCTATATTTCTGCATTTCTTTGGACGATGGTTGTTACTGATCCAAGAGATGATTGGAAAACATTTCAGAAGGAATCTGAGTATTTTATATCTGAGCTGCTGAGAAACTACATTCAGCACATTGCTTTCGGCTTGCTGGCTTTGTCTAGGCCGGATCATGTTTCTTCCACTCTGTTCAGATTTGTGAATATTATCAAGTCCACTGAAATTGTATTTTGTTGTGAAAAAAATATTTGTCTAAACTGTTTTTAAGCTCTAAACTTTCTCCAATTTTATAGTAGTGAGTCAACAATAAATTTCTAAAAACTAGTCTTCTAGCTTCTGAATGTTTCACAAGCATTAGATGATTAATCCTCATATATATCTATTACTCAACTAAGCATTTTTATGCAGGGTGTACAGAAATATTGGTCCCTAGCTTCAAAGTTATCTGTCAGTTCCATTCATTTCTGACAGTTTGTTAAGCATCTCACTTTGGTCCTCAAATCAGGTCAACGAAAATTCCCTGGTAGGTATATAATAGAGGATCCTAAAGCTATTAGTGAAATCCACAATAAATATGAATTTATAGACCAATAACATCAGCAAAGTCACTAATGGCAGTCATAGTGCAAATTCTTGTGCATGATGCTCAAATGAAGTTTGCAAATTAATTCTTCAACAAATAAATACAATAAAAGTGTATCCACTGCTATTGGTCTCACAATCCAATCTCCATGTAATCACAGCGTGTTGCTATTCCAGCTCCAAATAAATATCAACTTGACAATCCAAAATATACATATGCCTTTGGTAGCTTTTTCCCTTTAAATTCTATGCCAGGCTCTCTATTGATTCATATGTTTAGCACATTCCTTTGGAAAAAAAAGTCAAAGCGACTGGCTAAAAAATTCCTGAAAATGGTATCTACAAACGCTTTGTGAGAGGGTGAAGTGTTCAAAATGGGCTGCTCTTGATTCTTTCAGTCTGAAATGTACATGTAGGGGGTGAGCACCGTGCATATGAGTGTTAGAAAATGACTGGGGACATAAAAGAGTCGGTAGGTTGCCAAAGCCAACATGCTGGTGTCATTGTGCCCACTTTAACTTAAGACAATTGAAACTGTTCTTCTGTGATTTGATAAGACTTGATTAATGGGTCTATGAGTTGCTTAAACTATGACTCAAGTCTAAGCCTGAAACTCAGTCAGTATTTTTAGATTATTAAAAAATGGGCAGACAGTTGAGGCAGGGAACTCCTTCATCTTGTTTACCTAAGGAATGAAGTGTAAGGTGTTTTTCACAGGCACTTGAAAGCAGAGGTCTGTTCTGTGAGTCACTAGTGGAATTTCCACAATTACTATTAAAAGATAACTAGAAGAATAACAACAAGAAGCTCAATTGCTAAATGATTTGCAAGTTAAAGAAGACTGAAATTAACCTCTTCTAAATATTAATTCTTTCTCTTTAAAGCAATACAGATTTAAACTCTATCCAAGCACAATGGTGTGTTTTCATTTTTGCAAATACTTCAGCTGAATGATCCATTTGACATGATATATTTTTAGTATTCTTTTTTTGAAGTCTACGGTTGTAGACAGACACTGCTCTGAACTTATAAATTTTTTGCAAAGAGTCAAAAACTGGTGTCAAAACATCTGAAAGATATAGTTAATTTATTCACACTGTATTTTCAGACAACCTATATTGGATGTACGTGGTAAAAAGTAACTAACTTTCTCACTTTATCAGAGTAGTTCCATAGTTCCAGGGCTCTGATAAATCCAAAACTTTTATGGTTAAAAATTGTGTTTTCTAACACATGAAAAATGTGTTAGAAAACACAGTACTATGCAGACAGTAAGAGCAACATGATACTTATGCAGATATTTAGATACTCAGTTATTTAGATATTTATTCAGAACTATTTTCTGAAAAGTCTGGATCTCTCTCCCTATGATTTGACTTGTCTGTGCAGACGCTGAAAATGTGTCATGGGGAAAATCCTGTTCAGTTTGCCCCAAATGCCTTTTATGTGGGAACATTCTGTTCAGAGTAATCATGTTCTGTTTCTCTTAATAGATTTTGGTGATTCAGCCAAGACATTATTGATAACAGAAGCTGCAAAATACTTTAATAAGGGCATTCTTTGCTGATAGGAATGAAGCTACAGAGATGTTGATTTCTCCGAGGAGCTGCTAAATACCAGGGACTTTTTGTTAGATGTTTGAGTATTGTCTGACTCAGACTGAAACCAAACCAAAACAAACCATCACATGGGATAACATTACTGTCAGTCATCTTTACAGAGTAAGTGGTTAAATTCCGATGCAATGACCCCTGTCTTGATCAGCAAGGAGCAGACTTCCAGTGGTAAAATGTTGAGCCTTGAACAGCTCAAGGCTAAACCCCAAACCTGAGATAGTAGAAGTGATACACATACTATTAGAATGGGCATGGCACAGAGGAGAATGAATGACATTCACTGTAATTATTTACTCCTACTCAACCTGAGTTAATGAAATTTTGACAGCAGTATTGGAAAGAGAGGTCAGTCATGCATTCCTCTGAATAAAAGCCAATAACACAACAGTTATGATTATAACAGTGATTACAGTCTTTATACTGTGACATCTAATTAAATGGTTACTTGAGGGGACTTTCCTAAAATGTATTCATCTGTCTTCCACCCCATATTTATAAACATATGAAATTCCCTAATGAAGAATGAAAGTTCTCAAGATTATCTCATTTGACATAAACTTGGATCTTAGACAGGCCTGGGGTCTGAAAACTATACAGAGGTGCAATAAGTAAGACTGTATTTCTAAACTAGACAACACCTTATGATTTAGGCATTGAGGACACAAGGCATTCAGATTAAACAGAGGAAAAAAGAAGGTAATTATGTACACTGTTCATAAAGGGGCAAAGATTCCAAAATTAATTACTTTGGAAATTACAAAATTAATTAATTTGGGTGATTTATTTGGATTATTATCATGGCACCAAGGGAGAAAGATTTGATGGAATTTTGATGGAATTACTTCCTCTTCCTCCTGTGAAAGATTCTTCGTGTTGTCCCAACTATAGTCCCAGCCTCAAGCAGAGTTAATCAAGTTAATCATGTCTTGCTAGTCTATGTATTTATTTCCCACAAAAAGAAGACACAGAAGAAAAACTGATTTCTGGGTTTAAACATTTTCTTCTCATATTCCTGGTTTCCCCTCTTCATTTCTCTTGAAGGACTAGCCCTTTTTATATGAAATTTTGTACAAACCAGTTGTAAGCTGTAATTCACTGCAGATGAGCATGTTAAAAATTCGACTTTTTGAGAAGGATATGGCTCAAGAAATTTTGCTTCATTAGGTATCTGGAGGTAACTTCATAATTAACCATTTCTTGGTAGAAACCCCTTCCTAAATAAATATAAATCTAATGATAGCAAGTGACAGTGTCTGAAACTGTCTGAAACCTCTATCAAGAAGAAATATTAAGCTTATTAGTGTGAAATTATTAAAATTAAAGAGAGAACAAAGTGAGTGTAGAAAGAAACTATGGCCCAAAATTTGGCTTAATATCTGCAATCCTAGGTGTGCTGGAGCTGATGGTCTATATTATATCAGGAAATGAATTTGAAATAAAAGGTGCAGTAAACATAGCACATGATTCACATCTTGGTACTGAACTCAAGACAGCTAGATATAAATAGAATAAGAACAGAAAATTAATAAAGCAGCAAATCCTGATTTCCAATGTACCTTGAAGTTGTTTTGTTTTGTCCTCACTTGGAATGACTTTTTGCATTCCAGTGAAGAAATGTTTATTGCCTATTACAAACCAAGATACTTAAAAACATCGGACGTGAAAAACCCTGCATCTTACATGCAGCACTAGTCATCAGAAATTAATGATAAAGAAAGGAAGTATAGCAGTCGCGTTTATAGCAGCAGAGCAGCTGTTAAACACTACTTGGCAGCTCCTACATCATAAAACCAGAGATGTACTTACTGGAGCATGAGTGATCAGGGGTTGTAAATGCACCATGTTCTCTCTCTCTCTCTCTCCCTCTGGGTCTGTAACTCATGAAGGAGCTTGAAAACTTCAGAAATGTGGATTCAAGTTCAGCATGTAGGGCCCATAGTTAAAATGCAAGTGCATGAAATTGCATGTCCATTGAAAAACATTGCTTATAAATAAAGGGATTTGAGCTATGTAGATACTGACATCAAGGATGAGCTTTTGTGGCCCAAGGGAATATAAAACTACTGAGGTGGAATGCTGTGCTCAGCCTGTGGTATCTGGGACACAAGTACAGGTTAATTATCCCATAGCTGTTTTGGCTAATAAAATTGGACATTTTAGGTAAGTCTGAAATTCTTGTCTTAGGCTGCAAATGTTACAGGACAGATCCTCATGGACGTTTTACCAAATCAAACGAATGATGTCTCAAACATCTGCTTGCTAAAATGCAGTGGACTAGGAAAAAATGCATTAAATATTAATAACATTGTCAGTGCTTTAGAAATAATACTACTAGGAATAATAGAGATTTCAAATATTTTAATTCTCTATTCAATTATTAGATAATTTAAAAATATAGGCCATATTCTGAGTTTCTGGGCTTGATTCATGGTGGGTGTGGAGGACATTTAATTGTTCTAGATAAAACTTGCACATACTACTACTGATACTTACAGTGTTCTACATCAGTCATGAACAGAAGCCTACAAAGAATTTAAGATACCTGGCCTCAAATCTGGTGCCCTGCCCATGTGAGTTACAGGAAAAGATCTTGGATGCCTTCAATGTGTATTATATGAAAACTTGGAAGTGAAAAAAGGTGATAGTCTGAAAGAGGAGGGAGATTTTTCAGAGTGACAAAATTCCACAGAGCATTAGTCTCAACAGCTGCACAAGAGAAACATTATTGATTATTAAATAATTTCTCTTCAGATCAGTACTTTGCCTGTTGGACTTCAGTAAAAATATTTTTTGCACTTATAAATCCTATATTTCTGTAATATTACATCTCTGTGCTGTATGGAACCAACAAAGAATCACAAGATATATATAATTTTTCCTGGCTAACATTGTCTTTTTATCTTTAGTCTCCCATTTATAATTACAGTATTTGAAGTGAGATTAAGAACTAGCTAGATATCTTCCATATCTATATTTTGGAGAAATATATTAGAAAAAGAACAGATGATTTACAAACTCGTTTTTTGTCTGCTAAAATAAAAGACAATTATTCCATCAACCTTGTATTTTTTCTAATTTCACAAATTTATTTGTAGTAATTTCTTTGAAGTCCTATCGGGATAGCATCTTCCCCATCATATACTGAGGATTTATTTTTTTCTGCAACAAAAGAAAAGACAGTGAGAGCACGGTCTAAAAGAAAGAGATTTTAAGATTTTTAGGGCAAGTTACCTCCCAATGTCATTCCAGCAGCTGCTGCAGAACAGCACCACTGCTGGTTTCCTCCTGCCTGTGGATGATTCTGTTATGTGCAGTTATGGACTGTGACAGGAAAGAGAAGCTATTTGTGGCTTTCCCATTAATTCAGTACTCATTTTGGGAAGTAAGGAATGAGCAAACTTTATCTTGTTTTCATCGGACCTAAGAAGGAAGGGAATGTTATCAGGCACTTTGTTAAATCCTTCCTTTATTCCAGCTCTAGTTTTTCCCCTGAATTGCTACACTGGTATTGTCAAAACTATGCAGGGTGAATTGAAATGATTGACAAACTATCATCACTGAACATCCCTGCCATTCCCCCACGCTGCCCTCAGGAAGGGGAAATTACAGAAGTATTACCATGTCAGCTGTAAATAAAATGTTTGCCTTGAAATAATTCAGTAGTTAAATAAAAATAATTCCAGTAGGAAGACAACTGGGCAGCTATGTCATCTTAGCAGAAAATAAGGCTAAAGTTACGGCCACTTGTATTAAGCTCAGCCCCAGAAGAAGAGGTTTGGAGCAGCTCAGCCCTTTGAGTCCAGCTGGCAGAAGCTTCCAGAAGGTGCTGCTTTTGCTGGGCATGTCACAGGGAGCCTGCAGCCTGAGCCAAACCACAGCTATGGGAATGGCTCCAATGGCTTCCAGACAGCCTGTGTGGAAGTCTGTGACCTACTTCTTGCAACATTGCAGTGCACAAACATACTTCCTACCTAGGGGAGCTCTGGGTTAATTTCCAAGAATAATTTCTTGATACTTTTATCTTGATTTCCCCTTTTCTGTCCTCTCTTCCTGCTGAGGGTACCAGCCTATGGTGGCCTCTCCCCAGCCCCGTTTCTCAGTTTTCTCAAAAGTGAGAGGAATATATGCCTATCATTCATCCAAATGCACTAAGATATGCACACACTTCCCTCCAAGGTACTTTCCCCACAAGACAAAAAGCATTTTTAAATCCCCCAGAGTCCCACAGCAGAGTCTGGAAGGCTTTCTTTATGGAAGGCCTTGGTGCTCTCCTTGTCATACCCAGAGGAATGAAACACAGCTCCATTCCTGGAAAGCCTGAGATGGGGAGAGAGAAACCTGGAATGAGGGGAACAGTGCCAGAGCATGCAGCAGATCCCTGTGATCCCATCTCCAGCATGGTCATGGGGCAGGATGATCCTGAGGGGTAGTTCAACAAGGAGAGCAGAAAAGAAACTCACTCTCATTTTATTATTAAGATATTGTACTAGAAGGAAATCAGCAAATACAGGTACACCAAGCTTGTGGGTTTGATCCCTGGCTGGGCCATTCACTTAAGAGTTAGACTTGAAGGTCCTCATGGGTCCCCTCCAACTCAGAATATTCTATGATTCCGAGAGCAAGGAAGGACATGCATAATAAAAACATAAACCCAAGAACACCAATTTTTCTTGCAAGGAACTATGACAAATAAACTAAACAAGGAAAATTAATTTCCCATGGAGTCGTTGTATGTTCTCTTTTATTTCTAGAATGTTATTTTTCTTAGTTTTAATCTACTGTTGAGCATGGTTTGCTTTCTCTAATCTCCTCTGAGGGTTCTCCAACCTCTTATGAGGGTTTCTCCAACTTCCTCTGAGTATCATATTTTTGCTGTGATGTCTACTCCTGTTTATGACTTCTGAGTATGGTTTGTTTCCCATTAGCAGTATCTGGACTTCCAACTGGATTTCTGATTATGAATCTTACCAGAAAATTAACTTAAAATTAGTCATAAAAATTGCCTTGAAGTGGCCTCACAGCCCCAAAAGCACAGCTACAGTTAAGCCCTGTAGAATGTGGATCAAACCTTAGCAAAGGCTTAAACATCACTATGTGAGGGTGAAGATGCTGGACTGTGAGGTGTGGGGCTGGTGAAACACTGTGGTGGTGTGGGCACATCTGTGCTGTGTGCCCCAGACACACCATTCCTGGCTGTTTAATGAAGCAGTGTGGCTCCCCTGCATTTTCTGTGCCCTTTGGGAACAGTCTGATATATGAGGCTGCACAACCAATATGTAACAGGCATGGAATGGAGTCATGCTTTCTGGGCATGCCTATGATGCCCAGAAAACATGATGTATAGCAGAGCTGTGGATCCTGTTGCAACTACTTGGCAGCCCTGAGGCAGTGTTGTACCTCTCCAAAGAATAATCTACTAGAATCCCCTCCCATGCTCTTCCCTTTTCCACTTCTAACTGACATCTCAAAATCTTGTTCCACTATCTTGCTGCAAGATAAATCTGTATAGGGTAGTTAAAAACTCAGTTTGCATGCTGAGCTGGCAGAGGGGTGTGGAGCAGAGTGCCAACATCAGGTCCTGTAAATCTGAGTCCTAAGAATTGTGTAACTCAGCAGATTTTTGAGTAACAGCATTGGTTTCTAGTCCATTTAGTATGGGTGCTGTAATACAGACTTCTGAGTGGCCCTCACTGCTTTTTCCTGTTTTCCAAACAAAAGGGTTTTTTTTCCTAGAAGCATGACTTTTGCCAAGAATGGTAACCACAAAAATTGCTGTTTACATCAGGAATTCAGAGGCACAGACAGCAAGTCTCCCTCTTGTCAGGATGGAGAAGAGAGAAGAAGTTTGAGGCTCTGGGTTACCTTGGTGGGGAGGTTTGGGTTAGCGTGGGAAGAGTCCACCACAAGGAGCACAACACTAACACTGGTTTTGCTGCTGCCAGTAAGGACCACAGAGTGCCACAGAACAGAACACTTTTTGGTCTGCTTTTGTTGTTGTACACTAAGGTTTAAATGAAAAATTCACCTTCCTCCTCCAAATAAACTTTGCCCAGTTCGAGAATCCTAGTCACTGTAAACAGCAGGTCTGACAGCAGCTGCTGACAGTAACCTGAACTAATTACAAAGAAATCAATTTCATGGAAAAGAGGTAAAACATGCCAACACACAAAGCATTAAGGGGCAGGAGGAAACTGAGTATGCTTTTAAATAGTTCTTCAGATTTGTGTCATTTGCTCTCCTGTTTAAGTTCCACAATACTGCTGTGGAGAAATCAGGTTTGCACAAATACAAACAAATGTGCTGTGGGTTCAATCCTGCCAGGGTGCCCAGCAGCAGAGCTTGCAGGGTGGCAGCAGACCTCCTGCAGATGATGGGAGCAGGAACACAATCTTCTTCACTTCAGAGCTGAGCTCTGGAGTGCTAGGAATAATCCTCTGACTGTTCAAAAGAGACTGATTTCAAGTTAATCAAAATTCTTCATCCATTGTATTAAAGCCAAAGGATCCAGCCCCTTTATATTCTATATCCAGTACCTTTATATTCCTTAATCTACAAAGCACATTCTAACCCTTCAGCTTTTCATGACATGCAAGTTGCAACCCTTGTAGTTTCTTCTTCGTTGTTTAGTTGAGATTTTCATAACTGAAGTTGCCTCTGATCTTTAAAAGTCTTGCGAAAACCTTTATGAGGACAGAGTTTACTTCTGGATTTCTTGACTAGAGTATTTCCTTCCTTTCTTTTAATGTTTATCACTCAGATAATGAACCTGACTGCTAAATTCCATTAAGTTCTGCTAAGACTACTAAGTTTCAGTAAATTCCAATAGTGTTTAAATTTCATCCCTTTCATGCATTTATTCTGCTATTTAGTGCTACATAGCATTACCATTCTGTTAAAGACATTCAGTTATTTAATATAAATCATAATTTGTTTATCAAATAAGGTAGAAATTATCCCTCTGTGGTGTTTTTAATACAAATTTAAGTAAATAATTATTTCCCTACATCTCAAATGTATTCTTTTTATAGAACTCTCATGGTTTCTTCCTAATAAGTTTTACAAGGTTCTTCTGTACAACTTTAAATGTTTTAGAGATCTTTGGAAGTGAAAAGAAACATAATTATAACTGTCAAGAGAAATTAATAGTGATATAATGCTTCATCCACTTATGCATAGGTGAAAAAGAATATGAAACAAATGTTTTAAATCAAAATAAAGCTTAAAATTACTCTCAGATCTTATCAACCCTAGTTCATTACATAGCAACTGTAGCTGCTCGATATTGTTTGTCACAACTTTCTTTTCTCTGCTGTATAGACTATAAATTTGGTTTTGGAAAGAAAGAAGGAGGGAATAAGAATAATTGGTTTCAGAAAAGGAGACCACAAGAAAATCAGTGCAGATTGCATCAGTGGTAGATGCAATCTTTTGAGAAAATAGTCCAAGTCTAAGGAAATAATCTAAGAGTGTAGGACAGAGTAGCCTCTAAAAGAAGCAAGAAAAACAATATAAATTGTGCAAAGGCAAACTCTTCTGAAGTAAGACAATGGTTAAAAGAGGTACCATTATACTTGAAGATAGCTGAGAATAAGAAGGAATTGAATAAAAGCAGAAACACTATTAAGTGTGAGTACAGAGCAGCAGCAGTAGCATGTGGGCATAAAATGAAAAAGATTAGGGTGAAGACTAAGACATTAAATATTGTTGGGGGTCACATAAAGCAACAAGTGTAGATCATACAATTTAATTAGAAATAAAAGAAAGACAAAGGAAAGTTCATTCTGTCCTTAGCAGGTGAAGGAGCCATGTCTAAAAGGGAATCATCAATGTATGAACATCACCATGTGGGAGTATAAGGGGCTGCCAGTGAGACCAGGAATTCCATGTATTTTTATTCAGCATTTGCACCAAAAGATGGATGGAAGAATGGGGATTATGACAGCATGTGTTACTACATGTGTTTATACATGTCCTAGGTGGCTCTTTGTCAAGGAACTTGACCCTCTTTTTCTAACTTTCTCTTTTTTGGCCATTTGTTTGTTTATTTGCTCATTTTGTTTTGGGGTTTTGTTTGTTTGTGGCTTTTTATTTGCTTATTTTGTTTTGGTTTTTTACTTATTTTTTTGGATGTGTTTCTTTGACGTTGAAGGTTCAGGGGCAATGTATAGTAAATACTTGAGGTGCTGCAGGATTAGGCAAAATCATGAGCACCTTTGTGTCTAAGCTTCCACATAATTATGCATGGATGAGCAGGCTATAGCAGCAGCAATGTTGTTCCAGCTACTCCTGGAACATGCTGCCTTTCTTTTTCTGTGATAGAACCTAAAACATTAACAGGGCAGTATATTATCTCTGGGAAATTACAGAATCATTAAGGTTGGAAAAGACCTCCAAGACCATCAAGTCCAAATTTTCACTGAACAACACCTTGTCAACTAAACCATGGCTTCCTCAGCTGGTCCTCATAGCACTTGTTCTCTAGACTCTTCACCAGCTATATCAATAAATGGCATTACATAACTAACGAAAAAGCAATCATCAAACAAGTTCCAGTTTTACCTGTGACTGTATGCAATTTTACCTTCAGACTGTATGCTACCAGTCATTCCCAGTCAGGTTCATAAAATACGTGCATTCTGATGAGACAGAATGATCTAGATTCAGAGTATAGAGCTGTTGAACTGAAAGCAGGCCTGTTTGGTGACCTGAGTTGGTGGCAATACTGGAAGAATGACCACAAGCTGCTGGACCAGACATCTGAAGGCAAAGTTTGAGTCATAGGCAAAGGAGAAAGCTTTTCTGCATCCTTTTACTAGGACTTCAGTTTAACTTGTGAGCAGCTGCTGCTTCCTGTCCTTCTATCAATTACAGATGCTAAAAATTCCCTTATTTTGCAACTTATGAATATTCACAAAATAATTTTGAAGGATTTCTTATGAAATAATGTACAGATGGGCTTTGATTTTTTGGACTTCTTACATCTTTACCAGCCTAGATTGCTGTACACTATCTCTAAGACCATAAGCTCTCACTTCACTCAGAAATATGTGGTTACTTGTTTTGCCAGAATAAACTAATGACTACGTGAAATGGCTCCTCTCAGAAACTCCCAGTCACAGTGAAATTAAGCCCTTTTGGATCCAGGACCTTTGTATTTCTAAAAACAGCAACTGGCTTCTGTTTTCTGGTATGCTGAGTAGTACTTGCAAGTCAGTTCATTTAACAATTATTTCAGCAGTCTCTCAGTGTACTATGGGATTTGCTGGTGCTTGGTTTTCTTTTTTAATTATGTAGATCCTACAGTATGGCTAATATGCTGTCAAGAAGTATTAATACTTCATTTATGGATAAATATCTTTGCCCAGGTGGCAGAGAAAATCCAAATATTTCTACCAATCAAAATAGTAACACTAAAAATCTGATTTTGTCCGTGGTTTTGAGTAAAGAATATGCCAGTATTCAAAATAGTAAATCTTTGGTCTTAGAATTTCAGATTTCAGGATTTCATTTCAATACATAGATGCTGATTCAGAATTGTGAGATAATGAAGCTGACAGCCATGCTGCTGAAAGGAAGGATTGCTAAGGCATACAGTTTTGAGTTATAGCTTTGTCTTTTATCCTTCTGATGTGTTTTGTGACGAATACTGCATATTTGATATAATGTGAGTCCTATGGTCAATCCTTAATTCATCTTTAATGCACTAGAATTCAATGTAATTAATACAAAGAGAAAAAGTACAAGAGGGAATGTCTTCTCCTCAGTTATCAATCTATAAAACTATTCAATTAATGAGAGCCATGCTGAAAACTTAATTGCTTAGCAGTGGGTATTGCAAATAGGTTTCACCTTAACTTTAGCTTATCTGGCCTTGTTCTGCCCTTTCCCTGGAACTCATTCTCATCATATACTTGTGAAGAAGGTTCAGGAGTTGTATTAAAAAACGAACATTTGCTAAGTTTTGATCTAAGAATAACAGCAAAAAATTACTATATTATGTGTTTATTGATGCCTTTGGAGCTTCCCCATGTTTGTGTTGTTGATTAAATCTTTCTGCTTTGGAAACCATCAATGGGAGCCCAGAAGGATCCACTTCTTCGGCCATAAATACTTCTAGATGAAAGAAAATACTTTTTGTTTACTCATCTGTTCCTGGAATTAGCTTGTTAGGGGTAAGGTTGATAATTCTTGACACATTTGAAAAAAACTATTTTGAATGTGTTTCTAGGACAAATTTGAGTGTGATCACAGCTATACAGTCATGCAAGAGAGAAGGATCCATCTGTGAGCTTCACGAACTCAATCTAATCCTGTCTGTCCCTCACAGGACTTGGTGTACTGTGTTATCATCAATATCATTTGTAGTCCCAAAAAGAACAAAGAAATGATGAATGAGGAGACAGGGTATAATACAGACTAGTAAAATGGCAACCAAAGTAGATACTTTATATATTACATTCAGGTAATAAGAAAAATGATGATACATCTCACAAAAAAAAAAAAAAAAAAAAAAAAAAAGGAATGAGTAGTAAAATGAGCAGTAAATCTTGATTTCTGACTGTTTATACCCAAACAGCTGTGACTTTGCTACTCTCTGGTATTCAGAAGAAAAGGATTCTTCCAATTAGAGACAGACAACCATACCAGTCATTAAGCACAGCTATAAAGAGTCTGTAATGGGCTGCCAAACAGCAGGGGGGCTGTAACACGCCTTTGCATTGAGGTGGAAGATACAAAGCAATCAAAGCAGCATTGACTAGTGCCCATTACTTAATGCATAAATGTAACAGGAAATATGACTTCAGTCCCTTCACAATATAGAACTAATTTTATCTGCTCATTGCTTTGGTTTGTGCTCCAGATTGCTCCTGGCTCTAAATGCAAAAAGAAAAGATGAACTCTGGCAGTTACAGGTTAGGAGAGCTCATGGCTGACCAGGCTAGACAGAAACTCCCTGGCTGCAAATCAGTGCCCAGCCCTGCTGCCCACCAATAATGAGCAGGTGGCTTTCCTTCACTTTGCTTGTGCTAATGTCTTCTCTGCATAAAGGGTACCTGGAGATGCAGGAACACGGAGCTGATACTCTGCAGTTGAGCCAGTGTGCTTCTCTGCCAAATAAGAGGTAACTCTCTGCTTGAATCTTAACATAAATCGTAAAAATAAGAGATGGGAAAGAATAGTGTGATGAGTCATTTGATCATTCTCCTTGCCAATGTAGGATTATTACCTACTGTGCCCAAATTAGAGTTCTTGTGCCAAGTAATTTTTAGGAAGCCTGAGCTTTGTAGGGTTTGCTCTGGAAAAAATACCATATTTATTTTTCGTTTGAGATTAAATTTTCAACTGTGTAATGCTGCTGTCAATTATGACTATGCCAATCATTATAAACATGTCCAAATACCTTTACTCTTCTCAATGGTGTGAAAATAAGCTGATTATCCAGCTTCAACCAAAAGTTGTACTTGTGGTTGTATATTCCATGCCCCAAGATACAGAGATGATAAGAACAATGGAGTAGTGACTTATGAGCTAAGCTCTTTTCTTTTTTGGAATTATAAGACTTCATGGACACAGACCAATTTCGTACTGACATTTTTTTCTCATACAGGATAAGGAGCCACCTTTTCAAGGTACCTAGATTTTTAAAAACATGGAGGCACTTAAAAATGTGGTTCTCTATGCATTTAACACCCAGTTGCAAGGAAAACATTGGCATGTTTTCAAGACCAGTCATGCCCATCAATTGAGTTACCAAGTTAAGTGAAATACTGAACAGAAACTTCCAGGAAAGATTGGTGTCTGTAGCTGGAATGTCTATATTGAATTACAATAGCTTTAAAAGCCTTTGAAAGTATTAATATTTTGTACATCTTAGGAAAAATTAATATCGTAACTGCTAATGCTTTAGTAGGAGAAAGCTCTACATTTTGCCCACCACACTGCATGAATATCCTGCTAGTTTTAGAGAGCCCTTGTACAATTACTTTTAACTTCCCAGAGTCTTTATATATGACTTAGTTCTCTATTTTTAGAAGAATAAGTGTCCCAGACAATATTGTGATATTGTTATGACAATAAGAGAGAAAATATGGCTAATACAATACAAAAATAGATTCTTTTAGACATTTGTTCTTAATAAAATAAATGTTATAGTGGTAGGAACACAAATCAGTAAGGAGGTATGACAGTTGTCTGACTTAGTAGCTAGCTACCTATGAGGACAGAATATATTGTAATCATAGAAAGAATTGTAATCATAGAAATCAGACTTCAAAACCACATTATTAAATTTCTGGTGCTTTTTATTACCAGGTCATTAGGATTTCTTGTTGTGAAGTTTTTAGTTACAATTTATTTAGTCTACTTTTGAATGTTGTGAAGTTGCTTTTATGACTCCCTGGGGGAGACTGTTTCTCATTCAAACAAATCCTACATTTGCAATATTTTGGCTAATATGGCTTAAAATAATTCAATTCCAATTGGTGGCTGTTAATAATAATCTAGAATGCTTCATTATAGTTATTCTTGTACTTCAAGTTTATTTCTGGAGTATTTATTCTCTACACTAAGGTTTTCAATCACCTTAACTCTTGTAAATGCATTTTGTTTTTCTTAGGCTTTGAGCCTATACAGAAGCTATATGTATATAAAGGTATTCCCAAGCTAAAATCCTTAGTGAACTAAATCTATTTGTTCTATTATACTCTCTATGTATGCTATCCAGACACTTTATAAACATATACATACATATAAGGTGTTTACATACAAAAGCTAGGAAAAGGGACTTATGCTCAAGAAAGACAACTTCAGGATTTATTATCAGGAGGGCCTGTTCCCAGATTCCTGAACCCTGCTCAGGACAGCCAGGTGTGAGCTCACTGTCCATGTACAGAGACAGCAGACCCTGAGGCATCACAACTGAGATTAAAAAAGTCCTGTGCCTTTTCCCCAGGTCCTGTGTGCCAGTCTTGTGCATCTCCTTAGGATGCTGGGCTGTGAGACAGCCCAGGTGGCACCAGGGCTGTGTGTTAAACACCTCAGTGGCTTCCTGGGGCTGAAACACCACATTTGCTTGTCTGCACCCTAATGCTGAGCTCCACCTCACCCTGCCATCCAGATATAAGTCACTAGCTCTGCTTGTTGTTTGGAAACTTCCCTGAATCACAGAAAGTTTTCCTATCTGTTTCTATCCTATGCAGTTTTCTTTTCTTCCTATGCAGTTTTCCTATCTGTTTCTCATTTCCATTAGGAATCACTTGCATGTTCATCACAAGATGCATAGCTCAGCAGTTGAATCAGCAGGGAAAAGAGCTGTATTCCATTTCCTTTGAAATTGTCTACTGAGCATGGCTTGACCACTTGAATCAGTTCACAAGTCAGTGTATTATGGAATGTTTTCTAAAACAATAAAATCTCTACACTGCTAGGGAGCTTGCAGAAGCATTAGAATTTTAAAGTAGCCAGATGATTGTTGACTATATTTTGATTATATTCTTGCAACAGACATGCCATATGAAAAAGTGCAGGATGAAAGTCAACAGGGAAATGTGACTTTATGGACAGGAACAGAAGAGTGGTTTAACTGGCCGGTCCAACTGGGTTAATGGTTTATTTCAGTCCCTATAGTGGCAGTGGCACATTTAGCCTACTATATATAGGTATACAGGGAGTATGTGAAGTGTTCAAGTTTCCAGGTGGTTTAAAATATTCTTATTTTATTGTAGCAGCTGGGGCAGAGTTCCCCTAGAATCCTAGGAACTTAACATTAGACATTTACATCGATGAGTGGGAGAATTATTTTTAATAAAAGTCTAGTGCATATCAATATTCCACATTAAAAAAAAAAGTTGAAAAATAAGAAATATGTTGGGTTGGGTTTTTTTTGGTTTTTTTTTTTTTTTTTTTTTATTTTCAGCATTTCCAAGTATAGTTATTAACAAAATCCTACTTCTGTGGGATTCTGTGGGACAAGATGCTACTCTTTGTGTCCCGATAAGACAGTGTAAGACAGAACAAAATTATGTGGACACCACTCAGCTATAGGTTAAAAGGGATATTGGCTTTTGTTCTAAACCTTGTTTTCAGCTTGTATTGTTGCTGATGTTGTTGAGATTTTTAGGATTTGTGTTTGGAGTTTTTGTTGTTGTTATTGTTATTTTTGTTTGTTTGTTTCTCGAATGTTAGGAACACATCTGTTAATGTTTAAGGAGTTAGGTATCACAGTGCCTTGAGAATCCCCACTCCTGTGCCCTGCCGCACTAAATACTCCGTGTCACATGAGACTTTCTTTAGGCTTTCAGTCAACGCACTACAGTTGAAAGAGCGAAAACAATTCAAAATTCACCTTATCCTCACGCAGCTCGAAGAAAGCGCAGAGCCTATTTGAGGAGCCTTATCACATGGAGTGCTTTCAGCAGCCGATGAGTTCCGTGCGCCAAAAGGAGACAGCGCAGTTTCCCCTCTCAGCGCGCAGCGGCGCCTGCCCCGCACGGAGCATGGCGCAAAGGCCGGCTCCGCTCCGCTGGCCCGTGTCGCCGTGCCGCATACCGATGGCAGCTGGAATGCCGATGGCAGCTGGAATGCCGATGGCAGCTGGAATGCCGATGGCAGCAGGCCCCGGCATGGCTGGGGACACGGCCCCACCTGGCGGCGCTGCGCCGGCATCGTGCGGCTCTCAGTAAAACGCGCCTGGCTTGGAGCGCCCGCAGCGCTGCTCGGGCGCGCAGCACCTGATCCTGCCCAGGGGGAGCCAGCTAAAAACAGCCTTCCTCCAAAGCTGGAATTGCAAGGCAAAGATCCACAGCAGTGTCACCCAGAGGTTAAAAACAGGTCAGTTAATTTTGGTTGTCCCTGTCCTGAAATGTATCTCTCCCACTCACAGAAGCAAATCACATGCACAAATGAAGAAACCATGAATAAAAGAAGAAATGGATGAAGTTCATTGTTTTACAGCAGAAAAAATTCAGCAAAAGCCCTTAAAGCTTCAGTGTTTACCAGCTGTATTGACAACTTATGGCTGTTTTTATGGTTAAACAAAATACTGGAGTTGTCCATGTTCAGTAACTCTTCACTGCCATCTGGATTCTCTGGGACCAATGAAAGAGTTTTTCACTTTGGACAACACTCTCAGGCACACAGTGTGGTTCTTGGGAATACTGCTCAAGGCCAGGAATTGGACTTGATAATCCTGATGGGTCCCTTCCAGCTCAGCATATTCCATGACTGTGATTCATTGAAAGTTTTAACACAGAAAATGGGCACGTACCACGGACAGATGAATTTACCTGGCTCTCAGTTGTCTTGATTAAAAGAGGGACGGAATAGCAGACAAAAGCTGGGACAGGAAAGAGGCACATACACTTGGTGGAAGAGAGCAGAATTGGTTAGGCCAAAATTTTGATGGTATGGGATATGAATCAACATTGTGCTTTGGAATAAAACTACCAAATGGATATAAACTATTTCTGTATTTGTTTAGACTTGCAACTATAGTAATTCTTAAAACAACAAGAAACCCCTGATTGATAATCCATGACAGGTTAATGCTGAATAACAAATCACAGTGTGGTACTAATGGCAAATTGACACGTGTAACTGGGCTTTCTTAAAATAACACTATTGCAAGCAAGTTGTATACAGACATCACCCACTCCTGAAGTGAAAAAATTGGCAGCTACTCCAAGAGCACTTAATAAAATTGTACAACACTTAAGCAGGTCAGGCCCACAGTACTGCTGCATTCATAGATGTGCTAAGACAGGGTGGGACTAATGTGGTTTACTTCTAAATTTCTTGGGCTACATGATATTATCCAGTGACTTCTGAATCAGTCAGAAGTCACTGGTCAGTTTACAAAACAAATAATAGAAAAGTGTTATTCTTACAGAAGATGTGCATATAAGGTAATAAAGAATACAGATTAGAAAATCAATAGAGCACATCATTGAATTATATACATTTTACAGCATTTGCTGTAGAAGTCTTCATCCAAAATTTCCCAAGGAACCACAGCCTTCTGAGTTTTTTGGGCTTACCTATCACAGGGCTGATGCATTATAAACAACACTTCGCATTACAAAATACTTAGTAAAAGCAAAGACTGATGAGTTACATCAGTGACATGTCAAGGCTGGGAAAAACATGAAATATTTGCAAGCAAGCATCTCCATATGAAGTATGAATTTTAAAAGGGACTGCATCATTGCTTACTTAAAATATAACAAATAACTGATAACTTTTATGAAATTCCTGCCATCAAGACCACTTCAGATGAGGTTATGAATATGACTTCCACAGGAACAAAACGATACAGAAAGAGGGGGAAAAAATTCTTTCAGATGACGTCCAAGACCTCAAGAACTAACATGTTCACTGCCTCTATCCTATAGCTGGAACAATAATGCTGGTCCAATCTATGCAGAAATGCTGATCTACCTGTGTTTGGTATGGCCCCTTTAATAAAAAATGTCACCTCATGAACAGGAAAATAAGGAGCTTCCTGATAATGTTACTTGAGGAAGAAAAATCTGCATGGGATAAAGGAACTACTGATATTTTACAGGAGAAGTTATTTGAAGTTTCTATTCATTGAGAAGGTTCAGAAATGAAATCGGTCCTTAGATTTTTCAAATTATTTACAAAGTAAAGTTAGAATTTTATTTGATATCTTCTTTTTGTAGATATCAGATCAAGCCATAGGAACATTTATCACTTTGTCCTACATGGATAGCAAGTAAAAATCACACTTAAGCAACATTCATTGTGCAGCAGTGTTAAGAAACTCAACCTGAATAGGTTAATCTGAATAGCAGAAGTGGGCTGTGTAGATGTGATTCTTCACATGAAGTAATTATGCCTGCTTTCATTTCTTCTTTCAGTTTTCTACAAACAATAGAGAAAAAAAAAAAGATACAAATTCTGAAGTTTGTCCAGGTCTGTATGTCTCTTCAAATAGAACAAAATTACAAGAGACAAAACAAACTGATGAACAGAAATGTGTTTGAGCACGCTGCTTTTACTGCTGTTAAAACCACAATGTCTTTCTCCCTGGTGGCCCAGCCTCCCAGTTTATTCTCATATCTGTGACAGTGCCTTAAATCTGTTAATTCCATTTTTATTACACCTTCTGAATTTCTGAAGGCCTTGGGCATATGTTTAACAAAAACCATTAAACTGAGATGGACTGGATCAGATCAGATCTCTGAGGAAATTCTATGCGTTTTGACTTGCAACTATAGTAAAGTAAAGTAGTTTTGGAAGGTCTTTCTTCTGAGAAAGAGGAAAGATCTCTTTCTGAGAGATTCTGAGCAGAGATTCTTCTGAGGATCTTTCAGCTGATACAGTGTCCCCTGCTTTGTTTTGGTCGCAGGACAGCTAGTGATGCCATCTCCCATGAGAACTGGCTTGTGACCCATCTGCTCTAGCCTCCAATGGTCTGATGAACCCACCCAGTGCCTCTGATTCACTGTTCCAACAGCTGACAGATTATGCTGAATATGTTCAGTTAGAAACCTTATTTCTTCTGTTCAACTGGACCAATGAGTCAGAGCAAAAAGTGATATTAAGAGAATTTGGAGAGCAAACTTAGAGTGTGCCTAAACTCCCTTTGGTACAGAGTGCACTTATCAGAAATCTAAGCCGTACTAAAAAGGAATATTCAAGTTTATAACATTTACCCTGAGTTTTCCTGAAAGCCACAAAAGCTTAGTAGGCTACTGGACAAAAGTAAGACTGTTTTCTCTGTTTGTGACTGCTGTTCCTGAGTGGCTCAAACAATTAGGTATATTCTGGGATGCCTCATCTGTTTTACACAGAAACAAAATAGCTGCCAACCCCCTAATTGTCATTATGACTCAGGCATCTACTGACTCTGACACATCAAATGCAGCAGTTCTGGGGACCCCCATCAGCAGGTACTTGGACACCTGTGGTAGCAGTAGAAAGAACCTGGGGCCATTAGATCTATAGTCACCTCTGTGGTTAGAAGTTGCATAGGTGCCCAAGGTCTGCCTGAAGCCTTAGCAGGATCTGGATGCTGGCTCTAAACCTTGCTCCAGACAGAAGTGTCTGTTGAGGAAATTGTGTTCTCAGGACCTCCCCAACACACCCTGCTCACCAATTACTATTGGAAGAAACAAGAAGCTTCATTTCCAGGTGGACAGAGAGTTTCAGGATCCAATTCAGGGACATGGGGAAACTATATTGCTTTTGCATTACCAGAGCACTCTGCAAACCCATGTCCATCTACTACCTGAAGTTCTATGTGACACAATAATGACTTCAGCATATACATTTAAAGGGCTAGAAAGAGGCATTAAAATCACATGATTGTAAAAGCTATAAATATAATGAAACAGTATTTCTTCCCTTTTTTTTAAGGATTCTACGTGGTCATGGTTGGTTATGCTTTGTGCATGTATTGCATTAACACATTTACAAGCAGACTTGAATAATATTGCCCCAAGTGTATTCCTTTATCTGTAATCATAGGTATATCACTGTGATAGCCTAAAGACAGTCTTTCCAGGCCTCTTTTGAAAACAGTATTTTAAAGTTGTAGTCCTACTGAGAAGTCTCTGATATTGGCTTCTTGGAGTACGTAGCAGGACTCGCTATTCTTCGCTCATTTTCTAGCATGTATTTTGCAAGGAGACAGCCCTGAAGACTGATGGGCTCTGGTACCATCAAGAGATTCTGTGGAGCAAAATTTAGGTGTGGATTTCGTTGTTAATGAAATCAGTCTCAATTTAAAAAACAAATAGCCTTTTAGAAAAGCAAACTGTGTTGTTGCACTGCAGCATATGAAGATGTTTGTTAAATGCATCCTTTAATCAACAGTTGAATGCCCACTGATTCTTTTCTAGTTATATTTACCTAAAGTCAGCTTGCTCAGCCATACTGTTAAAAGCTCCAAGTCCTCTCTCTGTGTTAACTGAAAACTGTTGTATTTCAGTATTCTAAAATACAACCCATTTTCCTTGAAGCCAAAAATAGATAGTAAGGAGATGTTTATTTCTATACTGGTTACAACAGTGGGTTTCACTGATGGCAAACATAAAAAAGGCCCATTTGATAAGGCAAAACAGTTCTATTAAACCTAATTAATTTCATCTTTTAAAAAATAATTTTGAAATAACTGTTCAAAATCAGTGTCACTGCTGAAAGCCTGAAATACTGTAACATGTTTATAACACAGAGTCTGAGTTCAAATTATTTGGTGGAATCTTTTTAAAACTGCTTTAGCTAGAAACCAATGTTTTCAATATTCTTCCAAATAAAAAATTATTCCTATTCCCTCTGCTCTCAGCCTTTTTCCATCAGAGAACTTTGCTTGACTATATCTAGCAGATTTTCAGTTAAGTTTATTCACGTTACCTAAGTGAGAAACCACTACTTTCTGCTTGCTTTGTACTACTTTTTTCCCATTGGATTCTTTAAGCAGAGAAAGACTAAGATAAATTAGATGGAAGATGTAATTTCAACAAAACAGAAACATTTAACTTTGACAGTCAATAGTAACAGTCAAATTTAAATATTTCCTTGAATGACCATAGATTCTCTATTGTCTTTTATTGGAACGAGGAAGAAAACCACAATAATAACTATACAAGCATGACTTAAGATGTTAACAAAACTCATTGAAACTACACACTGAGATATTTTAACTTTAATTCACTGCACTTTATGAAGCTTAACTTCCATTATTTTCCAATCAACTTATTCAGTAAGATGATAACTAAACCAAAACTCTTACCTCTAAACCTAGTTTGCTGCCATTTAACTGTTCTGAAAATTTTTGTCAGGATTTTTCCATTCGTTTACAGGAAAGATACACATTACAGAGAAAGGAAGCAGGGTAGGGAGGGAGAGATTTCTTGGTTGTGGGTGTCATTTCTACTTTGTCTACAAACTTGTGTGGTGTTTGTATAAAATTGTAAATTTACTTGTTTAGCTTACTGCTAATTCACTAGAGTCTGGTCCTAAACATCAAACACTGACAATGTTTGTACCAATAAAGAACATTAAGTAACAAAGGTCAGCACCATTTGGGGGCAAGACATACTTGCAAACATGCAGGATGTAAAACTCTCCTCTGGTTGTTGGAAAGATACGGCAATAAACAAAAATTCCTAGCCCTCCATGCTTGGATAAAATAACATTGAATGGTGAGGAGGGCTACTGAATGGTAGGTACACGTGCAGCACCAATTCTAGCCATACAACTGAATCAAAGTCCTTGAATTTCTAGTTCAGAATCTCATAGAAGTTTCAACAAGAGTTCGCTGATCTTGTCTCCTCTGGACTCTGTTAGTGGGAAACATCCAGACATTAAATGGTTTCCTCTTCCTATCAGCCACTAGAACACTATAGGGACTTACATTGTTGCAACAGAGAAGTGACATTTTTGGATATTCAAATCTTAAAAGCAGGCCCTTTGTGAAGCATGTTAAATATCTGCATAAAAAACCATCCAAAACCTGAAAATCCAGACCAGTTAACTTTGCATAAAGCAGTATACCTGCCAAAAGCTAAC
The DNA here is from genome assembly GCF_012460135.2 of Molothrus ater. Classification (NCBI taxonomy): domain Eukaryota; kingdom Metazoa; phylum Chordata; class Aves; order Passeriformes; family Icteridae; genus Molothrus; species Molothrus ater. The sequence goes on along the minus strand of NC_050479.2, from coordinate 75,925,688 downwards.
TAACTATCCCAAACTGCCTGAAACTTCCTTCTGTACCCCTGCGCCTTACTGCACCCCATTTCTAACTCTGTGAAGACGTGGCATAATGCCACGTTGTAGTCAAATAAAGATGACAATGTAGTCATCTTTATTTCTCACTGCCATGTAACAGAAAGAGATACCGCCAACCTCACCTGTTTCAAACTGTAATCCAAGTGATGGACACTGAATCCAATGGATGGATGGCCTGCACTTTTAAAAGTGGCCTGCAATCTAAAAGTCAGCACTTCCTCTGTCTTCCACCTGGAACTGCTCAGCAGCAAAAGCTTGGCAATTACTGTGCACTGATGACAGCACTGTTTCAAGGACAGCAGAAAATTCATTTAAAAATACCTATTCAAATCTAAGATAGAAGGGCATGAAATAAATGTCTGTTCAATCATTAGGAATCCAATTTCTGTAAAGATGAAATCTTAAAATGTTCAGAGAACTGAGTCTCTGTTATTTACTTCCATTATTTACTTTACCAAAATAATTGTACAGCTTGATTGGAATAATCATTGGTGAATTTAACTATGCTAATACACATCAAATCTTTGAGTTAAAAAAAGGCAAAAGCATTCAGTGAACATATAAACTAAGCAAGACATGGGAATGAGGTGATTTTTCTCTCCAGCATTTGTTACCACCAAGAGAACAAGAACCACACAAGTTCTTGGTTTAATGATGTTTTTAATGAATACTGAGCAACTATAGATGATGTACTTAAATGGAAAAAATATTTACTATTTCAATTGCAGAAGTAGTCTAGTTAAAAGACAAGCACTATGCAAAGCAGAAGCACAGTGTTAGCAGGACAATAGTATAATTTGGCTAGAATGAAAGTTTTACTAACAACACAGTACCCAGTACAAAGAAATTGAAGTCTTACATGCTAGTGCACTAGCTGTCCAGCAAACTCTCAAACTGATAGAAAAATAATACTCTGGTATTAAACAAGGACTATGAACATGTTCCCTGATGAACAGTGACCCTTTAGGAAAATAAAATGAGCATCAAAAAATAAAACAGCAAATTAAACTCTGTTTGGAAGCTTATTCCTGCTTCAACAGCTCCTAACATTTCAGGTGCTTACCCATGACTTCAGAAACCATTTTCCATTGAGCCAAGCAGCATACTCACTATGTTGCAAAATTATGTGAAGAAGCCCCACAAACTGTAACACACTACATTATTAAAGCCATAAGATACGCATTTTAGAAGTACACATTTTAATGAACTTCAGTACAGCACAGACTCAGTTGTACAGCACAGCCACAGCAATATCCTTGCGTGATTTAATCCACGACCTAAAATCACAGCCCCATGAACAAATTAGAAATAAAAGAAAGTCAGAAACATTGGCAAGGGATGGGCCTTGGTACATAAATATCACAGTGGTTCACTCAAGTGACAGTGTATTCCCATGAACAACTCTATAAAGACATTTTTCCACATTAGAATATTCCTTCTCTAAGCCAGTAATCGCCATACCAAGGGAAAAAAACCCAAAAAGCCAACCCCAAACCATAAAAAGTCAGTCACTGGGTCTGGAATCAGTTTACTGAAGATTCAGGAAGGAAACAGTGTTTCACTATCAGAACTTTAAAACAGGCTCCCTCCTAGGACAGAACCACTCCAAGGTAGAAAAAACATCATCAGGATAGATTTGCATAGGACGGAAAGGTGACCAGCCACTTCCACAGCCCCAGAGAAGTACATATGATTTAGGAAAGCTCAGCAGAACAGAATGTCCTAATTCTCCTTACAGCTTCAAAATCTTCTGAGCAGTTTCCACCACATTAAACACTAGATGGGTAACAATTATATATTTATTTTTATATATAAAAACGCATGTGCATGTATAGAGGCTACAAGTCTGAAACACGGATAGAGCATACCCCTGGTCACACCAAGAATCACAGAAATACAGGGGAAAATGGCAGTATATGACTGCATTTTATTTGGATTTTTTTTTTTTATTTGGAAATGTATTTCCTATTCCTTCCCCTATGTGCCATCAATATTTCCATTTCCCATCTTGGCAGAAGCACCATGTCATGACCCATGCCCAGTCCTCGGAGCTCCAGCAGTGGCCTTTTCTTTGCATTACTCTCAGTCCCGATGCAAAAACCACCTAACATGCATGAGGGAATAAACCATTTCCTTTGCTTTGTAGGCAGAACCAACACCTGTAACTACTACACAAAGCATCACTCCAGTGCAAGTGTCAGGTATGCAGAGAACCTATTTTTCATATAATAAATGTTCCTCTTCCTACTGTTGTAATCTGAAAAAAATTAAAGCCATTACATGTCATGGATTAATAGTGATTTTTTTTCCAATGTGTCCAGACTAACATTTTGTCTGTCTTCTAATTGACATATGTTGAGCAGTTTATGAGGATGAAATATCCAGCTGTTAAATCATATTTCTTTGTAAGTTTTAATCATTGAGAGACATTACATCATAGGATACTCCTTTTTTCATTAGAAAAACTGATTTATCGTTAATTGATTTTGAATGCTAAAATAATTTCACATTAAGCCTTTGATAGTTAGGAGGCTAGATACCACATCTACTATTTCACTTTATAATTTAATTATTATAATAGGCACAACAAACCTTTCTGAAATATCCTAATATTTAAAAGAATTAAAAAACTCACCTCAGTGCTACACCCAGAAAAAAAATAGCTAGCAGTCTGTGTTCTAGCCCTTTAATTTACTACCACAAAATGAAGACTAAAGAAAACAAAGTAATTCTGTAAACACTAAGGAAAAAATTAAGTTGCACATTAGCTAGAATTGAAATCAACCAAAAATACCTTTATTTTATAATCAGGACTAATTCACGACTGAACTGATAAAAATACCCTCATGGATAAATCCCTGAAGCATAGAGAGATTCTTTTTTAAATTGTTATAATTAGGCAAGAAATTTAATTCAAGAAGCTTAAGAACTTTATGCGTTGAAAGCAACTTGATCAACTTGTACAGTTTCTAGAGAAACAGGACACAACCATTACATTTTCATAACTTATAAAGTAGTAAGTCATTTAACAGAAAGACACTGGAAACAACTTGGATTAAAGAAATAGTATTTGGCTCATCAAGACAAACATCGGTCTAGTCTAAGGCCTATAAAACAAATTCAGTAACTTACATCTTCTGTCATTGTTATGGTAACTATTCAGGGGAAAAAGCCAAGGAGATCCAAATATGTACAATGTTATACTCTTATTAAACAGGACAAAAACAGGAACAAGATTAGAGTTTGGAATCCAGATGACGTGATACACCAATTTCATTTTGGTGACGCACCTGGCAGTGGCTTGACATTAAAATTAAGGTAACACAGGCTACATAACCTTGCAGTGCATATTCAGCCTTTAATGTACCTACCTATTAATTCAGTGCCCTTTCTCACAGATACAGGAAAAAATACAGGAAGAATGATAATACAGATGGGTAAAGAAATAACAAAACTCTTGCCATCACTTGTAGATATGAGATGCCTGCTGTCCATATACCACTAAACTTCTACTGGCTCAGAAAGGCATCAGGAATTTCATTGTCAAAACCAATATAAATCAGAACCACGGAGGCAACAAACAGGCATTGCCTTAGGTCTGAGAGAGAGCAGTGCTATTAACTCAAACATATGACAGGATGTTGTCTTTGATCCTTTTTGTAATGGGCTCTGAAAAACCTTATGGAAGAGTATATTAGGAAACACCAAGTCCCTTCCTAAAAACACGCACATGACCTAAGAGACACTGGGGGAGAGCAAAGGGATGCAGCTGGAGAAGACAGGAAAGCTCATTCCCTCTTCATTCACATGCACTGCAACAGGTTGTTGGCACTGTGTTCATTCAATAAATAATTAATGAGAGTCAATGTCCAAGATCATGATGGTCTATCAGCACCTAAAAACACAGGATGATATAATCAAGAACAGTGTTTGCTGTTACTCACAGTTGTGATAAAATTCTATTTCCTACATCTAAACACAGAAGCAAAGAAACTCTTCAATAAGGTTGACTTAACAATGAGACTGATCCATCTTGCTGGAATTAAGTTACCTCAGTGATTTTATGAACAAATACACATACACAAAAACACATAAGGAAAAACTAAGAGACAGCATGACAAAATAAGTTTTCTGTCCTAATACGTACCATTTTATTCATCACACTTCATAAAGCTAAACCTGTACAAGTTTCTACATTTTGCTTTGAAGGAATGTTTACTAGCTCAAAATATGAAAATATCAGAAACATTGAACTTATGGTCACTTTTGCAATTTCTGTGCAGTCACTATCAATGTCTCAGCACAAAGCTTTTGACAGATAAAAAAAAAAAAACTGAACAAAAGCCACAGAGACCACAGGGCCCTCATCCAGGCTACCCAAAACAGATACCAAGCTGATGTCTGTCGTAATCTCAAGAGTCAAATTCAAAGTCTGTTACATAGAAAAGTGAAATTATAGCCATTAGTAAAGAACTTAAGAAGCTAATTTAAACAGTAAAGAAAAATTGGATCAAAACTACATATATAGTTAAAAGACATAGGTAGACACAACTGATCAATTCAAGATCACATTTTTACACAGGAAAAATACTACATTGTGATCTACCAGTATGGCTTTTCCCATGAAGAGGTGGGTGTTTTCAGACTTTAAACTGAAAACTGTTAGTTGCCCAAGAAAACTAGAACTGATTTAATTGTGCTAGGAAAAACTAATGTCAAGAGGTGAAAGTGAGATTAATGTGAAATTTATAGCATTAATATAGACACCACTATGATTTAATTTTGGAAGACATTTCACCTTCAATTTGTCATGCTGGGGCAGCATATTTCACCTGTGAAACTTTCATCTTAGAACACTGAAAGATAAGGCATAACACTTAAAAAAAATTCCACAGACTGAAATACAACTGAACAAAACAAAAATTAAAGTTCAAAGACTAAAGGAAGCAGAAGTCAAGTTTTGGCTTGTGGGCATGCACAAAAGTAAAAAAACAAAAAACCAAGTTAACAGCTATTGGCATTTATCCACAATAAGCTGTAACGTGATGTAATAAAACACAGCTAATAAACATGATTGGTTCACAATGAAACTGTACAAGCCATTAATTCACACTGAAACAATACACCTGACTGCTGTTTTAAGCAAAAAAAAAGGCTTAAAATTCTATTTTATTCAAACTTGAAAAATGCTTTGAACTAGTTTAAATACATTAATCCCCAAAGTTTTACAGTAACTGATGAATTTCAATCACTCACACAACCACATTGTAAATCCCTGAAACATGGATTTATTATAGGAATACTGATAAAACCTTAACAGATACAAATGATACATCATATAGTGTCTTACACCTCAATGGCAAATACTTGACTCAGATTGGTAGGTGCATCACTCCTACTTTTACACTCTACTATCATCCTCTAGGACCAAATGGTTTAAATTGAACTCACAACAGCTTGCAGTTACCTAAAAGCAAGATTTTTTTTTTTTAAGTCAAGCTATAAAAGATTCTTCTGACCAGTATTTCAAAACTTTTGGAAAGAGAACACCCTAGTGGGGACTAAACACAGTATGCAAGGAGTCATTGCAATGAACTTGAAAGTCATTTCAGAATCAGCATCCCTGAAGAGATTTAGTGTACAGCAGTACATCCCTTGACATCAGTAACATGGTGCATGTTTATCTGTGCATCTTAGGACCTTATTGTACCAGCAGGTCTTAGGACTGTTGAAATTAATCTCATTCTGGCAGAAGCTTCCTGTGGAGTAGGGCAATTCCTAAATAAAAGGCACTCTGTTAAGAGTGACATCAGAATTATCAGCAATGCAAATGGATAACTTGTAACATATTGAAGGGAAATGCTGCAGCTTACACGAGGTCTAAAATTAGGTACTTTTTGTAAAATAGGGAAAAAAATATTTAGAGCAGCTGTAGTGCATCTGTTTACATGCACACAGACACTAGCCATTGTACAAGCAGAAATCTTCCAAGTATCTTTTCCTCCAGTGCTTTTCTTACTTGGGTGAAACCAAGCTTCTACAGTTCAAGGTGACTCGCAGAACAGCCCGCAGCCCAGCACTGCACTGTGTCCTGCAGCCCACAGCAAGCATACTTCTAGAGAAGCTGCAAGTGTGATCCTCAGTAGTAGAAAAAGAGCACAGGCACACACTTGGTTGGTACCCCTTATTTCTCTTCATACCTTTCCTTTTACTTCCACCCGCCTTCTTAAAAAAAAAAAATCATCGTGGAAATACAGCTTTCCTTAAGGACAGGAAAAGTCATGCTTCTTAGTCTGACTAAAGGATGTGCAAAACAGAAGTAATTTCCCTGAGGCAAAGATCTTCAAGTCATGCCTAGCTTACATTGTCTATTCTTATTTTACTTGTTAAAATATTTGGCACACAGGCCTTGATCACTGACTGAGTCTTCCAGTATTATCACAGTCTGTATAATACATTGATATAATAAAGCAGAAGTTGCAAATGCTTCATTCTCTCATTCTGGTTTGGTTTTTCACATGTACTGATTAAAATCCCTTCCCTTCTCAAGGGTGGCATTGAGTCTCCTGGGCATGGAGGTAGAGTGAGAAATTTCTACTGTATTTAAAAGTTGTAATGAATACTGAATGCCTAAAAGGGCAATCACAGTAGTTTTGGGACTCAGAACACAGAGTAACAGGATGATATTTAATATCCTGTTACATACAGCCTGTTACTTGGTGAAATGTAGGTGAATAAATAGTTGCTTCTTGATTTTTATTATGAAAACCATCCAGAGAGGAAAAAAAGTCATGTTATGAGTGCCTCCAGTCTGAAACATGCAAGAAGAAAAGCCTGAAACCAAGTCTTCCCAGTTTTCCCTTTTAAAATATAAATTGCACTTGTACAAAGCAATCCAAAAAGCCTAAATAGCAGTAAAAATCTGAAGCTGCCTTGCTGTAACAAAGAGTATCTGTGTTCAGCATCTGAAGTACAGGCAACTAGTTTTCAGCCATTCTGCACACAGAGCCATTTCTTCTACACCTTTCTACTTTGAAAGGGCCTGCCATTAAATGCCATGCCACTGGCTGGGAAATAACAAGAAATAAAAAACAATAGCAGGTGTTTAAGGCCTTTCTCTCCACGAGGAGCTGAAAACTGTGGCACAACCCATGACCAATACTTACTACATAAATTAGCACACTCCCACCCAGGGCTTCCAAAATCAGTCATTCTTTCTAACATCTGCCACACAGACAATCACACCAACAGCAAGCAACAGCGCCAATTAAGCATTTTAAGGTCTTCAAAAATTCATAGCAAAGGGCACTTCTGAGAAAGTTATCTTATAGATTTGGTTTTAAAAACAGACACCACACTCACATTCAAGGGACATCCTTCACTTTTAGGCCTTTGTCACAAATCTGAATCTTTATTGTTCTGAAAGAAATGCTATAAACATAAGACTCAAAACAAGAACTCCAACTTTCAGTCTCAGAAGAGGTGTGGTTCAATGCCCATATCACATGTAACAAGAAAAAGTCTCCTTAAAAAAGGAAAAAAAATTACTGTAAAGTCTTTCTTATGAATGAAAATGCAATCCTTTGTTTTTCTCATTACTTTGTGTACAGGCGGGCATCAAAAAAAAAACTTTTGCATTTTCTTTTGAATTCTTGCTATGACGCTTGACGAACTTTCTGCCATTCGACAAATTCATCCAGAAGTACAGGCCCTGCAAACACAAAACTTGGAGTTATAATTTGCAATGTCTTTCAAACACCTTAATTTTCAGTATGAGGGTTTAAAACTACTGTTCTAGGAAACATCCATGGTAATCCCATGGTAAAATACTCAGATTAGTACAATCATTCCAATCCAAGTATGACAAAAAGTGAAAAAAACTCCCATTTTATGGAAAAAATTGTTCCCGATATCTGACAGGTGGAGTGAACTGAATGGAAGGTATAAAAATAATCTTACGAATCTTGCAAATAGCACAACTAATTCCTTCTTTCCAAAGTTTTCAAAATTGTGAATAACTACAACATGGACCAAAATGGGACTTAGGCAATTCAGTCATGGCATGACTGACTACCAGCCAGGTGGAAAGTTCAGCCCCAAGTACCAGCAGGTAGGCAAAAATTGTTAAGCTATGGTTTATTATATATGGTTTATTATATATTACTACAAAATGAGAGTTTGCTGTTCATAATTCCACTTGCAAGTCTACAGTTGCATGCAGCAAGCACCTTCACTAGATTGTCACTGAATACAAGCTGGCTCAAGTAAATCATCATACTATTTACATACTATACCCCTGATAAACAAGTAGGAAAAATTAATAACTGCAGCTTGAAGATGGATGGTTATCAGGGCTGTTTTTGTATTCATTGTTAGAAAAAAAATACCTTACAGTATTGTTTCTCTAATAGAAATTTGTTCTATGCAATTTTAAAATTCTCTGCCAATATTTGAATAAGCAAAACATTAAGAATACTTACATGCACCATCTTCATCATAGTTGCTAAGATCTGCATGGACAGTTCTGCTGAACTCTAGTACATTGTACCACTGATCCTTGTTCATAACTCTATACTTCGATTGCTAGGAAAAGCAATTGCAAAATATTAAAATGTCAAGTGGCATTTGGTACTCCTGCATCGCATTTATCTTTTTATCTTCAATGAGTTCCTAACAAACTATTTAATAGGTAACAATGCCTATGACGTACTTGATTTTCCATTTTTAATAATACTACACATGAACATATTTTGTAGTTATGAAACACTATGAAATGATTTCTTGGAAGATCAGAACAGAATCATATTCCCCAAAACCTGGAAATCAGTTAAGTCATCCCTCTAAGCCTCAAAAACTGATAAATTTTTGCCTTGCCCTAAAGTGGGGCATGTCTAGCTCAGATGTATTTTCAGAATGAACTATTAAAAAAAAATTAAAAATCTTCTTTTCTCCAGGATACAATACATTCTGATCATAAGAACATAAAAAGCAAACTTGAAACGCAGTGCAGATGCAGCTGAATAGACTAGTGGGGTTCTACTACTTACTTTCAAATTTAGATTTACAGTAAAACCAAGATGGAATTTTTGCTGTCTTTGATAAGAAAAGGGGCTGGGGCATAGAGAGAAGATAAGGATTGTGATGCATACAAGAACATCACTGTTTCATAAGCACATTGAGCAAGGTAAAGGGAGCAATATGGATACATTTTTGAGTTAAAAAACCACAATATTCTCACAGAACAGTTCAACTACTATGCCAACAGTCACAAAGTCAAGGAAACATGTACCTCCAGGTATTGATAAAATACTGAAAACAGTGGCCAAGTTCTTCCGAGCAGAAGAGCTAACATGGACTTTGCAGTATCAATATCAAGACTTCGCTGGTCTTTTTCCTAAGGTTGAATAAAGAAAGCACAGAAACCAATCAAGTACAAGCTTGTTGAATAAATAAAAGTAAGAACTTTCCTAACATTTCAGCAATCTTACCCTTGCAAAATCAAAGGCGTATCTGTAGATATTCTTAAAGGATGAAATGTCATTCAACTGTGACCGTAAGAAGTCAAATTTACTCTGTAATTTTTCTGTACAGTCACACCTTAAAAAAAACAACAAAAAACCAAAACCAGAACATTAGGAGTTCAAAACACAACATCAGGCAACAACAAAAAAAAAATGCCAGCAAACACAAAAACCTGAAATCGCCAAAACGCAATCATTAGATATACAGGAGTAATACTGTGAAACTGACTTGAAGAATCTTGAACATGCTCAATATTTGCAGCTTACTGAAATGATGAATGCTGGCTTCTGTAAGCAAATTTTTTGTTTTAAATATATCAGCAACATAATATGAAATGCATGCTTCACATTTCAAATAATAGTCTTTTAATTACAAACTCTGTAATCTATATTCATACCCAGCAGTATCTTATCTACCAATCACTATGAATGTTTGAAGACAACATAATTCAGTGGGCATTAAGGGGTAAAATCCAGCTGTAAATAATGGGAAAATGTAAACCCTAAACATGTAGTTTTCAAGTGTGTGTTTACAAATGGCAGGATTGAGCAGGCACTCTGCAAAACATACTAGTCTGCTCATGTTTTATGACTGATAATTGCAAGCTCTGACAAAACATTAATCACCTGATTAATAGTCAGTAACTATTCAACTGAAAAATCAAAGGCTGTATGAGAACATACAGGTCCACTAGTCAACAGGATAAAGCTTTGGCAAAAATAACCCTTTGGCAGAAAGATCTCCTTGTACTTTACTCAGCAAGGAAATAGAAAATGGGTCAGATTCACCAACAATGCCAAAGGAGAATGCAATTTAACTTTGCTAATCCTCCAGCAAATACTCACTCAATAGAACAGTTATAACAGGACCTTCTATTCTTATAAAAAAGCTGCCATGAATAAAAAAGAATAAATTAAAAAATCAGCCTTGCCTTGTATCCTTCATGAAGGAGCATACTTTCAGAAATGCAGCTGTACATAAATACTTCCTCTGGTCATGTGTCCCCCTTTTAGCAGCCTGCCTCTCAGAGAATACATTTGCACCTCTAACAGCTCCACATGGACTTGTCACACAGGCCCCCAGCAAGGGCTGCTGAGATGCTGGGCTTTGATGCTGTACTTTGCCCACAGCTGATACTTCCTGTTCCTCAGATCTGCCAGCCTGTGTGTGCACAGCTGTCTGTCAGTCTGTCTCTCAGACTGTGACAAGAGAAATGTAGCAATTCCGACTGATGCAACCTTTTATTATTTCTTGTCCCTAGCAGCATCTACCTAAAGCAGCACTGAGTCCTAGCCAACACTGGTGTTAAATAAATAAAACTATTAGCTAATTAGGCTACATATTCAGATGACAACTAGTATATTCTGTGATAAACCATATAACGAATTGAAAAGAACTCTTGTTAAATGAGATTTAGTAAATGTAACAAAAAATAAAATTACTTTTTTTGTCTTCAGCCATTGAATTGGTCTGCATTTTACTATTTAATCCTTAAAATGGCATTATGCTATGCTAGAAAGGCATTGTGTTTTTTATTCATATCTCTTCTACTGTTCAAAGCTTCATATTTCTACCAGAATGTTCGACACATCTGAGGACAAATCTACCTATTTAATCTACTTAAATGCTCAAGTTTTAAGTGTACTAGTGACATATAAAATATTTATAGTGGGTTTATCGCACATTGTTAAATATAATTTGATAGATTATTTACCATATTATGGGTAAACTCCAATTTCAGTATGTTTAAATTTCTTGCAAACTTGGTTAAAATTGTTCAAATAATCATAAATCTAAGTGCAAAGTAAAATGCCAGCTATTGTCTACAATACTATTGGCTATGTGTATTTTAATACACAATTTATTCTTTTGAAAAAGTTGGTATGAAAATGAGCAATAATTAAGTATCATGACTCCTAAGCAATTTATTATCAGTGCGTTTATAACCAAAAAGCCAGATGGATCATGCTCAGACCAGCACCAACCTCTGGATCCTGACACACAGACATGTTTTGGTTTAGCTGTTTATTTCTGTACCTAGCCACTGACTTTCTTACCAAAAATAGGCAAGGAGTTGTCAAACTCCTCTTTTACAGAGGCACAGCTGCCTGTGTGGCTGCACCATAAAACAGATGACTGAGGTCACCCATACTTGGAATAATCTTCCTAATAGCCAGAAAAACCTTCTAATTAATTAGCACAAGTGAATTTACATTAAACTCCTGTACAGATACTAGAAAAAGATGCAATTTCTCAAACTGTCTTTACTGAAAGATAGCACTGAATAGTTACCTCAAGATCAACAAAATTAGACATTAGCTTACTACATTCTCTTCTCATCCCTATGTCACATTTTTAACAAAACTCAAATTAGAACCACAAACTGAATGTATTTTAATTTCTGTTGAGATAGAGAGATCTGAGGCATAGCTAACATGGACGAACTGATGATTCATTAACTCCTACTCAGATAGTCCAATGTTTTATATTTCATAGCTATTCACATATACTTGTCTTTTACTAAAAAGAAAAATCAGTAGATGTTTACAAACATTAAACCAAAAGCATTTAAGGTTATTACATACATTTCATCCTAAGAAGGATGAAATAATCGGCCTAGCAGAGGTACTTGATTCTCTCTGCCATGAAGAGAGCTTGCATATATACATACATATACATGTATATGCACACACACACATACGGGGCAGAATTCACCCCACACCCCACCTACATAACATACTGGAAACCTCCCAGCCTAAGTTGCTTAGGTCTCATAAGATGATATTTAAGTTGAATTCACCTTAATTTTGACAGTATCTACCTCACCACACATTTATTTTTCTCATAAACAGCAAACCTCACCAGTGTATTACAAAACAATATGCAGAGAGAATGCCACTTCAAGATTCAGGCACCCAAATGCTGCCATCTGTCAATTAGGGATGTCCTAAGCTTCAGGTGTTGCCATTCATACAGGACTAGCCAAGCAACCTCTAGGAGCAATTGAGGTGACCAGTCATTAGGTGTTAGGGCAAACTGGATATTTCCCTAGGCTCCATTACACTGACTGGATCTCCAAAGATTGCAGTAAGAGTTTAAGAAATCCAGCTCTTGCACATAAACCAAACATTTAGGTATCTTACTATTGAGCTGAATCCCACCCAGCACTGTTCATGCAATTATCTTGTGTAACATTTCACGTATTTTGAAATAAATATTCTATACCGAAGTCTATGTGGAATACACTCTAGGGTTTTAATACATTTCAATCTCATTTCTTCATGCAAAAATTACAAAGAAAAGAAATAAGCTGTGTAAGCATGCAATATTTTACTGTTTGAAGTGTAAAACCCTTTTCCTTCAAAATCTTGTCAGACTTTTCAAGAGAAAATAGATAACCCCATTCCAGATGGAATCCCATAATATAATCCTCCCTTCCTAGTAAGCAACAACAGCACAAGTCTACAGCTTTATATTTTCTTTCATCATGGTTTAACCTCAGATGGCAGCTAAACATCACAGAGTTGCTTGCTCACTCCCAGCCAAAACCTGCACGTATTTTTTAGCCAACGGATCTTGAGCTGTGCTATGTGAGCATCTCTGCTTCACCCAGCTGCTCAGCCAGCTTTTTAGAGAGCAACAGGGGGAGCAAACATACACATCAACTGCTTTAGGCTTATGCAAGTGCTCTCACCAGAAGTCTGTTTCTATGAAAACACACAGCAGTACCCTATTTTCAGTATTAAACACATTTAGACTACAGCATGACCAGCTCTGTTCTGAAAAGAACCAGAAGACTTCCAGTCAGCAAATTATTAGAAACAAAGTCTAAAACATGGGCCCTGAACAGGTGCCTGATTTCGTACATGTCCGTGCTTGCATTCTATGAGACTGGCTAACTCTTGAAAGCTTCTATTTGGGTGTAAGAATTAAATACTTCAGATAAGTAACCAATACCCATTCACTGTATCTGAAAAATCATGCACCCAGAATTTAACCTGTCACCCTTAATTTCAGGCAATTTAATAATTTCCACTCCTAATTTAATTTCTGGTGATAGTCACAAAATAATCAAGGCAACTGTCAGAAGCCTGATCCCAAATCAAGTAAGAGTTGAGAGTCAGTCCAGAGTCACTTTCTCCAGAGTTTTAAGTAACCAGAGGGTATATGCTCGATACAATTTCCCAAACCAATCCACAAGTGACAGGGAACTCTGCTCTAGCTGCAAGAGTAGTTCCCTATTTGTAATATTAAATGCAGTGTATTAGACAAGACATCCTTAAAACACTAGGGCACCATAAGTAGTTACACAAAGAACGAACAAAAGTAACAACTGACTCAAGCCTCGCAAAAAACTGATTACTTTAATGTAAGAAATAATCTCTTAAGGCAGAGCATTAACTAATCAAAAATCCAAATGCAAACAGAAAGAGCAAGAAGTTAATTTATAAATTGAAAAGGTGTTATTTAACCTAAGCATTAAGCACGGCTTCTGATGTGCATCTAATAAATAACACCAATAGCCAAAATTACTATCCATGCAGTCCTCATCTATAAAGCTCAGAAATCAGTAAAATCTTTCCATAATATCAGTGCTAAGATATGCTTATGTGCATCTCCAGATCTACTTATTTATATCTGCTAACTGGAATGATATTTTAACATATGTTTCAAGAAAAGGAAGACATCAAAACCTGACTTAACAAGGTTTAGACAATAATTTAATCCTTTGAGTTAACTCAGATTAATTTTGCAGTTGTGGACCAAAACAAGAACTAAAAGCCAGCTTTTTTGTGTCTTATTTCCAACATACATGAAACAGAACAAGAATAGTTAAGCTATAGGTACAATTATAAAATTAGAACATTCTATTAGATATGTAAAAACACTCTTACTGTAATGAGGTCATTCCTTTTAACCATTCTTCCTTGGTAAAAAATCCCATGCTTTCAGCCTCTAGTTTCCAGGCTAAAACTAACATAATAATCTAGGGGAAACAAAAATAAAAATAAGGGGAGGAAAAGGAGTCAGTACATAAGAAAAGGCTGATTTACTAATGTCCAAAAACAAAACTCTAAAGCATTCCAACATTCTAGCAATTGTGATACGTGCTTGGTCTTCATATTTGTTACCATTAAAAAGTTCAGCTACATGCAATTTTTCCCTCAAATTCAATTTTTGAAAATTAAGTATTACTAAAATAAACCCACCCAAAAAACCTCACACGCCAGCCATGTAAAACTGATGTATTCAGCTGAAATATCTTAGATCAGCTCCTACAAGCAGGAAGATGAAAAACTCTCTGCTTAGTGGAGTTAAGAGTTATACACAGAATTTAACCTTATCAAATATCCCCTTAGGTGTTATTAGCACTATGAAAGAAACTTACATTTTCAGGTTCAACACCGATGTCTTCACAGAATTTTTCCATTCCTTCAGGGCCTACAACTTCATCAGGACCTTCAAAGCAAAAACCACACCAGAGTGAAAAATCCAAGCAACATTCACTGCTCATAAGAGTTATGAACAATAATTAGGCTACATTGCACCCAAAGTATTTCTAAAAACATTGAATTACACTATTAAGAAGCTTTAAAGCAAGACCTATTCTATCAAGTGCAATTGTGTAGACATATATCTGCTACACCAGAATGCTTGTGCTGTGCACTGTCTCCCTATGATAGCAGATGAAGCATCTTAGTTTTGTATCTGAGTTCTCAAAAGACTCCATTGAGCTTCCTATTGACCAGCTCAACTCCAGTAACTGCGGCAGTCAATTGTTTTAGCACAATTTGGGTACTGCTACTCTCTGCTGAAGTTACTTTATGAATAATGTTCTTAAAAAATTATTTTATTGCCAACAAAAAAAAAATCTAATTCTGTCTGAGCTACTATTTCAGATATTATTCTTTCGATGGTGCTAACATTATGGGTTTACACTAACACAGAGGGTGAATCTACAAATAATGTAAGATGAGTTTTACAATGCTGAGTAAAACAAACAAAGTGAAAACAATAAATTGAAGAAATGCTGAGCATGTTAGCCATATACAAAGCAAAAAAAAGGTTCAGGACTGCAATGAAAACAAATTGATTAGGACCACAACAGTTAGTGTTATGCTGTCATTTCTCCATTTTAACAGCGAAGTCTCTAAAATGCAGCAAAATAGTGCCTTTAAAGAGTGCATACGGACACGCACTCTAGGGCATTTGTTCCTCTAATCTCTCTGGCTTCAGTTATTTTGACTAAGCCTCCAAAAATGACTCCTACCGGGCAGCCAAATATTATTAAAAGGCCTGTCAACACAGTATTTTAATGTGTCCTGGATCACTACATTAGCATTTAATGAGTATGAACTAATGTAAAAGGCAAAGGTTTTAGTTTCCAAAACAACATACCACTTCACAACTTTTTTGGCAAATTTTGCTACTTATAATAGGCAGAGTCCTTGATGAATCTGTCTCCACTTTATCTGCTGTCAGTGCAAGCAGAAGCCTCTTTAAGAGTTTGGATAATGTGCTTTGAATAACTACTCACTGTGAGATAAGAACATCGTCAATAAAACCTATTGAGAATGGCTACTTCTGCAGAAAAATAAAATCCAACTGACACTTAACATCGTGAATCCCTACCTCCTGAAAAATATTGTAAAGGACACTTTGTCTAGGTAAGCAAGGCCAAACAGTGTTAGATAGAAAACTCTTAAAAAAACCCCAGCAAGTTATGAAGAGAAACACATACAAGGGTTCACTGGTAATGACAAGTAAAAGCTTGAATGAGTGTTTCTGGTCCAGAAATCATACATAAAACTCATACACTTATAAGTATGTGTATAGTTTTATCTTTTAATGGAACCATTTTATCTTCTATTGTATATAATTTAACTGGAATTCTAGCTCATGCTGGAAATGTGGCATTTTTTAATTGCTGGTTAATTAAAAGTATAACCTCCTACATTCAATTCTTGACTCAATAACAAAGCCAAAATTTACAGACATTAATTCTGAAGAATGTGCAAACAAATTTATCACAAGAAAATTAACTTTGAATTATTATTTCCCTAGAAAAGACTCCACTCCAGAGGAGTATGCATCAAACCTAAAGTATAGAGCAGATTACTATAAACAAGAGTAGTTCATTGGTGTGAAGACTGCAAGGAAAATATCAGTCTTGATAAATATACTCAAACCAATTGCTGGCAGATAAATCAGCAGCTCTCTCCATACTAAGATCTGACAATTATTGAGTTTTAATCACCAACCAGCTATGATGGACTTTAAGTAGTGACCAGACAAGAAATTAATAATGATTCAGAAATCCTGAGTTCAGAAACCATAGAATTGGTAAATAAATAGCAGCAATATACACTGCATATTCACTTAAAGCATCTATTTGATGGCAATTGTGAGCTGGTTGAAAGAGACTACTTCAAATACTTCTGGAATGAAACATTGATATTTAGAATATAAAAATATATAAAAAATTCTCAGATGGAAAACCAGTATAAACCTCTACTATTTTGTTTTGTAAAACAGAAATCCAAGGAGCTTAAATCATGACCTATATCATTACCCTTCCAATATGATCACAAAGAAGATATAGTTAGACACATAAGCATCAATCTGAATTATCTCTCAATGTCCTGACTTGTACTTGACAATTTCAAAGCAAAAAGTGAATCACTCAGTATATCCTGGCTCAACATTGTACTGCTCAATAATTGTTGCTTCATTTTAAAGTTATAAAGCTTAAACAAAAATAAGTCAAAAAGAACAAATACCAAGAATGTAATAATAAAAGCTTTCCTAATTCAAGTGCATGTTATAAGGAAGCAAATACGGACATATTTTTATGTCTACATCAGCATACAAAAAGCAAAATGCAAGTAGCATTTTATGTATTGCTTTATTTAAAAAAAAATCATATAGTTTAAAACATGAATGCATTGCATATTACCTGCATATTCATAAAACCAAGCCAGGCACTTTTTGCTTGAAAAATGTTCCTCTCCACTTATTACTTTACCAGATGCTTGTGATCTGCAGTAGCAAATAGAAACACAGGGATGAACAGTGTTATTTTAATGACACATGTGAAAACCAGGAACAATTAAATTACACAACATTTATTATAAATCTACTTAAATTGTTTAATGAGGTCAGTATACATCTAGAGTCATGCTGAATTTCATAAAAGGCAACTGTGTCATCCTCAACTGCTGTTGGTACATAAAATTACCTTTAGATTACAATCATCTCATAGCTCGATTTATTACAACTATTACTTTTCCTGAAATACAGAAGTACTTTTATCTTGTAGATATTAAACAAAAAAACGCCACACAGATGGCCAAAATATCACCCCTCAGTAATTCAAATGCCTCATTATCTATTTTTATTTATACATACAGGCATTTAATGTTAGGTCTCTAATAAGCAGCTTGATTTTGAAGAGTGCTGAACATGCACAGATCCCATTAAGGTCAACAGAAGCTGCAGAGTTTGACATATTTAAAAGTCAGGCTATTTATAGTTAACCATCCAAATCTGAGAAAAATACCCGGTCAATTGGTTTACATTATACATGTAATTAAGCATCTACAAATTCTATAGCTATTTGGTACGTATACCAGAATAGCAGTGTGCAATCTGTGGCAAGACTGAAGCTGCTCAGCACACAGAGCTTCCCCCCATCATTGTTTTCATTATGTAACACACAACCCAGTTTGCCTAGGAAGTGAATTCTCTAATTCATCATCCATTAAAAGAATGCACAGAATTTCTTCCAGTAAAAACACCGACTACACAAAGGCACCTTCAGTCAGTAAGGAGTTGCAGCACCTTTTCAATGCATCCTCCTTTCAAACACAAATTACAGACTTTTAAAACAAGCTAAGGTTATTTCTAACAATGAGGTGAGAACTAATCATATGAGAGGCTTTAAAATTATGCAGCTCCCACACTGCAATTTTAAAATTAAAATGTCAAGCAGGAGAGGAATAGCTCAATTCTGAGCGAGATGAACAACTTTAACTCCCATGTATCATTTTTAGCTTCACTGGAAAAGAACACAACACTCTTAAGAAGAAGCATTCTGTGCTGAAAGCTAGAATTAAAGGAGTCCTACAAACATTCATCCATCCATCCATCCAACTGGCATTGGGAACACAAGTCACCAGAAAGAGGCAGAGTCATATGGTGTGCTATTGCTTATTGGCTTTATCCAGATTAACGTAGATCTATTTGTAATCACTGATTTTACTAAAGAATATTACCAATAACTTGTTGTGTAAGAACATAATGCCAAAAATGCTTGTGTATCTAGCACTTTCTGATCACCTAGCATGAACTCTCACTGACATCATAGTTTCTGCCCAACAACCAGCTCCCTGTAGAATCTGTGGTTTTTTTTCTTTTCCTAAGCTAAAAAACACTAAGTAAAAGAAATTAAGATCCTACATTTCCGTTGACAGTCTTCTAGAAAGACAAACTGAAAGTGAACACATGCAAACAAGTGCTAAGATGAGTAAGGAAACTGAAATTTGGTATTACAAACCAGAATAACTTAGTTTTTAGAAGGATACAAAGTAAAGTATGAGAAAATAGAAGCGTTCCCTCTAAATATACTTTGAGGCAGAACTATGAGGGAGTAGAGTGGTACAGAGGATAATGCTGGCACAAGAAGAGATTTATAGGCAAGGAATAACAGATTGAAACTAAAAGGTCATCAATGACTACAAAAAGTGAGCTCTGGAATGGTTACCCAACATGAACAGTCATAATAAAATAAGAGCCTGGGTACTTCTAAGCTCAAGTTTGGCCAGTCAACGAGAAAGGCCATACACCACAATTTTTTGCAATAGCCATTCCCGTAGTGTGGATTTCGCAAGTCCTTTGTATCCTCATGTCCTCAGGACGTTAGTCGTAACTACTGCTCTACTCGCATACTTAACAAGGTGTAAGGGATGAAGCAGGCAGTTACTTCGGGAAAGCCACACTGTAAGCTCCCGCTGCTACGCATTAATGGTTTATCATTCTAACACCAACTTTTGGGTATCTCGGCATGAAGCGGTCTTTTTACAGTAGTTAATGAACACGATGCTTCTGACTCCTGTATTTATTAGGGAAACCTTTCCTGCTCGTTTTCCAGTGTGCTGACTAATCCTTCCAATTCACTGCGAAAAAGCAAAAACTTAAAAAGAAGAAAAAAAGGGGAAAATAAAAAAAAAAAAAAAAAAGAGGAAACGACAATTTAGCACAGATCCTCTGAGGACTGGCAACCTTAAAGTGAGGAGAGCCGCCTACCCCAGGGAGATAGAACGAATATGGGGACAAATGGCAGAACTGGCCCTTGAGGTAGAGCCAAAGGCAAAGCCAGCCGGGAACGGGAGCCGTTCCGTGGCACTTCTCGCCGAGGCGTGACCACGCCGCACGCCGCCGCTGCGGCCGCACGCCGAGCGAGCGCCGCACCTGCACCAGACGTGCCCCCCGGCACGACCGCGGCCCTGCCGGGCCCCACACGGCCCGCCCGCCGCCCCGGGGAGCCCCACGGCCGCCGCAGCCCGGGGCCCGCGGAGGAGCGGCCCGGGACGTGCCCGCCGGCACCGGCCGCCGCCCCGCGAGACGGTACCTGCCGAGTTTACATTTCTTGAGGCCGGTGTCGTCCGCCGCTGCCGCCCCCGAGGACTTCCTCTTCTTCTTCACCGGCATCGTCCTGCCTCGGGGCGGGGCCGCCCCGCTGCCGGGGCCCGCAGCCGAGGCCCCCCCGGGCTCGCTTCCCCTGGCCGCCGCCGCCTCCTGAGACCGGCGGTGAGGAAACGAGAGGAGACCCCGTTCCTGCTGGTCCTCCCCAGCCCCACCGGGCGCTGCCGCCCCCCGCTCGCCGCGGGCAGACGCCGCCGCCGCTCCGTTCGCAGAAGCGGGTGTCGTGCCGGGGGCGGGAGCGAGCGCGGGCGGTATCGGCTGCGGAGAGAACGGCGAGAACGACCCGGACACAGACGGCGCCGGGCAGGAAGTGGTAGCGCCGCCGGGGCGGGGCCGCGCCGGGACCCGCCCCCTGGAGGGCGGGGCTGCCGCCTGCGTTTCCCGGCCGGAGCGGGGGCCGCGCGCGTCCTGGTCACGGCTCTGCGTTTGCAGCGAAATAAACGGGGGAGCGCCACCCCTTCCAGGCCTTTCAGACCCGCGCAGTCACAGCCCACAGCTGGGGGGGAGCTGGGTGTCCTGTCAGCGCTGGAGGCGGGTTCGGGGCTGGGACAGCCAGCTGCCGAGAGTCGCGAGCGGTGGCGGAGTTCAGGGGCAGCTGCTGGGTGGGACGGGAGGCGCTCCGTCCTTTTAGAGACACTCTAGAGAAGCGGCTGGGATCTCTGAGCGGGGCGCGGATCTGCACTGGCCCGCGAAACCACGGGCAGCCACAAGCCTGTGCTCCTGGTGGGCGGTCTGCGCATTCTCCCAGCGCTCCCCGGGGCCGGTACCGGGACCGCAGTTCTTATCCGCCTTGCTGTATCGGGCACTACGGGCTCCGGGGCGAGAGAAACACCCCAGGTACTGCGGCGGCCGTGACACCGTGATGCAGCGGATGGTAGGAGAGCTGCTTCGCTGAACGGGAAGCCTGGCAGCGAATCGGGCCGGCCGAGCCCAGCGTGACTGCCGGGCGCTGCTGCCGTGCCGAGGAGCAGCGCGCCACCTTTTCCGCCCCTCCCGCTAGCTCAGCCCTGTCCCGCCCCGTTCCGCTGATTTCTGAGCGCGTCGAGCGCCGCCTCCTTGCCCGGCGCCACCCGCAGCTAGGCCGCCTGCGCACCAGGGCCGCCATCTCTGGTCACCATAGGGACGGATCCCGACGACGCCGGGACGGCTCCGGGCCTCTCCGGAGCCCTGTGCCCCGGAGCGAGCCGCCGTCCTTCCCGCCGTGAGCCTTTTGGGTCTTCTCCCGCCAGCGCCTGTATGTGCTCCCGTGGTGCTCGGCATCCGCCCTCGCCTTAATCCTGCCTGGCGAGGTGCGTGCCGCCACCATGGCCGGGGAGGGAGACAGGAGGAAGCGCTTTATTTCAGCCACGGCTGCCAACTACTTCGGGCTGGAGCCGGCAGGCGGTGCCACTGCCCTGGCCGCGGGGCTGCATTCCCGTCCGGAGCTGAGCCGCTTCCTCGACGACGGCAATGAGTTCCTGCTCGTGGTGCAGCACTCGGGCGCGCAGCTCAGCGCCTCCAACAAGGTACCGTGGTGTCCGCCGCGTCCCGGCGTGCGAACGGGGAGGCAGAGCCCGCAGTCAGCCCAGGCTTGGTGGCCGTAAAAACTGGTGTCAGATTTGGGAAGCATCTCCCTCCTGCGAATATCTGTGCAGGTCTCTGTGTCTGCTGCAAGCTACTGGCGGCTGCCGTGGTTTAACCCCAGCTGGCAGATAAGTACCACTCACTGTCCCCCCACCTCGCCGTGGGGAGAAGAATCGGAAAGAAAAGAACGCCGTGGGTTGAGATACGAGCAGTTTAATAACTGAAACGAAATAAAATATAATAATAGCTAACTACTTACACGCTAGTAATAATGTTAATATCTGTAATGAAAAGGGGCGAGAGAGGAGAATAAAACCCAAGAGAGACAAGAGATGCCCAGTGCAGTTATTCACCCCCCCCGACTGCTGCCCAGCCCGTCCCCCAGCAGCGATCGGTGCCTCCCGACCAGCTCTCCCCAGTTCATGCACTGGGCAGGATGCTCTGTGCTACGGAATATCCCTCTGGCCAGTTCGGGTCAGCTGCCCCAGCCATGCTGCCTCCCTGCTTCTTGTGCCCTCCTCGCTGGCAGAGCATGGGAAACTGAAAAGTCCTTGAATTTGAGTAATTACTGCTCAGCAACAACCGCTGTATCAGTGTGATATTAGCATTATTCTCATACTAAACCCAAAATACAGTACGGTAAGAAAATGAACTCTAGAACACTGTCCCCAGAGTGCATGAAGTCCATATGATCAGCTGATGGTACATTTGTTAGTGGATTGTGCCCATGTTGTTGCAGTTTTAGTGTGTTGTCTATTGTCTCTATGTGAATGGCCTGGGCATGGAGTTGGATGTATGATTTCTTCCTGGGCATGGCTGCATGCACGTGCCCCAAAGGATTGCTAGGCAATGTCTGTGCAGGGAATGGGACCCAACGTGTGGTTGGCTGATATTTGACAAATTGGCTGATATTTGACAAATCCAAGGTGGGTGTTTGTCCAAAGCATGTATTTTTCAATTTGATGGGTCTAGCTGTAAACAAATCTGAGGTTCATTGCGTGAAATGTCCTGCCTTGAGTCTTGTGATCAGCAAGTGACTCTTGGGGTTGCTACCACGGGGTGTGATGTGCACTCAGTGTCACCATGTAGGGAGGGCATGGTGTGGTGCAGCCGCTCAGAGTGTACAGGCAAGGTGTGGGTCTTGACAATGGGACCTGTTATTCTGCAGTGAGACCAGGGGCTTCGTGTCTCTTATGTCACTGGCTTCACACATGGAAGAAGCATGTAAGGAGTCATCAACATGTGGAGTGTGGACCCATAACTTGCATAACTCCTTGGTTAATCCTCTGAAGTCTAGTGCCTGCTGTATTCAGGCAAGAATGAACATATATGTGTACCAGTTTTTGGGGGTGCTGCTGAGCCACTGTCTAAAATACAAAGCAGCTTTCAGCAGCTGTGGAAGATCAGAGGGATATTAGTGTTATACTCTGTACTTGTTGTCTCAATGAAGCTATGTCTGTGGGAGTTAGGCTAAACACTTGATAAGAAAGTAAAACAGATACTGTCCAGTAAAACTGAAAGCTGTTCTTACTAACCTTTGTTTCTCTTAACAGAAATACAGTACACAAATGTTTGCAATGGTACAGGATCTGAGATTTCACTTAGTGTCTCTTTTTGCTATAAATTTATCAAGTGTTTAATAAGTTTTCTATGAATTCTCTTCAGCCACAAATAATTTCAGTAATTACTTTATGGCAATTTTTGGAACTTTACCCATAAATTGGGCTGTGGATGGAACGTTCATCATGCTGCAATTTATGATTTCAGTGATGAAGGAGCATGCCTGTCTCTGTTCTTGAGAAATCTATGAATAATGTATTTACAAAGTCAGGAGAACCATACAGAATATTTAGAATCTATAGAAGAATATTCCCAAAGGTTTGTAGCATAAAAATACAATTTAAAATAGGCCTAATGCTTAGTTTCTCTAGGCACAAGGCAGAGTTTCTGTTTTGTCCAGAGAAAGTGGTAAATGGAGTTTTCAAAATGTAGTAAGAACTGATGATATTTACAGACATTATATGCTGTAGAAGCTTTATATATTTGATTTTGGAAGTCAGGTTCCTATGGACTCAGAAATGAGTATCATAAAAATTATAATTTTCTGTGCAAATCAAATACTACCAGAATTTTATCAGAGCCCAGAGGGAGATATATGGCTATTTTAAATTTTTTCTTGATGCAAATTGTTTGTGTAAATAGTGTATGCAGTTTAGCAGTTAGTAACAGCTTTCTAACAAATCCTGTTTTCTTGATTATTACAGATTGAAGCTACTGATTCAAAGAATAATGTGTTGGTGTTCTTTAAGCTGAGACCTGATGTAATTACTGAAGATAATCTTCACAGTAATATTCTTGTGTCATCTATGCTAGATTCACCAATCAACACCCTTTATCAAGCTGTACGACAAGTTTTTGCACCAGTATTACTAAAGGTGAGCAATATACTACTTTAATGTTCTGTAGGTTTATATTGAGACATTTGAATTCAATAGGATGTTACCTAATTCTGAGCTAAATATTTTATGTCATGAAACCAAAATGTTTGAGGAGATTAAGCAATGGTTGATAGCTATAGTTGCTAAGTTAAAGAAAGTACTTAAGCTCCTATCAGTAAGGATGAGAGGAAGGTTCTGGTTATACATATGCCTGACTGGAAATGTGGAATACACTGGCCATTGGTTGTTAATGTGGAAAAATGGCTCACATGCTTTCAGGGTGCCTTTATGAACCTGGCAACTGACTTTTGATTTTGTAATAAAAATTTTTTTATAGTATTATTCTGAATTGTTAAATCAAAAGAATGAGGTGCTCTTCCTTGACTTCAGGGAAAAAAAATGCTACATTATCCCACCATATGGTTGGTACTTAATCTGAATTTTGTATTTTTTTAATGATTAATGGGAAGAAAATACTAATTGCTCTATCGTGTGAGTCATAATTTTCAAACTTTTCATTACAGGATGAGAAATGGAGTAAAACATTTGATCCTAAGCTCCAGAAACTTCTAAGTGAGCTTGAAGCTGGCTTGAGTACTGCTCTCAGAAGATCAGATCCCAGTTACACAGGAACAAAATTCAGTGAAGATGATGTGCAAGGTTTGTTTTGCAATTATGTCTTTTATAGTTAAGTTTTGAATTCAGAGTAAATAATTTATTTACAAGTTGAAAGTTTAGGTTTCCCAGTGATTTCACAGTGTAAAATATAACTGGTTGTTGTTAGTAGACTGGAATTACTTGGTCATGCCAGAAGAGCAGAGTTGACTTTTATACTGCATCTAATCAGGATCAGAAGTTAAAGGATATTTATATAACCGTATGTATAAATTTGCTTTAGAAAGTATGTTCTGACTGAATGTATTTTATAAGCATTAATTAATTTAATATATAAATATTTTCTATTTTATTTGCAGCTATACTTACACCAACAGATGAATTTCAGTTCTGGAGAGAATTTGCTCATCGTGAACATAAAGGATGTAGTAAAGAGAGAGCGTCATATTTTAGAGACCTATTTGAGGACATTGCAAAAGTATGTTTTATTTTCTGTGATCAGGGAAATATTTCTAGACTTAGTAAGAACCACTCTTCCTATGAAATCTATGTCAGTATATGTACACTCTTTCCAAATATATGAATATATAACTATTGAGTTATTTTTTCTTAGGCAAAGTTTTACTTTAAATGATATTCACGTAGCTTGTCGTGACAGTGGTGGGTGGGAATGCTGACATTTACTTGGGAGTGGATTTGGTCATTGAATACTAGGAGCTGCTGTGGAAATACAACTGTATGCTACAGTTTGTGAGCTGGGGATTGACTCATGAGATGAAAAGGACGCCATTAATGCTGTTATGCAACACTTCAGGCACCCTCAAAGCACTTTCTTGAATAGTGCTTCAGATAGCAATGAATACTTCGCACGAATAAACTTACACAAATGCTTGGTTTTTCAAGAGGATTGTGACATATCTGTTATGCAGTAAACCTCAGGAAATACAGCACTTGCCAGCTTCAGGAAAGTGTAAATGTTTTGACAATGCTATTTGCAAAGTAAACATATTAAGGATATTTTTTCTAGGATTATTACAACTTGGATACCCTCTCATTATTTGAAGTTGTGGATTTGGTGGAGGCTACCAAGGACACTGTTGATAGTGTGTGGAGACAAACAGAGCATGATCCTTATCCACAGTCTCGCATGCATAATCTCTTGGATGTGATAGGTAAACCTTTATGCAGTCTTTATTAAATGAACAGTTGAGAAAAGTAAAGTGATTCCTTGAGCAGAGACCTTCTTCCTTGTAAAGGCACCAATAACAGCCCACGGCATGAAGGTGCTTGCTTCTTGTAATTATGATCCATGAATATTTGCCTTCTAGTATGTGGTAATTCAGCCAGTTCTGATGCCTTTACATATGCTTGGGAATAGTTAGTTAGAAGATAGTTGTAATAGATAGTTAGAAGATGGAGTTGGATATCTTTCAGCCTGTGGGCTGGATTTGTCATGCTTCTGTTTGATTCCCTGTCTTTCTTTCAGAGGAGAAAACTTATTTACATTAACTCCCATTAAAGGTTGGTTCAGTCTGTGTGAAGATGAGAGCAGGATGTGCAGACAGGTTTTTCTCTCATTCTCTTGACAGCAGCCCCATGTTTTGGGACAGGCATAGGACAGTGAGTTTGTGTGCTCCTGCCAGATGTGTGTGTGTGTGAGAGGAAGAGTTGTGGGGAGCAGCCAGATACAGCCATTGCTGCTGATAAAGACAGGTGCTTGTGTGTGGAATCCGGAATCCAAATCCATCAGCTTCACATGTTGGACCAACTTCTGTTTACCTTGGAGATATTCAAGAGATTTATTGAATCAGAAACAAAATAATCAGTTATTGCTGCATTTGTATGGTTTGAAATCAAGACACTACACTATTGTTTTAATGTGATTGGAATGTGGTGTAGCTTTAAAGTAATTATTTTAAACAAACATCTTGGTTTTTTGTATTTTTTTGTCTTCTAGGTGGCTCACTAGGTAGATTTGTTCAGAGAAAATTAGCAACTTTGAATTTGTGGGAGGATACTTTCCACAGTGTTAAAGAAAATATACAGGCTGGCATCTTGATTTGTGAACAGTGGGTGTCAGCTTGTGACTACCTGACCGGACAACTGTGGCAACATTACACTCTACATCCATGGAAAAATGAGAAATATTTCCCTGAACTGATAGCCAAACTTGGCCAACGTCTTGATGAGGTAGAGGTTTGAATTATACGCATTAGTTTCATTAGACACAGAATTAAACAGCATTGTTCCAAGTTAAAAAAGAGAATTAAAATACTTCCATAGTCTTTTCAGAGTCAGTTAGTATTCTATAATCTGTTTGTCTCTCTTTCAAAAATTTCTTGTAAAAAGGAGAGACATGTGTACTTGTAAAAATTTTATGTAAAAATACATTTGTTATATCAAATACTTTCTTTCCCTCATAGGTGCTAACTGTTAGAACACTTCATGAAAAACTTATGTTCTTTTTGCCAGCTGGAGAAAAGAATTCTTTACATCTTTCCCATGTGTTTGAGCCCTTTGCTGGCCTAAATCCTGTACACTATAATCCTTACACAGAGGTATAATGCTTATTTTTAATTTATTTACATTCTTTCTGTGTCTTTCTACAATGTATATAGCCCTAAACTAACACATGAACTCATTATCTCTAGCCATTGTGGAGAGCAGCAGTCTCTCAGTATGAAAGAATTATTGCGCCAGTGGAACAAAAAATAGCAAGCAAATTGAAGAAATTTATTTCAGAAATTCAGGACAGTCCACAGCAGGTATGGGTAATTCTGTATTCTGAAAACTTTCCTGAAGATCAAGTTATTTAATTCCTAAGTAGTCAGTTTAGGGGATAGGAGTAAGTACTTAGAGCCAAAGACAGCACTACTGAGTGGTATCAGCCTATGTTTAATTTTTTTCCTAAGAAAGTGATAACTTTAAAAAATCTTTATATTCCAGCTTCTTCAAATATTTCAGAAGCATAAGGAACTGATAAAGCATCCAAATATAAGCAAAGAGTTGCTTTTTGAGAGGGAAACATTGCTGGCAGCACTTCAAGATTATGTCAAAGGTATTTAATTGCCTTAGTTTTTTTGTGCATGCAGGGATCTTTATTTACTTCAAGAATTATGCCAGTTTTCCTAGTATATTTTTATAACTGCAGTAATAATCTCAAGTTGCTCTGTTAGATTTCTGTTCTAATGAATCTTTTGCATGTGTTAGACTATGAGACAGACTTTGGAACTCGATGCCATGGTGTTCCTGGTGATGTTTCTGGACCGCTGTCAGGCAAGAACCTTTCTGAAGTTGTCAATAATATTGTGTGGGTACAGCAGCTGGAGCTGAAGGTAACAGATTCTGTTACTGTTTGCACACATTTTTTCATAGCATGTAGAACATGGTATTTGACATTTCTGTGGGGAATTTCACACAGTAAAATTGTGGGCTTCCCAAGAGTTATATAATCAAGGTTCCTTATCAGTGGTGCTGCTTGCTAAGTTGAATTTTATTAGCAGACCCAGAATGTAGTCCTTTTGTAGTAAACTGAACTGCCTCTTAAAAAAAAACAAAAAGAAAGACTAAAATTCATACAGTAGGTGTTTTTGTTAAATTTTACCCTCCAGTTTGCATTTTAAAATTGTATTTAGGATTCACAGATACCCAGATTGTGAAATCCTGATCCTCACTTGTTATTACTAACCTTTGTAGTGTCTTCTTGAAATCAAAGAGTAGTTGAGCTTGTGCCTGCCAGGGAATTTGCAGTAAATGTCCAACAATTCTGTTTTAATTTATCTTGTTTTTTAAAGTTTGTATTTACACTTCAGTAGGAAACTTTAAACATTTTTGGACAACACTGACCAGTGAGAGCCAAAATGTTTTCTGTGAACATAAGTGCCCTCTACAATAACTCTAGATTTGAATAAGAATAGAAGATATTTATCCCAGAATACCTATTAGCCTGATTCAGCTGATGTATGTCAGTTTTATGTCTGCTTTAGGCTGTGCTGAATTTTTTAATTGCTCTCAAATATCCACTGATTGTATTGACTAGGATTTTAATTTGTCCACTTGTAGATGTGAAATTCCATTTCAAATACCTTTGAGTATTGTCATGGACCTTATGGATACAACAGAAGACTCATGGGAGATCTGTACCTTTACAGAGACTTAATTAAAGACCAAGTGGGATATCCTGGGGTATCTTAAGAGGAGTGGATGCCATTGTCAGTGTTGTCAGTGAACAGCTTATTCAAACCCAATTTACTGTAAAGAGAATTCAGACATTGGGACACAGTTTAGAATTCACTTTTTTTTTCCTAATCAGCTTTTGAATCCCACTTGGATGTTTTGTAATACTGATTTTTATTGTGATTTTTCTTTTCTGATTGAATACTGGGAAGCTAACCTTCTTTTCTTTGTTATTGTATTTAAGGTGGATGATTCTATCAAGCTGGCAGAGGCTCTTCTGTCTGACTTACCTGGATTTCAAACTTTTCATCAAAGTGCAAATTCTTTTCTGGAACAGTTGAAAGTATATGAGCAAGAGCAATTTGATGATTGGTCTAGGAATATCCAGTCAGAATTATCAAATCCCAAGTCAGGACTTTGGTAAATACACTCTTGTTTAAATAACATCTATTAAATAATGAAATCTGTAGTGTGGTATAATTCATTAGAACTTGACAAGGGAAATAAAAAAAAAAATACAGGATTGAGAATGAATGGAGAGACAAAATAGAGCAATTTATTTTGCTTTCATCATCCTGGCAGTCTTGCTTGGTAAGGTGAAGTATATAGGACAATATTATTAATTAATAGCCAATATTGCAGGTCACTAGCTAATCTTGAGGTTTTTGTTAGCACCTGGAATGAAAGACTGTTTGGTTTGCTTGTTGTTTTTACTTGTTACCCATTGTAATCTTTACAGTGATAATGCATAGAGACTAGATGAGAATAT
The DNA here is from genome assembly GCF_012460135.2 of Molothrus ater. Lineage (NCBI taxonomy): Eukaryota > Metazoa > Chordata > Aves > Passeriformes > Icteridae > Molothrus > Molothrus ater. The sequence continues at coordinate 75,895,850 of NC_050479.2, read as the reverse complement.
AGCTGTGATATACAGATAACACATGTAGAGTAACAAATTAATTGTTATGCACAAGAAATTCTACAGTCTCCATAAGGCAGATGAAAGAAGGGTAAGCAGATCAATTTAAACCTCATGAATTTTTTTCCCCAAAATAATAAAATTACTGTATGGGGTACTAAAATATATTTTAACAATTTTAGTTGATTGGCCACATATCTTCTGTCTTCGACTCTGAGTGTTGCAAAATTCCTCTGAAAAGAATTTGTCCACAGTTACAGGGGATACAGGAGTTTATACTTAAGCAAAAGCTTGTATTTTAATGAAAATACTCAAATATATAACAGCCATCTATATTATTAGTACTATAAAATTTTGTTATTGTGAGATTTTAAAATATGTGAAATGGTTAGTTAAAAGAACAAGAAAAGAAGTAGCTCCCTACAAAGGGGAATGCAATGGATATGGGAACTAGAAAAGAGATGAGAAAAGAAAAAAATAAAAAAATGAGTAAGCTGAAGTATATATGAAAGGATGGTGGTAGAAGCATTGCAATAGTAGAAAAAAAAATAGAATAAAGTCTGAAGATAGGCTGATGTTCTTATGAGCATCTGGCTGAATATACCAACATTCTCCATTGATGCAAGTTCTGGTTCTTAGGATTGGTTCTTTCATTATTTTCTTGCCTCTTTGCAGTGCTGGAGAGTGGGGCTGGTAAGGCTCCTGCTTGACAGACTGTGATGGATACAGTGTAATCTAGAATACTGTCTAGCTGTGAGTTACATGTTAACTATTGTCACAAACTTGAAAAACTTTGTAAGCAAAAATGATCTGTCTTGTCTTCATTGGCTTTGAATTAAAGGAAAAGGTTACTGGAATAATTTCTGAGTAAATGAAAATGTTAATATGCATAGAAAAACAAAATAGAATGACATGAAGCTGTTTCGAATAGTTTGTTATATTGTAGTAAAATGCACCTAAGAAAGGATAAATATCATTACTGATTATATTCAGTAATATGTTTGATTTTGGTTCAGTATCCAAGCTAATAGCCCTGTGATGGAGTTGGATCCCATTTCTGGAACATTAAACATACTTTACTCAGATCGTTTGGTGACTCTGCTGAGAGAAGTACGTCAGCTTTCAGCACTTGGGTTTGCTATACCAGCTAAAATACAGCATCTTGCGAACACTGCACAAAAGTTCTGCAAGCAGGCAGTCATCCTCAAGCAGGTATAAGATTATGCCATAATAACTTCCTGTTCTGACTTCCCTGCTTGAACTTCTCTACAGTGCTGTCTTTTCTGTCTGTGTGGTTAAGCTTTTCACTGTACTTGTCTGTATGAAAGTGACTTCTTTCTTGAAAAATTTAGAAAAGCCCATAAAAGAAAACAAAAATCCTTTGAAATTTCAGAATGTGTCTTCTTTTGAAATATAATATTAAAGCCATATGAAGTTACTGTATGAATATACAAAAATATGACAAGTAATTAGTTGATTACCCGGTTTTCAGTTTTTTATAATTATGGCTAAAGGGAATTCTCATAAAATGTAACAACTTTTCCTCACCATTGCTAGTTTTCAACTGAAAATATATGAGCAAGTATTTTAATGGAAGTATGCTTGGGGTTTCTGGGGGGGTGGCCTATTTTTTTGATTGCACTGAATGTCACGTATGTTTTTGTTTGGCTTATATTTCAGTTCAATTTCACATGACGTGTCATTGATATCTGGGATACTCCTACAGCTAGGGCAAAGGTGACATGAGACTTTTTATGTTTTCTTTTAAATTTAAGCTCTCTTTTACAGGTGGCACATTTCTATAATTCTATTGATCAACAAATGATTTGGAGTCAAAAGCCAATGATGTTGCAATCTGCTCTAGCATTTGAACAGATAATTAAGGTGAAAGAATTCCCCTATCTTTGTCTTTTTAATTTCAGTGGTATCTGTGCATATTCTGTGCTGCTTTTTTTACATTTATTGCATTGTTATTAAAAAAAAATATTTCTTGATAAACAGGTGAAGTTGATTAGCAATTATTGTCACATTTTTGGTTTTGATCTGGGCAGAACAGAGACCAAGAGAGGCATTTAAGGTGTCCTCTCATCTTTAGATGTCTGCTTTTGTTCGTGGAGCCGCAGTCTCAACATCAGTTGAGATCTATTTCAAACTCTGTTAGGAGTCTGTCGTTAATCCCTCTCCAGTGCACTGATGTAGCTATAATGCTATGCCCCTACATGTCTTATTTTGTCTCTACTGCAGCTAGGGAAAGGGAGATCCTCCATTTGTTTTGCTAGGAATAAAACCATTTTTGTTATATTATCACTTCTGGATGTTGGTTGGTAGATTGTCATTAAATGTTACAAAGGTTGTGTGTTTTTAAAGCATCCAAAATCAGGTCCTGGAGGAAAAGCTCAAATAACATGGGATAATCCCAGAGAACTGGAGGCTTATATCCAGAAACTCCAAGGTGCTGCTGAACGGATTTCCACTGAAAATAGAAAACTAAGAAAGTGGCACACAAATTTCATTCAAAAGGTACATTTTCCAGAAGAAATTGAAGTCATGTCTGTCATACCATATCTTAACCTTTCTTTAATTTACATGATGATGAGTATGTTTATTATCCCTTAAAATTCTTTTAACAGGTCATATCACTTATGAATATTGATCTACTGCGGCAGCAGCAGCGTTGGAAAGATGGACTTCAGGAACTCAGAACCGGTTTTGCCAGCCTCGAGTCACAGGCAGGGTTTGATTTTCCTACTGCAAACTGTGAACATTTGACTTTTCAACAGTAATCAAGATTTAAGACTCAAACATAGCATGATTGAATTAATTCTGATTAAGGAGTTACTAGTTGTCTTAGGAAAACATCTGTGTCCTAGTTAATGCCAGACGTGAGATAAAATCACTGATGAGGAGGATGGAGATAATTTTTTTATGTCATACTAGCAATGGGAGAAGAACTTTTGGTCAATGACAGATGTTAGATGAGGAAATGGGAAAACCTTGGATAATGTAGATCAGTTGTGTCTGAGCCATTTATGCAAGGTAAAATGAAGATATTGATACAGATAATGAATGATTCACACACAGAATAAAATAAATTTATAAAATTTGGAATTAAAATGCATTTCTGCCTGAAATAATGAGAAAAACATATTTTTGTTTGTTCACTTATCAGCTGCCAACTTTTAGAGTAGACTCATTGAATTGTTAAGGTTGGAAAAGACCCTTAGTGCCATTAAAATGATAAAAATTTTGATTAAAATATAATATTATCTAAGTAAGCTATTTTGAGTTATTATTCAAGCCAGTTCAGTTTTTCCTATAACCTTCAGCAATCAAAGGACTATATTCTTAGATGGATATGTTGTTCTTATCCTTCATAATCTGCGAATGCAGATTACTTTCATTGGTATTTGCTAGTCAAATAAATGCAGTGTCTTTATCGTATTTTACTTCTAATTTTGTTTTTATTCTGTCAAGATAATATAAAAATAATCTGGCTTGGTTTCTTTTCACGTTTAATTTGCAGATTCTTATAATTAACTCAGTATATTTTATGATTTCCTTTAGGATCTGTTTGAAAATTATTCTGATATTACAAAATGTTTTTAGATGGAAAATTACCTAAACTGTTTTCAGTCACTCTTCAAAAATCTTTGAGTAGAAGTGATAAAACTTAACCTATAAGATGGTGTAGTCTTACTGCTGTTGTCATCAATATGTTACATATTTCTTTAAAAACCCTGTTATAATTGTCTTAAGGTTTACTTAAGACAACTTCAGGTTTTCTTAATCTTTAGAATCTTTATGTTGAAGAGCTCCTATGGGTAACTTTGAATTGTAGGACAGACCTTAACTGTATAGCTTCCTGCAGCAACCCTGGACTGCCTCCAAAGCCCCGCCAAAAAGTCTCCAATTGAACAAAAGAACCTTTTAAGCTGGAAGGAGTTTGTAGCTTTTTTCCTAGCTTCTGTTGTCCTTCTGCAGATCCTTCCATAACTTGCAAATGACTATTTAGCTCAACTGGTCAGCGTGCTAATAATGCCAAGGGTAATGGGTTTGATCCCTGTATGGACAATTCACTTAAGAGCTGGATTTGATGATCCTTGTGGCTCCCTTCCAGCTCAGAATAGTCTATGATTAACAGAACTTGACTGTATGATAAGACTTTCCATGTTCTTACAGTGCAGTGTAGCAGATTTTGATGAAAAACTGAGTTCTTTGAGGTAAAATTTTACATTAATTTATTAGTTAACATTGTTCTGTGGAAACACACAAGAATCTTTATAAATAATATTTAAAAGGTAGCTTACATATAATAAGAAAATAGAAGATGTGATACAGGTTTAAGTCTCCTGTTCAGCCAGCTCTTTATATTATTTCCAACAGAGTCCTCTGCATTTTAGAGTAACCCTGAAGAACATTCTGGTTAAACCAATGGGTGATGAATATCAGTGAATCTCTTATGTTGATTTACCACAGAGACTGTTTGATTTGGATTTTTTTTTAATCCTATATTAATTTGAAATAAATGCAATAAATGCAATAACTGGTCACAAAATCAAAAACTCATATCTTGAGTTAGAAGGGGCCCACAAGGACCAACTCCCTGCTCCTCACAGGACTATCTAAAACTAAACATTGTGACTTAAGTATGTTGTCCACATGGTCCTTAAACTCTGACCAGCTTGGTGCCATGACCCACTCTGCGCCAGCTGTGTGATTACTGAATGTTAATAAGATCCTGGTCTTTGGATTTTATACCATATAAGTTTCATCTTATAATTATGGTTTGAGGAATAAAATAAAAAAAAATAAACATTGTTATATTTTAGGGTTTCAAATCGAGTGATATGAAAGCTTGGAGACAGCACTGGAATCATCAACTTTACAAAGCTCTGGAGCATCAGTATCAAATGGGCTTAGAAGCACTCAATGAGAATTTACCAGAGATAATTATTGATCTGACATTCAAGTAAGAATTTTTTTTTTCCTTGAAAGAAAATATTCGGGCGCAGATTACATTAAGATACTAGTTTTTCTGTTATTTGTTTCACTTTTTAGGCAGGGTCGCTTACAATTCAGACCTCCTTTTGAAGAAGTGCGAGCTAGATATTACAGAGAAATGAAGAGATTCATCTCTATTCCAAATCAGTTTAGGGGAGTAAGTGAGGCAGAAGATGAGTCTATATTCACTGTTATGACTGAAAGACATGCAAATGGATTTCTGACCGCTTTCAGTAAAGCAGAGGATTTGTTCAGAAGGCTGACAGATGTTTCTAATCAATTCAAGGTATTTTCAATAGTGGACCTACTCATACTCTTTTTCACTTAGATTTGTATCATTTTATGCTTTGGACATTCTAGAAGTAGTTGAGCAATGATATTTGTGAATCACTGTCCATTTCTTCAAGGCATATAAGCAAAAGCTTAGCAAGTTCATCCATATTAAGCCAACAACTTAAGCATATGTCTGACTTGAAGTATATCTATAGTTCCTTTTGAATACTCTGTATAATAGCTGATTTTTCAGTCTTTGTTTTGAATATCCTTAAATGTGTGAACTGTTTTTTACCTCCTGATTTTTGCACTAAGAAAATGTACAGGTAATTGAAGAAGCACAAAGGTTAAAGAGAATGTAACTTGAAAACATTATTAGAGTATTTTAATATTATTGAGAAACAGTTTTTTAATCTGGGAAATATTTCTTTTCCATGGAATAAAAAATAATGTTGGAAAGGAATGGGTCGTAATTGGCCAAGTAGATATGGAACTTTTGGTGAAGACACACCTTTCTAGCAAACAGCACTGGGAAAAAAATTTCAAGGCATTAAAAGTGAGAGGGAAAGAAGCAGAACGTCTTCCAAGGTACAGTGTAACTCTTCTTTTGTTTGAGTAATGTATTTTATCAGATATTTTAAAGGTAATAGTAAAATAGAGATGAAGATATAGATAGAGTTTCAAATGTTTTTAAACTGTGGATGTAGTTTTTAAATGTTTAGATTTTGATTTTTCATTTTCATTTTTAGATACTCTCTTTTATTTGTGTCACCATCTCTGAAAGCTAATTACTTCCTCTTGATATAATGGAAAACTTCCTCAGAATTCAGGGCTACTTCTGAAATATTCCAAACCATAATATTTTAACAAATCTTTTAGCTAAGTCCTGTACATGTGAAATATATATTGGAGTTAGGAACAGACATAGCAAATGTTTGTCATGAAGTAATTCCTGTAATGAAACATTTGATTACCTCTTATAATTTATAGTTTGAAATATGGTAGGGTAGGCTTTTATTCCTATCTATATTCACATGAACCTATTGTACTGTATGGTTAGAGTTCTAAAGTAAAACTGGTAAGAATCATGTTTAGAGCAATGAGAAAAATGTGACATTTCATGCTGGAGAAGTGGAACTTGCTGGCTAGTGATGCTCTGAATAGTAAAGATATTCATGAGTTCATGGACAAACTGAGGTGAATTGAAGAAAAGCTGGCTGATGTGCCTTATTTCCAGAAGCAGCATGTTGCTAAGAAATCCATGAGGTGAAGATATTAGTGTTGAGGGAGGATAGTCAGGAAGATATCCAGTGAGGTAGATCTTTTTTTAGTGTTCTTTAGGTATCTACTTATGGTTACTGATATATTAGATATGGGGCCTTGAAATGCGTTGCTATGGCTTTTTTTCAGTTCTAATTGCTGTTGAAGGCTGAGTTAGTAAACTGTGATGGAAATCAGAGAATTAAAGACATGAATATACAAATAATGAAAGTATTTTTCTTTTGAGTATGTTAATAGCCTTTCAGAATTTTATGGCACTGGTTATATAAAATCAAGCCATTTTCTAACTATTTGGAGAAACAGAGCATTGGACCTCAGTCCCCATAAAACTGAAAGTGTATAGGCATAATTGTTGTAAAAATTTCAATACTATGGCTTAATTTCCCAAGAAGCTATGACTTTCACTTGTAGAATTATAAGGGAAATTTCTCATTAAACTATGAAGTTAGGCTAAACTATAGATGTGCATAGATCTAGAGATACTAACATGTAGGTATGCTACTGAATATTTGCTGTCTTTTAATCTCTTTTTTTTGAAGCACGATCAGAATAGATTGTTTAACTGTGAATTGCAACCCTGTGAAAACTGTGATTGATGATTTCATCCAGAAGTTGTATGACATTCTAGTTCTTTCTTTGAGAAAATCTATTCAAGGTAAATAATATCAATGAACAGTATTTTAGTTTTGTTTGTTTCTGTTGTACTTGGGCACATTTGTGTTAATGTATATACTTTTTTATAGAAATATTTTACTTTCAGGCACAGTGAAGTGCAGAAATCACAATGCAGAGAAAATAATCTGTTACAGCTGTGTATTCCTCGATATTACTTTTTCACTACAGACGTAGCCTAGGAGCCTTTGTTGTCCATTGTGTATCTTTCCTGTTTTCTTTTTTGGGCCACCTCTGTTACAGATGTAAAAGAATACATATGAACATTGTTTTGCTTGTTTCTTTGATCTGAAGAAAAAATTTATTGCTTCAGAGAAGAAAATTTATTTAATATTTAAGGGAGAAAAATTTCCTAGGTGTTTGAGAAGGTGTAATAAAATGTAATAAAAATGCTATTAGATTTTTCTTTTACAAATTGAAATACTTCATGAAGAGTCTAAAATAATCTGGATTTACTCCATAGAGTTGCTTCTCAAAACTGTTAAAACTGTGTTGGAGAATACAAAACATTTCCCTGTGTTGACCTATATGTGGAACAGCAGGACAAAGTGGAATAAAGCATAGATGATGAGGAATAACAGTGCTTTGTGCTTTAAATCTAATGGTTGTCACAGTTAACATATAACAGGTATTGTGCAAGAAAGTGAATTATTTCATAGCTTGAAAGGTGAATCTTTCCCAGAAGACTTCCTGGAGCTGTATAGTTCCTTTCTCAGTATCAAAAGAGATTTACCTTGGTGGGTAAATACAACATTATAGCTTATGCAGGCATTTTTTTGTGAGTCTTTTCGATATGTAAAGCACGGTGGCTTTAGTTAGTTAGCCTCTTTAAAAGACTCAAACCAAAATAAACAGAAAAAAACTCCCAAGAACCCAAAACCAATTTATATGTGTTAACCTAAAAAAAAAGACCTTTACAGCCTTTGAAAGTATATCAATAAATGCCTCATGTATTTATGTTTAATGTTCAGAAGGAGCTCTGATACTTATGGTCTAAATCATACACTGAACTCAGTGAATTACATTTGAAATGCTACTTGTAAACATAAATGTGCAGTTTTTGTTCCGGTAGTAGACAAGATTGGAGTCTGCAATTTTTAAGCAAATACATTGCAGACTTATGACTAATGCTGTATCCTTGTGCATTTGTCTGACTTGGATATTTAAAACTAGATTCTCTCCACAATAACTTTGTTTTCCATCTTTGTGTAGCTCACCTCTGTGATGTTTCTACATTTCTCACTGATGCGATGGAAACACTAGTGATTAGGCCCCAGACTGTAGAGGAAATAGCAGAAGACAATTTAAAATATTTAAGCCTACATGAACGAAAAGAGGGGGTAAGAGACTATTTTATTCTTTCCAGAGCAACAGCTATAAAACTGTAATTACTTTCTAGTATGGAATCTTAAATTTAAAAATAACTAATAAAGATCACGCTCAGGTCACATAGGGCAGTAGTCCATATAGCACAGTAATTTGTGTCCAGCAGTGGAGTGATTCATTTAAGGGAAAACATAAAATCAGGGTAGCTTTTTTGATACTTTTTACTTCTAACCTTCAACCTGAACCTTGTTGAGTTTTATGTGGTTCCTGAGCATATAGTAACGCTCAGTGAATTTCTTTTCTACAACCTTACCTTGTCTTCTCTTGAGAGCAAACATATGTTTGACATCCAAAATATACTCTGGTAAACTGTAGATCAATTACCCATTACATGTAGAACCCTTCTTTTTATTTTTTTTTCCAACTGGCATCTGTTAACTTCATACCATTTATGTCTTATATTGGAAGAGATATGGACCAAACAGTTCCTATTCTTCCTTTTCATGGCACATGTCTGTATTCTACTTTGCTGTGTCTGGTATCAGCAATCTCTGTTGTAGATTGAAGAGTGTTAGTTAATCTCATCTTTTCTTATGCATAAGCCCACTCATAACTTTGATTATCCTTGTTGCCTTTTGATAAGTCTTTTCTTTCTATTTCATTTTTCTGTGTGACCAACAGATTTTATTAAGTTTTTAAGATCTGAATAAACTATGGATTTACATGATGAAATTGTAATATTACCTCTTATTATCTTTTTGGTCTCTGTGACTCATAATATTTGTTTTGCTTCCTACTCCTTAGATTAAGCTCACATTTTGGTAAAACTAGCTCTCATAACCCTAAGATAGCTGTCAAGTGCAGTTTTTATCTTAGGACTCAACTTGTTCATGTGAAATTAATTTTTTCACATTTATGTCACTTTGTGGTTATCTACTTGAATTTTGCTTGTCACCGGTATCATCGGTTGTTATTTCTTATGCATTCATTCTGTAGTTCTTCTCAGGTGAAGTATTTTAATGCCTGAAATAACATAGTATCATTGGTAAACTTTATCATCTCCCAGACTGGTCTCCTTTTCCAATTCTTTTATAAGCACTTTGAGCAGTCCAGAACGTGTACTAAGAGAAAAATTAACTGCATCCCAGCCAAAGCCAGCAAACATACACACAGATTTATTGCATTCTGTTGCTCTGCTGCTCTTTTTCAATTTAACTGAGTTGATCTCTGCAATATATAAGGTGGCACTTATCTCTTTCATAGTTAACATTCACTTCTGTATATCTCATGTAAGGATCAAGGTTTAGAATTTCTCTAAATACCTCAGATATTATTTTTTTCAAATATTTTAGTATTATTCTATAAGCAATATTCAAAAAGCAGCTGTATATAAACTTATTATCTGTGCATACAGAATTGGTGATTCATATGTATTTGCTTTAGGTAAACAGGATTTGCTGAATTTTTACATGCACACTTATTTTTGATCTTTCCAATTTTAGATTTTTCTCCTGTTTCAAGAGGCTGAAGATAAAAACAAACTTTTGCGAACTGTGGCTGCTGCAGGTTTGGACAGTATCAGTAACCTAAGAGCTACATGGGATAAATTTGAATTAATGATGGAAAGCCACCAGCTTATGATTGCCGAGCAGGTAGCAATGAAAGCTTAGAGTTTTACTTGAAAATGTTGAAATTATTTTGAATATGTCTGGAACAATACTTTTTTAATATTAAATCCATAAATATTGTCAATTCAAAAATAACATGGGCATTACTGAGTTGAGGGAGAGCTGTCTAAGGAAGAATACTTAGACTCTTAAGAAGTAGCTGTTAAATCTGAAGCAGTAACTAGGGGAAACTTTCGTTGAAGTGATGCTAAAATAAATTTGTATTGTAGTAGTTCTGTCTCGAAACAACTTCCTGGTGACAGAAATGGCTTAATAAATGCAACGGTTAACAGAGGAAAAGAGGATAACATTTTAAAGAGAGCATTTTCATTTCTATATCATGATTTTAGTATTGAAGCTTTTTATGTTCTTTTCATTTAACTTTGTTAACCTATGCACAGTCCTGTAATTCCAGTCCATAGGCAAACTCATTTGAAGTTCTACTGAAGATACCAATTTGCCATACATATAGCATTTTTTCTATATGCTATAAGAGGCAAGCCTAAGTAGCATAGGCTCAATAAATAGGTCTCAAGTACTAGCATAATAAAAAAAGTAGCGCCCCCTTTAAAAGAAAAACAAAGTGAAGAGAATAAAGTTGAACTATTTCTTCAGGTATTATACAAGAAGGTTTTTTGGGTTTGATTTTTGATCAGGTAGTCATTATAAAGTTTTGAAGTTGATGCTTTGATTTTGATCATAGCTGTAGATACAAACCAATAAGGAATGTAATTTTGCCTATTGTTTTGCAGATGGAAGTGATGAAAGGAAATGTGCTTTCACGTATCAATATATATCTTCAAGATCTGGAAAAATTTAAAGCTCGTTGGGATCAGCTAAAGCCAAGTGATGATGTAATTGAAACAGGTGGTCAGGATGTACTCGAGAAAAGTGCTCAGATGATAAGGGAAAAAAAAAAAGAATTTGATGAACTTAAAACCATGAAAGAAAAACTCATGTATGTATGTTTATTTCCCTGTATATCTTATTCATTAATGTATTGATCTTTTACAGCAATAGTATCTCAGAAAATGTTCATTAATTTTTATCACAACGGATATTGTAAGTAATTTAATCTGTATTACATGTTTTTCATTAGCTTTTCATGTCCTTTTTGTTGGTTTTGCATAACATGAATTTCTTATGCTAAGTTTTTCTAGATGTTTTTTGCATAAATAAATTGAGAAGTCTCTTAAAGTCTTGCAAAAGGAAGTTTGTACCCCAAAGGCTTAATTCTTTAATTTCTTTTGAAATTCTCGCTAAGAGAAGATTTGGGATATTGGTCCAAAAAGAACCTCTTGTAACTTAAGTGAAGAGGAGCTCACCTCTCCCAGTAGGTGTCTGTGCTCATTATTGCAGATCTTGAGGATAAGGTTTTCTATTTAACTTCTTACCTTGGCATGTAAATGATGGCAAATAAAATTAGCATATTTTTTTACCACCAGGAAGAATATATCAATTCAAAATTATTTTCTTTCCAGCTTTGATTTTGAGGGCACAAATTAATTCACCTTTCTCATAAATAAAAAAAAGTAAGTTCATGGAAAATAATTGTGAATATGGGAGAAGGTTATTGTTTAAAAGAGTTCTCACTCATATTTCTTTATTGTTTCTATTCAAGAAGGAGATTATAAGGAAAATGCAGTTGGCAGCAATATTCTTCAGTAAAGCCAATGACTTTTCTTAAAAAATGATGATGATTTCTGTATAGTACCATTTCTTAACTCATAAAAGTACAGTGGAATAATGTAATGCATAATGCAATGATATTTTTATGCAGTGAAGAATGCCATCATTTTAAGTTGGAGGAGCCTGACTTATCATTGTCAGAAGCTGTAAGTCAAGATATTCAGAGTTGTGCAGACGTCTGGGCACTGTATGAAGAGTTTTATCAAGGTTTTCAGGAAAAAGCCAAAGAAGACTGGATTACTTTCAGGTAACATTTTGTTCCTTTATTTTTAATGGGCATACAGGTGTGGTTGTAGTACTGTGTTGTTATGACCTTTTCATGTCTGATTTTCATGCAGAAGTAAGATATACCTATTTGAAGAATTTTTGTTTAACTGGCATGACAGACTGAGGAAGATGGAAGAACATACTGTAATGACAGTAAAGTTACAAAAAGAAGTGGACAAATATAAAGTAAGATGCTAATTACCCTGGAAATGTTCAAGACCAGGTTGGGTGGTGTTTTGAGCAACCTGGTCTAGTGGAAGGTGTTCCTGCCCACAGCAGGGGGGGTGGAACCAGGTGATCTCTAAAGTCATTTTCAACCCAAATAATTCTGTGTATCTATGGATTTCAAAAAGACTTGTGAAACAAAAACCGTTTTGGTGTTACTGGGTAATGTGCTCCATTCTATACCTCATTTTTCATTTCTCTACAATAAAACCATGTTAATATTTAACAAAATGTCTTCTGATAGTGTTTTGAACATTTCACTTAATTTTGGGAACCTTTAGTTCTCTACAATAAACAGAATTGTCATTACAGCTTACATAGACACAGATTTACAGTGAGTTGTCTTCAGATCATACTCCCAAACTTTAAATTCAGGAACTGGAAAAATTGTACCTCAGTTTGAGAATTTAAATTTTATTTTTGTTTGAGTAGCACATCACTCCATAATCAAAGAGATGCAATTTTCATAACGACTAGATGGATTTACCTGTGTGTTTTTTCTACAGATGATCGTTCCACTCCTAAAATATGTAAGAGGAGAACATCTTTCTCCAGACCATTGGCTGGATCTTTTTCGCCTTCTGGGTCTTCCCCGAGGCACTACACTTGAGGGTTTGCTATTTGGAGATCTATTAAAAGTGACAGATGCCATTATTGAAAAAGCAATGGAGCTTAAGGTATAAATAATTTTAAATACAGGATCTATAGTTTTTTTATGGCTTACTTTATGTGGTATATGTTGTTCCATATGCATATATTTTAAATACTGTAGAATCAGAATTTGTGTTACATTTTTGAATGGAGAGTTTATTGCAAGCTCTGTTTCATATGAGATCTGTTCTTGCTTTTAAATAGGATTTGAATTGTCGAGCTCAAGGTGAAATCACAATCAGAGAAGCATTACGTGAGCTTGAACTCTGGGGAGTTGGAGCTGTCTTTATGTTGACAGACTATGAAGATAGCCAAGGCAGGACCATCAGGCTTATTAAAGACTGGAAGGACACAGTCAATCAGGTTGGAGATCATCGCTGTCTTCTACAGTCTCTTAAGGACTCTCCATATTACAAAGGTTTTGAAGATAAAGTGTCCATCTGGGAAAAAAAGCTAGCTGACTTGGATGAGTACCTGCAGAATTTAAACCAAATTCAAAGGAAATGGGTCTATTTGGAACCAATATTTGGTCGTGGAGCTCTACCCAAAGAACAAGCTCGTTTTAACAGAGTTGATGAAAACTTTAGGTTAGTGTTATGGAATGCAACTTACCTTTTGTAGTATCTTTGACATGTAGTCTGCAACATTCTTCGTGGTGAAAATATGTGGAACAATTGGCATATGTATGGACAAGAAGGTCAGTGGCAGGAATTCAGAAGATATATGTGTGATGGCAGCATGCATCTGAATAAAGGTGGTAATGTTTTCATTTAATGGGGCACATGTGAAGAAAGGAAGGATGTGAAGCATCAAACATTGTGAGTAAGGCAGGCAAACACAAGGTTAGTTTTAGCAGCAGAAGTAGAGGGGATGGAGTTGTTTTTGCAAGAATCATGTTGAAGACTATCACTTTGTTCACTAAGAAAGTCACACAGTTTGGGAGGAAAGAGACGGTTTATTTGTTCCAAACAAGTAAAAAGATAAAAAGGGAGTAGGTTTTAGAAATATGGAAAAATATGTACCATTATCTTTCTTGGCTTGAGTTGAAATGACTTAAATGGAAATAAAAGTCAAGAACTTAATTTTCTTGGTTCTGGGTAGAGAAATTTTAGCAAGAAACTGTTGTTGTTAAATTACATTGGAGAGACATTGAGGTAAATTCTGAAACGTTTCATCATTAGTACCGAAACGTAAAAGTTATATATCAGTTGTTTATATTACCTGTTTGTGTGTTAATTTTTATTTACTTGACTTTATATATGTCATATTTAAATTAAAATTATGATTAATTTATGATTTTTTTTTCTGTCAAGATCCATTATGTCAGATATTAAGAGTGACAATAGGATAACAGCACTGAATGCCCGGGCAGGAATAAAAAATACCTTAACTACCATACTTGACCAGCTTCAGAGGTGTCAGAAATCTCTGAATGAGTTTTTAGAGGTACAGTGAATATTAATACATTTTTTTGTAAACAAAGTCACTAAGCTTGGGTTTAAATCAACAAAATTGATTTATTCTGTTTTTATATAGGAAAAGCGCTCAGCATTTCCAAGATTCTATTTTGTTGGAGATGATGACTTATTAGAAATTTTAGGACAGTCCACGAATCCTCTGGTTATCCAGTCTCATCTTAAGAAACTTTTTGCTGGTAATGCTTCAATCTTTATTTGTGAAATTTACTTATTTATGAAACTTACTTATTTACTTATTGTAGAGATAAGCGTCTTTGAAGCCAAATAATATGTTGCAGTTCCTCTCTTTCAATGACTAGACACTTAGTAATTAATATTTGACTTTGAGAATTATAACTTTATTGATGTTTTCTGATTAATAGGCATTAATAGTGTGAGCTTTGATGAAGAATTTAAATACATAATTGCCATGAAGTCTGTAGAAGGAGAAACTGTGCCACTTAGAAATAAAGTTCTTCTATCAAATGATGTGGAGGTAGGAAAAATCGCATCCTAGTCTTGTTCAAACATCATTGAGATAATAATTTCTAATATAATTTTGAGGGTTTTTGTCTCTTTGTCAGGTGTGGCTAAACAGTTTGGCTTTGGAGATGAAGGAGACCCTGAAAAAAATGTTAATTGACTGTGTTCAAGCTGGAAAAAAATCACAAGGTTCAATCGATCCATCCCTCTTTCCTTCCCAGGTAGTAGTTAATCCAGCAGTGCCACTGTGTGGTCTTAGAATTACCAAATAAGATATTTTTTTTTTAGATTTGGAAGAAAAAAATCCCAATCAAATTCATTTTACTCAATGATCATGTAGAGAAGTTCTTAAAATATGTACTCTTATTACATTCCTTTGCAGACATTTGAAATATTCAAGTCTTTTGCATGGCATTTTGACATACCACTTAATGAAAAAGACGTGCTGTATTAGATTACATTGTAAGTTTAGGCAAAATTTTTCTAGGTTTTTGGATGGCTTTATTTGTTCTTAGGTCATAACAAATGTAGAGCTTTGTTTAAAAATTATACAATAAAATATTTTAAATATCAGACATAATAAGCAATTGCAAATTGATTGAAAAACTGGTTCATTTTTATATGTGTTCAGTATTTATAAAATATAATTTGAACCTTCTCTTCCAAAGATTCTTTCCTTGGCAGAACAAATTCTGTTCACTGAAGATGTTGAAAGTGCTATCAAAAACCACAATCTGCAACAACTAGAATTAGAACTCATCGCTAAACTGGACCATTATACTAGCATTGGTAGTGACATAGAAGATACTGGGAGTACAGGTATAAAAATGATAATTAGTATATAAGTCTTTATTATGACTGCAGTTGTGTAGTATTTTACATTCTTTATTTAAACAGGAAATTCTATAAATGTGTCTCAGTTTGAGTTCACAAAGCTGAGTTACATAAAGTCACCTATTACAGCCAAGATTAGAGTCATTAGTATTTCAAGGCAAACCAAAGGATTTTTATATATATATCTTAGAAACTATCTTGGAGAATTTATATATATGGAGACCTCTTTTCTGAATTTTTTTAGTGAGTTTCTGTCTTTTAGCTTATGTATCTACTGTTTCACAGGAAGTAGGTAAACAACAGCTGACGTACATTTTGTCAAGCCAGTATATTCTGTACAACTGTGTAGGTGATTCTCTTTTTCTATATTAGACGTCCACATCTGCCTCTGCGCTAATAATTTTGAGTACCTTTGAGGCAAAATAAGATAGTTATTCTAAAGACATGATTGTTCTAAATGTTACATAGTCGAATAGGTTAGAATAATTATGCCTCTGAGTGCTTTTTTTCTTTTTTTTGATGAGAGGTGGGGCTTTGAGTGACTTCTTCAGATAAAAAAGTCTACACTGCAGGTTAGGTGAGACAGCTTTTATCTTAGGTATAAAAAGACTCGATATGTAGTTGATAATCTTCAACCACATTTGTATAGCTGCTTACTGCATTAGATTCTAGCTAACAATTTGTGAACTGTAAACATCTGATACATTAATTAGAATCAGGATTCATATCACCTACTTCCAGAAGTATGTGACTGTGTTTCTTTATCTGAGCTCCCTTTCTGTGCTCTTTCTATAGCTGTTTGAGAAATTTCTCAGTTACATAGGAGCATTCATTTCATCTCCTGTATAATACATTACATTTATGTTTTAGTTTGGAAAATAGGTGGGATTTTGAAGTGAGTTGTGATTATTCTCATTACTTTGATTTAATTCCTATCATGGAATGGTATAGAAACACACAAACATTGATTTCTTTCAATGAAACTAAATGAAACAATATGCTCTAAGAGTATACTTAATTTACTCAATCTGTTAATGAACTTTCACTCCACGTCGCCATAATTATTCTGAGTAAAATCTCCAGACTGTGTGTAGTATGGTTTTCAGATGCTCAACAGTTCACTCAGCAGGTTGAGCCACCCTGATTGCTGAAGTGGACATGGCTATAATTAACATTCTTGGCATAAATTGCTTTGCAGAAAAGCCTCTCCCTCTCCTTTTTCCTCTCCCGCTCTTCCTCTGTCTCAAACCCCACCTTCCCCTGCCCCACCCCGTCCCCTGCCATGTAGAGGCAGACAAATTCATATCAAAATGACTAAAGTTACATGATTTACATTGTCCATCAGGATCTTATTTTATGCTGCTTGAATTAGAAAATAAAAAAATACCTTTATATAATTCAAACAATATCTAAATAAAATCTGCTGATAATAGAAAGCAGCACAATGAACTTGTGAATGGGTAACATGTGCCTTCTTTGCTATACAAGAGTGATTTTTTTCTTTTGGTGTGGTTATTTGTAGAATCTGGAATCCTTGAGCTCAAGCTTAAAGCTCTGATTCTTGATATCATTCATAACATTGATGTGGTGAAACAGCTGAATCAAGCTGAGGTTCACAGTGTTGAAGACTGGACTTGGAAGAAGCAGCTGAGATTTTATATGAATGACCAAAAATGTTATGTTCAGATGGTAGATGCTGAACTCCAATACACTTATGAATATCAGGTGTGGTATTTTTACATAGTGGCTTTTATATATGAGTCAAACATTTCCTCATTTCATACACGCTGCGGATTTTCTCCTAACTGTTGTAATTTTTCTAAACTTTATTATGTCCTTAACATGCTATTTCACAGATAATATTAAAAGATAGGGTAATAATGTTCATTTCTAATGCTGATGGGATAAATAAATGGGAGAAATTGTATCAAATTATCATCTACATGTTTTTCAATATGCTTGCTTTTATGTATCCGAGTGCATTTTCATCTGCAGTTGGGAAAAAAATGGAACAATACATTGGCGTTTGATATAAAACCAGGACAGCTTTGTAAACAAATTCATATTCTTAATGAGACAGAAATTTTGGCTGTTGCTTTATATTATCAAATTAATTACTTATGAATAAAATTAAATAATTAAATTGCCAGTATTTTCTGTCTACCAATAAATATAACTTGTTTTGTTTCTGCAGGGGATTTCCCCAAAACTTGTTTATACACCTTTGACAGATAAGTGTTACCTAACTCTTACTCAGGCCATGAAGATGGGCCTTGGAGGAAATCCCTATGGTCCAGCTGGAACTGGGAAGACAGAATCAGTAAAAGCCTTGGGTGGGATTCTTGGAAGACAAGTATTAGTCTTTAATTGTGATGAGGTGAATATGGTTTTGTTTAATTTAGGAAATGGATATCTACACCCATACTTCATAAAGCAACATTATATCTATAAATAATATTAAAATTATAATATAAATGATTATTATTGTTATTATTATTAGTGTAGTAGTAGTAGTAGTAGTTGTCGTTGTAGTAGTATTGAAATTATTATTAAAATTATTCTGATAATTTGTCAGTTGTCAATAGAAATTTGTGGATATTTTCAAGGACTGGCTTTTTAGTGTATGGGAAGACATTCTTTTATATGTTCTTGTTATTTGAATTTTGACAACATTCTTTTCAATTTCAAGGGCATTGATGTGAAGTCAATGGGACGCATATTTGTGGGCTTAGTGAAGTGTGGTGCCTGGGGATGTTTTGATGAATTCAATAGGCTTGAGGAAGCTGTATTGTCTGCAGTATCCATGCAGGTTCAGACTATTCAACATGCATTGAAGAAACACAGTCCTGTATGTGAGATGCTTGGCAAAAAGGTACAGCAAAACTTAATTACCTTGTTCACATCGGCCACATTTAAAAACTACTGTAACTAAACATAGTCCACCCAGCATTTCTCAGTGCTGTTTCACCTGACAATATATCATTACAATGCACTTCTAATGCTAGGTTGAAATGGATCCAAATTCTGGAATTTTTATCACTCTGAATCCTGCTGGAAAAGGTTATGGAGGAAGACAAAAGCTGCCTGATAACCTCAAGCAACTTTTCAGGCCAGTTGCTATGACTCATCCAGACAATGAACTCATTGCAGAAGTTATATTGTATTCAGAAGGCTTTAAGGATGCTAAAATACTGGGTAGAAAATTAGTGGCTATTTTTAATCTAGCAAGGTAAGCTTTCACCCCCCCACCTCTCCCCTCCTTAGTAAAGTTACCTTTCTAACTTTCTTCCCTTGTAGCTCTTAAATCTAAGTGGTTTACCATGCAAATCTCTGTACAGATACTTGTCCTGGTTTGAAAAGGAAGTGAGTTTTTTGGGATGCTGTGGTCATCAGTATTTTAACTTATAAAGTTAAAATACTGCAATATATTGGGAAGTTGAGATGTGAAAATATCTTGAATTCAGTTACAATCTCAAGGGAGCAAATTGCTGCTTCCCTAGTATCTCACTAAATATAAATGTGAGGATATGAATGCTGACAAGCATTGTGTTGTATTGAACTCTCAAAACTGAAATACAAGTGCCTGTTTGGTTAAAACTATGTGCATTAGAGAGTACAAAGATCAGTAGTTAGAGTGAATGCTGTTAGGGCCAATAATGAATATGTGTTGAATATAACCCCTCTTAAAATTCCAGAGTGTCATTGCTGTATTTCTGAGATGCATTTCAGATGGCAGTACAAATATGTGACAGTTTCTTTTTTGATCAATCCTGTATTATAAGTGTGTTCATTCACCAACCCAAAATTTCAGCTGTTGTCACCTAGAGCTTATTGCAATATTGTTGTTTTTAAATTCAGGGAGCTTCTGACACCACAGCAGCACTATGATTGGGGTTTACGAGCACTGAAGACTGTTTTGAGAGGCTGTGGCAGTCTTCTTCATCAGCTGAAGAAAAGTGATGCAAAGCAAGAAGGTAAGACTGACCATACCTAACTTTTGATTCTTTAGAATCTTATACAATTATAATTCACTCCAGCTTTCTTGTTCACTGGAGTTTTAAAAAGCCATGGCTTGTATCTCTATGTAATTTAGGAAAGAAAAAAATATCTATGAAAGCCCACCTTCACCTGGAGATCACAAAAGATTTGTCGTATTCTAGATTTAGCTTTTATGTGATGAGAAGAACACAGATTACAGGGCTCCATTTGGGAATAATTTTAAATGATTCTCAAAATCTTGTTTTCACTTGGCTCAGGACAGGAAAGTTGATCTTCTGATGCTGTCACTATTCATTAGTTATCAGACCATTTTGACTCTGAGTTTTGCAAAATTGTCACATGGCACTAGATTCAGATTGGTAGACAGACAAATATAAGGATAGGTAGGAATGATAGAAATATATTGGACTAGATTGTGTTACTGCATTTTTTAAAGATTTTTTAAGTTATTGTTGTTTAGATATTAAATGAGAGGGAATTAAAGAGTGTGGAATGGATGAGTGTTTCACATCTTTAGGAGACAGCTACTGCTTTCTATTTGCTTAACCAGCACATATTTGAAAGTTTACAGATTTTCACATAAAAAATGGTTTGCATCTGGCCTGCATCATAACCACCTCATATCTGTATAGAATGCATTTCTGGGCATATATTGTACTTACAATACCTAACTTGCAAGTAGAATGGTATATGAACTGGAATTCTGAAATCTATGCTCCAATTCTGCTTTCAATGTATGAGCAGTGTTGACACAGCTTAAACTGATCTGTTTTCTTTGTTTTTCTTTCCAGTTAATGAAAGTCACATAGTGGTTCAAGCTTTGCGACTGAACACCACATCAAAGCTTACATTTGCAGACTGCACTCGTTTTGATGAGCTGGTTAAAGATGTATTTCCTGGCACTGATTCTAAAGATGTGGAATATGCTGAGTTAACTGCAGCTTTACAACAAGTCTTTGAGGAGGCAAACTTGGAAATTATAAGCACACAGGTAAACATCAACTACAGCAACAAAACAGTATTATTCTGAATTAGAAGTGATTCATATTACATTCATTTAACAAATTTCTGGTTTTTTTTGAAAAACCTTTTATAAAAAAGTGAGAATAACTGGTTGTTAGATTCCAATTACATGTATACAAAAAATTACACGTGTGTTCGAAGCGCTGTAGATCAGTTATGTAATTCAAAGAAAAATAGTGCAAGGAAAATTAAGATGTGAACATGTGACACACAGTTTCATTCAAGCCAGATACAAATGCCAATAAATATTTTGGACACTGAAAGAATGAAATAGGTGAATATTTGATTTTCACAAGCAGTTCTCTGCCTTGTTTTTATTTATTGTAGAACTGGATGAAGTTTTGTGACTGAAGATTGGTTAAATTCTCATTAAAAATATGCTGGAAGATAGCTATTACTTTTGTGTTAGTAATTTAGTGAAATGCTTCTAACATGTAAAAAAAATTTCTTCATAAACCTTAGTATCATAATTCTAAATATATCTGCTATTATCTATTTAAAAAGTCAAAATTATTGAAAGTGTCCGCATGCAAAGTAAATCTCAGAAATACTGTAAATGAGCATATTTCATTTAGCTTTACATTTTCACATAGCTGTTATCTCTTTCATTGTCTAGATCAAGAAGGCTTTGGAGTTATATGAACAACTGCGTCAGAGAATGGGTGTAGTTATCGTAGGTCCCAGTGGTGGAGGTAAATCAACACTCTGGCGGATGTTAAAGACAGCCCTTGGTAAAACTGGCCGAGTGGTGAAGCAGTACACAATGAATCCCAAAGCCATGCCTCGCCATCAGCTGCTGGGCCGCATTGACATGGATACCAGGGAATGGTCTGATGGAGTGCTTACAAACAGTGCTCGGCAAGTGGTGCGAGAGCCCCGAGGTATGTCTGAGAGGGACTGGCAGATGTTACACTGAAATTACAGAAATGGTTCCTTTTCAAGTACTTCTTCATATTGTGGTATTGTTTGTGGATAGCATAAGGCAAGAAAAACTTCTGGTAACACTGTAGCCAAATGCCTCGGTACATTCTTTACAAATTTTGTTATAAGAAAGCAAAAATAGGCAGAAGTAGGCAAAGCATGTGAGGAGTGTCTTCATAGAAATGTAAGTCATAATGAAGAAAGAATAATAAATGACATTAAGATAGCAAGGGGTGATATTTTTGAACTTGGGTTTGATATTTTATTTTTCTGTCTGGAAATAGATGTTACTTCATGGATAATTTGTGATGGTGATATTGATCCAGAATGGATTGAATCTTTGAATTCTGTTTTGGATGACAACAAATTGTTGACTATGCCCAGTGGAGAAAGAATTCAGTTTGGTTCAAATGTCAACTTTATATTCGAAACTCATGACCTTAGCTGTGCGTCTCCTGCTACAATATCCCGAATGGGAATGATCTTTCTCAGGTAAGCCAGAAGACATGCATACTTTTAAAGTGAGCAAATATATACTTACTTTTCTTGAAAGGTATTCTCAAGTGAAGAGAGCAGCTGATTAGTTGCTTACATTTAGGAAGTCAATCACTGAGGAAGTTTCTTTAGGTTGCATATCCCTTCCGTGGTGTTTGTTATAAACTTTTGACTGAAATATCTCAGATTTTTTCTAAAGGACACTGTGAATTCTTTACTGGAAAGCCCAATATTCTTTAAATATTGGTTAGAAATTGTCAAAGTATTTTACTAGACTTTTTCTGGAATTTTGTTGTTCCTTTAAAACAATCTATCTAAAGACATTGGTGTCTTGTATTTATCTGAATTTTTTTTTTGTTTTGACTTAGTGATGAAGATACAGATCTTAATGCTCTAATAAAGTCTTGGATCAGAAGTCAGCCTGAAGAATACAGATGCAACCTTGAAAATTGGATTGGAGCCTATTTTGAAAAGGCTTTAAACTGGGTTGTAAAGAAGGTTAGTAAATAAATACTTAATCAAATTTCAGCTTCTGTTAAGTAGGATTCATTTTTCTAGTTTAGCACTAAACAGATCTTTCAGATTAATTTTTGAACTGTAATTAAAAAAAATCTCAGCACTTTTTAGATAGAATTTTAGAGTATCCTGAGTTGGAAGGGACCCACAGGGATCACAGAAGTCCAATTCCTGGCCCTGCATGGGACCACCCCAAGAATCAAACCATGCACCTGCAAGCATTGTTCAAACCCTTCTTGTACTTTGGCAGGCTTGGTGCTGTGACCACATTAATGCTGCTCCCCATACTCCTCCTCTGGAGGAGTTGAATTTGCCTTGATCAAGTAGCTTATGTGCTGAAAATATTTTTTTAGGAGACTTTCTAAAGTGGCCAGTGTGCTAGTGTTTAAGAGATGTGCATTATCTTCTGCTGAGGAACATACATGGTCCTGTTGTGTTCTTCTAATTATTTTTCCTCCTAAATCTTTTATGCGTGGCATTTTTTTAACTTTTAAAGTAACAAAGTAAAAGCCATGGCATTCTTCCTGAGGCTGCAAATTCCCTTTGGTGCCAAAGAGCAAAATCCATAAATAATCTGTTCAAAAGAAAGATCTCCAGTGTACAGTTGTGTTTATTCCTTATAAATTCTCAAAATCTGTGAGGAAAGTTCTGATTGCTTATCCTAAATTACATTAACTCATAGTCTGGAATTAAAACCGCCATATCATTGCTTAGAAATAACTTAATGGCAAGTGAATTTTCTAGAATAGCAGTGTTGAGATCTTACCTCATTTGTGTAAATGTCAAAAAGCAATGAGTAACAAAAGCATGCTAGCAATACACCACATTTATATTGAGGAAT
Source organism: Molothrus ater (assembly GCF_012460135.2). Classification (NCBI taxonomy): domain Eukaryota; kingdom Metazoa; phylum Chordata; class Aves; order Passeriformes; family Icteridae; genus Molothrus; species Molothrus ater. The sequence continues at coordinate 75,872,229 of NC_050479.2, read as the reverse complement.
ATATTTAAATCTACTATAAATTTCAATTTACAGAATGACTTTGTAGTGGAAACAAGTTTAGTTGGAACTGTGATGAATGGACTGTCTCATCTTCATGGAAGTACTGATCGTGGACAGTTTATTATTAACTTGTTACGTGGTCTTGGTGGCAATCTCAACATGAAGTCACGACAAGAATTTGCAAAAGAGGTAGTCTCTGTGCTCTAATTTGATTTTGATTTGTGTAATCTGTAGAGAAATAGCTGAGAAGTGAAGGAATGTTTTATGTGTCACTGGATCATTGCATCCATCCCAGATAGCGATCCTTTGGTCCTGCACCAAGAGAGAGTGAAATGCCTTTGTCCATACTGCTTAGTTCCAGGACGCACTGCAGCAGACTGTGTTTGTCTATATGTATGGTATATGTAATTTAGATTTATTTTTTTGGGGTTTTTTTTCTGTTGAGAATACTTGAAATAGAAACAGGACTTTACCTCCTCCTCATCAGGGAGGTATTCTTAAGTATTCTTCTTATTAGCATGCCTAATATAAAAAAAAAAATTAAAGCTTTTCTAAATACAATTTATTTTAATTTCTTTATATTATGAAAAGTGGAGGAGTAATATATTATTGTTTAGTTAAGGACTTAATCATAAAGCATATGTATGATATGAATTAATTTTCAAAGGCAGCCTCGAACTATCAAATCAAAGAATTATGTGTTTGATTTTACATAAGTATTCTTTGAACATTCTTTAGACTAGCTTGAAATGGTAGATTTTGTTGTTAGGAATATGGATTTAACTGAAGCTTTGTTTTTATTTTTTTTAAAGATCTTCAGTTGGGCACAAGAGTCTCCTCCTGATCCGAGGAAGCCCCTGGACACATATTATGACACTGACACTGGAGAGCTAATGCTGTATCAGCTGAAAAAACCTGAAAATCTAACAGCTGATGACTTCAGCAATCTCCAAACACTTCCTGTCATCCAAACCCCTGACATGCAGAGAGGTTTAGATTACTTTAGACCGTGGCTAGATATTAATAATAAACAGCCATTTCTTCTTGTGGGTCCTGAAGGATGCGGAAAGGGGTAAAAAATAGTTTCTACTTTAAGCAAAATATACTTCTAGTTTGACAGAATCTGTAAGTTTTTTATAATGCTTTTATCATATGAGTTTCTGATAGAATATGACTAGTTTAGGTCATTAATGAAAAAAAACCTTATGTAGTGGCAAGTAAGTAAATTATGAAGCCCTATAGGGACATTTCATGTAGGACATGTCACTGTGCATCCAAGATATGTGAATGTAGCTTTTAGATATGAAACAGGATCTTTGGAAAACCAACTGACATGGAGCAACAGCTTAGAGGCACATGAGATCCAGTCTCATTTCAAGAGGCACTAGATGCCCTGTGCAGGCAACTCAATTTAGCACATCCTGTTGCCTTTATTAGATTCCTTATTTGGATGGTTTGGGTCACTAAACCAAGGTACTAAATTGTTTTTTGTAGCTGTATGCACTACACTTCCATTGAGTTTTGTGAATGGAAAATGTTACAGTTTTAAAGGCAAGAATACTGAATTCAGCAAACCTCATGTTCCACCTATTCCATTAATATAGGATTTAGTATATGCATGTTAATTCAGAAACTGTAAAATATCTTTTGGTACACAGCATTTTAATTTATTTATGCCTATATGTATGTACGTGTTTGGTTTTCTAGGATGCTGCTTCACTATGCATTTTCTCAGCTCCGCTCCACTCAGATTGCCACTGTTCACTGCAGTGCACAGACTACTTCTCAACATCTTCTACAGAAATTAAGTCAAACTTGCATTGTAATCAGCACAAACACTGGGCGAGTGTACAGACCAAAGGACTGTGAAAGGCTTGTTTTGTACTTAAAAGACATCAATCTACCCAAACCTGATAAATGGGGAACAAGCACTCTTGTGGCTTTTTTGCAGCAGGTGAACACTTATGTCTATTATTTATAAAGAGCCTCAAGTATACTGGATATAATTTAGCATATGTAGTAAATACCTATGTTGATTAATTTCAGTGTTAAAATCCTGCATCCTGTATTGGCATTGGTTTTGTTTGTGCTTTAATAGAATATGTAGGTGTCAGCCAGCAATAAGATACCATTTTTATTTGGCTGATACTTATAAACAAATAAAGACAGCACTCATCTCAATGAGTTACAGTGCAGTAGACATACGAATGACAAAAAGATTGCCAGAAGCAGTCAGCATGGATTCACCAGGGACAAGTCATGGCTTGATGAGGGGAAGAGAGTGAATATATATATGGACTTCACTAAGACCATTGATGCTGTCTTCCCAAAGATTCTCACAAGAAAAGCTGTTGATACAGGCTGCATAAGCATATAGTGAGGTGGATTGAAAGCTGGCTGAAGAGCCAGACCCAAAGAGTGATTGTCAGTGGTACAGAGTCTATTTGGAAGCTGTGATCTGTTTAACATCTTCATTAATGACTGGGACAATGGAGTCCTGCAAATGTGCAGATGACAAAATTATAAGGAGTAAGATTCCTCAGGCAGTTAAGAAAGCAGAAATAACGGTACATTTCTCACTTTTTTATTATATTTTATTTTGTATGATACTTTGTTGACTTTCCTTTAATGAAGTATTTATTTAATTATTGAAGGTTCTTACATATCAAGGATTTTATGATGAAAATCTGGAATGGGTTGGTTTAGAAAACATCCAAATTGTGGCTTCCATGTCAGCTGGAGGAACATTAGGAAGACATAAACTTACCTCCAGATTTACCTCTATTGTACGTCTCTGTGCAATTGAGTAAGTACATGTAAATTAGTCTAACACTCAGAGCTCAGATTCAGCCTCTCTTTATAAGGACCTCTTGTCAATTTAGTCTTTGCAAAGATGTAGCTGTTCCAGTCTTTGATCTTTTCTCACAGTTTGTGATTGTCGGATTTGGTGCTTATTTGGTGCCTCCTAGCACCAGAGTCCAGCTAAGAGGAATCTGCAGGTGCCTGTGGTAGTGAAGTGTTTGAAATATGTTTCCTGTTGGATAATTTTGCTTGCAGTAAACTTCTTTCTGCAGCTTTATGTTAAGGTGGTATTTGGTTATAAAGTTAGAGAAATTGAAGTTTATTTATTTAACTTTGACCATATCAACAGAAAATTTCATAGAGTGGCTTAATGCAATAAAATGATGATTTTTCTTAGCTGCTGGATGGAAATGCTATTCAATGAAATTTCTCAGTAATTGTGTATATAAGTATAACTCAGTTTTAGTTAAACAGAAAAAGTCCATAATGACTAGGTTTTTTCCCTTTCTAGCTATCCAGAAAGAGAACAATTACAAACTATTTATAGTGCCTACTTGGAACCTGTACTACAGAAAAACCTAAAGAATCACCCTGTTTGGGGTTCTTTACCAAAAATACATCAGCTAGCAGGATCTATGGTTCAGATCTATCAACAGGTATGGAAACCTTTTTTCTTTCTTCAAGGAGATGGAGAGTTCAGATATTTTATTACAAGTATTAAGCTTTTGAATTAACAAGAGAGTAAAAAGGTTTATCAGTATTAAAATCTAAGTTTATATCTTTTTAATAAAGTTGATATCAATTTTGGAACTTGTTATTTTCAGAAAACCCTAGGTATTGGAAGCAAGCAGAGTAAGCAGTAAATGCTCTTGCTTTCCCACAGATTTGTTTTAGGATTTTGGCACTCTTATCTTAACACTTCTATACTTTCAGTTCCTGATTTATGAAATGTGGATAGTAGTGTTTTACTACTTAATGGATGAGGAGACAGTGCAACAGATGATTCTGTGACTAGTTGTTTTGGATGCTGTTATGAACACAGAAGGAGATATGAGGGTGGCATCCTTTAAAAACATCGAGGACTACCTATTACAATGGTACACTGTTAAAAGCCGGTGTTTACAACTGGACACGTGTTCATTTTAGCCTCCCACTTGAAATTTAAGAACTTCTGTCTAGCAAAATGCTTAACTACTTGCTTTTCTTAATCAGTGCATAGCCTTACTGGGGAAGGTACTGTGTGGTGCTTGCTGTAGAATGTATGAATGTCCCCATCCAGGCAGAAGCATGATATAGACTTGATCCTTTTGACTATGATGTGGGCTTAGTCACTGACTGGCATGCACCTCTTAGCAGGAGTTACATTTGACATTGATGTGTTCCAAGAACTATGAGTTGAAGTCTCATTACACTGTGCTCAAATGACTGATGAAAGCAGTTATTCCTTGAATTAAAGATGTAGTTGTAAATTCGAATATGCTCTGTGGGAGAAGAGTAAGTATGAAGTATTTTGTAGTGAGAAAGTATTACTAATTTAGGTAGGTTTTAGTGTGAAAATGTTAATAATTTAAGTAGGTTTTTATTACATTTCAGTATTGCCTTTGTGTTTCATATTTGGTATTGTTTAAAAAAATTATGTATTTGGTCTGATAATACTGCACTAACAGTCCTAGGTGAGATGTGCAGTTGTTTCCATCACAAAATGGTACAGAAAAAATGTTCTGACAAAAATCTTTTGTGGTCAGAAAACAAGATTTAAACAAGGAGTACATTCATAGAATATCTGAATGTTCACCAACTAGAAAACTAATCTATCTGGTACCTTAGAAAAGTACTTTAAATTTTACAATATCATTTTTTTTTCCTTTCCTTAACTCCCATTTTTAGGTACGAGCAAAATTCACAGTTGATGATCACAGTCATTACCTTTTTACACCATGTATTCTTACTCAGTGGGTTCTTGGTTTATTCAGATACGATTTAGAAGGTGGTAAGTCACTTATTTGGTTTTTTTTAATAAAGTAGTTCTAAAATGGGCTAGATTATCATTGATGTCAGTCTTACTGTTGGCTCCACATTGATCTTTTTCAACTGTGAACTGTCTGTAACTGAATGGAGGGGAAAAAAGTCCTGACAGTTCATTCCATAACATAAGAGTAAACAGGTTAAAAAAAAATCCAACGATGTTTTAAAATACGTGTGGGAGCTTTTTATGGTTTATGGGAAGTTAGTGGTTTGGGACTGCATGCTTACTATGGGAATTTGAACTGTGCCCCCTACTCTTCACTGTTTTGTTCTGTGTTTTTTTGTGTTTTGTGTTGAGGTTTTTGTGAGCATATTTGTTGTCTTCTGTATTCCCAGAGCCTTGCCTCTCATGCTTGTCCTGCTGTACCTGGTTGTATAAACCTGGTTTATACACATACTTCAAAGGCTGCTTTCTAAACTTGTTTTTGTCTCTGAAATTGGTATTATTACTACATCACAAGCAATTACTCATTATGTTTTAGCTCTTACATTCATTAGAAGGTTGCATAGAGGGCTGCTTAAAGAGGATTAGTGATAAGAATGCTGTACTTCCTTTCCACTTATTTTCTGGGATCATGAGATGGTAAATGCAGCTTGAATGATTTCAGAAAAGCTGTACTGACAATCAATGAATGGGTAATCTCAGCTGATTTAAGGACTTCTTAGTTGTATCTAACATTGACATGTGCATGTGCTTTTCCAGTGATGAACAGCAAGGCCTTGTTATTACTCACCTTCCTTTTTTCTTTTGTGAGGAGTATTTAAGATTTGGAGTCTCTATTGGCATTTTCTAATACAGACTGTTTTGGGTATTTATTATTATTTTAGTATTTGTTATCAGTCTTTCTCTTCCCATTTAAAAATGTCTTCTGGATTTTCTTGGTTTCATTGCCTGTAAAACTGACTTTTAATTTTGACTTTGTGTGCAACACCTTGTTCATTTTTCTTAAAAGCTGACACTTGTTTTAATAGAAAGAACTTGCTTTAATAGAATATATTTCATTTTATCTTGTAATGATCCATAAAGGAATTATTAAAAAGCACTTCATAATGTTTACTTTTTCTCCTATTTCTTCCTTACCGATGCTCTCCTACTGGTATGTAATTTCTCTTGCTCATTTTCAATTTCATATTTTAAAGTAGAAATTTGCAAATCTATTATAAATATATAAAATTAATTCTCTCATTAAATTTTGTAGGTTCATTAATACAAACTGCAGACTTTGTGTTGGAAGTTCTTGCTTATGAAGCACGCCGCTTGTTCCGTGACAGAATTGTTGGCACGAAAGAACTTCAAGTATTTGATAACATTTTGATCAATGTGTTTCAAGGTGATTGGGGCTCAGATGTTCTGGACAATATGGCAGGTAAGCCATTTGAAGCATACCACACAAACCTGAAATATTTGTTTAGGAAATGCCTAGTCAAGTTAGATAGCATATGAGTTGAACACCTGAAGTTTCAAAAGTTTCCTTTTTTTTCACAGATACCTTTTATGCAACGTGGGGAGCTTGTCAAGAGGCATTCATCACACCAGGCCAGGCACTACCACCACATGGGAGGCCACTTGGCAGACTAAACTCAACAGACCTGAAAGATGTTATTCAAAAAGTGAGGCATGATTAAAGAATATACACAGCAATGATTCTAGAGAGTTTTGGCTAAGAGTAACATGCAAGCAACCAGGTTTATGGTGGGGGCTGCCTCCTGTTCAAAGAATCGCTTTTTGCATTTGGTGAAGGGAAGACTTGTGATGTTATGTGGCAGGCAGTAGGAAGTATGTAGCAAGGTTAGGTTGATGAAAGGACATCAGTTGCCTTTCTTGCTGATTTACAACAGTTTGATAAACCAACATTTTGAGAAACATTTATGTCCATATATATTTGTATATTGTTTGAGTCCCTAAGTGTTTTACTAAATGATTTCTTTTTGAATGTGCAATATGGTAGCATAATTTTTGTTTGAAGAACTGCTGGAGATTTGGCATGCTTTTAAGCAGTTAAAGTACAAAAAGTGAGCTTGATGAGGAAATGCAAACATTTTAACTCCTCCAGGCTATCTGATTTTTAGAATGAGAGTTTTTAAAATTGTCACCCTTAGTCATAGTGTTTGATGGACTTCAGATGGTAATCTACCACCTCTCCTTAAGTACCAACTTGTGACCAATACACTATATGGGAAATTAGGAAATTCAACAGCCTCAGTAAGCAGGGAGTTTGTTGATTTCCCTGACTGCAGGATACATTGGGCTTTAAAGATGAGGTTTTAATGAGTATAACAAGGTCATAATTTAATCATAGGATCTGCTGCTGTGTGTCTTTCACTAGGAACTTCCATAATAAGCAATTATGCAGCAATTAGGTGCCTAAAACACTCTCCTGAGTTATTAATTAATCTGTAGTCAGAAACACAGCTCAGACTTTGTTCTCGTCCATTATTCAATTTTAATTAGTTCAGTGGTAGATTCCTATTACAATATATCAAAGATTTCAAAGGTGTTCTGGTGCTGGGCATAGTGTGATATGTTAATTTTTGATATATTTACATAAAGGGTAACTCATAAAGGGTATGTGAGGTTTCTAAATTCAGTGACAAAAATATTTTTTTTCTGAATGTAGCTCAGTGTGATCTCTAAAGCTTTTAAGGCTTTCTTTTCTAAACGTTAAAATGTTGGATGTTTGCATATCTCACTGCTTATATTTATTAGTAGTGATTAGATTTTTTTTTCCTCTTTTTTTTAAATAGGGTATAATTCATTATGGACGGGACAAAAAAGAGGTGGATATTTTACTGTTCCCTGAAGTCCTCAGTTATATGTCCAAAGTGGACAGAGTGCTGAGTTTTCCGGGAGGATCACTTCTTTTGGCAGGACGGAGTGGTGTAGGTCGTCGGACAGTTACCTCTTTAGTCAGTCATATGCATGGAGCTGTTCTGATTACTCCCAAAATTTCCAGAGGTTATCAGCTGAAGCAGTTCAAAACTGATCTTAAATATGTAAGTCACTCAGTTTGGTCTATTTTGTAATGCTGTAGGTGTATGTTAAAGAAAAAATAAAGAATGTGGGAATTTTGAAGGACACCAAAGGTTGTGGAAAAGAGATATGTTAAGAGAAGAAAAATGATAGTCTAAATGAAACAAGTAATTTTTTAGAAATTCTAAATGTGTGCACTGTTCTTTAGAGTAACTAATTGAAAATCCACTTTTTGGAATACCAGAGCTCTTTTTGATTGTTGTAGAACTTATAAATATGAAATTTTTTGTGAATACTTATGCAAAAGGCTTTTTCATGTATATATTTCCATGTTGTTATATACTTTTATTTTCTGTGTCTACTATGATCTACCAGTTAAGAGTAGTTCAATCAAATAAAATTTTAGTGATTGATGAAAGTGTACATATAATTTAAAACCAGTTGCAAACCTTGAATCAGCAGATTCTCATTACCTTCAGCTATGCTAAAGAAAATTCTAGATATTTGCCTACACAAAAGAGTAATCAAATTCTATCCTTGAGTCATATACATAAATATACTCTATGGAAGAGTCTGTTTTAATTATTTTTTTATTACTAAGCTGTATATCTAGGTAGAATGTTCTTTGTATTTGATATCTCTTTTAACTGATTTTAACCTGGAAATCTTCTGTAAATATGTAGTAGTGTAGATGGTGTGGAGAAAATACGTATGTAATATCTAGTGAAGGAAAGATTGTGATCCGTGCCAGTCCCTTCTAACTCAGGATATTGTATGATTATCATTCTCTTCTGGACAATACACTGCTATTTAAATGTGTTCCCTGATTGTAGGTGATGGAGCTTGCAGGCATTGAAGCCCAGCAGGTGGTATTGCTGCTGGAAGACTATCAGTTTGTTCATTCCACTTTCCTGGAGATGATCAACAGTTTACTGTCCTCAGGTGAGTCAAGTCCAAAGAGTGTATGGTACTACTTTTACCATGCCACTTAGCTCAACGAGGCAGAATTAGATGATGTTTTCTAATTTTATGTCTCTATCAGGGTTTAGTTAGCGTTCTATGCTGTTTTAATTAGAGTACTTGTATGTAAGAACCTGACTCAAGGTCCACTTAGTTGTCCTTTAATTTACCCTATAGTACACTGTTTTAGTTCCTCTAATTAATTTCAAAGGAGTTTTTGATAACAGTGTAACAGCAGAATGAAAATGCATTCTACTCTTCTGCTTCCCTTTTATAATAAAACTCAAAATTGAGAGTTTCCAATGCTTTACTAGATTGTACAGACTGAGTTCTTTAATTAAATAGTCACCAGCAAAGCTCACTTTTCTGAAGTGAGATGATAAACAGCAGTAACAAATAACAAAAATGACTTTATTTTTGTCCAGCTTTGTTCCTGGATGAGAGACAGGATCATTGAAGGACTGAGTCAAAGTTGCTAAATGATTTTTTTGGAACTGCAGTAGTTTAAGAGCTGATTAATAAGAGCACCAGATTTTCCTCTCTCTTATGTGCTACCCCAGATCTACTTACAGTATCAGATCTTGATTATCCAGTGTTAAAACTTTGTCTGAGAATCTAGACAGCTACTCACTTTCATGTTCCTGTGTCCTGGTGTATGACAGTTTGGTTTGATTTGCTTTGTATGCAGAAAAGGGTCACTGTCTTTGGGTAGATTTGAAAGAGCCTTTTTCAACCACATTTCAGCAATATAAACAAAGTAGACTGTTAAATAGAATCACTGTAATTTGTTTTTTTTGTTTTCATGATATCATGAAAAGAATTATTAAGAAAGTGGGATAATACTCAAGAAAGTATAGAGGTGAAAACTATGAAATTTGAATTCTCTATACAGAGGATTCAAGGGAGACCTTCAAAGCAATTTAAAGAATTCTAGTGTATTTTATCTTAATCAAATTCATTCTTGAAATAGGAGAAGTTCCGGGGCTGTATAAAATAGAAGAATTAGAGCCATTGCTATCTCCTTTGAAGGATCAAGCTTCGCAAGATGGATTTACAGGACCTATTTTCAACTACTTCACATACCGTATGTCAACATAGTTATAATTAAATATGAAGTTTAAAAAGTGGTATAATAACACTGGACAAATGGACATATATGGTATAATGACAAATGGTATAATAACAATGGACAAATAATTTCTAACATAGGTTTTTTATTGTGTGCAGTTTTTACTTTTAGCTAGCAATCAAATAGCAGGCAGGAATAGTATTTGTGATATTTGAGGGTACAGAACCCTCAGCTGAAAATTTATTTTTCTGTCTGAAAATTTGTGTTGATGAATGTTCTACAAATGTTATGAAATCTGTTGTTGAAAGTAATTAGAAGGAAGAAAGCTTTTTTCCCATTATTTTCTGGTTTGTATAGCTTTTACATTTATCTAGTAACAGATTTCTTCTATTGATCAATTACACCAAGAAATCACTTTGGATTCTGACTAATTATAAGCAAAATTTACAGATAGTTTTCTTAATTATTTGTGTTTCTTCCTTGGCCCAATGAGAAGATTAAATAGTTTAGAAATAAATCAAGACTATGACAGAAAGAATACAGTTATAGCAACTAGCCATGGAACTACTTCTGATTGGTTCTATTGGTCTACATGAATTAGAATGAGAACTAGTGCTTTCTACTTAAATGCTGCCAGCTCTTCAGAATTAAAAAATGCACTATATTATAGAGAATGAGAATTCATGGTACTTCATAAATTTCTACTTACAAACATTCCTTTTCTAGTGTGATTTGGCTCTTTTTTTTCAGAAATTGTTGAATTGCCTTGTGATAGGCTTGAATTGGTGTGATAGGCTCTTTTTTTTCAGAAATTGTTGAATTGCCTTGTGATAAGTATTTAAAAAAAGGCAAATTATGTTGTATTTGCAATAAATCTACCATCATGTAGTCAGATTATTTACTAAAAATTGTTGCATTTTTAGGGATCCAACAAAATCTGCACATTGTCTTGATCATGGATTCTACCAATTTAAATTTCACAATAAACTGTGAAAGTAATCCAGCACTGTATAAGAAATGTCAGGTTTTATGGATGGAAACCTGGTCAGAAGACAGCATGAAAAAGGTAAGTTGCATTAATTGTGACTTACTTAAATTAGTATCTCTAAATATAACTGAGCTCTGGTGAATAAGGTCAAGATATTTAAGGTTGTGAAGGAATAATTATCACTGTACTTATTTAATCCCTTTGTACACTTATACAAAGATGGAAAATTCCACAGAACAGTGAAGCATTATTAGCATTGTTGTTTTACCAGTAACATTATGTTTTGTTCTCTCTGTGGGCTGACTTGAACAACATGCTGACTACTATGACTCTGATCAAACACAGCATTTAAGAACAAAATACAGACTACAAGCAAAATGTTAAAACCAGTTGTATTTTGTTTGTGTGCTGAGGTTTTGGTGTCAGGTTGGCCTGCAGGGGTGACTTCTGTGAGAGGCTGCCAGAAGCTTCCCCCATTTCAGGTGGAGTTAGTGCCAGCTGGCTCCAAGAAGGATGTGCTACTGGCCAAGGCTGAGCCCAACAGCAGTGGTGGCAGTGCCTCTGGGATAAATATCTTCTACTTGAGAGAATAGGAAGTTATCAGTGACATGGAAAGGCAGAATTTATCTTCTAATGCTAAAAGTATTCTGTGGATTCCTTATTTTAAGTGTATCATTTTCAATCTTTTCAAAAGAGAAACTAAATTGAAGGTTTGTGTGTTGGTCTTTTTAAAATTTTAACTCAAAATGTCATTGTTCGTAATTTTCATGCAAAAAATGGTGGTTTTTTTAGATACCTGAAATGCTTCTGTGTGATTCAGATGAACAAGAAAAGACTGGAAAAACACATAAAGAAGTTAAGAAAAAACATTCAGGTAATATTTAGGTAGACCTACTAGTTATTGTTATTAAGCACTTGATCCCATGTTGGGCATAGATAATAACATAGATACTTTGAGTATGTGTTTACCAGCATATTCATAGACTTTGGTATTATTCACATGGCAGGCATTTTGCACAAGGGAGCATTAGTCTGGAACATACATCCTGGCTGATCCAATGCAGTCTCTTCTGTCACAAGCAGTCACTGTGTATATATATATTCAGTTTTATACACTAATTTAGCTGTATCTTGTTTTGGTCAGTGTCTTCCTTCTATGTGGATATTATTTCGCAACCTGAAAATTTGATGTTTTGAGAGTTTTTCAGTTTAGATATTTCATTATTCTTTTTGTAGATTTTCATTTTACTGTATTAATTTCAAAAACTACTTTGTTGGAAGTAATGCCCCTTTTTCAGAATAATTAGTTTTTATCATAAGGCTTCAAATATAGTCATGTTAAAAAGAGTGTCTCAAACATAATCTAAGAGACCCGTGCCAGCACTCACTTGCAGAATACTACTTTTAGCCACTTTCTATAAAAGTAGTACTTAGAGGTCATGGAACTAACAGAATATAAGATGGTAAGTGGATCACTTGGAGTTTCTTGGTTTACGTTGCTTTTTAATAGACCAATCAGAATAATGGGCTAAAATAGTATTTGGTGTTCTCATTACTATCCATCTTTATCCTAGATCATCGTAATTAATCTAGGCTGCAGTACTTATTACAGGCATTAATTTATATATAGATATGCTTTAGGAATTTTTTCTTTTGTAGGGTAATGTGGTTTATTTTACAGTATCTTTGAGCTTTTTTTGAGAAAGTGTTCAATAAACTGAATGGCAGAAAAAACCTTTTAGTTTGCCTGTCATCAGAGATAAGAGAGAAGACAAAAACACATGGGCTTTATTTCTAAAACAGTCCCAAGTACTTTAAAATTCAATTTTTGTGGAAGTAGTTTCTTATATGATTAGTCTTCAGTAGTCTGCAATTAATTTTGCTGGCTTTTCCAGACATCAAACAATTTCAATGTATTTCCTTCTGAGAAATAGGCATTTCAAATGTATTTACATGTTGTTTCCATGAGAGTACTATAAAAAAGTATAGTCTTTGTGGTGTTTTGAATACTCTTAATTCATATCTCAAAAAGCAAGCATATTCTCTTGCTTTTTCTTAGTTATTTTAATGTGAGATAAAATTCAGTATAATTTTATCTGTATAAAAAATGATGTTGTACAGGTCATTCTGATTTTCTGAAGTCATTTTTGGCAATCCACGAATCATGTAAAATGTATGGAGCAACACCCAGCAGGTATATGACATTCCTTCGTGTGTACAGTACCATCTACAGCAGTAAAAGAAGAGAGCTAATAAAAAGGCAGAACCACTTGCAGGTATGTGTTTAAAACCCTTAACATATGACTTTTCAATATATTCTTGCATTAGGAAATGTCTCTTGTATTAATGAGCTGTAGCTGCTAGCCTGGTAATGTGATGTGTGTGTCCTCTATTGGCAAATGCTCATGATCTGGTTTCAGGAGAGAAATAGTATCAATCTTAATGCCCTTTTCTGTTCAAGTGCCTGAAAGAGTGAAAAGTGGTTTTCTTGTTTTTGTTAATACTTTTCCTTGAGAATGTATCAGACTGGGCATGTTTCTTGTTAAATGCTCTGCTAAGTAAAGGTAATAATTTACTGGAAAATTAGTGATGTTTATCCTCAATTAAAATATCTTCCAGATAATTTTTTTTTCAAATATATCTTGAAATATTGGTATTATATAAATAGTATTAAGGAAACAATGTAAAAAGTGTGAATAAAGAAAATAGTTAATTTTGAGCATAATTGAAACTTTATTTTATATATATGTTTTTTTAGTGTTGAAATATGTAGAAATCAGATAATCTATTTTATTTCATTCTGTTTAACTTTTATTGATTTGCTTTTAGGGGAGATATAGTTACATTGAGTTAATATCAGTTAACTGAAATGCTATTGAATTACTGGGAAAAATATTATATGCTAGTTGTTGTTTCATTAAAACTTTATTGTTTTGAGATTTTTTTTATCTTCTGGCTGTAGTAATAGATCTTAGAGCAACACAGCTAGAACTACCTGATCTAATTTTTAGGTTAAATAATATCAAGAAAATGTGAAAAATAATTAAAAAAAAAAAGATTAGTCTACATTATTCTTTGTTTGTCCATATTATTTATAGCAAATGTTCATTTAAATTCACTTCAAATTTGTTCCTAAATATTTGCTTCTTATAAACCTTTGTAGGCAGGTGTTTCAAAGCTGAATGAGGCTAAAGCCCTGGTAGATCAACTGAACACGAAAGCTGGAGAACAAAGCATTTTGCTCAAAACGAAGCAGGATGAAGCTGATGCTGCTCTTCAAGAAATTACAGTATCTATGCAGGTGGGTATACAATCACATCAAAACTGGGGGGGAAAAAAGAAAAAAAGCTGTTTTTCTATCTTTGGTCTCTGTAACTGCCTATGTTTTCTGTTCTTTTCAACTGTTACAAAACCTGATGCATTTACAAGAGTTTACCTAAAGGAAGGTGTGAGCCCAGAGGCTTGAATAAAGGTTGCAACAGGACAGAGGATTATGTAATTTAAATCAGGTTAGAACTGACTGAGTAGGAAGAGATCAGTGTAAGTTTTGTACCTGAGTAGTGTTTACTGTTGTAGTTTAGTCTGTCTGAAAGTTTTCCTAGAACTTTGTAAATCCAACTGATGGGTTTTATGGTTATCCCAGATAGGAAATTTCAACAAAATACTTACAAGTATTTTGTATTAGGACTATTTTAAGTAACAAATACCAGGAATGAAATTTGTGAACTGTTAGAAAATATGTATTTCATGAGGCCTGGTTCTCAGAAGTTAACCTCACAGAAGGTTAGATAATATCTCTATATTCATCACTCTTTGAATTTTTATTCTTCATCTCAGAGGCAGACTTTTTTTTTCAAAATCCTGTAATTTTCTTTAGTAGTGTTTTCTCAGTCAAGTAAAATAATTGTATAGACAATAGGTCTCTACATAGATACTTCCTGGAATTATAAATGTAGGATAAACTGTAATGAGTCTAATGTCACTACACTGTTGTTTTTGTTTTTTGGGTTTTTTTTTTTTGTTACTGTTTAATCTGGTCAGTCTGAAGTTTGATGTCAAAGTCATTCTCCATATGCAGTAGAATAAATGCCTAGTCTTTCAAACCATTTGTTTCACAGTGCTTTAAAGGTGCATTACATCCATTCTTTGTAAGTCTCTTCCTGTAGGCAGTTTTTAATATTTTTGGGCTCTATCTGTCTATGGTACATGGATTTGAATAATAATGATTGGCTTGGTGTATTGATGATTTCAGTTTTAAATCTGCTGTTGTCCTGTAGAGTTACAGGTATGTGGATAGCACATACTACACTGTAGGAGAAAATCAAAGGATAGGCCCAAAGCAATGAAACACGATGGCCCCACTGACATCAGAAAAATTACAGTGGAAGTCATATTATTTAGATTAGCATAAAGTATAGGTGCCCTCTAACATTTTAATGTCACTTCAAATGATCTAGCTTATATAACAGAGAGAGCTCTAATACATACAGACTCTTTTAATCTCCTTTCAGAGAAAAGCTTTTGACCTACAACTGAATGTTAAGGTTTTCTTATTCAGAGCAATCATTCAGTACATGTTCATTTGCATGAAATGTCTAATCTAGTTTTATGTAGCTAATGTTTTATGGATTTGAATGTAATCTTCAATAATATGCTGATCTGTAGCTTGGGTTAAGTGCTCAAAGGATTATTATTATTTTAAGATTTTCTCTGCTTTTATGCATCTGTTACCTTCTGCTACAGCTTCAACTCAGCTTGACAATTGCTGGTGATGCTAATGTGTTATATACTGGAAAAACAAACTCGGGGGTTCGCTGTCTTTATCTTTTAAGTGATCTGAGCCTAGATCAGAGTATGTTATACTTTTATCCTCAATGAATAAAAGACTTTTAAGGTCCTTTCTACTGTGGTTTTATGTACTAGATATTAATTGTTGTACTGAAGTGTTTAGGATTCCTGGAGATGGCTAATAGCTACTGTCTGCCTGTAGACACCGGTAGGTACAGTACAAATCCGAAAAAGAAGTGTAAACCTAAACAATTTACAATATAAGTGTATGACATAAGACAGTTATCCTTACAGACAGATTGGTACAAAATTGCAAGTAAAGAATCCCTACCAGGATTAGGAATTCTAGCTAATAATCTGTAGTTCCAATACTGGTGCTTTTATGAACATGATAGAAAAAGAGTGTTTTAATGGTGTTGTGAAAGAAATTGAAAATGAAATGGGATCAGGATGAAGACAGTGAAAGGAAAGTAGTACTTTCAAATGTAGTAAGAATGTTACAGAGGCTGTCAGCCTTATGCTTTTAGAGGAAGGCTGACATAGGAGTGGAAAATCAGAAGGAAGGGGAAAAAAGTCATAATGAGCCTCACAGATAGAGGTACAGATCTGGTCTGTGGTAAAGAAAGGGAAGGACACACTGTAAAAGCATATTATGCTTATTCCGTATAGTTTATTTACTTAGCCAGCCTGCCTAATGTCAAATACACTCAGCTATTCTATTGTAATTGGTATTGTGCAAATTATTATAATGACGACTAAAAGAAATAAGAGACCTAAAGGAATAAAGTCGGTGTAAATCCACAAGCTAAAGGATTTTTTTTTTACAGAGTGCTAGTGAGCAAAAAGCGGAAATGGAAAAAATAAAACACCGAATAGCAGAAGAGGCTGCAGAAATAGAACAAAGAAAAAGAAAAATTGAAGATGAACTGAAGGAGGTTCAGGTAAGAGCTGATAAGGAAGAGTAATATTTTGCAGTCTGATTTTATCTTACTTATGTCCCGCTGTGCAAAATAGTTTTGCAGAATTTATCCCTGCAATTCTTAAATTTTACTCTAAATTATTTTGATACTAAAACTTTTAGGCATTAGAAAACATTATACCATGTGGCAAATAGAGATTGTCATTCTGGCATTTGTGTTCTGTTAGATAGTAATTACAGAAAGAGAGGCAAGCCAAATCTTTCCTTCACCTGCTGTTTCTATGCTGCCATGCTCTCCAGATGCATTCTGATTTTATATAATATTTTTCAATTACTCATATTTAATATAAACCAACTACATTGCTTTGATCAAGCTGGTGATATAGGGCTTTGTATGGTCAGCTGAACGGACATAGTTTAGTGGGAGATAATTTACAGTTATTACTAAATCCTGAAAAGTGTATATCCTAATGATGCTACCGCAAATTGCTCGGTCAAGAGATTTTACAGCTGTTAAGCATCAGTTTTTTTGGGAGGTATGTGTGTTCACTCATTGCTTATTAGTCTGTGTTTTTATACTATGCATTTAAAATTTATACTAAAGACTAAGAGAAGAGTGCAAGAACTTAATTTTTTTCCTTTTAAATATCATAGGCACCAAGGAATTATATCCTCGTATTGAAAGAGACATAGAACTACAGGATTAGACCCATCCTGTGGTCTTTGATAAATATGAAGGATGTGCAAGGTGTGCACAGTCTTTAATGAAAATTTTTAACTTTGTTTCCTCACCATTTTTTTGCTTTGTTGATAAGGGTGAAGATTTGTTTAGCTACTGGAAATAGAAAGCTCTTGTGGCCTGTACCTCTATGGATGTTTACAAAGAGATCCCCTGTCATGCCTATAAATAGTAGTTAGCATCATTATTAAAAGACACCTGTATCACAATGTCAAGATTATATTATACTGTTTTATATGGAAGTGTACTTATTATCACTTAGTAAATACATGGCAATTTTTTAGTAACTTGTAAACATGAATCTGCATCAATGTTAGTTTCTTAGGTAATAATGTATCTAAAAAGAACAAGAAATTGTGTGAAAACTGGAATGGGAAATGTTCAGGTTTCTCATATCCTTATCTTTCTTTTTGCTGTGTTTTCATTCATGTTTTAAGCCATTGGTTAGTGAAGCTAAATTGGCTGTTGGAAATATAAAGCCAGAGGCTTTGTTAGAAATCCGGTCACTACGGATGCCCCCTGACATAATCAGAGACATTCTAGAGGGAGTTCTGCGCCTCATGGGGATTTTTGATACATCATGGGTGAGCATGAAGAGGTGAGAATTTTATTTAACCTTTAAAATAAAACATTTATTTACAATATGAACTACTCTCTGTTGTATTCAGGAATCTTGTGCTCAGAATTCCTCAGCTTCATATGGAAATAACCTTTTTAACATTTGTTTCTTCTTTACTTATTTATTTAATTATTTTCACAGTTTCTTGGCCAAAAGAAGTGTAAGGGAGGACATAGGATCATTTGATGCCCGTAACATTCCAAAAGAAATACGAGCAAGTGTTGAAGAGCTTCTTTCTAAAAACAGAGCATCTTTTGATCCAAAGGTAATTCCTGATTGCATTACATAAAATGAAAACAAGACCAAAAAAAGACCAAAAGAAAATACATAATTGCCTGGTCTGCCAGCAAAATTTTTAGGATGAACTTCAGTTAGAGAAAAAGTGATGAATTCTGCTTGCAGAATTTGTCAGTATAAACAGATGAAGGTGTAGCAGAGATTACTCTGTTCCATACTGCCTCCTAAAGTGAAAATTTGGTTGGTGAGTGTGATGGAGTGGGGTAAGAAGTCATTATAGAATTGAGTACTCAAAGATTTTCTTACTGCTATAAAGTAAAACTCAGACCAAGGAATTCTAACTGGCTCCTTTGGCATCCTTGTACCAGTAAGAGTCTAATAAATCATTCATTGATTTAAAAGTTGTTAATTTCAGTTTA
The DNA here is from genome assembly GCF_012460135.2 of Molothrus ater. Classification (NCBI taxonomy): domain Eukaryota; kingdom Metazoa; phylum Chordata; class Aves; order Passeriformes; family Icteridae; genus Molothrus; species Molothrus ater. Next base: position 75,853,693 of record NC_050479.2, on the reverse strand, counting down.
GCTTCATAGTTGTAAAAATACCCACTGTGGTTTTTTACATGAATTGATGGCCTTCAATGTAATCTTAGCAACAATTTAAAAGATTAGTTCATTTAAAGATTTGGCTTATTAGCATATTTAAGTTGGTAACTAGAAAATCTGTTGCTATTACTTATCCTGTATTTATCTCTTTTATATTATACTTCAAGGACTTTGTTATAACAACTTTACTTGTACTGAATTTTTCAGAATGCTAAACGAGCCAGTGCTGCAGCTGCTCCATTAGCAGCTTGGGTGAATGCCAACATCCAGTATTCCCATGTCTTAGAACGAATTCAGCCTTTGGAAAAAGAAAAGGCTGGCTTGGAAGCGTAAGTTAGACCCTATTACAAAATCAGTGGTTTTAATTCGAATGGTGGTGGGTGAAACTGAAGCTGCCAAAGAGGAATTTGAGTATGAGGAAAGGCTTCTTTACTTGAGGGTGACAGAGTGCTGGAACAAGGTGCCAGAGAGGTTGTGGAGTCTCCTCCTCTGATATTAAAATTGTGCCTAGACATGATCCTGCTTTAGCAGGGGGTTGGACTAGATGATCTCCAGAGGTAATTTCTGACCCTAACCATTCTGTGATTCTGTGTGAATTGAGGTTTATTAAAAACAAAAGATAAAAGATAACCTCATCCAGAGGCAATAAAACATACATCCTGAGACAGAAGAAGTAACTGTGCAATAGATTCTTTTTCCTGGAATATACGCCTTGGATGTCTTTTTGTACAATCATGAGTTACCTGTCTCAGCTGAATACTGTCAAGGAGAAATGAGCATCACAGGTATGCTTAAAATGTATTCTCTTAGTGAAACCCATGCTATTTTATGAGGTATACAGTTCCTCTTTTCAGTCATGTACTGAGTGTTATCAGTTTCTCCTTAGGATTAGAAAGGTAAGACATAGTCCTCTTACCATCCATAACCTGAGGAATCTGTACTGATTGTTTTTCCAGGTCTTAAAATTCTGTATGAGAAGAATTTGTTCTGATTTTTAGGAATGGGGCGTTTGGTTTCCATTTTAAAAACTATGTGATGAGAAGCTTTTACATGTGAAAATATATATTTCAATATAAAACACAATGAGAACATCTTTGAACTATCTTTATGCAAATTACTTTCCTGTTATATTTACTCTTTTTTTCCCTTGGTTCCATAGTCTTAAAATAAATATTACATTTTTCTAGTAATCTCAAGAAAACTGAAGACAGAAAACAGAAGTTAGAGGATCTTCTGAACTCTGTTGGTCAGAAAGTATTGGAACTGAAAGACAAGTAAGTTGGATGTGTTTATTTCAAGATATAAATAAAAACCATGGATGATTTTACAGTATAAATAATGAATTTTATCTAAGGAAATCTAACTTCCTGTCCTGCAAAATATTTACATCAGAATTAGTGATGCTTTGGCGATCTGTACTCTCAGTGGAGATAAATATTGTTAGATCACAATTCATCTCCTTGATGAGATGAAATAAATGCTCCTTAAAAGTACCTGCTTCTCACTTCTGACTGTGTTGGTAGCCTTTATTGGAGGCATTGTAGATGTCAAAGGGTGTCAAAGTGTGTTTATCACCTTCTGAATCCCAGAGGAATTCAGTGACTCCTTAGGACTTTGGAAACATTCCTATACAAAACTTCTACTGATCACAGCTTGAAGAGAGGCAGTATTTCTTTTAGGATGGCCTACTTTTCTGACAGTTAGCTAGTTAGCTGTCTCCTTTTTTCTTATCCTCTCATCAAGTACATGACTCACAGAGGCATAAAAATAGATCTGGTAAACATTTATACTTTCTCCAGATTCTGTTTAATCCAAGTTTTTCAGTTTGATGTTTTTATTATGTACTTAGTATAGGAGATACTTTGGAATCTGACATATGTACATATTACTAAAAGTGATGTTTTATGGTCTGCAAAGAAAAAAACTAAATTATTGAATTATTGTAAATCAACTATACAGTGATTTGTTAGATTAATAATACTATATATTAGAGTTAAATATTATATATTATCATTATATATTATATATTTATAAAGTAATATATAAATATATTATTTTGAATAGGTGAATTAAATGTATTCATTATTTTATATATTAATCAAACGAAATAGATACTGAACAGTGTGAAATAATACCTAAACCATGCCTGTTTTTTGGGCATGTTCTTACTTCATATTAGATTACAAAATAGGCTACTGTGAATTAAACTGGAGTCATCCATGTGAATTATTAGTATTATTTTTTAAACATTTGATAGATAAAATTTACCAAATAGTTACAAATGTGTGGTATGGCATTCAGCCTGCTGTTGTCCTGACTACATGCAGAACAAAGCTTACATAATCACTAAAATTGCCAGGCTGTTTAAGTAGAAGAAGGAATGATTTTCAGACATTATAGTCTGTATTTCAAATCCATTTTTAAATCTCACCTGTGCATCCATCTAGATTTTGTTAGCTAAAAGTCCAACAAGCCCACCTACCAATTAGAAGCAGAAGGTATAAAAAAAAGAACTACTGCAGTTGTGTTCTTTGATGACAATAAGCCAGGAGTTCATGACAAATTCAATCAGTTAAAGTTCTTTGAAAATAACTGTTGGTAAGTTTAGTAGTTCATGATGGCAATTACAAAGAGTATTTGTTTTACAGGTTCCAGAATAGAACAACAGAAGCAACAAAACTTGAAGCAGAACTAAGTAAAGCTCAGAAAACGTTGAAAGCTGCAGAAGTGCTGATAAATCAACTTGATAGGGAGCACAAAAGATGGAGCACTCAGGTTAGTGAAAATTTTCAAAAGTACATCTTATAGCTGATAGGTTGAAAATACAGTTTTACACTGCTTGGAAAATGTGAGTTACTGCCATTTCTGCATGTCTCCCAGTGCACATTTTTTGATTTCTCGATAGAAAAAAAGCTTTAATTTTTTCTGAAACTTCTTTTTGCTTCATCATACTTATAACTGTGCTACCACATGTGTAAAAATCCCCCAGTATTTCAAAGAAAACATACAAAATTCTGTGCTGGTTTTCAATCCCAAGAATGTAATTGTTATGATGGCTAAACATGTCAGCAGTTGGACTCTCCAACGTGAGATGGAGCCAAAAGGACAGATTTTATACAATTATAGTCTTAAAATGTATCACCTTCATGGCATTTGTGTTGCAAATGTGCATATAGGTATACCAAAAATGTTGTTTTGCTTTTGAAGTCTTCACTCTAATGCTTGAAACTTTTCTGCTGCTGAAGTAGGGAAGGGTAAGCATGTCTTACTTGCTCAAATGGTATATTTGAGAGAAACTGACAGGTCTTGGAGACACAGACCCTTCTACAGTCCGAAAAAAAAAGGAAAATCTGAAGATACATATAAGCTGAAAATAGCTGTCACCTCCAGAAAGCCCTTAAGTAACTTTCATGGGTCAGAAGATAATAATTCAGAAGAAATCTTCATGCAGAGATACATAATTCTGTGTCTCCACTGATACCGAAAAAAGCCTCAGCAATTAGACTAAATGCCTGCATTTTGGAGAGCCAAAGTTAAAGTTAGATGAATCCTTCTTGTAGGTTGACCACCATACTGGAAAAATGGGGAAGATTTTCCTCTGAAAGTAGCTTTATATAGCTACTTGCTATAGTAAGGATTGGGTATATTTGAACCCTGGCGTTTGAATGCTTCTAAAAGTGATTCCTCACAGTTTTTCATCTTGGTACGTTAGAAAAGTCAGACTACCTGTTAATGGTATGCTGTAGACTAAACTGGCAAATAGATTAATTAGGAACTCATCCCATAATGAAGAGCAGTATTTTTCTCCCTTTAAAGTGAGGAAGAACCAATAAAAAGTTGCCTTTATTTTGTGTATCAGCATTATTTTTAATGTCAATTTGATTAAAGTGAAAGTGACAGGACTTTGAAACCAATTATGGCAGTCACATATGATGTTGATACACTGTTTTTTTTTCTTCAAAATACTGGAACATTTCAAAACAGAGTTGATTTAGTGCAGATAAATTATTTGAAGATATATGATAAATTTATTTTTATCATCTAAGTGTGCAGTAACAGTAAGTATAAAAGTTGCACATAGTATTTATTATTTGTATACATATTGTAAGTTATACTTACAGCCTGTGACTAGTATCACATATTTCTTATCTTTCTTACTATAATACTATTTATCATTGGCTTATAAGTTGAACTGTTCATCAAATTAGTGGATTTTTATCAGCTACATTCTCAGAAATACCTGTGCATGCTCTAATCCAGAGCTGAAAGGAATTTTTTCCCATACTTCCATGTGTCTTAGCTAGGTATAGATACCTGAAATGCAAGAAGAGAAACTCTCTCAACTGTATTACCAATGGCAGGCAAACTTAATTCTGACATTTTAGTAACTGATGACGTATTAATTAATTTAGTAACTGAGCTGTATTAATGCAGTTCTTGTTTGCAAAACAACTATACTTTCTGTACTTTTTTTGAAGGTGTCAGAGATAACAGATGACCTGGCAACGCTGCCTAAAAGAGCTCAGTTAGCAGCTGCATTTATTACATATCTTTCTGCTGCTCCGGAGGATCAGAGGAAAAACAGCTTGGATGAATGGACCAAATCAGCCGGCCTTGAAAGTAATTTTGTGTGTGTGTTTGTCAGTGTCTGCATACAAGTAATTAAGCTTGATTGAGGAAGTGAGAAATGAGTGAATTGTCTCAATTGTCTTTGTACTCCCAAATGAGAAGAGACTTTTCTTACTCCAGAAATATTTCTAGATACTGACAGACAATTTCTTAGAATCATTCTATGAAATTATTAAGATTATAAATATTTATAAATAATTGTATCTTTATAGTCCTTTCTTAAAAAGAAAAGTTTACAAAAATGAATGTGTTCACATTAACTGTTGTAAATTTGCCAGTGCATTCTGAATGCTTCTGCTTTTTCAGTAATCGTTTTTATCTGTGTGTTAGCAGAACTATAAAATATTTCTATGACATCTGCTACTTATAATAAGTTAAATAAAAGCAATAAAATAATAGATTAAAGGCGAGTCTACAGACTTGCACTCAATTAATAGACAAAGTCTCTGTTCTATGTAGACTGGTAAATGCTTTTAAACTATGTAGACTGTAAATGATGACAGAAACTTACACTTTAATTTTTCAGAGTTTGATTTACGACGGTTCCTCTGTACAGAAAGTGAGGAGTTAGTTTGGAAAAGTGAAGGTTTGCCTTCAGATGACCTTTCAATAGAAAATGCTCTTGTCATCTTGCAGGTAAATTTGCTTTTTTGTCTTGTCTTGGAAGGATTTAAATTTTTACAAATTTTGGTAACGTGGCAACGTGAACTGTTTAATTTGTGGGTTTTTTTTGGCATCACAGAGCACACACGCGTACAGAAATAAGTGCTTATGTAACAATGGATATTTTGTAGCAAAAGGAAAAAATATGTTAAAGAAAATAGATGTTTTCAGTTTTGCTGCCACTATTTTATTCTATATCAGTCTATTCAGGTTTAAAGTGTAAATAGTCATTAACACGAATACAACCAGTGGAAGATTATGTCCTATATATGTTCACTTTGGCATATAATTTCTATTGCTTTTTTTTCTCAGAAAAAGGAAGAGGCTATGTGCAGATACCTTTTGAGACCTATATATATATATATATATATCTGTCTAATAATACTTGAGGAAAGGAAAATATCCAGTTTTATCATATATATAGATATATATAATACATAATACATGTTTAGGTATGTAATATTCTAGTCCTTTATTAGACCTACTAACAAGTAAATATTTAATGGCATGAGGAGAATCTGCATTTACTACAGGTGATTTGCTTAGATGATTTATAATTCAAATTAGTTACCAATTTTTCTCCAGTTTGAATTTATCTTGCTTTATCATCCTTTTAGAAGATCTGTGTATTCTTTTTTCAATTTGATTAAAAAGCTTTTCAAAAAACACTGTCTTGTACCATTAAAGCTACTTATATGCTACAATAAAACCTTATTTTGATCTTTTTCATTAGTTGAATAGATTGAGCTCTTAAAAATCTCACCATGTGTAAAGAGGTTTTTGAAACACTCAATCAAGTAAAATAATTTTCCTTGTGTACATCCTCATAAAGATGAAATTTGACATGATATTTTGCCGGTGTGATCTACAGTACAGTTCTCAGCCATTTGTGCTTGAATACTCATCATGTTCCCCTGTCTTTCAGTTTGAGATCTGTGTAACTACTTAGTTTGGGGCTTGTTTTAGATTGAGTTCCAGTATTCAAAGTTGGAAATGCTTTTCTATCAGACTGGACCACAGAATTGTTGAAAATACATGTTTGAACCTTCAGCAAGTTTGCTGACACAAAACTGGGAGACATAGCTGATGCACCAAGATGGCCTGATGGCTGGAGCATGTCTGCTACAAGGACAGGCTGAGAGAGCTGGGGTTTTACAGCCTGGAGAAGAGAAGGCTCTGGGGACACCTCACTGCAGCCTTTCAGTACTTAAAGAGGACTTAGAGGAGAGAGGGAGAACAAGTCTTTTCAAGTGCAGATAATAGGAGGAGAAGGAGGAATGGTTATAAACTAAATGAGGAGAGATTTAGATTCGATGTTAAGAAAAAATTTCTTCACTTAAGAGTGTAGTGAGGCAGTGGCACAGGTTGTCCAGAGAAGCTGTGGATGCTCCATCGCTGGAAGTGCTCAAAGTCAGGTTGCATTGGAACCATGGGCAACCTTATCTAGTGAGTAGCATTGCTGCCCTTGGCAGGGGTGTTGGAACTAGGTGATATTTGAGGGACTTTCCAACCCAAGCCATTCTATGACTGAGTCTTTGATACACAAGAGGGTAAGACTGAGACCCAGAGGGTCCTTGATAGACTGGAGAAATGAGCTGACAGGAACCTCATGAAGTTCAGGAAGGGGAATTATGCAGTCATGCACCTGGACAGTAACAACCCCATGTACCAACATGTTTTGAGGACCAACCAGTTGCAAAGCTGATTTGCAGAAAAGGACCTGGTGGTCCTGGTAGACACCAGGTAGCCCATGAGACAGTTATGGGCCCTTGCCAAGGAGAAGGCCAATGGTATCCTGGACAGCTTTAGACAAAGTATTGGCAGCAGGTGAGGGAGGTGATCCCTCCCCTTCACTCAGCACTGGTGAGGCCACACCTGGGTCCAGTTGTGTGATCCACAGCACAAGAGAGACATGGATGTACTGGACTGAGTTGAGTGTAGCTTTGTGCCTGCAAAATACTTGTATTCCTGATTATTTCTAAACTGCATTGAGGTCCAAACCCAGAAGTATTGTACCTTTTCCCACCAGAGGAAGAAAAAGGAAAATTAATAATTCTTCTAAGTTTAAAAGCAGCTGTGAATAATAAAAGCTATAGATTATACTCATTGAATAGAGACTCCTGTTTTTAAGAGAAGGTGAAGAACTGCCTAACTTCAGCAGGACAAAGATCTGAGAATTTTGGATTTGGGTGGTCTCCTTGTTTTTTTAAAGAAGAGATAAAATGAAAGACATAAATTTTCTAGTCTGTTATTGTTTCTCTAAACAGTTTGTTAATTAAAAAATATTTGAAAATACATATTCCATTAGTTTGGGGAAATAAAAGAAAAATCAATTTTATTCTTGAAATAAATTTTAATAAATATATTTGTATTTTTTTCCCTAGAGTAAAGTGTGCCCATTTTTGATAGACCCTTCTTTCCGGGCTACTGAATGGCTGAAGACACATTTGAAGGAATCACGTTTGGAAGTTATCAACCAACAGGTGCAGTATTTACTCTTGGTCTTTTCTGTTTGAGCTTTCTCTATTCCAGATTTTACAAAGTAGTGTTTAAAAGTTTGTGATAGAAATCAACAAAAATCAGTTTATATTGTGTGAAGCATACAATTCCCCACAGAGTTCTAGGTTATTTAAAATTGGAGGGTCAACATCTGGTACTATTTCTACAAGTTTGCCTCCTTGTCCTACTCTCTGAGAATGTCATATTCCCTGATGAGAGGAAGATAGAAAGGATTTTCAAGTAGAGAGGTCCTTTGGATACTTGGTTGCAGTTCACTGGATTTCAGGAATATATATACACTTAATTCCCTGTGATTGTTGTGATGTATTATCTACATTGGAAAGAGTAAATTTGATTTCAGTTGCAGATTAGGGTACCTGAAATTCATTGTGTACCTGTAACTGTTTCCCTGAGTAGTGAGGTGCAGCTCAGTTGCACACACGCAGGCAGGCATCTGGTGCTATTGAGAAGTCCCTTATTGAACCCCACCTGGCCTCAAAATATTGCTTCAACAGCATATAAGTCTTCCACAGATCCCTACTGGCTCTGTGGAACCCTTGTAGATACTCTCTGATGGCAGTAGATAACATATCTTTGGGTAATTGATAGTTTGTCCTGCTAGCTGATTGTCCTGATTACCTTTCAGCCTCTGTTGCCTAAATTGTCCAGGATCTCTATTGACTAATGGGATCATAAGCACCACATGCATGTTTAAACACCTGTGTACAAAAGACTGCCTTTAGACCTCTTAATAATGTGAATCCTGTGCTTGATTCAGTTTTGAGACATAGCTACATATTAATATCTGAGATAAGAGACATGGCCAGGACTTCCAGGTGCACCTGGCAAACATGACAGTAAACCTGCTCTCTTCTGTTGCAGCACTGGAAGATCAAGGCATGTTAAATAGGTTTTCTTGATCAGTAGATCAAGTTGGTTTAAACTAAACATTTGTGGCTAAACCCTCAAATACCATATGCCTCTAAAGGATTTTTCATCTATACTACTGATTTTTAGATTTGGATTATTTGGTGTAATGCCTTCCTACTCATTCTGAAGTCTTTGCATTTTTTAAAAAAGCGTGAATCAAAGGAATGTGTTTCTATTTATCCAGGACAGCAACTTCCTAACTGCTCTTGAGCTGGCAGTGAGATTTGGGAAGACACTTATTATACAGGAAATGGATGGAGTGGAACCTGTGCTTTACCCATTGCTTAGGAAAGATCTTACTGCTCAAGGTAAATCACCAAGATCTTTGCATATGCTTGCTCAAAACTTTTGTAGTTTAGATCTATTTATATAAAACTTGATTTTTCTGAAGACATTAATACTGTGTAGTTTTTTTCCTTTGTATTATTAACCTGCTACTAACCCTTCAGTGCGTGAAGTTGGAGATGTGTTTTTATTTAGTAAGTGAAAAAATACAGGAAAGCACTAAATTGAAAGTTATTTAAAAGTAAATTAAAAGTATTAAATTGAAGTTATAAAAATATGTTTTTATAGACTCCTAAAAATTTAAATTTTAAGTTGATTTCCAGTGATGATTTCAAATACATAGTTTTAATTGGAAACTTAGGCCTTAAATAAACCAGAAGTTACACAACTGTTAGTGCAGTTAGAAATCAAAGGTTTAGAATGTTGATGTTCCTGCTTCTCTTGGATTTCTCTGAACCTAAAGAAGACAACACAGGTCTTCTGATGTGCTGTTGGAATGGGAAGGGTCATAGAGATCAGCAAAATGGTGGAATTCCGTGAAAGGAGTTCCTTAACCAATGCAAGAAAAGTGCAAAATCACAATGTTTAGGTTTTGCAATATAATATCTGTTTTGGACAGATAATGTGTTCTACCTAACTGCTTGTATGACTACTTTGGACTTAGGTGCTTTAAATAATTTTTTTTAATATGAAAAATTATGATGAGAGTTTGGCAAAAATAAATTGTAATTATGCAAGTATCTCAGCATAAATTTTGTTGAATTATGTTACATATTTTGAAATTATATCAAGAGAACTTAGTGAATTAAAACAGCAATATGTGTTTTAAGTACTTTCTAACAGGAACTAAAATAGATTTGTATTATCCTTTGTAATTGTATTTCTGCCTCAAGTGGTCATTCCTCAGCATGTGCCATGTAATTTACTGTATGAACTTTGGGTACTAAAAATAGCTCAAGACTATTTTTTTGCTGTCATTTCATCTACTACTGAGATCTAATGATGTGTGAGCTAGCAGTAATTCTTCAAATGTAAGTACATGTTAAAAATAAATGCAAATACCATAGGATTCATATATGCATTTATCACCAATATAAGAAAGGTCTGTTTAGGGAAAAGAAAGTGTTATTTTAAATCAATCTTCCATTACAGATGCACCTGCTTGTTTATTCTCATTAAAAGAATGGAACCAAAGTAGTGATTTGAGGGATCTATGGAGGGTTAGGTAGAACACTGTAACAATTTTTTTTGCCCCTCTAACTTCTGCTGAATTTTGGAGAGCTAATGAGATACGCTATGAAAGATGACTGTGGCTGCAGAACTGTGGAGAAAGCAGATTAAATTCAAATATAATAGTTTGTTCAGGAAAATTGCTCATAACACTCAGATGTCCTCTTTTGCTTTTTAATGAGCTATGTTAATGCCAGGTCTGTGCAGGTCCAAACTGAAGAGCTGTTGTTGGAAAAGGAAGAATGGGTCACTGTTTGAATCTTTTCCATCCCTTTATAAGCAAGCATACACTCCTTCTTTTTGTCAAAATATGGGTGTAGGGACCTGTCTACATTATTTTGCTTGTGATGACTGTACATCTCTCCATTACTTGGAATGAAATGTTAAGAAAAAATGTGAATCTATATCCTGCAGTAAATTCGTCTTCGTACAGCTTCCATTTTATGTTTGACGTTTTTATAACATAGTCTTAAAATTTACTCTGATCTTTGGCATAGAAGGAAAATTGGTGTGTGATTTTCATCTCTACCAGTGTTTTAGCAAGAGATTTATATTTCTGATCTGCATCCAGTGCTAAAAATAGAGAAGCACCTAAGTTTGCCATCTTGGAAAGTTTTCTGGAATGGAAATTTTCACTTTTCAACTTATAATTCTGTTCTTGCTTGTCTTTCAGTATCAGGAGGCAAAATCTTAATCTAATCATGTAATTTTCTGAGTCTATTCTTTTCTAACCCTGCTGGAATGGAAACCTGTTATGGAAGAGGGGTGGAGGGGACTGTACATGTAGTTTTATTCTGTAACAGACATATTGAGAAGTATGAGGAGTATAAACAGACTGAGACCATGACATCAGTTATTTATTAAATCACTTGTTTCTTTCCTAATGTGATTAAATTAAATATGATTAAATTAAATATTAAATATTTATAATAATACAATATAGGATATTTCTGATTGAATATTTTTCTTTCATTCTGCTGTCTAGATATTCCATCATTTTTAGTTTCACTGACTTGCTCTCTAACAGTTATTGTAGAAAATAGTATCTTAATAGAATTATGATTATACAGCAACATCAACGTTCTACAAATAAATATAACAGAACCAGATATTAAATGTAATGGGTTTGGATGAGGAAATATTGAACCATCTTAATTAGCCAATATATAATTATATAATTATGGCTAGTATAGAGTACAGAGCAATATTTAAAGGTAAAGGAATATGTTTAAATTATGACAAAATTCTTACACATAAGTGGGATTCTCAGGGTCATCTTCTGTGGTGTTTTGTCTCCTATTCATGGTCTGAAGGTTTCAAAAATTTGTTAGTATTACTTTTTCTTCAAATGCATTTTTGTCCTTGATGCCTTGTGTTCCGGGTAAGGATAATTAAACTACTCAGGTGTATTAAATATTCTTACTAGGTAATTTTCTATATTATTGCTATGTTATTAATTTTCTGTCTCTTAACAATGCAGGTTAGGATGTGTTCTTTAAATTTTTTGAATTTGTATTTTTTCCAATCAATTTATAAATACATATTGTAAAATATATTTAGATCCACTGATCATAAAGTATTACACAAATACCATTGTTTTCAGATAATTATAGAATGTTCCAATCAGAATGAGTATAATATCTGCTTGTTGTTTACAGGACCCCGTTATGCCGTACAAATAGGTGAAAAAATGATAGATTATAATGAAGAGTTCCGTCTTTTTCTATCAACAAGGAACCCAAATCCCTTCATTCCACCTGATGCTTCTTCTATTGTTACAGAAGTAAACTTTATCACAACAGCAAGTGGTTTAAGAGGGCAGGTAGGCATTTAGAATAAAACCAGTGTATGTATAGTGAACATGCATAGCTGTATCCAGCACCTGGAATGAGCCCTACGGTGCAGTTTGCATTAATGATTATGGAGGTATTTTCAAGCTCACAAGTAAAATAGTAAAATTTTTATGTACTTTGGAAACAAGGAGTGAGTCCAGTAGAGAAAATGAAAATGTTCTCATTGACTTCAGTTGCAACAGATTAATTGCTAAGCCTTCGCTTTCTGTTCAAGATGCATTTATGGTACCATGGAAACATTTCTGTTACAGCTCTCCAGTGTCCTACTTAGAGAATAATGCTGGTATCATCAAAGTACTGTACACAAAGTACATTTGTGTACAGAAAAAAGTGTAGTGAAACCAAAATACTGTGTATTTTATTTCCTTTAAAATGCTAGTAGCTGTTGAGGTTTTATCTATAAAGTCTAGGAATCAAAATGTAACATACAAATGGAAGAAAGCAGAAAAAAGAAAGAGATTAATTAAGGGAAGAAAATCCCCTCCTTATTTGGTATGAAACAAGTTTTTCTACACTAACAAGGGGCTTAGAATGAGATGCAGATAAGATGTTGATAAGCAAGCTGTAATTCAAAATGTGAAGCATAGATAACCATATGGATTTCCTCCTTCCTCTGGAGGTATGGAATTGGCATCATGCAATGTATCCATGAAAACTGACCCCTCTTGAAGTGGAAATGCAAAAAAAAAACAAACCAAAAAACTTTCTTTTTGTTTTATCTCTTTGTTTTTAGCTTTTGGCTTTAACAATTCAGCATGAAAAGCCTGATTTGGAAGAGCAGAAGACAAAGCTGTTACAACAGGAAGAAGATAAGAAGATACAGTTAGCTAAACTTGAGGATTCTCTTTTGGAGGTAAAACAAATTTACCTCTTTAATATCTGTTAGTCCAATAAGATGATAATCACATTATTGTGTGTTTGAATGGAGATGCTGGAAGTGTTGGAATAATGAGCTGTCAGGATTTTTGATTAGAAAAAAAAAAGGCATTATTCGCCTGGATCTGTTGGAAGAATAGAGTAGATAAGAAGGTATGTCTATTATGAAACTATAGTACTCAATACATTTAGCAGTTTCATAGATAAATTTATTAATTTGGTGAGATAGATTTAGGCTGATTTAAGTTGATTAGAAATTTCAGTAATTTTAACACACCAAGAAGAGAAAACTTTATTAAAAATTATACTACTTCATTTTGAAATTATGAGTTTTTAAAAAAGCCACACTTTTAAGCCTGTGAATCGTATCAAATGATTCTTTCTCAAGTTGAGAAATGATCCTGTGTTGTGAAAATAATGAAAAAAATCCCTCTACAAAATGGAAAGATTGCTGAGAGAGACATTTAAAATTTTAAACCTCTACAATTGTTTCCTATTAGCAACGAGTTGTTATATACTTGACAGTCAACATTCCCTGTCTAGCATTTAAAATTAAAGTTCTCAATTTTCTGTTCATCTTTTTATTTTATTGAAAGTAATTATGCTCAGAAACAGATGTTCACCTCTATAAAAAAAAGGTAGCTTCAAGGAAGGACTGGTTTTTTTTTTGATTATTTCTAGCCATGGATTTCACAGAAATTGTACTTCATGCTTGTAAGAATGGATCCTAGAATCCTGTCTTTCTGAAAGGTCAGAGATGCAGGGAGATTGACCTGGTGCCCTAAACCCCTCAGTCTGTAGCTAAGTCACAGAATTTTGCAGCATTGAGTGCAATGGATTAGCATAAAATAATAGTTTTGCAGATTAGACTGGCCCACAAGAAAGCTGGAGAGGGGCTTATTTACAAGGATGTGCAGTGACACTCCAAGGGAGGAATGGCTTTTAAAGAGGGTAGGTTTAGTTTAGATATTACAAGGAAATTCTCTGCTGAGAGGGTGGTAAGGCATCAGTTCCTCTGGGAACCTCTAGGAACAGGTTCCCCAGAGAACTTGGAGATGCCTCCTCTCAAGGCCAGTTTAGATGAAGCTTTGAGCAACCTTATGTAGTGAGGGTCATGCCTGCCCATGGTAGGGGAGTTGGAACTAGATGGTCCCATCCAATCATAATTCTATGATTAATAGCTCCGTTTTAGAATTTTGTACATAATTATTTTGTGTGATTTGAATTTCCACAAATTCACTGTCCCTATTGAACTCCCTACTAATTCTCAAATACTAAGGTCAGCCCTTTCTTAAAACTCTGATGGGGCAGATTTCTTTTACAGGAAGAGGGAAACTTGCTCTCCAATAAAATTCCATATCCAGATTTGACCATTTTAACACCTTATTGTCTACCAGAAGCTGAGGGTTCAGAGATACAAGAAAGCAAATTTCACTTTGTAACATACTTTTTATGGGATCTTGGAACCCAAAAATCTTATTCATTTATCTGATCTGAATTACCGAGTACAAAACTTAAAGAAATTGATGCCTAAGATATCTGCAACAAAAAGCGTCTGAGTAGTAGTAGCAAGGTTGATTTGAATTTTGGAATTCTTGTTAGCAAATTATCCTGAAATCAGGATACTCTTTGACCCTGAAGAAAGAAACCTAAGGCTCAGTGGAGACTGGCAGGTGGACTTCGTTATCAAAGAAGTCAATGTTGGATGAGGTCTACCTAAATTTAAGTTAATCTTAAGGCAACATTTCCATTCTCTGTGAAGTACTTTACTGATTTCCTTCTAAAAGCTCAGAGGAATGACATGGGTGCTGTCTCATAGCTCACAGTATGATTCCTCATGGATGAACTGGACTATCTGAAAAAACAGGTGATCTTTTCCTAAACTTGTTTCAGGTAGAGAAGTAAGTGCATTCTACTACTCTAACTGGTGAATCTGTGCTTCCAAATATTCTAGAATGATGTCTTACAGGTGGTTGCTCAGAACTGATTTGACTGACAACAACCAGTTTTCAAAATAAATATCTTGATGTGTATTTACTGGAGGTTAGTAAAAAACCTTAGATATAAGTGAACTATTCAAGCTTTTCCCACTTCTTAATCATTTAATTTAATGAGGAGAACTCAGGAAAAATGTGGGGCAATCCCAAGGATTTTAAAGTGATCCTTGATTATGAAACTTAAATTGTTGTAATGTGGATATTCATCTCAGTTGGAGATGAGAATTCTATGAGAACTGGAATGCTTTTGAAGGAAAATGAATTCATGAATGAGTGAGTACAGGAAGTTTTTACAAATAGCCAACTTCAGGTTAAATAAGAAGTTAAGAAAGAAATACCCTAATCTGTATTTACCATGGGAATGTTAGTGCCTAAGACTCTAGTCATAGAAATCATTCTCAAAAGCCTGCTGATACGTTTCAGAATATGGCAGTCTGGATTTTTGGAATATGTTCTTGAGCTGTATTTTCCATACTTCTTTAAAAAATGTCTCAGTTTTTGGAGTAACCATCATTTTTCGAGAGCTCTTGAGATGCATTCAATGATTCAAAAATACATACAGATCAGAAAGATCGCTTCCAAAATGGTTACTTTAGAGGATTTTTTAAATGTAACATAGATGACTTTCTTTTTTCCAGACACTTGCCACATCACAAGGCAATATACTAGAAAATAAGGATCTGATTGAATCTTTGAATCAAACTAAAGCAAGCAGTGCACTCATCCAAGAATCACTGGCTGAATCTTCCAGACTTCAGAGTTTCCTTGATAAGGTAGAAGAATATTTTAATCTTTAAAGTACTGTTTTTCTCCTGCTAAAAATATTGATCTTTTATCTAGAGAAGATACATATATCCATGGGGTTATAGGATGAGGAACATATTAAATTAGTTCTTTTTGGGTGAATGATATTTGGGATATGCAAGTACATGCAGTATTTTCAGTAATTAAAAGGCTTTGTTTTGTATATGCTGAGTACTTACACAGTTTAAAATCTGCCAGTTTGAATTGAAGGAATTTTGGCAAGTAATGGGTTTTGACTTTATTTTTGCCGTCCACTATTGCAAACATTATAGTTCATGTGGATGTTTTTGCTTAATATGCCCTTTGCTATTGGAAAACTTTAGATCATTGCTGATGCTATTCATCTGACATCCTGTTTTTGTGACAGATTGCAGTTTTCTTCTGTGTTCTATTTGTTTAGTTTAAAATATCCCATTGAATTTTGGGATGTATCCTGTGGTGGGAAAAGACCTTAGTGCCCTAGGGATTAATCTCCAATGTGTTCTTTATAATTTAAAGGATTTTTTGATAAACATTTTTTTCTTCCAATTTGGAAATTTGAATACAGTGTTGAAGTCTGGAGTGCTGATCCCTCAGTTTGAAGGCTTGGAAAGGATTCTGTTTTCTAAATCCGTGAGAGTCATAGGAATGTTTTCTCGGTGGGCTGAGTAAATATTTATGCAATAATCAGTAGGTGGCAGTAATGCACCTGGATTTTTCATGTGTATGTTGCTTTCCTCCACAGGAGAGGGATGCCTATCTTCCTTTGGCTGAGAGTGCTAGCAAGATGTACTTCATTATCTCTGACTTGTCCAAAATTAATAATATGTACCGCTTTAGTTTGGCGGCATTCCTGCGGCTTTTCCAAAGGGCTCTGCAGAGCGAGCAGGTATTTGCTCTTCTTCTGAAGCTGCTAATGCTGCAGAGGACTGATACTTAGAATTTATTAGTCACTCTGGACATTTTTTTAAAAAAGCTTAGAATAACTGATGATGAAGTGTATAATAAGTAATGATGCTGACCTGTTGTGCTTTAGATATTCAGAATACAGGCACGTGGACTTCTAAATTATATTGTATATAAATCACAGAATTTCTCTACCATCTGAAAGCAAAGTGACTCTGTGATTTCAGGCTTGTTCTTTGTCTATGGTGAATTAGGAAAACAAAGGCTGATTTTAAGTTTACTGAGGGCTTTATTTAAATAAATTAATGATCTGAAATGCTAATAAAGCTAATTTTATCAACAAGGGGTAGAATAAGAAAATCCTCTATTTCTACCTGATTCATTTACCTGAAGGAAGGTCATACCTTTATATCTACTTTTTTACAGTCTGTAAGCATGCCTGCAGCCTGTCCTGTTTAAAATGTATTTTTTATTCTTCTGTATTCTCAGGCCAGTATATTCTTATTGAAGCAAAGAATGGATTTATCCCTTGTCAGCTCACTCCTTAGATCAAAATACCTACACTGAGTAATAGTGCAATTTCTTTTTATTAAGCATCTCCAAACTTCTTCATATTTCTCTTTGTTTTTACTTAGAAAGTAAAAACAAACTAACCTTTCATCATGTTTCCTTTGGATTCCCCTTTGTTCTGGCATCTGTGATTACAACTCTCCTTCAGCTCCAGTCATTACTAGGAACACAGTTCTGACTATGTGAACTGGCCCTCTTTGAAGTTCCTATTACTTCTTTTCCACAACATGATGTTTTAACTTCTTGTTCTTGCTCTCACACTCCTCCATAATTTTTTTTCCTGCCTGTAATGTTACCTATTTAAAGCTCAACTTCTGCTTTGCCTTTGTTATTTGCTTTCTTTGTTCCTTGCTTTCTTTGTTCCTTCTCCTCTATCCAGTTTTTCATGCCACGAAATCTGTTAGACGTGGGAAAGGTATTAGGCAAATCAGTTGCACAATTGCCCTTCTTAAACTCATCTCTTCAAATTCCAGCATGGTCGAAAAGAAGTCATACTACCTGTAACACACTCCCTACCCCCCAGTCCCTTTCTTCTTTCGTCCTATCTTTCAAACTTTTCCCTGTTAGAATTATTTTTTCAATCTGTGAGCTTTGAAGGGCACTGTACACGTACTGTTTTCTACATTGTTCCTTTCAGTTGGGCCAAATTTGACCAGAAGTTTATTAACTACACTTAAGATCAACATACTTGTTTAGTAGTGTTAAATATAGTAATTCAATTAATAAGCAATTTTTTATCAAGTGACAGTGATGAGATTTCAATGATATCAATGTTAGGAGAAGGAAATGTACTCTCATTCTCAATGTATTTCTTCTTATACACAAAGTTGGATCATGTTCATAGTCAAAATATTCAATGCCAAAATATTAATTTCTTAATACTTCAACATGAATTTCCCATTTAATCATTGATAGCTGTAGATGAATTTAATATGTTTTTAGAACTTGTGTCACGTAGAGTCCAGATTGTTTGTGTCGTTTTGCTGAAATTTGCAAAGTATGTGGAAACTTTTTTACTTCCATGGGAACTTTTGAAATCTGAAATTTCTTTTTTAGGATTCAGGTAATACTGAGGAAAGAATCAAGCTGCTTATTGGCACATTGAAGCACACAGTGTATGAATACGTTTGTCGTTGTTTGTTTAAGGTAAGTTAGTATTTTTCTAGCTTTTATACAGTGCACTGGGTTTGAAAGTTTTCTTTCAGCAGCTGACACTTGATCTACTTCAAATAAGCAGTATTGTGTAATAGATGCAAAACATTACACTATCAATAATTAACATGCTAAATGAAGAATTGAAGTCAGTGTATGACCAAATTAATATTGCTGATGCACATTTCTCCACAGAGCTCTACCTCTCTGCCTCATTCTGGCTTCAGAGTCAGTCATGGGCATCACAGTTTTCTGAGCACTCATTTTGTGTTTGCTCTTATTTCTTGCATTCCTAAATATAAGGTTTTGTGTGATTATTTGGGAGTTTTTGTATTTTGTTTTTTTTTTTTTTTTTTAAGAAAACAGAAGTGGGTTTGTTAGGTTGATGTTTGGACTTGTTTATCCTAAAGTTCTCTTCCAACCTAGATGATTCTATGTTTCTAAAAGTCCTACATTGTGATATTCACCTTTTTATTTTCATGGCCTTTTCCAAAGATCCTGCTACCTCCCTGCTACCTTTTTTGTTTCTGTCTGTTCCTTGTTCTTCTTCAAAAAAATGTTCTTAGTGTATTTCTTCTTACTTTCAGTCAGGTGTCTTTTCACTTCTTACTTTCTTACTGAAAACCTAGGGAAACTAAGCCTTTCATTTTTAGTTTTAATTTTTACTTACACATGAAACTGTCATAACAGGAGGTGTTTGTCTCACAGTACCAGGCTGAAGAAAGCATAGTAGATCTGCATATGTAGTTTGAGCAGTACAAATCACGCAAGTCTGTGGTTTGATCTGTGAGAATGGAGAGATCTTGAAAATTTTATACCACCTCCTACCTCTGTCCCCCATTCTAGCAATGTTGTATTGAGGATATAGGGGTAGCAGTTCTTTCTAAGGGGTTTTGTTTAGCAAAGTCCAAGTGGAATCTCATTAAATAGTCTCATAATAATTAATGTTTGTCTTTGAAGTCATAACTATGTGAAGCCTACCACTAAGTCATTATATCTTGTGAATATGGAAGGCAGCAATTTTTATATGTAAGAAGAGTAGAGAGTTCAAGTGCGAGGCGGAGAAGAGATTTCTAGTAGGAAAGATTTTAAGTGTAATCAGACTGGAGTTTAGAAAATACTGAAAATGTGTTTACTGAAACTGTGCAGCTTCAAACTAATGGTCCCTCCAGTTTACTACTGTGTTCTAATAATGGGGAGAAGAAATAAACTCTTCACACCATCTACAATTCACTGCTAATTCTTCATTTTGTCCATGAAAATTTTAAAAGACTGCTGTGACCTTGAGGCTTTACTAATGTCTTCATAAAGAGTATAGTTGATATGAGTTGATACCCTTTGAAGCATGTTGGAATCAAAAAGAAGGATTTTGTCTGTCTGTGGTTATTATTTATGTGTACATAGGCTTCATGAATGCTGCTGAATGAAGTGGTGCCAAGAAATTTACCTGAGCACTTGAACTGGCCCATCTTTCCTCTTTAATTTGTTTAAATGATCAAATGTTCAAATTTGTTTAATTTGCTTAAATTTGTTTCAAAGCTGGTTTGGTCTAGGCTGCTTAGTGTTCTTCTAAACAATTCTTGTTCAAATTTTTGGATACTAGATCATCCAGGGAGCATTCTTATAGGCAGTTATGATATGGATTTGCTTGCAGACCTTGTCTGAGAAGATGAAAAAGTTAAATGGTGTGGTTTGTTCTCAGTGTTGTATGATGTTCATATTTATCAATAAAATGAGAACTTCAGTGCCTTGCAAAACTTGATTCTAATTCCTAGTTGGGACCTCTTTACCCTCCAGTCCACAGCCCACTTTGAGTTAGTTTTTGTCTCTAATTTGCAAAGGGATGTAGAAATTTTGTATTAGGATATATGTCACTAAGTCATTACTATGGAATTGGAGGTGTTTTTTAAAAGAAATGTTACTTATGAAAAAGAACCAGAAATAGGACTTTTCCTGAGCATATAAATACATTTTGCTGCTTTTATTTCAGGCTGATCAGCTAATGTTTGCTCTACATTTTGTACGAGGAATGCACCCTGAGCTTTTTCAAGAGAATGTAAGTGTTAAAGAAGAAAATCCCCAAGTATTTTACTCAAACTTAATATGAAGAGTAAATAAGTAGATAAAAAGTTTTTTGTCAGTAAGTGTAGGACTTAGTTGTAGTTGTCTGTAGTGTAGTCAGATTAATCCTATAAAGTCTGCCTACAGTGAAACAGTATGCATAATTGACTTAATACAATTGCTTAAACACAGCTGATTATCCTGAGTCAAGACACATTTAATTATCTAAAGTGCCTCCATGGAATGGAGAGACAAAACTATGGCTTTTTGTACTAGAAGCTGGAGACCAGAAGAGACATCAAATGATAGTAGATGTCAGTTCAATAGAGTCCATTATAGAGGTAAAGGTAAAAATCAGATAATACATTTGAAGGAAGTAATGGAACTTGATTATATGAATATGTGAGCTTAAGGTACAAGGTTCAAATCAAGTTGTTTGGAACCCTCCAATGAAGAAATAGTTTCATTGTAGACATATGGATTGACAAAGCAATGATGTGGCCTCATAAAGATAACTCATCTTGTTAGCAGAAGTATATCCTGGCTGCTCTTCATTATCCAATATCTTCATTATTTGATATTTATTATTTTATTTGAGCTTCTGAAAATACGTTGCTTTATCTTTCTTGAGTTTCTAAAGTCATGAAGGCAGCAACCTGCAAATAGTTTTCTGACTAAATTAAATCCTGGCTTCTTACGTGTTTGTAAAGTACAGTGTTGGTTTCTATTGTTTAGCATGCAGTTCCATCAGCTATTACAGCTCTTAGACAGCTTAATCTAGGTTACATATAATGCATATTTCTATAGTAGCTGAATACTCAAGAGAGAAAACAGGCAAATAATACCAATAATTTTTTTATTTCTCTGAAAGGTAAAAGTTATTTTCATTAAGTTGTTAAGAGAAGTGTGCTTGTACAAAATATTTAGTGAAGAAAATGAAGCTGAAGTGGTTATTATTTTAAAATTATTTCTTCTAAAGCTTTTAATGTGATGAGGCTAGGAATTGTTTAATACGCTGCTAGAGAATTTAGTATTCTAACTCCCTGTCTCAAAAGAATTCAACCTTCTGCACTTAAATATTTTTTTGCATAGTAATATGGAATTTATAGTACAACTTCAACAATATACTGTAGAATGCCTTGGTTCTCAGTAGGGGCATTCTCTTTCTGAATCAATATGTATAGATTTTTCTGAGGTAGTTTTATATTCCCTGTATATTGTACTACTTCTTTTCTTCATAACAGTATTGCACAAACCAAAAAATGCTCTGTGCATTTTTGTGTGCACAAGCATTTTCTTTGTAACTGGGAGATGAGCATCAGTTTGTAACTGAAAGAGGGAGCTGTTTCAAGACTCAGTGAGACTGATGGAGGCAAAATATTACGCTGGGATATGTATCAGCAGTATTACTCTTAGTCAATGTACTTTTATATTTCTGTTGTTACTATTCTCTTTAATGAAAAAATCTTCATCATAGAATATAGATATTATTTATGCAAAATTTCAGTACTTATGAAGAATTTTTAGTCTGTTTCTTGCCACCTCCAAATACAGGATTATGTAATTTCTAGTGCTTTTAAATACTTGGCTAAATGATTTTAAATTCTCTGCCTGGATACATATACAAAGTCTAAAAGTTTTAATGATACATAAATTCAGTCATGGTTTCTATAGTTACCTGTTCTGTGTGGGCTGCTGATGCCCCACCAGGCAGGATGTGTGTCCTTGCCAGCCACATTTGCTGCTTCCTGATAGTCTGTAGTTGGGCAGTCTGGGTAGGAACTGTGGGTGCTGAGAAAGTGTAGAATTTCCCCTTTGTTTTTTTTTTTCTTATAAAGCACTGCAGCCACTTAACTTGAATTCTGCAAGAGGAATTACATTCTGGTAGCATCTCCTAGCAAGACATTAAAAAAATGTCTTGGAACTCTTTCAGAATCTAGCATTTAATTTGTTTATCTTCCTACTCTGTCTACATGCTACTACATATTAATCTTAGTTCCTAAAGGTGTCTTGTGACTTATCTGAGTTGTTCATTTATTCCACCCAGGAATGGGAGACTTTTACAGGTGTGATCATTGGAGACACCATCAGAAAATCAGTAAGCTATATTTATTTTCATATTTTGAAATAAGGAACACTTACTTTAATCCTGAAAAGTTAAAGTTTTATTCTTACTATGTTGTTTAATTAATTGTATTCATACATTAAAGAAAAACGTAACTGTTCACATAGTAATATAAATTTATTAAAGAATTTTTGAACATGGCGAGTAGTTTTTTTAATTTGAATATCTTTTTGCCTTTGTTGTGTATTTTCTTTTATTTTTTCTGTGACCAGGATGGCAATTTGAAATTGCATGTTTGAGGAGGATTTCAGCCCTCTTTTGTAACTAAAATCAGTATTTCTGAATCCCTCCTTCTCCCAGAGTCAGAGTTGTACTTTTAAGTACATTTTCTCAGGCAGCTGGTTGCTAAAATGATCCTTGAAATCCAGTTTCTCTAGCCATTAGATGGCTCAACTACAGGCTTTGCATTTCAGTGTTACTGCAGAAGTCCCCCTTCATCTGTCTGGAGTCACTGTAATTCAATTAAATGTCTGTGAACTGAGTGATTGTCAAGTATTTCTTGCTGTAGGCCATTTTCAAGGAATGTGAGATCTGATTGTATTATGGAATTTAATACCAGTCTTACCTCTACCCTATCTAAGGCACAATCCATAGGTTTTGGAAAGATTGCGCTTGTGTGCTCTTCAGCCCAAATGGAATGTATACTGCAGACCCATGTCAAATTTATTCCTACAATTGCTTCCAAATTTCCTAGTTTTGTTTCTCAGACTTTGTAACTCATGGCTGAGATACCCTTTCACAAGAAAGCTTCTGTTTTTCTCTGCTGAGCATTTAGGATTACTCTTGAAGTTGCTCACTCCTTGAGAGATCCAAATGCATTTCCATGCAGAGACTCCTCAGACTGGTTAATGTGTACTGTAAGATCTTTTGATAACAATAATATAGGGAATACAGAAATTCCACTGGAGCTTAAGCAGTGTTGTTCATCCTTAGAACTTCCTCCAAGCCAAACATCTAAAGAGCAGAAAAATAAAGCTGTTGCCAAATTACCAGTGCAGAGATGTTCAGAAGTGGTGTTTGGCTCTTTGTGTGAAGAGCCATCTTCATGATTGCGAATATGTGCAATGGAGTTGTTTTTTGAAGCCAGTTTCTCAGAGTGCCTATGCAGATAGCCAGTCATTTGTGTCACTTGTTATTAGTAAAAAATTACTTAGCATTGAGAATATTATAAGGATACTCTAAATGGGTAAAGTATTTTCAAGCTCAAGTAGCTGAACATTATGTCTCGTATTTAAATATTTTGGTAGTAAATATTTTGTTATGCCATTTATGAACTTAGCAAAAGTTGGCAGAAAGATTGCTGTTGTGAATGTTTTTAATAAAAAACATGGGTTTCACAATATTATTACTGAATATAGTGTTTGATAAAAGATTGTGTAGCTTACATGTGTGATATAACTTGCTTCCATAAGGATTCACAAAGAAGCGCTCGTGACCAGGTTCCCTCTTGGATAGAACAGGACCGAGTCTGGGCAGTAGCATCTTTGAAGGTACACATCATGTGGTCTCTTGAATTTCAATTTAAAGAACTTTGGTTTTGGCAGATAGCAATTTGGGCTTGAATACTCAGATATCTATTTGTCAGAACAAAATATTTCGTTGTTTTAAGCTGTTTATTCTATCTTCCAGAAACCATGGCTTAATATATAGTTGCCTAAAAAAGACCAAAGAGTTTTTTTGTTTTTATTTTAATCTCATTTTTCTGAGCCTTTTTCATGAACATTTCTACCCTGTCTGTAATGAATTTCAATGCATGTGAGTGAACTTGTCATCTTACTGAGATTAGAAAGTACTGCAAATCTATCCAAGTTCTACAATTTTTATAGATAGGATGATAGAAGGATGATAGAAGAAAATTGCAAACAATATTTAGTTGTAGATTTCAGTAGTGTAATGACTTTCACAAATCACTTCACATTGTATTAAAAGCCATAAACTGTTGCTTCAAAAATTAATATACTCCTCATCAGATTTCTCTGTACATCTTTATAGGTGTTACAGAGTTTGTGACTGCTCAGACTGAACTAAAACAAAAACTCTTTCTTGCATTGGTCAATGTTGAAGTCCTGTGCTCCTGAAGAGTACTAAAGGAAAATATTAGTCCTGAAATTCTGTCTTAGCCTCTTCTCCTCCTGCATGTAGCTCAGCAGCAAGGAAAAACCCCTTGACTGCTCTTTGGCAAGGACGCTTTTTGCTAAAAGCAGAGTTCACTATTTAATTTCTCTTTAATCAGAAATCAGGAATAATCACAATAATGGTGTGGCAAGCATAATAGTTAGAGGTTTAAACAAACAAACAGAAATTGAGTAACTGGGTGAATCAGTAGCATGCACTGATAGCAAGCCATTACTGATACCAGATAGCTGATATCATTAGAGGAAAGGTAAAGCCCAGAGTTTAAAATTAAAGAACCTTAAGGTTTAAAACTAAAGTTAGAGTGCAAATATAGATTTAGTCTTTCCAGGGAATAGGTAAACAAGTGGTTAATTTTAAAATGTACTCTTCCCTAACTCCAAGGATAAAATTGAATTTTGTGATTCATACAGTAGTGGTCATAGTGATATTTGGAAATAAATTAAAATATACAATGCCCAAGTGGCTATTCTTCTTTACAGTTAAATCTACAATATTTGTTTTATAGCTTTCTCTCCCAGGTCTCTATCAGACACTTCGCTTTGAAGATGAAAGTCTGTGGCGCACTTTTTCTCAGAGCTCTGTATGTGAGCAAGACTTTCCGTCTCCTGTTGTACAAAGAATTTCCTTGTTTCAGCAGGTAATCTTTCCATTCATAATATTAATTATGACTTCACCAGTGAAAGTATATTTTACATCCAGGCCTGATCGAATTATAAGCAGTGACAATATCTACATTGTCCAGCAGTTTAACTTGGTTTTTTTAATCTAAGAATTCTATATTTTTTTACTATAGTGCATATTATTTCTCTGTTATCTGAGTCTTTTTAGTGTTGATATATTAGCTACAACTGAGTACACCCTCTAAGGTAACAAGTTATTTAGAAATATTCACAGAATTAATTTTATGAATAGGTATTAAAATTCTTTCATGGTTGCTTTGTTACTACTGTATGTGTCAGCTTGTTGAGCATCTTACTTCACTGAATGTGCAAGCTCACACATCTGACACAAAATGCAGTAGCAGCCTCTGCTTCTATAGAATAGAAGAAATGAAAAATGACTTCTGAAAAGCTGGTGCTAAAGAACACACCAAGAATATGAGAAAGGCAAGTTCCTTCCTCAACCTGAAGGTTGTTTTCCACTGAAAGAGAAAAATATAAACACTTGTGTTTGTGGAAAAAAGATGTTGTTACTTACTTTCAAATTATGCTGTGATTTTCTTTTGAAGTTACTTTATATGAAAACATCCAGAGAATGATGGGGTATTCGACAATATAGTTTCATGTTGATTGGCTCTTAGCTACTGTCTATTTGGAGTTTTTTGTGGAGGAGGGAAATTTCTGAAATAGCATGGATGCAATTTAGGAACAAACCCTTTTGGAAAGGAATTTTTCT
The DNA here is from genome assembly GCF_012460135.2 of Molothrus ater. Classification (NCBI taxonomy): domain Eukaryota; kingdom Metazoa; phylum Chordata; class Aves; order Passeriformes; family Icteridae; genus Molothrus; species Molothrus ater. The sequence continues at coordinate 75,827,582 of NC_050479.2, read as the reverse complement.
GAGTCATATTTCATTCAATGAAATGCTGAAGACCACTTCTTATGTGTGCAGTGTGTTGTCAGAAAATGTCTGCATTTATAGGAAAGTAAATCTGGAATGATCAGTGCATCTTGTTTCTTGTACAGAAAGTATTAAGAATTTTCTGTTTATGAAATATATTGAAACTACATTGTTAGATTGATATGCCACTCATAAATTAGTTTGAACTGAAACTAGAAATATTTCTATTCCAAGTAGGACATTGCTGCCTATATATGTGCACAGAATTTAGATGCTAGTATAAAGCTAACTGTGCTTTCTGTCATTCTAGCTACCCACATAGCTACTTTTCTTCTAAAATATTGTAGAAAAGTTTGTAGCTTACAAGTGGATATTGGGTATAGATCTATCTTCTGATTCTATTGATAGAACAAACTACTTAGAAAAGGACAATTACAGTCGATTATCTTGGAAAGGAATGATCAGATAGCTCTAGATATTCAGAGAAAATAACTTTGTTCTGAAGATAAATTCAAAGAATTCATCCTTCTTATAAGAGTGCTGCATTTTAAATTATCACTATATATAACTCATCTCCTCTGAATATATTTTATTTTAAGGTACTTGTGGTCCAGGCTGTCAGACCAGACAGACTACAGAGTGCCATGGCTCTTTTTGCATGTAAAGCCCTAGGTAAGTTAAATTTTTACCAGGGTATTTCTGCACAACAATTAAATAGGTTTTTTTGTCCTATGTTCCTCTCTTATATTATAGTTCTTATGGAATCCCTAAGTTTTAGTGTATGAAAATATACTGTAAATGGTTTGCTGATTTTGTTCTTGTAAAATATTCTTATAAGTGCTTTTAACATGGTTTGGTTTATTCTGCACAGTGATTGAAAATACAATAAAAAGATCTGCCAAATTCTTTTAATTCTTGAACACTGGAGTAATCAAGAAAGGAACATAACTGGTTTTCTCTAAGTTTTAACACTGCAGCACTCTCCTTAAGACTTAGATTTTCCATAAATGTTATTTTATGTAATTTACCATTTAAAGACCATTAGGTTTGTGATTTTATAAATTGAGTCTTAAAATATTATTTCATTAATATCAGTTATATTTGTAGAGCTCTTGGTCTGTAATACTTTACTGTCTGTTTAAAAATACACATGATTTAGAGTGGTTCAATGCTACTGTTGTCTATTTATTCTAGTCAGTCAATTTCCTCTCTCATATCTGTTATATCCAATGTTTGAAACCTGTATGCCAAATAATCTTAATATTGCAGTACAGCACACAAAAAACTTCCTTCAGTTTTTAGCAGTTTTGAGTGTCTCATCAGGGTAAGCACTGTAAGTTTTAAAAGTCACTTTATCTTACTCCCTTATGCTGTCTGTGAACATCATTTGTTGCTCAAAATTGACTCCATATCTGTCAGCCAAACTGGGATTTTCAGCGTTAAGGCATAGCTTATCTGTCAAACATTATTAGTAGATAGAGATAGTGGGTCATGGTGGCATGGCCCATGCTGACAATGTCCCTGCCTGCTGGACTCAAATGACAAGAGTGATCTACAGTGTGTGTGGCTCAAAAACCTGCAGAGAACTGAATGCAGAGTAAATTTATTTGCTTGCCAACTGTCTTCCAAATCTTAATGTATTACATAAATTACTTGTGTTGGGGCCAGTTCCTTGGAGGAATGCCACACAAGGGAATGTTTTTGATGAGTGAAGCTACAGCCTCACCAAGGAAGGCAAAATACCATTGACTCCATCTGGGTTTTCAAAACCAGTAAATTATCCACAAATCAGCCACAGATTTTTCATGCGTATCAGTAAGATTGGCAAAATCCTGACTAGCACTTTCTAACCAATAAAAAATGTCATGCTTGTATGAATATTTTTTCATAGTTTTTTTCTGCCATGTCTTTTTGAGTGTCCTTGCCCTGAAACAACTTAAACAAACTGTTTCACATAGTTCTAAAGGAAGCCATTAAATTTCCAATCTCATTTGGCAGCTTTCCTGTGAGACAAAATGAATTCCAAAGGAGCTGTATATCCTAAAAGAAAGCCTTTCAATTCTGTTTTATCCAGACCTTTTATTTCTTTTTTCACCTTTTACCTATATTTTGAAATTTATGCATGAAGAGAGAGTCAAATAATTTCTTTTAAAGATAATGTTCACAAGAATTTTCTACGAATGTATTTTGTAACACCTGACGCATGCTTATTTCTTTATTTTACATGCTATACAGAAATGCACCATGGTAACAGCCTTCCAGTACTTAAAGGGGCTCAAAAGAAAGTATGTAGTAACAGAACAAGAGGGAACAACTTCAAACTGAAAGAGAGTAGATTTAGATTAGATATTAGAATGAAATTCTTTCTAGGGAGGCACTGGAACAGATTTCCCAGAGAAGTTGTGGATACCCCATCCCTGTAAGCATTCAAGGCCAGGCTAGACAGGGCTGGGAGCATCTCAGTCTAGTGGAAAGTGCCCCTGTCCATGGTGGGGGATTGGAACCAAATGATCTTTGAGGTCCCAATACAGATTGTTCCATGATTCTATGGTACAAATTATATGGCATTATTCTGTGTGCAACATACAATAGCTCAAGTCTGAAAACAGACTGCATCCTCAAGGAAGTGTGTATTGCATCTTTTAGCAGTTGTGGCATAGATGTCACTGATTTGGACTCTTCTGGTTTACTGTATGTTCTGATTTCCTGTTGCACCCAATGCTACATTGGTTAAATGCTGGTCTAAAGATGCATGAAAATATATGGTTAACACTATTTAATTTATGATACAGTTATACATATATCTTTGGCCTCATGTATAAATACCTTGCCTTTACTAGGTCAGCATTCTAGACATTTAAGTTGTATATTAAAACAAATAATACTGTAAGTAATCATAGTACCAAGAACCTTGTAAGCCGAATAGTTAAGGCTCTCAAAGCAGTAAAGAGAGAAGTTCTGCATGTGGACATATACACTGCAGTGACTTCTAGCAAATAGCATAGCTTCTCACTCCACTTCTCTCTCTTTGTATGTTTTCCTCAAGACTACACTCTAAATGAATACTGCAATTTGTCAAGCTGGAAATCCAGAAATATTTTTCTTCTCAATATGGGGTGCCTTATACCTACCTGCATGTTGTAAGGATATTTTCTTCATTTTAAAACTGGTTTTATGGTGCCTCTTGAACAGAACTCTTGACAGCCAGATGAACTCTTGAGTGGATAATGAAGCACTCCATCATGTATAGTCACTTTATTTCCATAATAATTCTAATTCTAATTATAGGAATAAAAGAATTATCTCCATCACCTCTGAATATGAAACGTCTGTATAAAGAGACACTGGAAATTGAACCCATCCTGATAATAATTTCTCCTGGTGCTGATCCTTCTCAAGAATTACAGGAACTTGCCAGTGTTGAAAGAAATACTGAGTGCTACCATCAGGTCAGTCTTAGATAAGTGTGGTGATTAAAGCCCACAATGTGTAAAACTTTGTAGTAATATCTGTTTTACTTTGTTTTCCAAGAAAGTTAGTAAGTAAAATCATAGTTTGGTGTCTGTGGTGTTTTGTTGTTCCCACCTGTCTTGACACTAACTTCTCATTCCACTGGCAAAATGGGCTGGAGAAGAGACACACATTAGTCATGCTCTCAAAAGCAGAATCCAAATAAGAGACATTGCTCCAGTGTGGAGAAGGGAAAAATGAGAAGATGGATGGAAAAGAACAAAAGAGGCTGAGAATTGTTATACGTGCTGCAGCATTATCTTTTTTGGTGTGGAGTAACTGAAAAAAACAAAACCCACTAAAAACTAGACTTCATAATCTCCTCTGCTTATAGGATTTGCACATTTCTTCCTTCGATACAAAACACAAATTGGGTCTTCAGTGTTTGTGAATACTTAGGTATTTCATGAAATTCTGTAAAATATTTTGAGATATTTTACATCGTTGAAGGTTTGCAGGAATCCACTGGACAAAGCCCTTAGCTCCTGATTTAATCTTTCATACCTGGCCCTACTTTGAGCAGGAGATTGGACTAGATACCTTCCAGGATCCATTCCAATTAAAATTATTATATGAATCAAGTGGTTTCCTAATATTCCCAATACACAGTACCTATATGCTTTTTAACTTTCTCAAAAATATTATTTCCTTCTGTCATTTGACATATTAAGGGGAGGGAAGTTTTATCTAGCTGATAACTGGTTGGCATAGAAATGGAAAATGTCGAGTTTAATGTTGCTTTTAAATAGTCCTTGAAATTGTTCCTTTCCTGGAACATAAACGGGTATAATATATTTTTCCCATCAAACTGTAAATATTTAGATCCTGCTGCTATCTTATCTAGCTGTGAACATCGCAGAATGCATATTTCTTACTCTGCCACATGGATTTTCCTGTTTATCTCTAAATATCCTTTATATGTTGGACTTTCAAAATGCAGCGTAGCATGGTATTCAGTTAAGGATCAGGACTCAAAGTTAAATCACTTGAAAGTTGTAACACTAATGAGAATATTTTTTGGTTTTTTTCCTACACTTTCTCATGTAATTTGAATAGAACATAAAAGATAGAATTTTCTTCTCTGCTGATAAATTTCTCACATGGGATAAGGAAAAGAGTGCTAAATTTGTACCGTCTGCTACTATATTGTTAGTGACTTTCAGCTGTCTTCTTTTGGCTATTTTCAATTATTTTAAGATATTATGGACAGTTCTACTTAGTCAGAGAATCATAATACCAAGACAAGACCTTTCACATTGGCTGAAACCTCTTTATTTTCAACTTGTTTGGTTCAGGGTTTTTTGTTATCTTTATCTCCCAAATAGATTGTAAGGTAAAACTAATATGGTACTATAAAAAGTGAAGAATGGAGTATATGTTAAACTATTCATACATCTCAGCAAAACTGAGTATTTCTCTTCATAGGAAATACTCCTAACTTCTAGTTAAAAGAAACTTAGTTCTCATTTCTCTCTTATATTTGCAGTTCTGCAGTAATGCACCTTAGTCATTTTTATTTAAATTACTTTTTGACTTCCCAGAGAATATAATCACTGTCACCAAGTGATGTATGGTTTTTTCCATTAAAAGACTAGGTAATGTTGTTTGTACAGAAATTGGTTAGATAAGGTGCAAAGAAATACTTGTTTTCCTTAATCTTTTCCCTACTTTAGTAACCTATCACATTAGAGAAAATTCTGGTTGTCTTTAGTACTCTCTTTTTTAACGTATGTATTCCTAACTTGAAAACACGATTTTGTATTTAACTGTTGAATGAGGTATGAGCGATTCTTGATACAACTGTGTCTGTCATTTCAGATTGCCATGGGCCAGGGCCAAGCTGACCTGGCTATTCAAACTTTAAGAGAATGTGCTCAGAATGGAGAATGGCTGTGTTTGAAGAACCTGCATCTCGTTACATCTTGGCTTCCTGTATTGGAGAAGGTGAGGGTGAATAGAGAAGATGATACGGGAAACCAGACAAAATTAGTATGCAACCTTTTAGAAGCATTTCAGGCATTTCTATGGTGATGTTTAAAATTGCAGTTTAAAAATGTACTTTTGTGGTTTTCTCAGTTGTGAATAAGGTGAACTGCTTCAGATCTAAGCAGCTCCCTTTTTTGTGTGAGTGCTTTAATTTTTGTACAATGTACAGTATTTCTACCACAGTGAGTGACCAAATGCTCCAGTTAGGACTTCTGGTATTTTATGGGGTACTATCCATGTTTTTTCATGAACTATGAATCTATGTATGCTTGAATTTAATTTTCCCCCCCTTCGTTCTAGGACTTTCTTTTAAGTAGTTTTTTTTTTTTTTATGAAGTGCAGTCTCAGGCTGAGTCACTAGGAGGTTTTTGCTAATTTGAAATTAAAATGTCTCATTTTTTATAGAAACATGCACTTTTGGCATATAAAATCACTAACTTGCTAATTAAAATTGATTTTACACGATATACTTTTCATGAACATCACCATGAAATCCTCAAAACAAATTCAGAAGAAAATAATGGAATTCCTTCAACAGTTACTACAGTCTTAATTTTCCAGTTTTCAATGATTTTTGTAAAGCATTGTCCATGGGCATGAGCTTGGAGTCTGTCATTTGTCTCACAGTAAACATGTGGCATGTACCTTCAGCATTCCTATAATCCATTCTGAAAAAATGGAAAGGCAAAGCAAGATAGCACTGATGTGTTTGTCATGTAGTCTGAACAAGACAGTCAACGATAATGAAATGTTTGTAAGCTCCTTGCTGAATACAGAATTTCAGTTCTTGTAAGTATTAAAATATGGATATACATGTCAGGAGGGTCTTACTCTTTCCACATGAACGTAATACTGAATGTGTTAAATTTCTTGCTGAGCTTAATATATACTAAGATCTGCTGATGTTTGACTCTGCACATCCCCTTGCCTGTTTTGCATACCATTTGCAAGTGTGAGGCTATGTAATTCTTACATTTGAACATCCTCTCAAGAGACTGCTGCATATTCATAAGTCAGTTCCATCCAGGTACAGAAATTCAGTTCTCACAGTCTTTGAATGTGGACCCAAGTGTACCACAGTGAGGTAGATTGAAAACTGGCCTAATTATGTTACTCAAAGTGTTACTTTCAGCATTTAAAAATGCAGTTGAAGCCAGTCATCAGCATTGTGCTCTAGGCATTGATACTGTGACCAACATTGTTTAACATCCTAATTAATGAGGTGAATAATGGAACAAAGTGCATCCTCAGCTAGCAGAGATGATAAAAAACCTGAGGGAAATGATTGATGTAACAGATGAGTGTACTTTCATTCAAAAGGACCTTGATAGACTGGAGAAGTAGGCTGACAGGAACATTGTGAAGGTCAGCAAAGGGAAATGGCAAGTGCTTCCCATGAGAAAAAGTAACTCCAGCCACCCAAACAGTGTGTGAGGACAAACTGGCTGAAAAAAAGCTTGGTAGAAAAGGTCTGGGAGTCCTGGTGGGTAAGAAGGGGACCATGAGCCAGCAAAATGACTTTGCAGCAAAGATCACTGGCATCCTGGGCTGTTTTAGATAATGTTGTCTGCAGGTGGAGGGAGGTCGTCCTTCCCCTCAGCACTGGTGAAACACACCTGGAGTTCTGTGTCCACTACTGGGCTAGCCAGTGCAGACAGACATGGACATACTGGAACCAGTTCAGTAAAAGGCTGCAAAGGTGATGAAGGAACAGGAGCATGTATCATACAAAGAGAAACTGAGAGAACTGGGTCTGTTCAGCCTGGGAAAGAGAAGCCTCCAAGGGAATCAGAATTTTGTGTATTGGCTGATGGGAAAGAATAAAGGAGACTGAGTCAGACACTTTTCAGTGGTATCCCATAACAAGACAAGAGGCCATGGGCATAAACTAAAATACAGGAAATACTATTTAAATATATGATAAAACTTATTTTAGTGTGAGGGTGGTCAAACACTGGAACAAGTTGCCTAGAGAAGCTACCGAGTCTCCATCCTTGGAGATTCTGAAAACCTGACTGGCTACAGGTCTGGGCAACTTGTATCTGGCTCTGCTCTGAGCACAGAGTTGGACTAGGAAGTCTCTGGTGGTTCCTTCCAAGCTTCACAATTCCATTATACTATGTACTGCTTACAGTTGTCATTTTACTTAAATAGCTGAACAAGTAACAGTTTTTCAGATTATTTTCTTTTCTAAAAGCACTGAAAACAAAATGATAATAATTACGGCCTAGAGATTATCAGAATGAATGGCTTGTGGGAAAGTCTTTCAAGAAGTTTCTGAGCTAAATTTCTTCCAAGACACATACACAAAATTCTTGACTTTGTTCTGAAACCACTAGTCAGGCAACTTTGGTGTCTTTAATGACAAATGTGTGGGTTTCAACTGAGCATAAAGCACCAGCAGCGTGTTTCCATATATTCAATAATTATATATTTTTGTGAAGCCTTTATATTTGAAATAACTTTTGACAGTATTTCTCTTAGAACTCAATTTTCCAATCTTCAGTTTTCTGTGAATCATGATACATGAAGGATTCATGCAACAAATACTTGAAGAAAAAGAAATTAATATAGCTATACTGGTGTTGAAAGTCATTTAGATTTGTTGTTGATATGCAGCCCACATTGCAAGCCTTCATCATTTTTGATGTAGCCTTCTGGTGTTATTGTACTTAAAAGAAGTAAAGAACTGCTCTATATTTTTATGTCCTGAATTTAGTATCTAAGAGAAAGGTGCAAATATTTTGACACAGCTAGAATGAACTTCAGATTTGAGCACAGCAATGATATGGAATGTGTGGAGGCAATACATCTTGAACTATAACCTTATGTGTATAAGCAACTGTCGATTTTTTAAATAAACCTAACTTTCTAATCCAGGATATTATAATTTTGTAAATACTGTTCTATGTATAAAAAAACCCCAATCACCTCAATGACTATTTCAATATATAACATCTCTTTAATAGGAACTGAATACATTACATCCTCAACCAAACTTTCGTCTTTGGCTTACTACAGAAGTTCATCCAAAGTTTACTCCGATTTTGCTTCAATCAAGTCTGAAAATAACTTACGAAGTAAGATCTGTCTGGAAAGCTTTTATTAGATTCTTACATTGAATGCACCTTGATGTATAACAAGCTATATGTTTAGATAGTATAAATGGTTTTACCTTATATTTCAATTACATGTAATACAAAAAATACGAGTTTACCTTGAAAGATTATTTTTTCCTAGATGCTTTTTCAAATGAAAGTATGAGCTGAAAACAAGTTTACATCGGAAAACTAGTTGTTCTGTTTTGTGCTCCTGATTATTTTGTGTGTTTAATCACTTTTTCTTAAAAATCTACTCAAGTGTTGTTACAGGGATAGAAAACAAGGAATTTCTCCTTGATGAATAGCCTCATCTGAAGATCACAGAATCCCAGTTTCTCTTCCTTATTTTCCTTCTTGGCCTTAGAGCTTTATATTCACTGGACTCTTTCAACAAAAACTGGCTCTCCTTCCATACAGCCCAACATACAGTTAAAAGCCTTTTCTCAAAATTGAGAGCTTTGCATTTGAAATGGCTCAGTTTAAGGAATAACTGGGACTGTGTTCCTCCAACTGATTGGAAAGTAGTCTAATCATGAATGCACTTAAGTAGTGATGTCCAAAATGGAAATCATTAGTAGGAGTGCTTTTAAGTCTTCCATTGATAATGGAGTCTGGAGATTTTGCCTGCAGCTAATCCAGGAAACCTTAACCTTTAAGAGTCCAATGTTGCTGACTTTATTGAATCTGAAATAGTTACACTTTTACATTGACTGCAGGTATTTTAAAGTTTTTGCAGTACCTTCTTGCTTATATTGAGGTCTTCAATGATGCAATACTGTGTTAGTCATTTCACTATCTTTGCAATAATTGGAACTTTGCACATATGCAATATTTTAAATAATTTTTTCCCTTTCCAATTGCAGTTAATATTTTGTTACCTACATGATAGGCAATGACTTTGCAAAAGGTATTTAATTATTGTATGGTTGTAGTATGTTCTAATGTATGTAGAATGTTACCAATGAAGATACAGATATTAAAAAAAGTCAATTTACTACAATATTTTGCAATTATTTGTCAGAAGCAACAATGGTAATTTATGGAAACACTAAAAGCCATTTTTCAAAAAAAAAGAAAGAACAACAAAAACCAAATATTTTTAGAAATACAAAATTGTAGTTTCAATATCTCTGAAATTCATGTTTGTCTTCAGACTTGTAAATAATTTGAGAATGGCTGAGTATTCAGTGGTTTTTACTTTTAAGCACTTTGATTTTGGCTACTGCCTACACCTTAAATGCAGTTATTTCTAGTGCTTGTGAACATTACCTACCACTAAGTTATTTTAGTGTAGTGCAGTCCTATAAGTTGGTCCTGGTTACCATTTCCTTCAGTATGGCTATTTTCACTATAGAATCATTTTGGATTTAGGCCATTTATTACAAACATTTTCCTTGTTACATTTTATTCTATTAAGTACTGTTTGTCATTTCATTAAGTTACAAATTCCAGGTTATAATCTAAGAAAATAGCATATAAAAATACCAGGTTTTCTGTCTTGAACAGTGTTTTTCCTTCCAATGCAGGCACCTCCAGGCCTCAAAAAAAATCTCTTGCGAACTTATGAATCTTGGACACCAGAACAAATCAACAAAAAGGGAAATTTGTCTAGAGCACATTCTCTCTTCTGTTTAGCATGGTTTCATGCTGTATGCCAAGAAAGGAGAAATTATATCCCTCAGGTAGTAATTTATTTGCTATATTGTAAAAAATTTTCCCTATTTATTAGCTTTTATACTTAGAAGTATTTTTCATCACATATATGTTGGGTCATATTCAGAAATGAGATGAACTTGTATATTTCTGCTGCCTTTATTGTCTCTGAATTCATTGCAAAATAAGATCCTGATAACCTCAGTTCCTGTCCCTCTGAAAATTGCTTCTGCCTCCATGGGGTTATTTTGTGATTCATGAACTAAGTGATACTGCTACAGAAGTGTGGAAAAGATTCTGTGAATCCTGTTTGCTTGGGACAGGCAAAAATATTATGGAAACACAGTTGAATGAAAAGAGACACTAGAGGGAAGGAGGAGATGACATTGTCTACAATATCTTCATACAAACTCCTTCAAGGAGAAGGAAGAACAAGGGAGATGATTCATTTCTTGCAAGTATTATAACGATTTTCAGAGATGCATTTTGCCTTAGCTAAATTTTTGATTAAGTGAACATTTTTTCTGGCTGCAAGATGCTTAAATTAAAAGACCAAAATAAACACCAAACAGCAAACTACTTTATGTCTTGTTTGTTTTATTCTGTATAGACTAGATATGAAATTACTTTGTCATCTGAAGGATTTGATTTGGCATAGTCTGGAAAGTTTGAGAGTTTTTTGCTGGTTTTGACTTTGTGATTTTTTTGAGGTTGGTTGCCTATTGCAACCAAAAAGGCTTTTGAGTATGATGTTCAAGAAGTACAGTAGGTGAAAATAATTAAAGTGGTAAACTGAATGAATGCTCCTTTGTTCTTGTTCAAAATCATGTTCATTTAGCACCAGTTTTTTAAGTAACACAAGACAGGATTGGTGCTCTCTTTAATTCAGCTGCACAAATGTGTATACAGTGATGGGTTTTTATTTCAGAATTATTTTGTATTAACATTGATGTACAGTAGCTAATCTCAGGTAGAAGCTCTTGCATTTTTTAATGAATTTGAGTTGTTTTGGGTTCATGTACAGATCTGTCTTAAAACCCCAACACAGTACTGTTATGAGCATCTTTCCAGAATATGACCTTCAGGGTGGCTGGTGGATAGTTTTTTGTGGCCTGGGGAGCAGCTGCAGTCTTGACCTCAGGCTGTATTCATCTCACTGGACCATGTGCATGTTGCTGACACATTTGCATTTCTCATCATGAATCATGTGCAGTGTTGCTATGCTATCATCCATCTGCAAAATACACTGTAAAAAGATAGAGCAACAGGATATACCATTGAAATTTGGATTTCCTAAATGATTTCTCATATGTCAGTATTTATTTACACTTATCCATTTACACTGAAAGCTTTTTGTGAGAATTACATACACAGTATGCATTCCTGCTACATAAAAACAAATGCCCCAAGAACAAAAAGGAGGTACAAACTGCAAATGATTGAAATATATATTGTGGTCAGCATTTTTATGGTAATAGTAGCAGGAATTAATAATTTTTTTTGTCAGACAATAAGTGACATGAATTAAAGAGTAAGGTGATGGGAGTATTTTAAAGACTGTATTTGAAGAATCAGTTCTATTAATGAAAATCCTGTCTGTATGTTGAAATACAAAAAGGCCCTCAGAAATAAAAAATTGTAATTCAGTGCATGATCTAGTCTCAGATGTCTGCAAGTTTTAGTTGAAGTAAATATTGACAGGAAATAAAATAACCTTAAGTTTATATTTTCCATACTCAATGGATTCTGGTTTTTGTAAGTATATAAAATTAAATGCACTGTTACAACTGAATTTTTTTATACTACTGCTATTGTATTTTTCAAAAAATGCACTTTAGAGGACACAGGTTGTTTCTTTTTTTTTCCTTTAAGTATTATACAGCATTCAGTGACCACATGACACTGGTATTTTACTTCATTATCATCCTTGATTAAATGATCACTAATTAAATTCTTTGGGTTTCTTTTTATGATAGGGTTGGACCAAGTTTTATGAATTTTCTTTGTCTGATCTCCGTGCTGGTTTTGACATTATTGATGGACTCTTTGAAGGTAAGTCACTTCTTAAGGAAAGTCCCATTAGTAGGGATGTTGCATGAGGAGCTTTATCTTTCTATAACACTCATATAAAAGTGGAGATGCTGTACAGCTCATCATCAGTGAGCAAAACTAGTAAAACAGAGTGAATCATAAATCCATTTTTTGGGTGATTGGGCAAACCAATAATTCTTGGTGCCCAGGGAGTATGCTGCTCGGCTTCTTGAGTCCAGAGGAAGAAATAGGAAATACAGGGCTGCCTGTAAGATGAAATCTTGCATGTCCATTCCTTCTCAGTGTGAGTTCACCTAAATATTTAGTAAATGAATTGACTGTGAATTGAATATGAAAGACTTCTTCATATTGAAACTCAGTATCAGATAGATCCCACTTCATTGTTCTGTTAACCAATGTAGGAATTTCTAATATTAGTTAATGTGGTAAAGGCATTTTTTTAAACTCCTTGCATTTTGTACAATTTCAAAGTAAAGTTAGGAACTGATATGTAGAGATAATTTGTGATTGTTGACTTAGATGGGATTTGTGGATGGTTAGTACTTCTAAAATCAGACTTTAGTTGTGCAGACTTGAACCACACAGAGAGGTAAAGAGATTGAATCATTAACTGTCAATGATAATCATTAATTATGACTGTGAAAATATGTTTTCTTATGAGGGAATGATTGAAGCATTAGGAAACAACAGTTACCACCAATAAACCCCACTTACAGTAATTGCCACTTCCCCCTTTCAAGGACTTTAGGGAGTACCTTTCTGATGAAGCTTTCACCTGCACATGAAAGCTGTAGGATACAAGTAGATCATTGTGCCATGTAGTTATTTTGTGCAACAATGATAGAATGGAGGAAAAATAACTTCTTTGAACTTATGGGATATGTCTGGATCAGAGTAATCTAATGCAACGTCAACCTGACCAGGAAATTATTATTAACATGCTTTAATTTATTGCTATGTTGTGATTCATAATGATTTGCAGAGTATCTATCTTGGACCTCTTTGTGTTTGAACGATGACATTTCCAGTAATCTTACCTATTTGGAGCATGATCTGCTTTTGGTTTAATCATTTGGTTTATTTTATGAGATCAGATGGTACTGTGGTAGAAAACAGTGTATAAAATTTTATTTACGACAAAGAAACACAAAATTAAAATTTTAATAGCATAATTTCTGAAATGCATATAACCAGTTAGTTCAAAAAGCACTTCAAGTCTAAAGCAAAATTTCTAATATTTCATTTGCAACACACTAAGTATTCATTTTTTCTATGTCAAATATTTACAAACTCTTTCAAGTTCCTGCAGCTTTTACTATTTGGTCATATAGAAGAACGATTAAAAAAAATTAATTATTTGATGTGTTCATCAGTTATTACCCTGAAGAACTGCAGTGACAAGAAGAAATGCTTACAGTGCAATGCTATTCAATGATACAAAACTAATACTAATTAATTAATTCGTAGGTTCCAAAGATTTTCAGTGGGAATTTGTTCATGGCTTGTTTGAAAATGCAATTTATGGAGGTCGTGTAGATAATTACTTTGATATGAGAGTTCTTCGGTCCTACTTGGAGCAGCTTTTCAATTCACGAATCATTGGAAGTTTAAATACCAGAGGCAAGAAGATGAGTACTTTCCCATGTTCCATCTCTTTACCGAACTCCTGCAGCATTTTGGTAGGTACACATCTTCTATCACCTAAAAATTATTCTTTTTCAATAATTATTCTTGAACTATTTCCACAAAGAAAACCCGAGTTACAATCCCAAGGATACATCTGTTTCTTCAGAAAAGTATCTCTTTTGTGTGGAGCATTAACTCTGTCAGTTTACTCCTCTTTTTTATGGTATCTGATTGGACTGTGGTGCAGAGCAGCCTAGCTATGAAGAGTTGTGTAAAAGAAATTGGGTTAATTTATGACAAAGATATAATTATGTTTTTATATAATTAGTATATTAACATAAAAGTATTTTTTAAAGACTGCTAAATATTCCTACAACTTCTGGATGAAACAGGAAAATCTGAATAATACCTTCTTGCTTCCAAAATGCATCAACGTTCTGAAATCTGTTGAGAGGCCATGGAGGGTATATGACATTTTATTTGGTGATAAATATGGATTCTGATTCTCCTTCAGTATTTCTCTAGTGTAAAAGAGAAGGAATTCAACAGTCTAAACAACTGATGTCCCCCTGTCCTTTCACAATAGAATTATTTTTGTTACTGTGATTAGGATTCACTTGCATTCTAATGGAGGACTCCAGACTAGACCTCTAATATGAACAAATATAAATAGTATTATCTCAGTTAAAGTAAATTGCTGTGATTTGGCATTCTTTACCTGGATTCTGACTGCTCAGGTTTGGTTTAGGTTTTTTTTACTACTTTATTATGACCATTATTTTTTATTTTCTATAGATTGCTGAGTTAATATCATAAAAACAGAAGGGACAAACAGACCAGGCTGGTCTCTGTTCTTGGATATAATATGGTCAAGAAGACGAATCTTTTTTTCTAGCCTGCACAGCATTTAATATCTCTCGATATCTTATATGATTATGTATGTAGGAATTTATGGTTCTGTGTCTTCAAGTAGTATTTCCTCAGTGTCTGGTGTAGAGTTCTGCTACTCTTGTTATCTCTGAAGTGAGATTCCATGTTAAAGTGCATTGTGCATATCCAGCACGTGCTCCTGCAAGCAAAGACAAAATGCACGTGGCACATAAGCAACAGGGTGTAGCCAGACTTTCACATTTTAAACATTTTTGACTTTAAATCACAATAAAAGAGATGTCCAACACCATTAATCTACCTTAGTCTGCAAGGCCTCTATCTTGTTTTGTGCAGCAGAGCATCACTAGTGACTTACATTGTAACCACTATTGATGCTATTCTGCATCTCCAATGATTATGCAAACTTATTTTTATCTAAAGTATTTCACTTTCTTTGAGTGAATATTTTTGTAGATTTAAATAGAAGTCAGTGCTCTTAATTTTATAAATATGTATTATACTCTTATTAGAACCCCAAATGCTGAAGTATTTTTTTCTATATTGTCATTAATCTTGCCTTTAAGTTTTCAACAGAAATATTGTACCTACTTTTCAGGGACAGTCTTGGTGTATTTCTGTTTTCATTTTATAGCATCACTGTAATCAGAATTGCTTTTTTGTCTTTTAGAGTGGAAATGTTATATAAAAGAAGATTGGTTCTGATAAATAAAATGAAGAAATCTATAAGATTATCATAATACGTCATGTCTTATGTACTTAATTTATTATTTGTGTTGTGCTTTGTATTTAATGAAATTCTTTTCAGCATATGCTGTTAATTTTCATGAGTGGAATAAAAAGTTCCCTCTATTCTGTCTATTCTTTTCTTCTTATGCAGGATTATCGTCATATTATTGAAAGCCTCCCAGAAGATGATAAACCTGACTTTTTTGGCCTTCCAGCTAATATTGCTCGTTCATCACAGCGTATCATCAGTTCCCAGGTAAAGTTAGCATTTTTCATTGACCTCTGAATCTTTTCTGCAGCCATTATAAGATGAAGAACTCAACCACCTGTTCATAAATGCCATTTCCATAAGAAAGTCAGTAAATTGGTGTATTTTTAATTATTTTGATTTTTATCTGTAGAATATTTTATATAATAACATATAATCTTTAGTTACAAGAGTATTCATTTAGAACTTAAATAAACAGATAATTATTGAGAAAGTTTCCAATAATATAATTCAGTTCACATTGAAGAATGGTACGATAGTTTTGCACATGGAATATGGGTAAGATTTTATGCTTTTGCTGAAATAGAAATTCTGAAGAATTTTTCCAGAAGTTCCAGAGTTCTTCCAATGAGTCAAAAAATTCCATTCCAATTAGAAATATGATTTTTAAGTGAAATCTGGATGAGAGCATACACTTGCTGTATAGGTGCAGTTAAACAGTACAAATCTTTTAAATACTCATTAACATAGTTTATTTGACTGGTAAATTAGTTTTGTCAGATAATGTGAAAGTTGATGGATTTGAGACTCTTAAATAAGAACTGTGAAGTGAGGTGGTCTATATATCAAGGCTCTGTGTAATTTTCTGCCCAGCCCTGGTGTGATGTCTTAAGTACAGACAAATCATAGAGGGGAAAAAATAAAATTATAGAATCATAGGTTGGAAGAAGTGTCTCGGTCCCTCTGCGAGCCTCTCAGGAGCCCTGGGCCAGTCCCGAGTCGGCAGACACCGGGGAGGGCAGCCCCGACACGGCCGACAGCGGGGAGACACTGTCTGTGTGTGCCCCGAGGGTGCTGAGGGCACCTGGGCTGGGGGGAGACACTGTCTGTGTGTGTGCCCCGAGGGTGCTGAGGGCACCTGGGCTGGCAGGGAGACACTCTCTGTGTGTGCCCCGAGGGTGCTGAGGGCACCTGGGCTGGCAGCAGGGAGACACTCTCTGTGTGTGCCCCGAGGGTGCTGAGGGCACCTGGGCTGACAGCAGGGAGACACTCTCTGTGTGTGCCCCGAGGGTGCTGAGGGCACCTGGGCTGGGCGCCTTTGCAGCACAAGAGACACCAGAGACATCGGTAGAAGAGAAAGGGCCGACTCTTAGCGGGGGTTAATCCAAGGTTTTATTAGGATCCCAAAGGAGCTCCTGCGCCTCAGGGGTCTCCTGCCGAGAGCCCCGGGAGATGTCCGAAGGTCACATTCCAAGGGAGGAGGAAACCAAAAGTAGATAACATTTTACCAACCAATAGGTATCTCTGAGGGATGGGAACTGGGGGATAGACATATAGGGCAGCGTATGGGACTAGGCCTGGGGGGCTGACCCCTGGCCTCTGGCTAATCACTCGACAACTTGGACCAAAACTTCTGGATGGGGGGGATGGGATGCTGAGTGACTGACAGAGAGCCAGGGTGGGGGTTTAGGGATGATCTCATCCTGGGAGAGGGATAACACACGTAAAGGGAGGGGAGTACAGTCTGAGATAAACCATTTGGGAAAAATATAGGAATACAAAACAAAACTATTTCAAAATATTACAAAATATAAAAACGCACTACAACAAAGAAGCTTCAGTGTTCATCTGGTCCAACCGTTCTTGGCAAAATCAGTTGAAAGTTCCCTATAACTGGAATTTCCTATGAATTCAAGACTAAGATTTGCAGTTTTTAAAAAAAGTATGTAATTGTTTGCTCACAGTCACTTAAAAAGGGCTTCAAGCAGAAATTTCCTACTGGTAAGAGCTCTGATCTACTGAAAAAAAAAGGAAAAGCCTTGGAGTATTGCATTTGTTGCTAATCAAATACAGTACTGGTAAATTTGTTTACATATTTCTTCTCACTTAAATCCATAGCTATATTGTCAAACTATTTGTGGTTTCTTTAGAACATGCAAACATAAAGACATGTAAAGACAAATCAGTAGGATGAAGGTGCATAAGGTAATAGGATGAACTGAATAACTTGTCTAATACAAAGCTAATGCATGCTCCAAGATTAAACGTATCTCTCTTTGATTTTGTCTTAAAATCATTTACATAAACATCCATTTAGATGCTTTTGTTTCTCTCAGATTCACTGTAGACTGCTGATTATTTTTATGATTTCAGCTGGGCTTGCATAACTTGTTAAAATCTGCAGTTGTTAAAAATGCTAATATTTGAAAATCAGAATAGACTCAGAGTTACTGTGTGAAGGGAAATAGATAATGAATGCATTTATATGTAAACTCACATTCTGCTGAACTGCTCTGCCATAGCATTGATTATAAGCTATAAACTATGGGTTATAATCTTGAAAATGTGAGACTGCTCTAGTTGCAGTTCTGTGAGATTATTTTTTTTTGTCATATGAGATATTTTCCCATCCTTCCGATAGCATTTTGCAGTATTTCTTTACGTCTTAGGCAATTTAACTAACAGAAATGCTAAATTTTCCTTAAGCTGTGTGTATTCCTCACTGTGAATTCTATTCCCTTTTCATTTGTGACAGTTTGGCAGATGTTTTAGATCCCTAGGTGATCCCATGGTTCGCAACTGGAAATTCAGTAGTTGTTTTCTAGCAGGAGTGTTTCTCAGAAATCCATTACCAAGCTAAAGGTAATGAACAAGGAGAGTCAGAAATCAGTTGATACCAGCTCAGCTGCCATGTCTCTAGCATTAGAAAGGTGAAATGTAGTACCATGTCCACTACTTCACTGATTCTCTAGACTTTCTATGAATAGTATTAATTTTTCATGCCTAGAAGTGATAGCTTGTGTTGCTGCAGCAACACACTTTAGTAGAAATAGGCTGCAGCACAGTGCAGCGTTTTGGAGTCATGCAGATATCTCTTCTGTAACCTATGCATTACCAGTGTTTGTGCAAAGCCAAAACATCAATAAAAAGAAAGGGTCTTTTTTTCAGAAATTTTGCAAGTGTTGTTGTGTTACTATATTCACAGCTTCTTATCAGCAGAGAACTTTTCTTGTTTAAAAGATGAATATCGCTAGTATTTTTTTTACTCTGGCAATTACTAATTGATTTATTAGAAATTATGTCTTGCAGTATTCTGTAGTGTAATTCAGAAAGAATTAATATTGAATGCATACAGGTAAACAAATTTTACTTAAAAAGACATGATCTTTTTAGAAACATGACTTAATGTTTTTTTCTGAATGATGTGCTTAGTTGCTCTAAGTAGATGAAGATAGGTGGAGTTTTAGAGCCTGGATTTCCAGAGTTCACTGTGTCTCTGTTTCTGCCTCACCTGATATTAGAATAAGCCTTTGACACATCTCTTATGATGAATATGGTCATGAATATTCTCTCATCTCTTGCTATGTTCTCTTTGCAGAACAGTGCATTAAAACAGAAAAAATCTTCACTGCCAGTGCAGCTGCAGGAGTCAGTGTACCTCATCCTACCTGTTGTACACCAGTAGAGAGTTTCTGTACTGCAGCTCAGTTTCCTCATACTCAGCAACAGTCATCACCACTTAGTTACAGTCATGCTCCTTCCTCCTGATCTGAGGAACCCTGTATTTTGCCTGCATATTGGCCCATATTCAGGTGGTCCAGCTCCCAGTCTAAGTTATAACCAATGATTAGACCAATCAAAATATGTGGAGCTTTGCTTTAGGCTTCCTGTGCAATGAGAAGAGTGTGCAATTTAGCTATCTCTCCAGTGACCTTCTTGCAAAGTGGGCTTTTGGTGCCAGTGGACTCATCACTTACTCTTAGTTCTGTGCTTTTATGAATCCTTATCAGTAAATCTCATCCTTCATTGTAATTGTAATAGAACTATATGTAAGTGTCATCCTCAAAATAAAATTTAATCTATGTGATAAATAGAATTTTGACAGATTGAAACAGACAGACCTGCATATGTATTTTTAAACCTTGGAAGAGCAATAAGAACTATCCTGTTCTGTGCAGGATTTACCATACCTGCAACTAATATGACTTATTGCCAGTAACCACCCTAGGAGGATGAAATGAAAATGCAGAGGCATTGTTTTGTCTCCTTTCTTAGCACAGCAGACAGCAGACATATTCACTGCAGGCACTCTAGAGAGTGTAGCATGTGCTGAGTGATCCCAACAAATCCTGCCAAATGCAAATGACTGCAGCCTGTAAGTAGTAGCTATATATGATCAATCAACTGGGTAATCTAAACATTCTTCAATAATGCAGTAAATTATTTTGAGAAAAAAGACAATCAATAGCTGGCAAGTTGCAGCAGATTCTTCAAATATGACTGCCAATGTTAATAAAAATGACTAGCACGTGGTTTGCTCATTACTAGTTTCTGTATACAATACAATGTTTAATAATTCTAATAATATGTTGCCTCAGGAATTCTATGTTCTTTTACACATTACAGTGCTTCACAGAGAGTATCATATGAGACAGGTTAAGTCTCAGTAAGGTTGAAGATTAGATTGTTTTTGATATTTTTGTAAATGAATGAGTACTCTCTCACATTATTATGCAAAGATAAAGGATAGTTACAATCTCTCTATACTTGGACAGCATCTTGATTCTTTCATGTCCACCATCCCAGTGACGGCACAAGTGGAAGACAAATCTGTGGATTTGCAGTAGCTTTTTATTACCTCCTGAGGTTGATTGTGCATGCCTAGTTGAACTTGCTCTTTAAAGTTAATGGAGTACTATCTCAAGTGAGTGGAACCCCGTGCTGGAGCAGGGAAAGACAGTGAGGAGACAGAGACAATGTGTGATGAACTGACCATAGCCCTCATTCTCTGTTGCTCTGCACTACTTGGATTGGAGGAGGTAGAGATTTCAGGAGTGAAGTTGAGCCCAGGAAGAAATGAGGGATGGTGAGAAGGCATTTGAAGATTACTTTCTCATTATCCTAATCTGATTTGATTAGCAATAAATTAAATTAATTTCCACAATTCAAGTCTGATTTGCTCGTGATGGTGACTGGTGAGTGATCTCTCCCTGTCCTTGGCTCGACCCATGAACCTTTCCTTACATTTTCTTTTCCCTGTCCAGCTGGGAAGGGGAATGATAGAACAGTTATGGTGGGCACCTGGTGGCCAGCCAAGGTCAACCCAATACACTTTCAAAATATGTAAGGACATCAGAGATGTAAAATAATCCTTTGGGACTCATTGCTGAAGAGTCCACAGACTGTAGCTTCTCACCAAATTTTCAAAGAAATAATACAAAAATTATTTATTTGTAGATTTTATATGAATTAAACTTTTTCAGGTCTGAATACTTATAACCTAAATATTAACTGGGTCCAAGTTCACTTCAACTGAACTTGCTGGAAATATTTCTCGTCCTGTATTTTGTCCTTTGTAATTTTATTTGCTTTTCAACCAGACCAAACTCCTCTGCAGTTTAGGTAGTTCAGATTTTGCAACAAAATTACTTGCTTTAAGAACTTTTTTCATACTAATTTTATAGTCTCAAATAGAATCCAAATTTATATATCATTTTCTGTGACAGGGTAGAGGATACAAGGTAATTTATTTTTCTCAGATTTAATTTTTAAAATTTTCTTTCTTTCTTGGAACTCACAAACTTCTTTTATTTACAAGAACAGACATATTTTTTTGGCTAGTCACTACACATTGGCAGCGAAACTAATATAATAGAAAAAATATTCTAAGGGTGATAGTCATCTAACAAAGCTTTATTGTTCTCAGAGTTATGTGCCTAATCTAATTGTCATCTAGACTCCCTGTGTATTAGAGTCCAGCTCCAAGATACCGAATTCATACCTGCCAGGGAGTGAATTATGTAGATGTGTGAAATCATGTTTCATTCACTGATATTATCTTCAGTTAGTGTTTTAATATTTCTTAAAATACCTCCTGTGTTAACACCAAATACTTTATTTAGATGTTATTCTAACATTTCCCACAAGTCAATGGTATTTTAAAAACAGATATCGTGGAATTAGAGTTTATCTTTGAAATACACAGAAAGGTTTTGTTAGATTTCTAGTTCAGCTCTTAGAGCATATTTTGTTTAAATCCTGCTGGAATAGTCTTGTGATGTATTTATTGATTCA
Source organism: Molothrus ater (assembly GCF_012460135.2). NCBI lineage: Eukaryota > Metazoa > Chordata > Aves > Passeriformes > Icteridae > Molothrus > Molothrus ater. The sequence continues at coordinate 75,805,754 of NC_050479.2, read as the reverse complement.
AGCATCTTCAAATTCCCCTGACTGATATTGGAATAATTTCTTATGAGTTTGTTTTTCTTTTAAGTATTTAGGTACTGCGATAGAAAAATATGATAAGCCAAATTCAAAGCCAATTGAAATTAAAACAATGAAACCCCAGTGTAATACCTCTCAACTAGCTTCAATCACATGACTCTCATCCACCTCTTCTTAGCTAGTCATCCATTTTATTTTTTGTTACTAAGGAAAGACAAGCAGCTACAGGGAATAATTTGTGCCAGTCTTAGATAGGCATCTAAAATAAAGGAGTGAATCACCTTTTGGAATTACCTATTTCTTTCCATTGACCTTTGAGTCAAGCTTTGTAATAATGTCAGCAGCATTTCTAATACTCATATAATTAACATTTTAAAGAGTATTTAAGAGATTAAAGAAAATACCTATAACTATGAAGTGTTGCTTACTCAGAATACAGGAGGGTTTCTTTTCTTCTGAAAACTGGACTGCTTGAAAAATTAGATTTTTATTGGAACAGGATTTTAAAAATAGTTGTTTTTGCCATTTCCACATTGAGTATTGTAAGAATGTAAATATAGTTGTTACACTTGCATATCATATCTAAGTATTCAATTTCAAATTGAAAAGTTCAGGATTAGGAAGTGAAATTGCAAGCATCCTAAAGTATGCAAGTTATTGTGTTTGTCTCAAAAACAAAAGAGGGATTTTATTAATTAGTAGACATATTTTTTGCTTGTTTTATTTTCCAGGGCAGTGAAAGACCAACACATTTCAAAATTTCATTTGTTCCTTACCAGTTTTATTTCGTTCAACTGCTAAAGCAAGTGAATGGTTCCCACCATTATGCATCCTCAGTCAAGGCTATCATTCACATTAATGGCAGAGAGTGTGCTTGTGAGACTTACCTTGTGAGACTTGCCCACTGTCTGCCACAGTGCTAAGAGTGCACCCAATCTCCTTGTTGAGATCATTGATAAAGATATTGAGCAGAATTGGCCACACTTCTGAGCATCAGGAGCACCATTGGTGAACAGCCTACAGCTGGACTGAAGTCCTTGTTAGCGTATGAGTGTGTTCATGTTCTTTGCATGGGCTGTTTATTTCCCAATATTATCTGCTCATTTACTTCCTACACCATGCACAGAGGCCTTAGAAAATATGGTTTTATGTACCCTGCCTCACTTACGTTCTCTTACATTCGGCCAATGCCCCATGTTTTCTTTGAACTTTTTCATATGTGTTGAAACCCATTTCACCTCTAATTGTTTCCTTCTGGTCTTATCTCCAGCTGGGCTTTGGCTTTTCTAATTTCATCTTGAATTGCCCAAGCAGGGCTTTCACTGTCCTTGATTTTTCTTCGTATATGTTCCTTATTTTTTACCTTTCAATCCACAGAGGTACTCCATGCTTACTCAGTCATTTTGCTAAAAATCTTGGCCTTTTTACACAATGACTTGTTCTGAAGCTCATTCAAAAATAGTCTTTTATTTCTCCTTTTTAATCAACTGAAATTAATATTCTGTCCACTCTACTGCCTCAAATTTTCCCTCTGCTTACTATACTGTATCATATTTTCCCTCTCCCTTTTGGCCATTAAGCTAGTGTCTTATTTCCTTAAGTCCAAAATCTTAATTCTGCAGTTTACTTCATGGCTATCCTCAACATATATATAATTATAAGTATTAATTTTAACTGTGTTTGCAATATGGGCTGTTAACCAGCACTTCAGAAATTTCCTTCAGTGAAGTCATCATTAATAATACAGCTTTTTCACATATATTTTGAAATGTAAAGATGCAGAGTTGCAAATAATGGTATTTAGAGGGCTTCTGTGACTAAAAGGTAACTCTTAATTTAAGATTTTATAAGATGTAATTCCCATGAAAAAATTGTTGATGCAGTTCTTTGATATAGTATGATATAAAGCTTGTATGTTTTTTCTTAATCTCAGTAAAAATCTCATCTTGCAGATCACTGCTATAAATATAAATTTGTTTTTGTGCCGAGCTCCAGTGCACAGTATTATACTACAGAGAGTATTTAAAAATGCCTAGGAATGATCTGTGCCTGTATTCATACTTATTTTCATGTGGGAGGAGTGACTGATACCCCAGAGGGGTGTGCTGACATTCAGTGAAACCTGGACAGGCTGGGAAGTTGGGCAGAGGGCAAGCTAATGAAGTTTAGCAAAGGCAAATGCAGGGTCCTGCACCTGGGGAGGAAGAACCCCAGGCACCAGCAGAGATTGGGGGTGACCTGCTGGAGAGCAGCTCTGTGGAGAAGGACCTGGTGGACAACAAGCTGTCCATGAGCCAGCAGTGTCCTCGTGGTGCAGGAGGCCAGTGGGATCCTGGGATGCATCAGGAAGAGCAGTGCCAGGAGGTCAGGGGAGGAGATCCTGTCCCTCTGCTCTGCCCTGGTGAGGCAAATCTGGAGTGCTGTGTCCAGGTCTGGGCTCCTCAGTCCAAGAACAATGAGGAGCTATTGGAGGGGGCTCCAGGGAGGACTATGATGCCTGGGGGACTGGAGTATCTGTCTTACAAGGAAAGGCTGAGAGAGCTAGGTCTGTTTCACCTGGAGAAGGGACAACTGAGGGATTTTATCAATGTTTACAGATACCTTAAGGATGAGTATCAAGAAGATGGGGCCAGAATGTCTTCAGTGGTGCCCAGTGACAGGACAGGGGGCAGTGGGCACAAACTGAATTACAGGATGTTCCATCTGAGGAAGAACTTCCTAAATATGAGGGTGACATAAAACTGGAAGAGGCTGCCAGAGAAGATGTGGTTGAATATCTCCTCTTCTGGAGATACTGAGAACCTGTCTGGAGGTGATGCTGGGGGGCCTGCTCTGGGTGAACCTGCTTTGGCAGGAGGTCCTGCCTTTGACTAGGAGGTCCCTTCCAACCCCAACCATTCTGTCATTCTGTGATTCATACCATGACATTTCATACTCATCATGAATGGCAGCTGAATCATTTGAAAACTTGAAAGATTGTTCTAGCAGAAAATCGACATAGGGAATTAATATTCACGCATGACATCAGCATGACTTAGAAATTATGGTATCCTAACAATGTCAAGTTTAAAAATCAGGCAAAAACATGTTGCTGAATTGAATACTCCACAGGAATTAGTACTAGCACAGAAATCTCATACTGAATCATAGATGGGATTGCTTAAAGAGAAACAACAATTTCTTTAATGAAATCCCTCCGAAATCAAAAGGACTAGCTAATTGACCCTTAGTGTAGTGACTAAACACAGTATTTATTTAAATAAATACTCTTGCTCTTCTGTCTGTACTTGAAAATGAGAAATTTTGTAGGAAAATGTTACCTTTTTTATAACTATTTTTATTATGTGATGGATATTTCTCAAGCTAAAATTAATATTAAACTAATAATGAAGAACAGTGTAGAGCAATCTAGTAAAGTAGACAAGGTACAAAGCAAGGTCAGGAAACATGTAGCAAATTTTGCCTCATTAAATGTAATTGCAATGATCTCACTCACTTCAATAAAACAGCTTTTTACAATTCTTTTTTTGTTTTTTACTTGGTTTCTGATGTGCTTTTATTTTCAGCAAGTCACTGGCTGATTCTGTATCTCTTCCTGCTATTCCTTGCATATCCTTTTACTTCGGTTAAAACTGCTCTCTGTCTTACTAAAACTAATCAGATATATGGTTCCAGTGATGCTTTTTGCCTTGTTTCTGAGAGCAAGATGCAGAAGATGTAAGGGAGGGTGTATTAGGACACTGGCAACTCTCAAATTGCAGGATCATGCTTGAGTTTGTACACCAAAAATCCACAGTTGTCATTACCCAAGTAAGATTAAAAAAAAGTTAGGGTATGTCCACCCAATATTGCAGTCATACATCTGACTGCAGAACTTCTACTGTATATAGAATAGGTGGGCTGTGGGGTGTGATTTTTTTTCAAGGTGCAGCTGTAATGATAGCTGTAGCTTCTTGATTGTTTATCAACAGACACAATTTTCTCTTTCATAATCCAGCTCAGCAGGACTCAGAGCATGAATTTTATATTTACTGTTCCTCCATAATTCTAATTATGCCACATAGAGTAATATGTGTATAATTATTGAAAAGTATTTTCATTATTGAAAAGCTGTTTGTATTATTATTGAAAATCTTATGTTATTACTATAGATTCCAGATGAACATGAATTTATTTTCCTAAAATAATTTAGCAATTATATAACCTTTCAATTGTTCAGAGCATTTAATTGCTGACATTTATTACATCCCGCATCACAAATACATGACTAACAGCCTCTAGTAGAAATTGATGAGTAATGTCAACCTGTATTTATTACCCTGCAACTGAGAGATCTGAGTACTTAAAAGGAATTTTGATATATGGGGTGTATTTTGAATACACCTGTGGTGATGCATGAAAGAAATGTGCTGTGCCATTAATGGAGTGGAAGCCACAGTACTGTGCTCTAACAACAAGAGGTAGAAAACATCTCTTTACCAATTTAGTGAATCAATGTAATGCTTCAAATAACATTATTAATTCTCATAGGACTGTTGCTGTGTATATGAAAATATATTTGTGGTGCTCTGCATATGAGAAGTTTTTTCTCTTCAAAAAAGAAGCTGCCATTTTCCAGTCTCCTTAAATTTTGTCAGGGTGTGTGATTAGTTAAGGTCAGCCACCTCTTCTGGCACTCCTTTTAGCTTCATGGTCTCCAGGTAATGTGTATCCTGTCGACCTCTATGAAGTAAAGCTCTTAGTTATTCTTTAGGAGAAGGTTCATCTTGGGCTTGTGCTGTCCATCTACAGCATGCTGCTGACTTTCTTCCTTCCTCCCCTGAAGCCCTGCTATACAGAAGGTCTTCCTGTTGTCAAAGGTATATGATACATGATCCTTTTCTGTATAAAGGAAGATAGAGGTGTGGTTAATGTCTTTGCCACGTTTACTTTGTATTTGATTGAGAAGGCAGGTATCTGTTGTAGAGAGTCCAGCCCTACTTCTGATCCTTAATGAGTGAAAGTGCAGCTTTGAGGTGGCCCTGATGGAACAAGAAAAGAGCATGCATAGACCTACACTGTCTCTTACTGATCCACATGCAGTAGGAATGATTTGCTTACAAGTGCCATTTAAGTACCTTCATCCTAACAGCATCCATGGATCCTGTTCCTGCAGAGGGGCTAAGGGACACTTTCAGGCAGGGACTGAAAGTCAGAGAGGTTTCAATGCCAGCTGAGTCTTAGGCTGCGTTCTCAGCAATGAGGGAACAGCAGCCCAGCTGTGAGAACAGGATGGAAGCACGTAGTTCTGGCAGAAGGGATGTCACACAGAAACCTGCTCCCTCTTGTGACACAGTAAAGACACAGTTGCCCTACACTAATTAATACTTTCACAGTATTTACCAAAGTAATTAAGCTATAGCTTCATATTTTACTTTGAGCTCTAAAGTCATATAAAACCAGAAATATCTCCTTAAACAGCTGTGTACAGGGATATATTGTTTCATTCGGAGAAATTGAGTGTAGAAATGGGTTCTGTGCTAATACTACATCCTTTTAAAACTGGTAGATGGCAGTAGAGTATCTGCTTTGACATCTGTAGATTTACAGAGAGGACTTTGTGTGATTTTGGTACAAAAATAAAAACTCTTTTTTATATGTTCCATAATCTTGAAAAAATAGCAGTTATCTGACTAGCAAATCTTTCCGGCTTTGAATTCTTAGAACAGTAATCATACTGAGTTCAGAAATGATCTGATTTTTTTAATTCACTGTCAGAATTTCACAAGATATTTTTGACTGTATTACTTTCCTCTTTTTCAAGTCTTAATAATGTGTATAAAATTTGATTTGATTCTTAACTTAATACAAGTCTTAGATGTAAGTCTGCATTTATTATTGTATTTGTGAAATAGCATTTTTTGCAGTAGTGTGAATGACTGAAAGCAAGACTTTTTCTTCATCTTGTGCATGAGTAAAGAACAGAAATAGATTTTTGTTCCTAGAAATGTCTTGTCTAAGTTTCAGAGAAGGAAAAGTTAAAATCTGAACATTTCCTCATTTTTATTTGTTTCCATGAATTTTAATTTTCCGGTAAAACATGACTTTTTTAGTAGTCTCATAGGAAGTTGCGTGGGAACATTTATTATCTTTATAGCTTTCCATTTTGTTCATTATCTTGCATAGTTTCTCTAGATACACATGTTTTCTACTCTAATGTGCTGGTCAATATCATAGCAGCATATGTCTGTAGATGCACCCAAAAATGTGTAATAGATTAAAAAGCTGAGATACACTAGTAATTTATATCTTGGTAAATAAATATTGACATTCTTAGTTTGACAACCCCACCTTTCTTAATATATGCAATTTGTATTTTTCTCTGCTGATAACTCATACAGTGCATGAATTTTCTACTAAGAATAGAGAAAATACTTGGTAGCATTTTCTCTAGTCTGTTCATCAGTATTAGAGTTATTGTTCACAAATAAATTGCTCTATTGAATTTTTTTATATAAATACTATTGTGATTAGTTAGCCTTACTTAAAACAGACAGATTCTACCAAGAATTGTGATTCTGAATAATCTCCTTGCCCCTCTTTTAATAGACCATTTTTGGTGATTGCTTTTATATTTTTATTATCTCTCTTTTCCTATCCCTCTCATATTTTTAATGAAGGTACTGTTTTCCTGCCTAGTGGTAGATTTTTTTTCACTCTTCTCATTATTCAGAACATTCAGATTTGCATTTGGTGTGAACTAGCACAACATGTAAGAGCTTTTAGTGTATAATATGTAAAAAGAATACATTGCAATAACAAAGGAGAACATTCAAAGGTTAGGTGTTGTAAAAGTACTCTTACTTTGAGTACCCTGTATTATACATCTGTGATTGAATTTTCAGTTCACTTAATACTATAAGTACATACCTGGGTTAGAGTGCAAAGGATAGGATTCCACAGACCTGGATGAATGCATCTGTGCTGGTCACTTCTGATCTCATTATGTGCTCGTAGAAACATCATGTTTAAGGCAAGCTTAATATAGAGTTGATTATAGGCTGACCTGATGCTATTGTATATATATTACATTGAGAGAAAATTCTTCTCAAGTTTTGTAGCTAGGTTTCCAGGAAATTAAATTAAAAGCCTCATTCTAATTTCCATGGCATAGACCCATCTGTCTGAGGTACCTATGTAAAGAACTTAGTTTTCCTATGTGCTCAATAAGAGAACCTTTCAAATGAAGTTATCCCACTTAAGATCTGTCTACTGATTATTTAGGGAGGCTAAGAGGCTAAGGTGATAATATTGGAGTAAGTTTTAAGTAAGCTTTAGGTAAGGGTGAGTTTGTGCTTGCCTAATGTGACTGTACAGTGCCCTCTTTCAACCCAAGAGTTGTTTCATCTTCTTAAACACAGATTCCTAATCATATTCCCTTTGTCATCTGAACCAAGGTCTCCTTCCTTCTAGGTACTTATCTAGTCTATGTGTTTATTCCTGTCCTGTGTTTTAGTTTTCATATAATCCCCTGAAATGTATTCCTGATAGTCCTTTTTCTTTTAAATCCAGTTTCCCTTCCAAATCAAAACTTATTTCTGTTGCCTGGAGGTGAAAATACTTAAGTGGAGCAATTGCAAACAAACCACAATCCTTTGGACACTTCTGTGATCCACCTGAGAATTCTAATAGCATGATATATCCCACTCATGGTTTTATTCTGGTCCTTCCCAGTATTAACACATTGGATGAACTGTAAAGAGTTAAAGATGTTACATGAACATTTGATGAAGATCAAATGTTACAATGATCAATGAAGATCATTGTATGTTACAGTACTCCAGAACACAGAGAGTTAAGACTTGGTTTCTTATGGTTCTGTACCTTTAATTTAAGTGTTTAAATTTTGATAATGATAACCCAATATTTTTGAACTACTTTGATGACATACACAAAGCAGAAACACATATAGGCACACTGAAGGAAAAAAATAATTCAAATAAAGAATAGGTACTGTATTTCCTATTTAAACTATATTGGCAAATTTTATAATTAGATAATTAGAAACAGACAGCTAACACTGTATAGTAGAGATAGAAAAATACTTTAATTACTTGATCTTGCAGTCACTACTTCTCAAACTCATTTCAGCTGTATGGAGATACATGTTTGTACCTCTAAAGGCACTTTGAAAATGAATACCAGAGTTAATGTTTTCAATCCCCCATATTCACAAAGCAATCATATAAACATTTTTCAGCTTTATAGTATGCACTATATGCAAGTTTATATGAAATACTACATACTGAATTACCAGTTAAAGTGTATTTCATATAAATGTTTTATTGCTTAGCAAATGATGGCAGGCAACTACCCAAAAACAAATTAAAAGATACAAAACTATAGCTAAAAGAATGATATCTGGAAGGCACAAATGTGTGTTTATTATCTGTATTGCTTGTCAGAACATTTGCATATGTGCAGAGTGAAAATGAGGAAGAATAGCTGGAATGATAAAGATACTATGATCAAAACATTCATCAGAGAAATTAATTTTTTGCTAAATTAAACAAGAATCTTTTTTGATATACACAATAGCTGGGGCACACAAAGGATTATGAAAGTTTAAAATTAAGTTATGAGTATGAGAGGGTAAAATGTTATTTTATGTAACTGAAGCTATAAAGAGCAGTAGCTCGTATTTTCATTTTAGCTACCAGAATACTGCCAGAAGCCCTCTTAGGCCTTTGCATACACTGCTGCTTTTAAACCCAGATGAGGTTTGGCTTTCCTTACCTGACCCCAACACAACTGAGCAATGCCTTTCTACCCCTGCTGGGTAGTATATCCTTGTGGCCATTTTCTGTGGGGGACTTCACTACAGCTTTCAGCTTCCTTGCGAGGGGAAGAGGAGGGGCAGGCACTGATCTCTGCTCTCTGGTGACCAGTGACAGGACCTGAGGGAATGGCCTGAAGCTGTGTCAGGGGAGGTTTAGGTTGTCTGTCAGGAAAAGGTTCTTCAATCAGGGGGTGGTTGGGCACTGGACAGGCTCCCCAGTGGAAGTGGTCACAGCCCCAGCCTGACAGAATTCAGAAAACACCTGGTTTGACTCTTGGGGATGTCCTGTGCAGAGCCAAGAGTTGGACTTCAGTTATCCCTGTGGATGCCTTCCAACTCAGCATATTCTAGGATTTGAGGTCACTAACTTCCTTTACATCCATGATGATCTTCTGTCATGATTGTTCTTTGACTTGCTTATCATGCTTGTTTCCTCTGCATCAGAAAGAACTGGTTTTGTGCCTTGAGAATTTTTTTCTTGAGGATTGACCAGCTCTCTTGGCCCCCTCTTTGCTCTCCAAAACAGTTGCCAGCTGCTTCCTGCTAAAAAGATCCCTGACTAAGCTGAAATCTACTCTCCTACATTCTGGGATTGTGATTCTACTACTGCCCTTAAATTCTTTTTTCAGGATTTTAAACCACAGTCTCATGGTCAGAGCTCGTTTATAGAAGTTAAAATGATGGTTGGGTGTACTATCATCTTGTAGTGCTTCACAGTCCCTATCAAGGCTGATAAATAGGAAGGAGAGGTTTGCTTCAGTGAAAGAAAATGAAAAACAAAAGAAAGCACTTCATCATTGCACATCTTTCAAGACTAGAAAATAAGTCAAATCCCAGCAGAAAAACAACTTGACTTTCTCCCTCCGTCTGTGTTACAATTAAATAGTCCAGACCTTCTGAATGATTAATACATTTTTGCTATGAAGCTTAATTCTTTATTGTCAAGTGAAATAGGAGAGAATTAATAAGTTGTTCTCTAACATGCCTTGCAAAAAATACTCTGTGAAAAATAACTAAAATTTAATGAAAATGTCTCAAAAATACCAGGGGGTTTATATACAGTTTAAGAGACAGACTGCGATATCACTGAAGAATTTTAATTTCAGTGGTCTTTGTTCCAAATGTGTGTATGTATTTTATCAGTTGATTTGTAAACTTACTAGGGTTGCTAACATTAAAAGGCAGTTGTACCTAATGAACTAGAAGCTCCCCTCCTTTCTGGAAGGTTTGCAGTTATTTTTTAAATTCATGCTTTGTTTTTTTAATACTTAAGCATTTAAAGAGGTTGAGGTGGCATGAATATGTAAATAAGAGATCCCGGTCAGATCAGATTGAATTTTATTATAATTGTCTTAAGTTTCGGTGTGTGATAGTTATTGTATGTATTTAGTAACATACTTTGGGAGTTTGTTTCCCCTTAAATTTTTAGTTACAGATGGAGCCTAGTTAAAGGCAGAGCTTGAGCCTAGTTAAAGGCAGAGCTTGAACCTAGTTAAAGGCAGAGTTCAAGTTTTGTCCCTAAATTTTGTGGAAAAGAGGCTTTTTACTTAATTATGCACCTCATTAGTTTTTAAATTTTAATTGGACAAAGACAATTACTATGATAAGAAAATATGTAGGGCTTTTTTTACGTTTAATATGAATGAAGTTCAGGTATGTTTTGTTCTTGAATATGGATATTGTTTCTGTTTTGATCAGACCATGATCAGTAATTAAGTATGCAGGAAAGGATAGTTCATAGATAAATTGAGGAGTATTTACTATTGTATGTAGTGTATGGCATTTTTGTGCTAAAAGAAGTTTGTTTATCTTTCTTCAAGAATGCATTTGTATTCTCATCACTCAGGTCATTTCACAGCTTCGGATCCTGAGTAGGTCAGTAACTGCTGGCTGCAAATTTGACAGAGAAATATGGTCAACAGAACTTTCTCCTGTTCTCAACCTATGGAAGAAGCTTAATCAGGTAGGACTGTACCTAATTTGAAAAGATGACTTTTTTTTTCTGGTAAATACATTAAAATATAGTCTAACAAATTATCTCAAGTGTTGAAACATCAGAAGAGAAAAACTAAATTAAATGCATTTGAGATAGAAAATACAAGGTTAGGTGCATAATTAGCTGTGAAGTCTGTATGTGATACAATAGACAATCACCTTTTTTCTCCATATGGAGGTGAGACTAGACTCAAAACATAAGACTAGCATCCTTTGTGTGTTTCCAAGAAAAATGCTAATGCACTTTAGATTTTTATTTAGTCTCTTCATTTATCTGATATTCACAAGGTAATGTTTAATGATTTCAAATACAATGAAGTATTAATAGTGTTGAAATATGATGTTAGCTTTAAACTGAAGTTCATGAAAATCCCCTCTGCAGTATCCAGTATCACTCCCTTTAAGTTCCTTTGTTAGTCTTGCTTAGTTCAGTTTGTTGGTGTTTTTTAACTTATTTTGTAAAGCTTGGTTTCCACCCATTGAATTCTTATTCCAGGCATACATTTAGATATGATGTGTGTGAATGCAGACACTATGCACGCTTGGGAAGGATCTCTCCCACCTCATGCTAGGTGCCCACTTGAACATTAGGCCATTATTTTGTCTCCTCAATGATCAAGTAATAGATCAAAGATGTTGTGGCCTAAAACTATGTCTGGTACACACCCACACTGTAATGGGAAAAACCTTTCCCTTACTCAAATAACCACATACATAGAAGTGACATGAGGTACATTAGAATATACCATTACATTTTGAAGCATCTCATTGAATTCTCATCTAATCCATGCTAAGTGGGTAGGTCTAGGTTAGATATTAGGAAATTCTTTCCTGAGAGGGTGGTAAGGCTCTGGTACAGGTTTCCCAGAGAGCTAATGGATGCTCCATCCCTGAAATATTCAAAGCCAGGTTAAATGAAAAGCCTGGTCTATGGAAGGTATCGCTGCCTGTTCAGGAGGGCTGGAACTAGATTATCTTTAGGGTCCTTTTCAACCCAACACATTCAAGGATTCCATATTATCTTGAAGTTTCTTTGATTTTCTAAAGGTTTTATGCCAATAGCAGATAATTAAATTAATCTTTTGAATATATCCTTTAGAATAGGATGGCTTTTATCCTTTTATATCTTATGAAAGGATAAAACCTTTTATAGATTTTATTTTTTGTGTGGGGGACATTTTCTTGGGTGTTTCAAAAAAAATTTGAATAATAATATTTTTATCAAAATTAGTTTTCATTATCTGTTAAACCAGTAATTGCTTCCAGCTTTGAAAAAACCTGGACATCTTTAATATTTTACAGACATTGCATGCAGTACTACATTCTCATTCTAGATTGATAGTTCAATGAAGGCATCATCTTTGTTTGCAGAATTTTTAAAGACGTGGTAATTGGAATGAAGAAGATAGTTGAATTGCTGCTTAAGTTAATAATCATAAATTATTTTATTTATGCATGAATGGGCAGAGAATATGAAACTAATACTGTTTCCCATATATGAAGAAGTAAAATTTAAAAAAAAGTATTCCTGAAGTCTGTAAAAAAAAATTTTTCCAGAGGCAAAAAGACTCCCAGAAATTTGTTGATATGTAGACAAAGATTAAGTTGTTTTGAACATTTTTATTCCCATGTTGAGTGTGTAAGTCAAGGATTAATTAAAAAAGGATTATTTTACAAATACCTTGAAAACAGTTGTTGTACATCTATGTACTGAAAATTCTGAAATTCAACAAAGTTTACCATTTGACATAGGTATATCCTGTAGAATTTACATCTCAATGATTGATCATAATCTCACAGTGTGGACATATTTTTCTCTTTGCACTCTTAATGAAACTCCAAAGCCAACTAAACCTGATCCACACAGAAGTGTCGTGAGGAAGTGGTAAGGAAAGGCAGTGAGCAATTCCCTGCAGCTGGGAGAAGGATGCTCCCATTTTCTGACCTCATCTGTTGTTTAGGAAGTTTTGCTGCCTTCCAGGGGCTCAGCTGTGGGACGTTGTGGAAAGTCTGCTGAGGTTAGTCTGGCCCTCAGACTATGACCCCTTGGAGCTTCATATGCTCCCCACTTCCCCTGGCACTTGACTGGAGTCTATGTGGATAAGCTGCAACGGGTCATACGCTTGGATGGAGACTGGATACAGGTCTGGGCAACCTGCTGTAGCTTTGAACACCTGGCAATCTCCAGAGATTCCTTCCAACCTTCAGCTGTTTTGTGGTTCTGTGAATAGGAGTTATTTTTGTTCAGTTTTCAGAGCCTATAACATTCTTTGTGGCGAAACAGCAAAAATGGCAGATATGCTTTGGAAATGTTAGTTTTTTTTCAGTTCAGACATTTCTGAATGGGATATGATTCTTCTATATTAATAGGGTAGCAAGGACTTACATGTTGTTGCTTTTTCAGAAATATTTCTGGTAATTTTCAGGGCTTCATTTTTTCTCTCAGATCATACATGATGCAAAACCCTGTTAATTGTTGCTGCCAATTATTCAGATATCCTGAAACTGTGGAACTGGGAGGTTTATTATTCATTATCTATCTATAAGAACAGAATCATGGCAGTTGCCTCTCCTTCATCCACTGATTATTAGTCTGGCCAGAATTCAGACTCTGAAATTTTTAATTGAATTTTATTTAAATTAAATAGATACTTAAAATGTGCTTCAAATTATTGTGCATCTGTGTTGAAATTAGAAAAGCAAAGCCATTCTGAACTAATGCAGAATGTTATGACCTTTTCACCTATATTAGCCTCATTTGAAAACATACATATTAACTCTTGTGATTGAAAACATCCTTGTAATGAATACTGTCCTAAAACTGCTTTTACAGTGTTTTGCAGCATGATTTAATAACAGCTTGACACTTACCAAATTAATTAAACTCTCATGAACCTGCCACTTAGTTTGAAGTCCAATTCCTGGCACTGTGCAGAACAGTGCCCAAGATTCACACCACGTGCCTGATACCTCATTAGCTATCTCAGCTTTAAAAAAACAACAGGGTCTTTTCCATGAAGGAAAATCAGTGAAACAGAAATATAAGGTCATTCTTTATTTTATTTTCAATGATGAAAACCATGTGAAAAACAGTGAGAGGCTAATATCTAAAAAAATAAGCAGAGAGTCTCGAAGGAGGAGGCAAACCAGGTACATCAAAAGGGCAATGGAGATTTCTAAAACCCATCACCACCACCACCAAAATTGCATTTTGAATCAAATACAGAACTAGTAAAGGTATATGAGTTTATTTTCATTGCATTTGTTACATTTCTGAGGAGGCAGTTTTCAGAACATACTGGAGTTTGCAAAAGCTTGCATTTAAGAAGGTAACAAAGTAAAGCTCTGGGACAGTTTAGGTGAGACTTTATGAAGTCTTATACTAAGATAGCAACACATACAGAACTGAAAGAGGGAAAATTATCAACATCTGAAAATACACCTGATTAATATTGGTAGCAAAATACAGTATTTAATATTAAAGATTAGAATCTACCTTCAGTTTTTATGATTAGGAAAAACACCCAGTACTTCAGCAGTTCTTCGTCTGAATTCCCAAGCAGGTCATGAGCATACACATATTTTAAAAGCTGATGTGAGTTATATACATAATGGATTTTAAGAGAATGTAATAGGACATTAAATGTATAAGATGATATTGGTATTCATGTTTAATTTTCCTATGGAAATGACAGATGGGTTGTTTCAACAAATTCTCAAGGGAAAACACTAGAAAGAGTGATGAAATGAATCTGAAATTCATAGGAGACTCTTATTGTAAAGGACAACATTGAGGAACTTAGAGGACTTCTTTTTCAACAAGCCTTTGTGAATTATGAGTGTGTCAAAGATTGAGCAAAGCCTCCAAGGTGGAATGTCTTGGGTTTTCTTTATTTTGTGCAATTAAACACGTCAATAAGAAATTATCAGCTAGTTTATGCTAGTTTTGTATTACAATGAACATTTCCTCAGCAAAAATATGATCTCAGAAAAACTGATGTGAAACTGGTACTGTGATTTTTGAATGCATGCAAAGAAAAAATGCAAAGCACAACAATTGTAAATACTACATGCTTTGGCACTTTGATCAGTAACTTTCTTGTATACCTTTTTAACAGTGGAAAACTTTATCCTTAGTTTTTTTGTTGGTAAGTCATAAGCCAAAGTATTGCTCATTCATTTAGCTTTTCTCTTATTTTAGCTTGGTAGCTGAGTGGAATATGAGCTTGAAATTAAAAATGTAAATATTCTGAGAAATACATAGTGCCTGGGAAGATTATAGAGGTAAATATCCTGTGGCCTCTGAAAAGCAAGTTGCCATGTGACAATTCAGAAATTTATTTAACCTGAAAAATAATCAAAACTTGTTATTTTAAAAAACATATTTTAGAGAAAATAAAATCTGATTTTATCTTTCCTAAATTACTAGAAATTGAAATAGCAAAACATTTTTTCCCATAGGCTAGGGTTTACTTTTTGCATTTGTGCCTTATAGAATTTTCTAAAAGGTTTTTAATTTTATAACTGGAATTCTTTGCAGCATCTTGCCACATTACAGTTTGGTAGTTTCCAAACACATGCAAAAATATATTTATGTAATAAGTTGCATATGAATTAACGTTTGAAAAATTGCACCATCTCTTGAAATTATTGAATAAATTTGGGTTTTCAGTGGCTTTAATGGAAGGGAAGTAAGTAGTAAAAAGGCAATGTAAGAGCAGCAGTACTTCTCAGAGTCTAAGTTACTCAAGATTTACACATAAAATGATGTTTATCTTGTATTTATAGTATTTAATTCAATTCCATGTTGAACTAGTCTCAGGAAGCAAGTTTACAGTACCTAGTAAAATCTGGCAGCATAGTTTACAGTACCTAGTAAAATCTTGTTGTGCTGAGTACGCTACTGCTTTTTATATTAACACATTACACTAATACTAAAAGCAATGACTCAGCTAAGTGAAGATTTTTCAGCAATTCAAGAACTTTTGAAGTAACTGGGTAGACAGACTTGTTTCAGAAGAGTGCTGCCTTTATTGAACATGTCACAGACAGTACTGAAAGTATCACTATAGTTATAATTCAGTGTCAGAAAAGGGATGATATCGCTACTATTCAAAGCTAACAAGGTCATATGAAGTATCACAAATTAAATAAATTATATGTTGCACAACACCATAGTCTCCCTGAGTTTATTAACTGGATATCCCACGTTTTTTCTTAGAATTCTAACCTGATCCACCAGAAGGTGTCTCCTCCTGCAGAACAACAAGGATCTCCAATCTTATCATTCATTACCCTGGAACAGTTCAATGCCATTCGCCTTGTGCAGAGCATCCATCAGTCACTTGCTTCTTTAAGTAAAGTCATCAGAGGCACCTCACTGCTCAGTTCTGAAGTACAAAGGCTAGCAAGTGCTCTGTTAAACCAGAAGGTAAGTAATTTTGTAATGAATATACATTATAATAAGCATTGAAAAAGCCCAAGAAAACTGAACTAATAGTCATTTTCATGTGCTAAATTTTTTTATTGATAACGACTCTAAAATGGAGTTCTTTTAAACATAGAAACTCTAAAACAAAACCCGATTTTCTGTAAAATTTTTCAGAAGTATTTGCAGAATCTTCTGAATGTATTACTTTCTTATCAAGCTTTCTCTAAAAGACAAATCCAATAAATTTAGAAGTTGTGGAATACTATTTCAATTTCAAATACCAAGTCATGCTAGATAAGTCAAATACATTAGCCAGTAGAATATGTAAATGTGTCCCCTTACTTAGTTTTTATTTTTTCTTAAAATTTAATTTGTAATAATAGTTCTCTTTGCATTTATTCAGTATGGAGTATTGCCATACCTCACCAGAAAAGCTGTGCCTGTCATACCAACCTATCATCTCACCTTATATTCTTGAGATAGAAGAAATCAGTCAGAATTATATGTACTTTCTCCATCTTTTTTGGCATCACACTGGGCATGTTTATAAACTGGTACAATTAGTGACAGCAAATTTACATGCTCTATCATTAATATCTAGATAATTGAGTTAAAAGGTAGTCAAACATTGATGTGACATGAAACTCTGGTTTTGTTTTGCCTCCAGCAGCTGATAAATTCTGTCAATGCTAATGCATAGATAATGAGATTGCTTCTGCAATGAACAATAATTCCTATTAACATCCTGTTTATCTTCATGTGACAAACAAGTACTGTTGAAAAGATGATTGTTATGCATTTATTGATAAATCAAATTCTAATCAAAACAATAATTAAATTTGTTGTCATTTCAGATTCACAAGACAGCATTTGTTAGCAAAATTGCTGTACGGTCAGACTAAATTAAGTTTTCTTGTTAGCAATCTCATTGCCTTTTAAAACATGTTTTGACTATGTGGTAGAAACTGGCACTAAGTCCAAGTCATAGTGAATGGAAGGGCTATGTGTAATGGCCATTCTTTAGCTCTTACAGTTATATTTATTGTTACTGAGCAAGAGAGCATGGCTTGTGTGCTTTAGCTGCGCTCTTCTGTTGGAACTGGCAGGAGCTGTGAAGCTTATCAGTGCCTCAAAAAGTTTCTTAAAAATTCTGTGCATTTTAACCTCTCACAAGCATCAGTTCAGTGCTTCCCGATGTGTTGGCCAGTGCTTCTGTCATTTCATCTGCTTACCTACCCACTTTCCTTGACATGGATCACTTCATTGGATTGTGACCATATAGCAGTTTTTTCAGCAGCCTTCCAGAGAGGCTAATGCCACATTCATGGCATTGCAGCTAAACCTCACTCAATTTGTCATCCTAAAATGATTTTCTTCATGTGTTTTCTATACACTCTTCTTGTTTAGTGTTTTCATGTTTTATGTAGTAAAGGATTATTTTTCAGAAGCTATATTTTAAACCCACTAGGATTGTAGCTCTTTTAAGATTATAGCACCTAAAGAAACTGCTGGATTATGAATAGGAATGTAAAATTCAATAAATGTATGACTTGTAAAGGTTCAGCAATGTGCTGTATTTATGTAAAATTGGTATGTTAGCCCCATACTATCTACTGTGAAGAAAATTAACTCCACCCCAGCCAAAAAGAGCATAAGCACATCTGAGATACACTTGCATAATAACAATTAGCTAAGCAATTTCTTTAAAGTAATTTAGACTGATATACTAACAGCATTAGGCAAATGCCTTGTAAGTGATAGATTGATGAGCTGCTTGTAAATGCATATCTAGTAGAAGAGGCTGCGAAAATGCAAGGTCTCAAATAAAAAATAATTTTTAAAAAATCCTAATTAGGAAAAACCCCATGCAGTTAACTGTCCTTTATTAATTGTGTTCTATGTATTCTAGTTTATTGAATTAATTTTTAATTAGTGTCCTTGAATCTAGTTATGTTTTGGTTTTTATCTATAAAAGGTAAATACAGAGTATTTACTTTGGAAGACACCTTTTTTTGCAAACTTCTGGGATCAGATTTTGAATACCTGTTCAATACATATTCTATTAGAATGGGAACTTCCTGGAAAATGCAGCTGTAAATATTAAACAGTATAAACTGTTGATTCTGCTTAGCATCTTCAGTAGTGTACAATATTCCACAGGTACTGATTTACATTAATTCTCTTTCTTATAAGTAGGAGAATCTTTCAGTCACTTTCAGTGTGCTTTAGATTCCTGTGGAGTAGGTAAAATTAGTGTTTCTATCCTTATAAGGATGAAATTTAACAGAGGCCCTTTTAAGCCTTTCTTTTTGAAGTCAATGAAAATTTTATATGGGGAAGTCTTGCAGAACTTTTTTTCTCAGGTGTTGCTCTGCAAAAGCTGTAAGATGATGAGAAAATAATCATGCAGAGGAATTGTACCAGATTCTCTTCATCAAGAGCCACACAACTGCATTTTGAAGGCTGAGGAGGCTACAGCGCAGGAGTGGGAAACTGCCTGCAGTTGAAAGATGACATTGTGACTTCCCAAGACATAATGCTCTTAGGCTTTTTGGAAATATTTATGGAACCAACTGATGTTTCCTTATTGAATAGCAGATGTTCTTGCAAGTTCTCCATTAACACTGTGGCTGGGTCACACAAAGAATTAGCAGGAAAACCGACTTTCTGTTTGAGGTTGTATGTTCTTGATCATTATATTGCTGGTGTTGCCTTTCTTTTTGTAGATATATTTGATCTCCAGGTTATTTATTTTTATTCAGGTTGCTAACTTAAAATGAAATCACAGTTGATTTGATACTTTCAGTGTATATGTTTTTATTTCAGTGTCCTGTCACATGGCAAAGCAAGTGGGAAGGTCCAGAAGATCCTTTGCAATATCTTAGAAGTCTTGTAGCTCGAGCACTTGCTATACAGGTAATTTTAAAGAGTCATTTTTTACTCAGTGTGCTGGTATTCAGTGACACAGTATATTATGTAAATTCCAATACAGTAGACCTTTACAAACACAGGTCCAAAAGGATTTCAGATGTGTGAAAAGGTATATAAAAATCTAAAGATCAAGGAATAATGTGATAATAGTGTTAGTTACTTCACAAGAAGTTTACGTCTTAGTCATTAGCCTTTATGGTGAGCTGTAGGGGAAAAAGACTTTTTTTACCCAGGTGACACTTTACATTTAAGTCAAGACTCGCTCTTTAATCTGGTAGGGAGGTGCCCATCAAGACATAAGTGAAGCATTTCTGATAAAAGTAATGTAGAAATTCATAGCTGTCTAGTCTTGGAAGAAATTAATGAAAAGATCTGCATTCTCAAAGTTTTAAAGGGGACATAAGAGAAGGTGTCTATCCACATTGTGACAGTAAAGAGGTTAATTTTTAGTTCAGATAAATCTATATATACTTTGATTGACAGAAGTGGTGTATTTAAGGTAATACAAAGACAAATAAAAGTAATTTATCTAAATTAATTAGTATTTAAGGAAACAGATTCCTTATCTGTGTTGGATACATAGAGAGAAAACTGTGAGAACCTGAAAGAGAGGAAGACTACTTTAGAAAGGACAGATCTTTGTTGCCTCCAGGCAAGAAGTAGAAAGCTGTTGGTTTTGATCTTGATTAACACATCTTGTCCAATGGGATACCAAGTTTTTTGTCAACATTTATGTTGACTGTCAGATTCAGAAGAAAGATTTGAGTGCCATGTGTCTTCTAGGCATTTCTTTTTCTAAAGAAACTGTCAAATAAATGTCTCTGAAGTAATAATAAGATTCTTGTTATGCAAACAGTTTCTTTTGGCTAATACTTATTTTTTCTTTATCCTTTCCTTCTAAAAAAGTTTAAAGTACAAAACAGAAAAAAATATAAATATGTATAGCAACAAGTGATAATGCATGTTCAGATGTTAATTTGTCATATAACTGGAGTTCAAGTTAGTCCCATCTCTCTTTTTTCTGACTATTATAGCCTTTAGTATTAAAAAAACCATCATTTGTGGTGATTCAGTGTGTTTGTAAGCTTCAAGAGTACATTACTGTTTGCAACTTCTACTTTCATTTGGTTGTGACCAAACTGCATGCAATTTTCCTTAAAAATATGATTTATTTTTAGTGGAAGTCTGAGATTAGAGTTTGAACTTCTGTGTGGAGTGCACCTCCCATACAAAGTCATAATGCAGAGGTAACAGGATGAAATTAGTGTTAATAGTAACAGATGATTTTCAACCAAGCATATTCCAGAAGTTTTTATTTCCACATAGTACTCCAGTCAGTTATTGACTAATGTGTTGCATTATATTTGCTGCATTACCATGATAGTAATCTTCCTTTCTCATTTGTCAAACTACTGACAAAATGGTACATTTGGATTAGTCATTTTTATGAAAGCTACTGTGAAGGACTCATTTATAGTTTTTAACAGTTATTTATTGTAAGAGAGAGAAAGATTATTAAGCCACAGCTTTGCAGTAGATACTTGATTGTGTCCATAAGCAGTAAATGATGTTAAATTTTTATTAGTGATAATAGCTACTGGTTGTCTCATTTTATTTCTTTAATGTCAAATATGTAATATAGTTGTGTTTGGAGAAATTCTTAATAATGAAGTATGAGGCTGTTTTGCATCTCAAACTTCTAGTCAAATCACATCCAAAATACAGTGTCTGTATTTCTATATTGTACATTATTATAAAAATGTTGATTATTTCTAGTTAGGCATTTCAGTTGAATCATCTTTTTCCTTAAATGTGATTCCAAATCCTGATTGTGCCCATTACACCTTCCTGATTAGTCTTGATCATTTTTTAATTATCTTTTCATTATTGATTTTATAAATGTAATTAATCAGTAGTTAATTCTAGGTTTAGTACTCAGAAACTCAATAAGGGCTTCAATAAAGATATCTCATAACTCTGAAAATTATCTTCTGATTTGTATTTCAACAAATGCCATATTTTGGATTAGTTTTATATGACCAACTTTTTAAGTTTTTTTTAGTTACTTTTATGTCCCTCTGTTTCATTGACTGTAAGATATTGACTTACACTTTACTGTTTGACAAAGGTTTGATTTAGGCATTTTTAAGATGAAGAAGGAGACATTGAAAGATCGAAGTTGTACTAAAGGATTACATTTACTAAGGATGGAGTAAGTCTCTGCCTAGGCTATTAGTTAAAGGCTGCCTTGTCAAGTGGTTTGCTGCCAGTGCAGGAAACAATAAAAGCAACTGCAGCAAGCATTTAATGGGGATGGGGAGGAACACAAAATATAGGCCAGATGGTAAAATATTTATAGCAGAATTTATAGAAGTGTAAAGATGTTCTGAGAGCATTACACAACAACAGGCAGAAAAACAACAGGTGTTGCAATTTTTAGGTCTGAATTTACTCAATAAAAAGCAAAATTAAAAAACCAAAAAAAAAACAAACCCAAAAAAACCCCTGCCTAATGAAAGTGTGAAGAAATTTGTATATGCAAAATGCAGTAGAGCCATGTGTTGCTGTGTTATGGTGACAGACCTGATGTAAATAGGTGATTTCTTTCCAGGTGAAAGTTCTGATATTTGGATGGTAGCTTTTGCTTTAAATTGAAGCAGAAGTTATATATTGAACATTCTTCTAAGATGGAGTTCTGAATACTTCAATTAGCAGTGGTGTCATTGAACTTTATAATACTGTGCTTCAACTTGTCTGTCTATAGTGATATATTTGCTACCAACATTAAGATATGAAGTGTATGAATCATCAGTGGTCATTGTATAAGTTTTAATTTTTGGTCCTTTTACTGTTAGTTTCCTCATGATGGCACCCTAAATGTTTTCTGTGGTTTCCCTCTCCTGTGGTTCATGATCATAGCTCAGCAATAAAGCACATCAGCCTATAGTGGTATTAAATGCATCCCAGTCTCTAGATAAGTGTCTTCTCATGGCTGTGGATACAGCAAGAGAGAAAGAGAGAGAGCAGACTCAGAACTGCAGCTACCAAGAGGCAAAACAGCAGCCCAGGCAAATGTCAGCTGAATAGCAACCTTAAAAATTATTTCAGGTCAACAAATTGGAAATTGATTTTTGTTTCCACTAGAACTAAATAAAGAGCTTAAATTCTCCTTTTCAAAAAGGAATCCCAAACTCTTCTTATTCCAAGAAGACCTTATATTTCATTCTTTTGGACTCAGCTGATTTTATGTCATTTACAAAAACAGTTCTTCCTTTGGATGACTGTTGAGTTAGAAAGCTGCTAGGTATCTTGCAGTGTACATTCTGACCTCAGAATCATAAGCACCAGTTTCAGAGTTCTAATCAGGGAAATGTTTATGAATACTGAAAATTTTTAGTTGCATAATTTATGAAAGGTTTTGTTGAAATTGTGCATTCATCTAAAAAGTACTCCTAGTATATAAAGAAGTTAAATTTTATATTTTTTCAAGAGACTTATGTTTTTCTGAGATGTTGTTCTCTTGTCCCTTTCCATCCTGAGTAAAATCTAACATAGTAATATTTAACTTCAATACCAGTTTGATCACCTAGTATAAGATTTTTACTATTTTAATGGTCTTCTACTGTTTAAGGAAGAATGACTTTGTTCCTGTTTTGGAACCCTAATCCTCTGTTTCAAGAATTAGGTCTCCAGAAAGGTGGATTGGATGCCCAAGGTAAATGAGGTTTGAACTCTTGGAAATGGCTTGCTGAATGTACTATAAAACCTTCTGGGAATAGGAACCCCAGGATTTCTCCTTCACACCCCAGGCATCGAGGCAGAGATATTAAATATTCAGTCACTGATAACAGGCAGAAAGGCTGCTTTTAGAAAACCAAGGGAATCAAATCCTCTCAATTTTCACCAGGTTAAAGAACTCACGTAATAAATCTTGTACAAATCCAGAATAGTCATGCTCAGTCCTGCTATTCATCCACTTGGGCACTCCATAATAAGGCCTATCCCAGCCCAAGTAATCACACTTAGTTTTCAGAGTGTTTTCTAATACACAGCCTTAGCAGAGTTTGCAGCAGGGACAATAGCTTAATGGTTTGTATTTTGCTGTTTTAGGAGAGGCTGATTCAGATGGATTCATTTGGCTGGTTCCCCACCTTGTCATTGTTCCTCTCATGACTCTCTATTTGAAGAGCTGTTACCTAGGTATCTGTACAGTGCAGAATACTCCAGATTCAGTATTCTAATATTGAAGCAAAAAATTCATAAAAGTAATGTGTTTTAAATCCATCCATTCCATTATTTTACTTCAAATTTCCACATTATTCTGAAGAATTAGCATTTTTCTGCTGTTTTTCTTGGCTTCTCTTTAGCTGTCATGAATATCAAAACAAAAATACAACTGCAGCCAAACATTATCTGCTAAGGAGCTGATCTTCAACTGGCTTCCTCAGTTCTCATCATGTTGCAAAATGATTTTACTTTGTTCCAAATTTATCAGCCAGGATATGTCTTTTAAGACCTTATATCTAATTGATAACTGCTTGGTAAAAATTGGAAATTTGCAAGTACTACTAAAAATATGTTTTGTTTGTCTCTAATAGGCAAATTTGAAGTTCTTACCAGCTGTTTTATCATGTCCCTTCTAATCACTGTCTCACTTAGATTGCATTGATTAAGTAATGGCTGATATAGAGCAGTAGTGCTTTGTAAAAATGCACCATCCAAACAAGGGACCAAACAGAATGTGAGATAAAAGTTTTTGACATGGATGGGTAATAGGAGTTGTCCATTGAAATAAGATCTAATATCCAAGGAAATTAAAGCAGAAGCTGAAGCATTTTTTGTACTCTTACAGAAAGCTGTGTTCACGCATTGATGCAATTTCCCCTCCAGGCCCTTCACCATATTTGCAGCCCTCCTTGGGACACTCTCTAATAACATAATATCTTTCATATATTGTGATGCCCAAAGTTAAATATAACTCTTTTTTCTGTAGTGAAATGTTTGTTTTCCTCCAAAATACAGTAGGTTTTAAATCTGCAGACTATGTTATTTCAAAGGTAAATAATTTTGGTTGCCAATGAGCTGTACTTATCTCAAGTTTTGGAAAAGCATGCCTTTTGCACAAAAAAAGAGTTACACAAAAAACTGGAAAAACAGTTTTTAAAAAGCAGCATTGGAAAAGGGAAAATATCACTACCTGCATTTCCTTTGGTTTCATTGTGAGCTGTTGAAGCTTATTCCCAGTGAGTGTTAGGTGCTCTGTTAAACTGAGGCATCCACAAGTTATGGGCATTTTAATAAACATCAGGCTTAACTGTTGAGAAAAGTAATTTGTTTCAACAGAATTCAGCAGCTGCTCATTAAACTCTTGAAATTCTAGGCATGTTTTGTGAGAATGGCTGTTCTGTTGAAATTATGAAATACTACCTTGTAACTAGAAGTTTGAGCAGTACCCCTTATCATACTGCTAACCAATTATTCAGCTCTTTGATTATAAAATATTTATTGCAGGAGATAATTACTCATAAAATGACTTTTTGTAAGTGTTGAATAAAAGAAGACAAACCCAGATCATTGTCTCTACAGATTATTATGTATGAAATTACAATATTTTAAAGAAAATTATCTTTCTTTCCTAACCTAGGTTTAAATTAAAAAAACTAGATTTAGTATTCTGTATTTCTTCTATGAATGCAAGATAGTATTTATATACTTAGAAAATTACAAAATGCTGTGCTATATATTGTAGAAGATGCAAAGCTGTAGTAGATATCCTTTATTTAAACTAAAAAAGCAATGATCATTTATTGATTTTTCTCTTTAAGCTACAAGATACATTTTCACAATACAGGAAGAAAGCTGAAAAGATGCAATGATAAAATATTAATCAATTTTATGCATTTAATCTGTCAAAATTAAAAGTTTAGATTGCTCTGTTTCTAATAATTTGTTTTTCACTGTATCTCTTTTATCATGGACAGAGCTGTCTGCAAAAGAGAAAGCAGAGTAAAATGGATAGTCTTGTCTGACAAAAGCTCAAGCAAAAAAGGTTAATTTTAGTACAAGTGGTAGAAAACTATGTTATTATCATTCACATATGAAAATGAGTCCTTATGTTATTCTGTCAAAAACTGGTAATTTTAAATTCCATCCATTAATAAATGAGAAGGCTGCAGCTCATGCTAATGCACCAATTTGTAGGTTCATCCCATCAATCTGCTTTGCTTTTTTAAGACAACTTAGAATTAGAGAAAGCTCATGGCCAGCCTCTCACCCAGCCAGCACCCCCACATCCTTCTCAGGAGGGCTGCACTCCATCTGCTCATCCCCAGCCTGTGCTGGTACCAGGGGGTGCCATGACCCAGGTGCAGCACCTTGTAGCTGGTCTTGTTAAACCTCAAGAGATTCCAAGGGCCCCACTCCTCAAGCCTGGCTGGGTCCCTCTGGGTGGCATCCTGTCCTTCAGTTGATGAGGGTACACCTGATCCCTTTATCTATGTCATTAATGAAGATATTAAGTAGTACTGGTTCCAGTATGGACCCCTGGGGGCACACCTCTTGTCACTGATGTTCACTGAGACTCTGGTAATCGATCAACACCCTCTGGATGTGACCATCCAACCAATTTCTTATCAGTCTACCTATCAAATCCATCTCTCTCTGGCTGAAAGAGAGGGATGTTGTGAGGGACCATTTCAAAGGCTTTACAGATATGAGCCAGATAGATGGCTCATAAATCCCAATATGTAGCCCTTCCCTTGCTCAGTGCTATAGTCACTCCATATAAAAGGCCACTGGGTTGGTTAGGTGGGACTTGTCCTTGGTTACAGTAACTTGCTGTTCTGATCACCACTACACTGACAGAAATATTGTATCTACTAAAAGTAAGTAATCTATTCAAAATCCATTGTTATTGTTTTATTTGTAATTCTGATTTCATAGTTAGAAGTTCATCCATAGAAATAAATTATGTGGAATATGTAGAAATAAATTAGCTTTGTAACAAAAAGGTAGTGTGATAGTGGCTCTTTTTTAACCTCTAGATGGTTTGCTGGGAACTGGGTTGGTGTAGCAGTTTGCAAAATATTTTATCTCCTGTTTTGAGATTTGAATAGGTCAAAATCAATGGTAACATGCTGTAACTATTTCTCAAATATCATTTGCAGATATGTATTAAAAAATAAGCTCATTTTTTATTAGAAGCAGATTTCCATTTCACAAGCAAGCATCATCCCTAATTAGAAATCTTTTCTTTGGGGGAAGGCAGAAATGTAACCTCATCTTGACCTATCTTTCTCTCTTTGAAGGAGATGCCATATTACTGAATTTGAAATTACAACAGTTTCATATTGTATCCATTTGTTAATATATAAAAAATATTTAAAATTTTGGAGCCTTTTAAGTTTCAAGGCTGTCAATTCAAATTTCATTTGTGAAGGAAAAGAGTCATAAGAATAATTCTTGACTAAACCCTTCTTTATCTGTTGAGTGTGCAGTAGTTTTACTCTTGGGAATTCACAGTCAAATAAAGCAATCAGAGCAGGATGAAAGTGCACTCAGCAATTCTGTAAACAGACATGACTGAATTTTAAAACTGAAGTCAACAGAAAGGCATTCAGATTTGGGGTTTTGTTCATTTTGTTGTTTGGTTTTTGCTTAGTAGAGTTCTTTTTGGTGTAGTCTTTGTCTCTAAATGTTCAGCAAGGTATATAATTGAAGAAAAAAGAAACCAAACCTTGAATCAAAGTAGAAGAGTTGTTAAGAGTGATGGGAAGCTTAGATCCCTATTTAAGGTGTGTAAGTGATGCTTAAAGGCAAGAAGGATAAATGCCCTCCTGCTCTATAATGTTTCCCAGTGTGTTCAACTGAGTCCTATAAATTAGAATGTGTGCCCCCATATGAAGGAGAGTATGCAAAAGCATATTGATATATTTGTAGTGGTAAATCCACACAGTCACTCTGAACTAAGAGAGTTATGATCCAGTGAGAAATCTGTTCTCTACATCTGAACTCGAATTTCAAAATTCCTGTCAGGTTTATACTATTTCACAGTATTGTGTGTGCTTTTCCTTATACACACAGTGTGTTTTCTTATACGTTTTCTATAATTAACATTTTCAGTGTTATTTCTAATATTTCATTATCCCATGCAATAAATTAAGCAATTGAAATTACTTATATATCAGGCAAAAGGCAGTAAATAATTTAGAACTAAACCAAATACTGTTCATTCTTCAGATATGCAGATTGCAAAGCTATGAAAAAGATTTACTCTGTCATGTATTCATGTATTTTGTCACACTGAGAAAGAGCACTGATTTAGATATATCAACAGAAGAATCCATCAAATAAGGAACACATTAAGATATTACTAGAATAATAAAACTGAAATCAATGTGTGAATTCAAAGATACCATAGAAATGCAAAATTCCTAATGACCTTACTAAGGGTTAAAGGCAGTTATTAATTCTTCTACACTTTTGAGGCCACATCTGAAACACTTGTCTAGTTTTCAACTTCTAAATTAAGAAACATTACCCATATTGTCCAGAGATGTTTGTGGAAATATATGATTTGTGGAGGTATCTTTGGAGATACACAGAACTACAGTAGACTGTGCCCTGAGCAAGCTAAATTGGTTTTGAATTTGGAGCTACTCTGAATTGCAATTGGATTGGATGCCAAAATGTTTAAGTTTATGAATAAATTATTTCTATAATGGAAGTAATTTAAAAACTAAATCCGTTATAGCTAAATAAAAAGAAAACAAAATTTAATTTTAAAATATAACAAAAAAAAGTGTGGTGTGTAACAAATGGTGCAATATTTTTTCCTTAAATTGCTCCCTAATGTATGTTTTTCTGGCTTCCTGAGAACAGGTGTGAATGAAGTTTTATGCCATGCTAATGCTCTTCAGCATTCTCTTAGCTTTCTCATGTGACAGGACATCTGAAAGAGACCTACAGCCTTTATGATGAGCTGTTCATTTGGAATTGGCCATAACAAGCGAAATTTGCTTTTGGGTTTAACAAAAGGTTTTATGAGCTTCAGAGAGCTTATATGCTGCACTTGAGGTACATTTATGCTAACTGCCTTAGCTTTACAATGTAGGAGCAAACAACAATCCATACTAGCTTACTGCATCAATTAAAAAAAACCAAACAACTTAATTATATTCTGCATCTACACAAAGTTGTTCTTTTTTGAACAAACTATTTGCTAATCTGAGCAGTGTTGGAGTGTTCTGTTTAATGGAGTGTAAGCAGTGTGAGCCAGCATGATGTGCCAGGATGCCACATCACAGACTATCCATGACATCATTTACTTCCTTTGTTTAAATGGAGTTGCACCAGCCACTGTTTCCATTCAGTAATCTCTTTTTCTCATGTAAAAAACCCAGATTTGCGTCTTTGCCTTTTAATTGTGGTACCTTCTAGGCATTTTGGGATATGGGCCCCACAGAGTTAAGCAATTTTTGGTTAGATTGCTTTAGTCTGTTTGATTAACATTTTTACTTATCTGAGAGTTAGGTTAAGCCTCAATAGTTACTAATATAGTAGAGTTCTGTGACACAGGCATGGGTGAGAGATTTTCTCCGCATTTTGACAGCCTTAAGAGAGGATGTTAACAAAAAATAAATGACTGGTAAACAAGAATTAAAAAAATGGAGAGAGACTGGTGACTGCTATTCAAGGGGTCATTGTTTCAGTAGAGGAACAAGGAGTGTGAGGGAGATGCTAATGGAAAATCTGTATTTCGTGGAGTGTTACCAGGGAAAACGAGCCATGGCAAAGTATAAGCAGTTCTCTGTTGGCTCTCTTCATTGTAATATAGCCTTTGAGCTGGTACTGTAAAACAAATTACTACAGTGCATCCCATCATTATGAGTGGCTATTATATTGAGTATTCTGTATCCCTGTTCAGTCACATCAGCACCATCACAGTATAGATTTCAGCATCCCTGCTCCAGAGCTCTGAAAAGGATTTATATCTGATGTAGTCCTGACTTTGTCCAGGTGTTATTGTAGACAGTCTATTATCTACAAATGAATATTGTATGCCACTGTTTTCTGTCCTCTGCAACTTATTTTTGGAGATGGGGAGTTGATTCCACCAAGGAATAGTTCCAGTTCTTAGGCTTCCTTACCCAGTTATACACTTGCTGTGTAATTGCAAATATAATCTAGTGCTTGGTGACTGATGTACTTGGGAAAGAAGAGACTAGAAGGCATGAAACATAGGAGTCTTGCCTAATTGATTCTGTGTTTAGTGGTTATACAGGAAATATCTGGAAGTAGGTATTTTTGGCATATGTCAATCATGAACTTGTAGGAATGTTGTTGCAGTTCCTATGCATCCTTCTGGTATCCATATTAAATGTTGGAAACAGAAATTCAGGGGAAGTTAAGTTCCTGTTTTGATAAAAGATGAACTAATATAGTAACCAGAATGAGATCACATCTGCTTATTTTTCTGTCAGCTGTACCTTACTGTGTATCTGCCTCTAGCACGTGGTTAGCCAGCATGCTGATGCTAAGGGACCTAGAACATTCATGCTGTAACACTGTGCTGTTATTGCTCGGACTTCCTCAACAAACAGGGGGGCTCTGAGGTGGGGAAAACTGAAATAAAGCTTTAATAGTATTTGGTTTAAAGCAGTAGCCAGTGGTTTTGGTCTAAGGAAAGGAAAGGAAAGGAAAGGAAAGGAAAGGAAAGGAAAGGAAAGGAAAGGAAAGGAAAGGAAAGGAAAGGAAAGGAAAGGAAAGGAAAGGAAAGGAAAGGAAAGGAAAGGAAAGGAAAGGAAAGGAAAGGAAAGGAAAGGAAAGGAAAGGGCAAAAGGGAAAAGAGAAAAGAAAAAGGAAAAAAAATCAAACCAAACATAAACTCCAAATTAAATTACTCTGTTACTTATCATTTGTAAGTATGGGCCAACACCTTATCATATATCTGAAATACTGCAATATTCACACATTCATTTCATAAAGGATAGCTCCCTCAAGAATAATGGCCCAAGGATTTCACATACAAAGAATTACCACAAGGGAGTGAATTGTTGTATACCTGTTGTTCCTCAAAACCCTAGGCATTACCCCCTCTGGGCTCAGTGCCTGCAAAAATCCATCTGTTTCATTTCTTTGAGCTGTAATACTGTCATTCCTGC
Organism: Molothrus ater; assembly: GCF_012460135.2. Classification (NCBI taxonomy): domain Eukaryota; kingdom Metazoa; phylum Chordata; class Aves; order Passeriformes; family Icteridae; genus Molothrus; species Molothrus ater. The sequence continues at coordinate 75,775,402 of NC_050479.2, read as the reverse complement.
TGGTGTTTATCACTGAATGCCTGCACTTTGGAGCACACCTGTAGAACAGCTGCTGCACTGTGAGGAAAATGAGATTGTAGCATAACTGCTTGTTTGACCTTGGCTCAGTCTAAACTCCAGTTAACTGAGTACTTACTCCCCTAGCAGTGCTACTCACCATCATTTACTCTCAGACTTAGCCAAAGTTCTGCATATTTTTCCCTAGTAATGTGGAAAACTTCTAAAACTTGTAGAAAACCAGAATTGTACTGTATGGCTCCTAGCTATGAATATGCGTGTAACACTGAATGCAATTTTCCATCTAGGCACACAAATGAAATCACTTCTGTGGTGATTTATATGATTTTCTTTTTCTGCATAAGTTCTCTTTGGGGACCACAGCAATAGAAAAATGCAGTAGAAGAATATACATTTGGAATGAATTAAAACTGGTGAAGGAAGAGTATTTCCTTCATTTTAAAGGAGTTCTGTGATCCTAAAGCTGTATAAATAATAATGTGAAAATCTGGCAGCCTCCTTATTCATTCCACTGTTCAATGAGGCTCTCAATTTGCTTTGGGATTATAGATGATAAGGAGGACTTCTCTCTGAAGGTGGAGTAGATGTTTATTGGATGTTAAAATGCATGAAAAAATATTATTTGAACTACCTGAGACCATGCTAATAGATTTGTTTTTGTAAGGGGAAAAAAATGAAGAGAAAATGTTTTTATTATAGCAAACAGAACGCCACATTAATGGAAGTTTTTAAATACCCTCCCAGGAATTGCTTTGCAAGCATTTTGGGTATTGATGATAAGTTTTGATATTATATGTCTAATAATAATAATTTTCTAAATTATTCTATCACAGACAGTTAAATTTATAGTGTAATTGTAAATGAGAAATATTCAGAAAATATTGAAATAATGAAATTTTGAAATAAACAGTTGCAAAGAAGAGTGGAGGATGGTTTTTTTCTTACATTTTGGAATAAACTTATTTTCAGAGTTAGGATATTCGGACTGTAGACCACAGTCTATATTGTTGGTTATATAAGAGTTGGTGATGGAAGAAAGCCCTTCAGACTGAAATGCTGCATGGCCATCCAAGATGAATAAGAAGTCAAACAACTTTTCATCACTTTGACAAATACATGTTTCTATCATATTTGGGATGGGGGAGGGATTTCTCCCTTTCAAGAAACATCACTACAGTCTTTCCACAGCTTAGCTTAAATTTCCTTCCCATCAACACCTGATCTCTTCCAGCCCTATGGCAGTGGCACTACCAGTGACAAATGATCTGTTAATCGAGTGGTGTTGTCTCCTGAGACTGTAGCATTTCCCTAATAGGCTGTCATGTGATCTTATAGGACTGAAATAAACAGAAGGATATTTTTTACAATTGGGTTGTAAAATACATTTGATTGCATCCAAAATTATTTATTTAAATGGATGTAATTGAGCCTACATATTCTGCTTTATACAGAGTAGTACAAGACATTAAAATTTTGCTTTTGTGATCTAATGAAAGTTTTTGTTATTGTGTACATCCTAGTACTACTAGTTATATGAGTTCAGAATTAACATTACCCATACTGGTCTTTTAACTGGGTGCAATATAAACATCTGTGTTCCTGACAGTGTTTCTTATAGTAGTTACATTAAAAGTTTATTTGATGACAGCAATATAATGATTATATTAATTACAAGTTGAAGTGATGTCTACTTTTATTACACAAAACAATTTACAAAACCTCTCCTAATCAGAATACATTTACTGCTATATGATAAAAGAAATTGAAGTCATAAGTTTCATAAAGTTATATAAAGTCATTAAAAGAATCATGCAGATAAGGGTCATTAACTGTGTACATTTACCTAATGAAAATGGAAAGCAGAAATCTCTGAACTGATTCATAATCATTTGGGTTGAGGGCTCGTAATCAGTGATGTGGCAGATAAAAAAAAACCAAAACTGATTAAAGGCTTTAACATGGTGGAAACATTATGGAGATGTGTGACACACTGCCAAAATAAAATAAAACTTACTGAGTGTTATCTACTTGCATTTTCGATGATTTTGTCACTTCCAAAATGGTTCTATGGAATTACTCATCTGTCAGCAGTTCAAACAATACAATAAAGTACTTTTTAAACATGATAGAGATGCTTGGCAGGTACATTGTGTGATGAGAGTGTAACTTTCAAGATTTTTTATTCAGTGACTACAGCAATTTTATAATTTCCTGGGAGCTGGTATCTAGAAAGGAGTGGGGCTTGTCTTTCTCTGTTCTGTTTTGATATTATATTTCATCTGATAGCATGTGGAATCTTATTGTCTGATTAGTTTCTATCTTAATATTTGCAGAATCACAGAATGCTTTGGGTTGGAAGGTACCTTAAATATCATCTGGTTCCAACCCTCTGCCATGGGCAGGAACACCTTCTGCTAGGCCAGGTTGCTGAGAGCCCCATCCAACCTGGCCTTGAAGACATATCTGTGAAGAGCTTACTTGTAGGGTGGGTTATACAGTGACGTCAGGTTCATACTACAGTGCCATTGTAAGGACTGTGACTGTGACTGAAGAGGATTTTGAGTGTGAACTGTTGTATAACTAGTCAGGTTCCTAAATATCTTGTCTGAAGAGAGCAAATTCTTTGTCTGAGATTGTTAATGTCTTGAGAACCAAACTAAGATTGCCTTCCTTAGGATCATAGAGATGGCATGGTTTATAAAGATGGCGAGGTGCGATGTGTGTCTCTTTTCCCATGCTGGCACACAAGGCATTGCATTGGTGAGAAATTCCAAGCTTGATGCTCCTAACAAGCTTCACAGCTGCCAGTAAGAAGAGTGGAAGGAGGTTGAGGCTTGTGCTCTGTAAGGATAATTGAGGACAGTTATTCCCCCCACCTTTATTAGATTCATTTATTGCCACGTATAATAGAGTCTAGTTTTTATCTTATAATCAGTTCTGTGAATTCATGTCTCCAACTAATATACTAAAAATGGCAGCATCAACCTAGTAGTAAGGAATATTTAAAAAACCTGTTGGCAAGTAGTTATAGAAACTGTTACTGCAGACTGAAAATCAAGTGTTTCTTCAATATAATGTGCTATTTATACGGAAAAATGATCTTAAAGTGTACCTAAAAGGAATGCAGTTATTTTCCTGACCTTATTAAAGCAAACACAGGAATGGCAGCTATTTTGATGGAAAACATAAACACTCCAGTAAGTAAAGGTGAAATAGGGTTTCAACAATGATAAAATTGTTGAAATTATAATTTTCATCACACAACGATAACTTTTCACTGTGCAAAGTAAGCTGCAATGAACAAAAAATGAAACATGAGTTTATTTAGAATGGGTTAGTCATGTTACATATAAACTGCTCATTTTCTTTATATTTTAAGAGGGCATTCATTTCTTTTTTACCAGTGTGAAATAATAGAAATTATTATTAAGCTTTGAAGTTACAGTATGTTTACACACTTTTCATTAATCATAATAATTGACATACCCACAGTAACTCAAAATGTAGAAAAATCAAATAATAATTTCAGTTATTTCAGGATTTCTTTTCTTTTTTTTTTTTTCTTTTTTTGTTGATTTTATTCTCTCTTTTAGAATTGGGTAGAAAAAGCAGAGAAACAGAAACTGTTGTCAGACACCCTTGACCTTTCTGAGCTGTTCATCCAGACACATTTCTCAATGCCTTACGCCAGGAGACTGCAAGGTGAGGGAAAAATAATGTGCCTATTTGTGCTAATGTGCCATTGTTCCTTATGTGTGAGGATGGTTATTTCATTTTGAGGACACAGAGCCAAAAAGTTATGTCAATTGCTGTCATCAGTCATCTTTTTTTATTTCTTGCCTTGAAGTAAAGTAGCTGTTACCTGTTTAAATACTTATATTTTATTTTTTTTTCAGTTAGAGGTGTATTTTTCTCAAAGTAAGACTTAGTATCATATGGTACACATTGAAAATACATTGAGTTTGGTTTTGTGTTTGATATCCTGTTGTTACACATCTGTAAGATTTACCGTATGTGTGTTTCCATTGCAGAGTAATGAGGTGTTCAGTGGACAGTCTCAAATTTACAGCTTCATGGAAAGGGCGAATACAGGAAGGCAAACTCCAAGTTAAGGTATTTTAGTAGGATGTTGTACTAGTATTTTATGAGGATGTTTTGTCAGTATAGCCTAAGTCATCTGCCCATAAACTTCCTAGAAAACTGAGCTATAAATAATTGGTGTACCAGAGATAAAAAGGTTGGTCAATGGTATACAGCTACTAAAATGACAGTGCAAAATTCCACAGAAAACAGAGAAAGAAAGCAGTTATCTTTTGTCTTCTCTCTGGTCACTGTTCTCATTTTAAAATTAAGCTTATTGCTCCATTCTCTTCAACCACCTCTTAGATGAAAATTGAAGCTGCAATTTTTATGAGTTAGAATTTTGCTCTTTTCCAGATAGACAAGTGGCTGGTAGCCAGACAAAAAACAAATGTAAATCTGTAAGTCTAAGGCCATGTGTCAGAATTTCTTTAATCACTGGAAGCAGACTACTAAGGAAATAAACTAAAGTAAACTATAAGATGACTAGTTTTTGATATGATAAAAACCCAAGAATTTTTAAATGTTAGTTAAGCCTACAGCCAGCACCCATGAAGTCACCACTGGTTGCTTTGACAGCAAAGTAGAGATGAATCCTCAAATGGTTTAATTTATCTTCTTAACTAGCTTCTAACTTCTAGCTAACTAACTTCTTAATTCCAGGTAAAACTGCCACTTTGGTCAGCACAGGTCTCTATGCACCTCTTTTATACTTAATTTTGTAGGGTTTTCTGTGCTGTTTTCTGTGCTGTGTCTTCCTACAGATATGTTGATCCCAAAATAATGCTGCACAGCTCCACATTCTGTGTTCAGAATGGAGCACAGCCCTTAAAACCACATCCCCACAGAGACACTTGTGCCCAGTGCAACAACTCAACAGCAGCTGTGGGGTCCATGCAGCAGAGATTGCTGCATGAGGAGAGAGAGAGCAAATGGAAAGGCACCTTCTCTAGTCTAGTAATGCAGACAGAAACAAGGGTGGGGGAGATATTAAGGTTCTGAGCTGGCTTCTGACACTGTCAAAAATTATTAATACAGAATATGTAAGATTTCATATTCCTAAAAGATTAATATATTGTAAAGCCAGTAAAGATAACTGTAATCATTGAATCTGCCCTAAATACAGTGCAGTCTTTTGAACTTTGTTGAATTAGTTCCTGTTGGAGCTAGAGAATGTAATTTTGCAAATTCTTCAATCTTGATATTTAAGTAAGTCTCATGCTTGCCTGCTTCATTTCATAAGAAGCATGAGAAGACAGGTCTGTAGAAGTTGGAGATAAATAAACCAGGGAAATTTTAGGGCTTGGTATAAACCTGGTATATGACAAATATACCTGCAAATCACATGGTCTGAGGTTACAGATTCAGCCAAGGCTTCTAATGCCATAACAGTAAGTCAAAACTGAGTTTCACATCTCAGACCAGTCATTCTAGTAAGCTAGCTATCAGCTGCAGACTGTAGGAGCTTGAAGTTCTTCAAAACCATGTTAACATTTTTGAAGAATGTGAGAAGTCAATGTCAAGTACCTCAACTCCTAAATAACATTAACTCAGTGTATTCATATATTAAAAAATATCACTATCACTTACTATGCCTAAAAATACAAAGTGTTTTACAGTTGCCAGATTGAAAGAGCTGCTTGGCAAATAAAGAATGAGAGGAAAGAGTTTTGTTACAGTACTCCAGTTTATATTAAACTCTGACTGAAGTTTAAAATGTTTTACTGTCTGAGAATTTATGTGGTAAATTTTTGGCAATGCTGGTTAAAGTACACTGTTGGCAGTCTATATCGTGTGTAGGCAAAAGGTTAATGTATATGATCTATTGCTTTATAAGAATGTGTCATGTTCTAAGAGGGATTTAAAATCAAAAGAGAATTTTGTTTAAGAAGAAATTCTCTGCCCTGAGAATAGAGCAAGCAGTGAGGTGATTGGTTATTTTTAGCAGAATATAAGAATCCTGTCAAGTATCTTCACTTGGTTTAAATATTATCTTTTCCTCTGAATACTCATTGATTCTCTATTAGCAAGAAATCACTAGTATTTTCACTGCTCCTTTTAATCTTTGATGAATGGAAAGGCTTTGGAACCCTTTGCAATGCTGAATATTTACATTTCCCTACCATGAGTCCATCCTCATGTTCATGGAGAACTGAGAGGAAACTTCCCCATTAGTAAAGCTATATACAACAGGGATTATAACTAGGGCATAAAACTGTTATTGATTCAGAAAAGTAATTCTCTGAAATGTATCTTGTTTGATAAGGATCCTCTGGACTGTACATTAGGGTTGGTTCACCAGAGCGCTATGATTTATACTGGTAAAGTAAAGGTTGTATCAGCAGTTTCAAGAATTCAGGCTAACCTTGTTGAATGGGAACCTATTCTGAGTGGGAACTCAAAGAAAGAGAATTCCATCAGCAAAAATAATAAGTCCTTAAACACATACTGTGGTGAGGTAGCTGGGACTTGTTTTATCCCACCTAAATAAGAAATTGTAGCTTACCAGACTCCCCTGCAGGAACCAGACCATGGTATAGGCTATTCTGAGGTTTATCAGTCTCAATTGATGCAAGTGGTATTATTTCACTTTATGTAACTAACTCCACCGAGAGACTTGATTTTGTACTCACAGAGTTGAGGGACTCTCTTTCAGGGTCTGGGAGAGTTGTGCTCAAGTCTCTGAATCAACAAATATTTAAAAACCTAATAGAATGTCTCTGTTGAAGGAAGTACAAATAGGAATACAGGTGAATTTAAACCTGATAGTCACACATACTTCATATAACTTTCTTAGGAAAACTGTCAGGCTTTGAAGACATGTTCTTCAAGATTTTTTCTTACTTTTTATTTTAAAAGGTTTTGATGACTTAGAATTTATTCTATGATAAGGAAAAAGAAGGAGATCTCCTTATAATCTGTATGATGAAAATGCTTTCTTGGTCTTGCTGTGATTTTAAAAAATGGCATCAAGCTTCAGCAATTGTAGATGGTTAATCTTACTATGCCTAAAAATACAAATAATTTACCCTATGATCATCTGTAAGTTAGAAACGTGCAGTTCTAGAACTGTCAGTGAAACTGCAAAGTAGGCAGAGAAAAAATCAGGGCAAGAACACACCTTAGTCTTATATGAATTATCAAATGAGATGCTAAATTATCAGTGTTAATTCAGGTGATGGTTTAAGTGTATGATGTGGAGTGGATCTCCTCTAGTAGGATGTGATGAATATTTGATTTAGAATCTATCTGTATAAAATTACACCTTCCTCAGTATCACTTACAATCATTCTGTATGAAATTACATCTTCTTTAATGTCACTCCACGTTGCTTTAACAAAAGGTACTTAAAATGTATGGCTATTGCACTAAAATTACATATTGATAATGCAAATACATCTCTTCTGTTTGCTTTGTGCACTGATTGCACTGTTGCACGACAGAAGGTAGTCATTCCTTTGGCATTCCATTTTCTGTATTTTAGAAAAGAGTGAAAGAAAGGAAGAAACATGGTAAGAAACTTACTGGGAAGTAAGTAATATGACTTTGGGTAGGACTTAATATACATAGTAAAAAATAAAAAATTACAGAGAGTCTCAAATCCACAATATGAGTATTAATATCAAAACTATACTCTTAGCAACTGACAGATATATTATTATAAGGCATACTGAGAGGTCATTTTTTACAGTATACCTCCATCCTAAAATATCAATAAATTAATGATGGAGACCTGTAGAGGTAATGAAGTGAAAATATGACTTCCCCAAGTCTGCTGCAGTTTGGATCGTGTCATGGAAAATTATGGCATTAATTAGTAAGGGAAGATCTGTTGCAGAGAATTTGAAATTTGGAAACAGATGTGCTTTGGACCATGGTATCAGCAATACTTTCTACTAAGGTATTTTAAAGAAACATAGTCTGTAATGTGTAAAAACAACTTTTTTGAATCTAAACTAGTACTGATATCTGTGAACTGCCAAATTCTTTGTAAGAATTAAAAATTATGGTCAACTTCTGCCATTACTCTCTGGTGAGTTTCAAAGATACTATGATTATATTACAGATGCTGTGAAATTCAAGTCTTTCATAGTACTTGTAATTTCTCTATAATGTTTATTATAGAAACAAAAAACTATTGGTTTACTCAGTCAAATGTTATGGAAAGTACATTGTTCTAGTATTGTTGGGGTTTTTTTCTTAATGTCTTTTAATGTTGAATGAAAATAAAAATTTGGTCCAAATCTTCAAAGGAGTTTCTACCATTGGTTTCCACGAGAAGTTTTCCAGGAGATCAAATGGTATTTTCCACAACTGTAATGTCAAAGGGACTGCAAATATCAAAAGAAGAAAAGTGCAGTAAAAAGTTTTATGAATAGGTAACCCACTTCTATAGAAATTTCTTTCAGAGATGTTCAGGATGGCCAGACCTTTGAACACCCTAGCAGCGAACTTTAAAACATCTTCATCAGACCAATCTTTGTCTAATAACTTTGCCATGGTTATTTGTTAAACTATAGTCCCTAAAAATATTCCCTGCAGAAAGCAAGAAGGACAGAAAGAATAACATAGGAGATGAAACTTTCTAAAATTTGTGTGAAAGTTAGACAAAAAGTCTACTCTGAACTTTCCATCTGGGATTGTTTTTGTTCAGGTTATCCACAGCTTTGGTGGTTTTGCTGTTAGTCCTAGTCTGTGTGAAGCACAGACTGCTCTAAAGAGCATTGTCACTTCTCTGGTCACCGTCTGTCCAAGGAGAAACACAGCTTTGCTCTGTGTCTTTTTTAAATGCCATGTTTTATAATATTTTTTTTTTCATATTAGAATTTGTACATCTGCATCTTGCACATTGTAAGGAAGAGTCTCCAGCTCAGCTGGGAAGATAAAAGAGAAATACGAGTTGAAAGAAGCAAATTCTTGAAGAGTGTTATGCCTGTCTACAATCAAAAGAATAATTAGAAATTAAATATGCAAAATGTAATCTTAGCTAGTTTACACTTAATATATTATTAATTAAAAACCCCTAACACTGGGGAGGAAAGCATTGCTTTTCAATCATGACTGTAACTCACATTGTGTTACTACTGTTTAATTCCATCTTTTGGTGTAAAATACATAATTTTAGAATACTAAAATTACCTAAGGAAATTTTATCCATTTAATCTATGATACTAATCTTCATTGTAGCATCATACTTTAACTCCTTTAGGCAATCTGATAGATGTTTCAAAATTTCTCGCAAGGGAAAATATATTAAAAAATGACATTTTTCTCCATTTTCCTTATGTTATCACTCCTCCAATTTCCAGCAACATTGTATTTCCTAATTCCAGCACTGCTTTATGAGCCATGCATTTGGTGAAAGCCAACCTCAGTATGATAGATTTAATTCAGGCTTTAGTACGATAGTGTAACAGGCAGATGATTTTCAGATTGTAGCTTCTGTTACATATCTGCTGCAGCTGGATAGTTAGCCTTTTGCAAAGCTGCATGAAAGTTATTATTGAATTAAGTTTTATTACTGTTAAAATGGAAGTTGTCACTTCAGCAGGCCAAAATTATTAGTAGTAGTAGTAGTAGTAGCAGTAGTAGCAAACTAGTAGTATTTGTACTGAGGAAAATAAAGCTATCAGCAAATATTGGAATTATTTTAAGGAATCTAGAATAGATGTCACCAACTTATGGAAGATTCCAGAGAAGAAAAAATAGAACCTTTAATTCAGAGGCTGAAATTACTTAATTAAAAGAAGACACCTGAAAGATGTTGCAAATAAAGCATTACATAGTTACTTAAGAAGCATCTGTGATTCTTATTTAATTTCTTGCCAAACAAAAAAATGCTTGTCTAAGAAGTTCTGAGTTTGTTAAATAAAATTTTCTCTCATATTATTTCAATATATTTTGTTTGCCTCTGCTGAAGCTGTGTAGTTGCACAATCCATTCTTTGAAAGCTGGGCTCAGACTTCCAAGCAGGAAGTCATGCTTATTGCAGTGATTGTTCTTCTCTCCTTCTCGACATTGTAATGGTTGTGAACTTGGCTGTTGCTATCATAATTCCATTAATCAAATGCCAGGCAACTGCAGTTTCATAATTAATGACATTTACAGGTATTTTTCTCCGGCATTTCAAAGAATGTGAATCCAAATCAGAGGAAGTTCACAGTGAAGTGTGAACTTCAGATCTTGCTTTTAAATCATGTTTCCTATTCTCACAAAGAACAAAACAGTAATTAATTTCCTGTCATTTAAAAATTTGGTCACAGTAAAAACGTTCATTATTTATTAAAGCACAGTGTAATCATTATTGACATTTTAATTCTGTTATTTATGTTTGAATATTTTATATTTCCATGGCAGATCAGTGGCTTACAACTGGAAGGTTGTCGTTTCGATGGAAATCGACTTTCAGAAAATCTGCATGATTCTCCCAGTGTATCATCTGTTCTCCCTTGTTACATGGCCTGGATTCCACAGGTACTAAATTATTAAAAGCCCTAAACTTTCAAGACCCATAATTTTATTTTTTCTGTGTAGTAGCTTTTCAGTATGATGTTGTTGACCTGTTTTCCTTTCATTTCAAAATAAAAATCACAGTCTTTACTAGGAAAAGCAGTTACATTATTTAAAACTGAAATTTATTGTAATTTTGTTTATATTCTTTAGGTTATATTACTTAGATGAACTAAAGGGCTTTATTTCAGTCATACCTTAGTTTCTTTGTCTTTTAAGAACATTAGTATGTTTTCAAACCTTTATTAGTAAATATATACATGTGTTTGGGAGTTCATTCCTAGAATATATTTTCTTTGCATTTTAAATATTAAAGTAAAATGCAGTGGCAATAAAAAAAGAGAGAATATGATGTGGGCTGTAAGCAAAGAAAGCCTTTCTCCTACTTAAACTAATTTAAAAAAATGCCAATGCTTGCAGATTTTAAGATGAAAGAAAGTAATCCAAACAGGAAAAACTGTTACTGCTTCTGCCTTCCCATTGGCATAGCAATTGCTGATAAATAACTCAAAAAGTCACATAGAATATATTCAAGGGTGTGTCTTTTAACAAAAAATTGCTTATTATGGAATTCATCTCACTTACATTTAGGAAGCCCATCCCATCAGAAGATATCTGGGATAAATCTGTCCAGGTGTGACTCTAGAGACAGCCTAGACGACCGTGATGACCTTTGTGTATTGTGACAGATAATGCGCAAGGAGCTCCATTGCTAACACACTGCTGTATCCCAACTTAGTTTTTCTCTCATTGTTATTTCCAGCAGGGGAAATATAGCATTGTATTATAGTACAGCATTAGAAGTATAAAGGTCAACAGATTTAGACCATGAACACAGAAGTAAATGCTAGCCACCATCTGCACCATTGCTCCCAGCTTGATTAAGAAAGAAAATACTGAAAATTTTAAAAAAAGGACAAAAAATGAAAACATCACAAAAGCTCTTACAAAGTTGACCAGTGAAGGATTTCTCAGTTTTTTGGTATTTACAGGTTTTGGTTTTTCACCTAAATAAACAGATTCCTAATTTACTTGAGAGGTAGTGCATAGGATAAATACAGAATTGCCAGACATTCTAATATATTGGCTCAGTGGTGGATGGTGGAGGATGGTAATATGTGTGGTTTTCCATGGTATCACCAAATGGAAACATATTTTAAATGAGAATTCTAAGTAGTCCTCCCATTGTTCTGAAAGACATTCATCCTGTGTTTGAAATAAAACAGATTTTTTAGCACTTTTCTGAATAAGACTATTTTTTAAACTCCAAAGGTAGGGTCCAAAAGTTATATGTGAAATCAGCAGAGAGCTTTATCTGTAAAATTAAAAAATTAGATACTTCAATGAATTAAACTTTGTCAAATGTACTTATGTTTGAAATGAATAGCAACTGGCATCTTTGTGTTGGGAAAAAAAAACCTAGTTCTTATAAAACACAGGCCATAACTTGTCAACTGCCCACTTTTTTAATGCAAAGTGTCTCTAAGGAGAGTTTTTCTGAATTGGTCTACCCTTGAGTTGTTTTACAATCACTGTAAAAATTGACTATAATCAAATGCTGTGCTCAGAAACCAAAGCAGAATTGGGTATCATTCATTTCCCTTAATTTAATTATCTCTCCTTAGGAGAAGAGTGCATAAAATTGAACATATTATCTTAGAATTCTTAGGTTTTGAACTTGTTTTCTTTTCTCCATAAATGCGTCTTTTGAAATCTAGTGAGCGAAAGTATATGTATAATGTAATGCTTTGAAGCAATTTTCAACCAAACTTAACTTCAACCTAGAGAATTTCTCTGAGAGAATCCCCTCAAAATCCTGCAGTGCTCTAAACAGAACATTTTTAGCTATTAACACTATGGTTATTCTCATATTCATGCTTACTCTCAAAAGCTTATTCTCTTATTCTCACATTAAACTGTGAAGGTCCTTTCCATTTTTAATCCACTGATAGATCCCATGCTGTGAAGGGTGTCACTAAAAGGGATGGAACTGTGTGTGAGGCAGTCAAACAAAGAGAACTTTTGGACTGTACTTAAGCTAAGGACATAAGGATTTGTGACTCAAAAAGACTTCCACAGAATGGCTTTAACCCTCCAATAATGTGATTCCTTAAAACATCAATGGGATTGAGAAAGGCACAAGAACAGATATTTTGTTCCTAAAAGTGTAAAAACAGGTCTTTGAAAGCAAACTGGCCAGCTTCAGGCTCCCAGCTTTGGCAAAATTTGAATTCTCTGATTAACATTTTACTCTCAGTCTGGACTAAGTACAGTCCTTCTGAGAACAGCTGAGTTCCTGGTTATAAATTATTCTGTACAAATATTACCACACATAAATCTTCTGCAAGGATTGAAACACTGTTGTCCAAAAGACAGGGGAAGTTGATTTTCAAAAGGAACAGCAAAATTCTTCAGTAATGATTTTATACTTCACATGCAAGGCAGAGTACTTGAAGCAGTTATTGTTTGCATGTTTCCTTTTTCCTTTTTTTTAGTTATTTTCTAATATTGGAGCATCACTAACTCACATTTGATGTGATTTGAGTTAAAATGACACTCATTTTTATTTAAAATTCTTTTCTGACAAGTGTGCTTCTTTGTTATTTGGTTCTTGAAAATCTGACATTTTCCTGTTGACAGGATGGGACATTTTGAGTTTGACGGAAAACATGCTTAATATATATCAGTTGAATCAAACCCTGAACTATTTGTAGTAACTAAATACATCATGGGTGGAAATTAAGTGTTGTAGGAAGTCTTGATGGAGTCTTTGAGCTCAGTTCTGTGGTCACACATATGGACAGTGCCATGCAAAGCCCTAGGAGGAAACCATCCAAGGCAGTTTGTGGTAGGCAACAGAGAGGAGCAATTCAATAAAGTAGCCTGGAATGGGTGGGGTAAGGATTTTTGGATTGTAGTTCCTGCAGTATGATGCTTGCAGGTATCTCAGATGGCACCAGGGGCTGTGCCACAGGAGGAGGGCAGGGCTTGCTGCAGGGATGGAGGGGGCAGTAGGGTCTGCCAGGGCACAGGCAGCACAGCACTCCAGCCTGCCAGGAGAAGTGCTCCCCACCCTACAGCACAGGGGCTCCTGAGCAGCCTTCTCCCTGCAGGAAACTGATCTGTATTTCCCTTAGCCTCCTTTGCAGACACTTTTGACGTGTGATTTTTGGGAGGGTTTTAGCTGAAGGAAGATTTTCATATGTAGTTCATAGGATCACCCCTGTTATTTCCTTCCTGGTGTTTGAGTTATGGAGAGAGCAATTTTCTGAAGTCTCTGCTTCATTCAATTCTTCACCTTAGTGCCCTGAATGAAGACTTCCTTGTCCAAGGCTGCAGTGTCCAAACTGTACCTTAACTTTAGATACCATGCCAGTGGAGAATATTGCTTTCTCATGCTTTGTTGTCTTTTTATGTGATAACTAAGAGCTTGTTTGTTGACAGGATGCATATGGTCCATATTCTCCAGAGGAATGCATATCTTTACCAGTCTACTCTAGTGTGGAGAGAGACCGTGTGGTGACAAACATTGATGTACCTTGTGGAGGAAACCAAGACCAGTGGATTCAATGTGGAGCTGCTTTATTTTTGAAAAATCAGTAATCTGAAACTGCATCAACTTGTGAAGTTAAGAGACTTTTAAACATCTAATTTCTTACTTACTTAAAGAGAAATTTAGATTCATTGTTTTTATATTTTTAAAGCAATGGTTTATTAATTCCTGTTTATTTTTTTAAGATGTATTTAAATAATTGTACTTGATAGAAGTTCAATGTATCTTTGTGGGATATTGTAAAAATTGACATGGCACTATTCAGCAAACTGCTAATTCAGATTATTTCTCTAGATTGTAATATGCTGCATTTCTTTCTTAAAGTTGTTGAAATCTCTTCTGATTTGCTCAGAAATATTTAATAAAAATTCAAAGTCAGCATTTTTTCCTTGATCTTTTTTTTTCATTATCCTTTTAAAACTGTTATTCATATGCCTCTGTTATTTAATAAAATAAAAATTAAAAACTTACCTTTTGTAACTGAAATTTAATGCTTTACTTGAAGATAAGAATCAGGATAAATGTTTCAGTCTCTTTTAATGATGTTTTGCTTGTAATTGTATTTCTTTTCATATCTAGTAAATAATAGGATTTTGATGACCTTCATGTGGAGTTACAAAGTTAGATTACCATCATGGTTATTATCCAGAAGTTACTGAAAAAAAAAAAAGAGATTTCCATCCAGTTGTTAAATGAAAGAGGGATCTAATAGGGCTTTTGGTCTGTGACATAAGAAACACCTGGGATCTTGTTCTTAGTGCAGGATACCCAAGTTTGATTTCACTGTTTTGTGATGTGTCGGGTTGGGATGCTGTCATAGCATTGGAATGCAATTAGACAAAATCCTAAAATCCAGCAGGAAGCAGCATTAGTGATGTCTCAACATAACAGTTGAAAGTGTCTAATTTTTAACTGGAATTACACACCTTATGAAGATATTTTTAAAAGTCAAAGGCAAAGCACTTTCTTGGTTTGCTTGGAAAACAAAATAGATGTTTTCAGTCTGATATATCTGATAGATTTTATAATCATTTTGAATTAGTATTGAAATTAAGACTATATTTCACTTTCCTGATATTTTTCATTGATGGTTTGAGGGAGAGAGAAGGAAAGCAGAGAAAAGATTGGTCCCGTTTTCAGATCAACTTCCGGAAGCAAGCATTTTTATCTCCTCTATTGTTCATGCCTTAAACTTGGTCTTTCGTCTCTATTTGGAAAGTTTTCCATTTTAGTTGTTCTTCTAATAGATGTCCTAAAATAATTCGATGCAATTGAACATACATTTTTAAAATTGAATCCTGTCTAAAAGCAGAATAGACTTACTTAATACTTTTCAGATAATTGCCTTATCTTCCTTTATATATTTCATTCTAATTCACCAAAGAGTAAAAGGGTAGAAAATTTGGAAAAAAAAAAAAGTTTCTGAAGAAGAATTGGGGGGAAAATGACAAAGTCTCTATCAGAACGAAAGCACTTGTGTAAATCTATGTACAAGCTCTGTTAAGATTTTAAGGGTGACTTGTCCAGAGAAAATATTCTGCCATACTAGACTTTCTTGAAGATGAAAAGTTTTGCAGAGGGCATACTTTTAATTCCCATAGGCACATGTAAAGAACATGCTGCAACTTTCCCTTTTGGATCCAACTTTTTCATAACCTAGACTGAATTTCAGCTCTCATGTGTCTCAAACTGAGGGATCAGTATACTGGCTCTTGTGAATTCTAGCTTCTTTTTAGTGTCAGGTAGAGAAATACAGATGCTCAGCTGTTTGGACAAAGATGTCTGGAAAATAATACATCTTCTTTTAATCTACCTTGCACAGAAAGTAAAGACCAGAGACATAGTAGGTGGTTTTGATGACCTATCTTACTTGTAATGGGAAATAAAAGTCTGTAATGGGAAATAAAAGTGGTGAGTGATAGAAATCATGAAAGGAATCATTAGAAGAATATTCTAGGAATTTCCTTGTTTTTGTTTTTTTTTTAATTTTTCTTCTCTCCTCATTATAAGCTTCAAAATGCCTTCCATATTGCCAAGAGAAATATGATTATTTAAAGTCTCTCCTTCAAGTCTTTTCTTGCTATATATTTAGTCTTACTGATTCTACTAATATACAGATATTGATCCTATCACAAAGAACAGATATAAAAGAGACTCCTCCCAACCTACCACACTGTATTTCTATTTCAGGGTCAGGAACTGATTCAATTTCTTACTGATGACTTGTCTGTATCCTAATCCCTCAGAACTGGCCTATCTCTGGAGGTTTGTAACCTCTTCTATCAGCCACTACTGCCATGGATTTAGAACTGTGGAATATTTCTCAGCCAACAGCATCAGGAGTTTTGTTGCCAGACACACATTCATGCATTTCTGTCAGAGCCTTCTTTTAGCCAGCTTGATTAAATCTCATTTTGTTTGATTGTCCTCTCAGTTAGAGCCCCTTCTCATTACTGGAACTGTTGGTTTGCTTCTGCTCTTTCTAAGGCATCCCTGACTGATATGAAAAAAACCCAAAGCTTCTTAATGTTTAGCTATAACCGGAGCATTGAGTTATATTTTTATTTGGATAGACATCCTGTGGGAGCCCATTGAGGCTGATCTTTGTTACAGATGTGAAAGGCTCTCTCTTCTGAGGTATCTTTGATGTTTTTATATTTTTTTCAGCACAGGACAGAAAACTGATTTAAATGTCAATCTAATTTTTCAGCTTGAAATCTAGTCGATTTTTATTATGTAATATTATCATCACAAAAATACCCCCAAACCTTGGGAGCTGTACATTACACTCACAGTGTATTAAGCAATGTGTTTGATACTTCTTTTGTTTAAGTGATTTAAGGTTACTAATCTTTCCTTCTCATAACTGGAGTTATAAACCTAATGTTTTAGATGGCTCACAGATGACCTAAAGAGGAAAAAGAAATTACTTATCATGTGTTCCTTGATACGTATTGTCTGTTTGCATTGTGTAATATGCTGTCTTTCTACCCAATGTTGTAATTTAAATGAAAGATACTATAGATAGACTGCCACTCTAGATCATAGAAATTGTATTTTTGGCAGTAAAAACAGATCTGCAGAGTTTTTATTACCACCAAAGTGCAGCTGTATCACATGCATAAGCCATTGAGAAGTATGAATCAGTAAACATAAGAAATAAAAACATCAGAAATGCCTTAATGGTCTGGAAAGGGTTTGAAAGAGTCTTTTCTGCTATTCAGTTTCAAGGGTATAGGAACTTGTAAGACTAAAAAGAGATATATAAAGAGATCTTAGAAAACACACATTACTGCTCTGTAAACACTCTCTTTTGAAGACTTGAGATCAGCAAATCTTCAGGAAGTGCAAATTGTTATCAACAGAAATCAAAGTGACAAAATGCAAAGTGAAAAAACCTTAAAAGATAACAAAACCTTTGAAAATAATGAAGATTATGCACTAATATCTGAATGTCTTTAAAATACAAACAATTTTTTTACAAATACATGTATTTTAACTTTGAAAAGGAGCGGTTTCTTCCTTTTGCACCTTATAGCAATCAAGTTTCTATGAGATATTGGTGCTGTCCTCCATTGGAAGACGTGCTGTTTGGTGCATTTAGCAAATTCACTGCAAGTCTACTGACACAAAGTGTGCTGTGTACCCAAACAAGAATACAGGTTTGTTAAAGAGTCAGACTCACTTTGTGCTATTTGGGGTAAACAGCCTTTCAGAAACAAGACCTATGATGTTGATAGAATACCTCACATGTCTTAGTGCTAAGTTAAGTTGACTTAGAATTTTTTTCCCAGAAAATTTTTGGAATTTCACTAAAGTCCAAATGCTGCAGTGGAAGGCAAGTTATGCAAGTTATGCTGAGTATAAATAGAACTGGTGATGCAAATTGTCTTTCCCCTCTGTTTCTTTATTTCAGCTTTCAGACACCAATACTCAGAAGAGCAGTAATTTGTCCCAAAGCAGCTATATCACTGTTAGAGTTCAAGGGGGAATAATCTGAACTCCATGCTCAAAAGCATCAAATATAAATTATATGAGCTCTTAAACTGATAGACTGTCTTTCAACAACAGAAATGGGTTTGCATAAATTCAACTTAATATTGGTTACCATAAGAAAAATATGCAGTCTTTACCAGGACTAGAAATTTCCATATGAAGATTTACATAGACATTTTTAATTCCCTTTAATTTTTACATTTTTAATCCTTTGCAAATGAAAGGTGTGAATAAGAAACTACATGTGGGAGAGTCTGAAGACCAATAAAGAGTGGGTCACACTTGAGGAAACATGCTCAGCCTCTGTGGGTTCTTATGCTGTGTTCTCTGAAAATGTGCATCTTCATCAGTGCACTGGAGCTCTTCACAGTTCAGAAGCTTCCCTGGAAACCCACGTGCCTGAGAGGCCATCCTCCTTCACCTCAGCTTCTAGTCAGTGAGGCTCACAACTCATCCCCATCTCCCGGAGCTGCGTTTCATTTCAGATACTGAAGCTCCTTACAGCAGAGCTCACCAAATGAGTGTGTTTTAAGAACTGCCAGTCTTTAAAATCTAGATTTCCTCCTAGTTCTCATGACCTAGAAAACAACAGAAGAGGGTTTTTTAACTTTCTGTGTGTTTGGTGCAAAGAGAAAGACTTTTCACTGGCCTGTTTTAGAAAATCAAGGAGCAAAATTGGTGTTCTTTGAAGAGCTTCACAACAATTACTGTTAGTATGGGCTACAGTGTGCCTCACAAATAGGTCTTAGGATATGATCTTTGTGGAAACTGAGGTGGTTATTTCTTTTTATTTTAAAGTTGAATTAATTTGGCTTAATTATAGCACATAAATGATCATGATAGAATAACCAGAGATCTTTGTACAGGCTAGTTCTAGAATGGGTGTGTAGGTATGATAGGCTACTCAATGCAAGAATTTGGGTATTCACCCTGTATGAGAATATGATGCAATTCTACTTTTTCCTCATCAAAGCCATCTGCATTGCAGTGTCTTGTCCAACACATAAATTAACTGAGAGCACATGTCATTTGAGCACAGTGTAAATACCTTGTCTGGTGTTCATTCCTGCTGGGTGATCCTGTAAGGGAAGCTGCCTGAACTGCAGTAAGCAGATGCCCTAGGTGGGTGTCAGATCTGTGTACTCTAACTGGGAGCAGTTTCTACAGAAGTGTCAGAATTCCTACTGCCTTTGCATCTCAGGAGACAGCAAGCTGCCCCAGCTCTCTTTAGAAGAAATCTTAGATAAATTCTTCATCATTTTCCCCCAGTGTTAGATCCACTTAATTTTTCAGAGCAGCAAATATGGACTAATTCTTATTATTCTTATTATCTTTTCTTATCTTATCTATCTTATCATTATCTTATTATTATTCTTATTAACAGATCAGCCTTGGAAAAAGTAATTAGTAATCATGCTTATGAAATGTTTCAGATAGGCAATTTCATTGTCAGAGCTGTCTGACTCATCTCAGCCCCTGGCAAGGTGAGTTCTCCTCATGCAATGCCACATGGCAGTGCTGCCATGTCTCAGAGGATTTTCATACACTTTACCTACTGAGATCGGGAAGAAATGACAATTTCTTGGGATGGTCATGGTCATATCAGCATTTCCCACTAGATGGTACTGTGGACTAGACCCTGGTGAGAGCCTGGCACAGGGGACTGAGTTGGGTTTGGAAGGTAAAGACAATTTATAGTCAATACAACATTGCATCAACAGTCCGTTCCAAAGGATATTTCTTATAGCAGTGCTGAATAAGCAGCTACATCTTAAAAAAAAAAGCTTCTAGTTAGTTGTGATGTAGTTCCTTTTAGAAATAAGTGATTCAGCAAGTGAATTTCTCCTTACTTCAAGATGCCTGGTTTGTGCAAGTGGAAAAGGCACTGACTGACCACTCTAACCCATTTTGCAGCTATTTCTGTACATCTTCAGTGCCTGCATAGGAAGAAGGAAGAATGAGGAGAAGGGTGCCCTTGCAGCATGGAAGACCACCAGCCTCCTGCTCTGCAGAGTGTGGCCAGCAGGCTGAGGGAGGTGATCCTTCCCTGCACAGTATTGGCAACACAGGTCTGCCATTCTGAGCCCAGTGCTGGGCTCCCTCCCCAGTGGAGACACAGACATATTGGAGCAGGTCCAAACAAGACACTGGAAAACTTGAGAGAGCTCACCAAGATGGCCAAGGGGCTGGAGCACATCACTTGTGGGAAAAGGCTTAAGGAGCTGGCCTTCTTCAGCCTGGATAAGAGGCAGCTTTTATGGGGAGGGACTTCTTGGCAGCTTGCCATTGCCTACATGGAGGTTATCAAGTTTCATGGCAGGAGGACAGAGGACAAGATGTCATAACTGCATACAAGGAAAAATATTCTCCCCCTGAGGACAGTCAGGCACAGGTTTCCCAGAGATGTTGTCCAGTCACCACGCTTGGAAGTATTGAAAATTGGACTGGATAACACCCTGAGCAATTTGTTCTGTCCTCAGAGCTGACCTTGCTGTTGGGGATCTCCTGGTGTCTCCTCCAACCTGAAATATACCATGCCTCTGTCTGGTGGATTAG
Source organism: Molothrus ater (assembly GCF_012460135.2). NCBI lineage: Eukaryota > Metazoa > Chordata > Aves > Passeriformes > Icteridae > Molothrus > Molothrus ater. The sequence continues at coordinate 75,754,689 of NC_050479.2, read as the reverse complement.
TTACATGTTCATCATTTCAAACACAGTGTATAAATTACAGTAAGAAAATAATGTCCTTCTGCTCTTTCTACCTTCTGCTTCATATAGAAATGACCTGCAAAGTCCTTCAGTTTTACAGCTGCCTCATAAGCAATCAGTAAGTTCAGGGGTTAGTCAATGGAAAATGAAGCAGTTCACAGAATAAATGGATGAATGAAATGTTAAACCATAATAGAGCAAGCCAAAAACAATTTAGAGGAACCTCAAGGCATAAAACCAAAAATAAATGTTCTGAACACTTCAGAAGCAAGATGCCTGCCAAGGGGAGTATTGGGTTATTAGATTAGGTGCAAAAAGAGTATTCAGGGAAGACCACAACAGAAACCTAAATTCTTTGCATCAAAATTCATTTCAGAGAACCTGAGTGTGGTTCTCATATGATGTCATAGTGACATCTCAGTCTGTGTTTTTTAAATAAGGGATGAGCCTTAGGGATCATCTTAAACTGACCTGTCATATAAAAAGTTTCAGAAGAAACTAGAAAAGAGTTGTAAGAAATAAGTTATTAGGTCCTTATCCAAGAGTCCTTAAAAAACTCAAGGAACTCCAGGCCAATGTTGCCTCACTGGCCAATATAGGTGTCTAACCTATCTTTTAAGTGGGTTGTGGTTCTAGGGGAAGGAGTAGTTCTCTTTTTTTAACGGTCTTCCATAAAGAATTTCTTCTGTGTAAAGCCTACTGAAACTGTAAACCAAAACCTGTGATACTCAACTATCTTAAAAATAAGGAAGGTCAATATCTTCAATCCATCTTCAATATGGATTTTTTTGCAAGTCATGTTTTAAAGAAATTATTTTTTAGCCTTTAAAAAAGCTTGAATTTATTGATGGAGTCAGAAAAATAATTTGATACAGTATACAGGGATTTGCACAATGTGGGAAAAGTTGGAGGAAAGGAACTAAGTTGTACAACAAGAAAAAATGAGGGAGAGAGACTAATGGAGGGAGAGGATGAGTAGTGTTGTGCCACTTCACAACAGCTGAGGGTCTCAATTTCCTACTTGACCTCTATCAAGGCAGGAATCCCAGGCAAGAATATTTGCTGCATTTGCTTCATTGCTCTTCAGACTTCTTTAAGGAGAAGATTTTTACTGCATTATTTTTACTGCTTTTACTAATTCAGAGATGCTGTAACCAAGGGTAGCTTATCTCTTAACCTGTGTGACCTTTATGCCTCTCTCTTGGATGCTGTATGATTGATCATCCTGAAAGGAAGCAAAGATGTAATCAGCCAATTTTTACTTTTCCTTCCTTCCTTCCTTCCTTCCTTCCTTCCTTCCTTCCTTCCTTCCTTCCTTCCTTCCTTCCTTCCTTCCTTCCTTCCTTCCTTCCTTCCTTCCTTCCTTCCTTCCTTCCTTCCTTCCTTCCTTCCTTCCTTCCTTCCTTCCTTCCTTCCTTCCTTCCTTCCTTCCTTCCTTCCTTCCTTCCTTCCTTCCTTCCTTCCTTCCTTCCTTCCTTCCTTCCTTCCTTCCTTCCTTCCTTCCTTCCTTCCTTCCTTCCTTCCTTCCTTCCTTCCTTCCTTCCTTCCTTCCTTCCTTCCTTCCTTCCTTCCTTCCTTCCTTCCTTCCTTCCTTCCTTCCTTCCTTCCTTCCTTCCTTCCTTCCTTCCTTCCTTCCTTCCTTCCTTCCTTCCTTCCTTCCTTCCTTCCTTCCTTCCTTCCTTCCTTCCTTCCTTCCTTCCTTCCTTCCTTCCTTCCTTCCTTCCTTCCTTCCTTCCTTCCTTCCTTCCTTCCTCTACATCATCTGATATGTGATTGGCCATTAAGGCAGATAAAAAGAGGAAAAACTTCACTGAAATAGGTGTTAGGAGACAATGAAGAGTTTTTATCACATCTTGCCAGTTATGATCCAGTTGATATCAAAGAATAGACTGTATCACGCCTGCTCCTAGGGATTGCCTGGAGCAGGAACAGCAGAATCACAGGAATTAATACAAATGAAAGTATCCTGACTGCACTTCGTGGTCAGCTCCTGAAGTAATAGGAAGCAGACCCAAGGGTTTCAAGCTGATCACTCCTTAGGACAAAGCTGCTTCTAGGAGTGAGCTGATGAGATGTGAAATTTGTGTTGCCACAAGCAAGTCAAAATTACCCTGTCCTGTGTCTGTGATGCCAATTTAACTAGTCCCTGAATATCTGATTTTTAAACAACTTAAGCTAGATGTTTGAAATATTTTTCATTCTACTCTTATTGAATTAATTGTATTTCACTGGATGGAAATGAAAAAGTCCAGACTGGTGAAATTGGAAACCAGCCTAAACTGAGGTAGCAGAAAGCTGATGCAGATTTCAAAAAAGCAAGTGAAACATGGCAATTTCCCAAGCAATAGAAAGTTGAACAGAACAAAATTAAATAAAGTGAAAGCTAAAAATTAAGGGGCAAAACCCCTAAAAATTATTTAAGAATCCAAAATAATGGATCACACATGCTTGTTGAGGAATTGTGGTGATGCCTTAAGTTTTAGCTTTCATATTTTCAAACTCTGCACTGCCTTAGTGTGTGACTCTGAACTTCATATAGAGTGCTAGCGACTTCTCTTCACAGTTTAGTCAGACAAAACAATCCTTTTGCAGCCCAAGAACCAAGGACACCAGTTGCACCTTCAGGCCCCAAAAGTGTAAACAACAGCGAATTGAGGTGAGCAGTCTGGGAGGATGTGATTTCTTAACCTGAAGCTGAAATTGGACAATTAACCCAAATATGGAAATGGACCAAAACTTATAAAAGTGTGAAAACTCGTGACTGGTCATCCATCTTGCATCCCTGAGTCCATCTTGGGCAGAGCTATGGCTGGGCTCTTATACTGCCCAAGGTGTATCTTTTGAAGGCCTTTTAATAAATACCTGCTTTATTCCTTTAACTCTGTCTAGCCTCTGCTCCAGGTCAGCCTCTTTAAGGATCAGTGGAATGCTTCCCTACAGGAATGTGAAGCAACTGCAGTCAGAAGAGCCAGACTGGCATCATGCCAGTTACCCTGAAGAGTACTCCACACTGAAAATCTATGAACTTGATGAAGAATTGTATGCCTTGTAATCCAGAAAATACTTGTGCAGTGGAAAAATGCAAAGATGAGTCAAATTTAGCATCCAACTGGGTGCTGCCATCATGAATGGAAGGTGAAAATTGCTGGTTTAGATCAGGACTACATGTCAACTGATCCAGTATGCTGCCACTACAAATAGTTGGGGAAAAAGAAAAAAAAATGGTAATGCACCCAGCAATACGCAAAAGCAGTAAAGTAAAGCTGTGTATATTTCCTTCTCTTTCCTACAAACTAAAGGTTTTCTTCATTTTCCAAAGCACAGATTTCATTCCCTTTCCAGGAAAACATGCGTTACTCAGAATATCCCTGAATATTCCTGTGATGCATATATATGTATGTGTAGACCTTCTTCAAGTTGTCTGAAATTTTGAGCCCGAGACTTACTTTTTCTTTTGAGATTCTTTACTTTATACATGTTTATTATATCTGCTTTTAATAACATCCTCCAGGACAAAACAATCACAGCCTTTCAGAGACTGCTGATAGGAAAAAAAAAGTTGTTTTCCATCTAGCCATATTCAACTGCTTTTGCTAAGTTTTTCTGAATTCTGAACTATCTTTTTCCTTCTTTTTTAATGATCAGGTGGTCACAAAGTTTCAGGTAACACCATATAAAATTTTTGATTTTATTTGATATCCATATACTATAGTAAATTGCTCCCCACAGGTTTCATATCCTGTTGAACAGCACTCTCCCAGTGCTTCTTCATGAACTGGACAAATATTATAATGTGAAGGGTTGCCCATCTCCTTTCATTAAAATACGGAGTTGAGCCAAGATCCATTAAGCAAATACTTACTTATTCTTGCCATTTTAATTTAAAGGAACATTAAATTTGAATAAATCTTTACAAATTTGTATTTCTCTTTTCCTTTTAAAGTTGTTGATAAATAGATCATGTTTCTTTCCCACCTACAGATGGAACTACTTCAGACGTAGGTGTTTCGCAGAGAAATTTTAATTTTTCTGAAAAAGTACTCAAAAAAAAATTAATTCTTGATTATTTTGCAACAGTACCAGTTTCTGATGTAGCAGGCTTCCTATGCTCTGTTTTCTTGGGTTGTTTTACCTCTGTCCTACTTTCCAGAAGGTCCCTCGAACTGCAAAAGTCTACTTGTTTCCCAGGTGGAAGGTCTCTCTGTTCCCAAAAGGTTTCATCTGCCCAGAGCAGGCACACATCCCTTCCCACTGCTACCAGGCTCCAAACTTTTAACAGAACAGAAATGGAGTAAGAGATAATAAGAACAGGCAGGAACTATTCTTTCAAAATTGCAAAACCACTTTTATCTTAGCCTATTATTAATTGGTTTTACGTTATGGAGGACATTTGCAAAGTATAGGAAGAGCCTTGTGGGGATTTTCTTGGAAAGCCAAGAAGGGAGTGATGCATCTGTTGAAGGATCATCTTTGCTCTCAGCTCAAAGCATCTGCTACTGAATGTTACTGGAGACAGGGGAGGGTGAGGAGTTGGACCCACTCTGTGGGTTATTTAATCCAAGCAAGGTTTTATAGTAGATCTCGTATGATCAGCTCAATTGCTTGGAGCATGGTGCTGATAATGCCAAAGTCATGGGTTTGACCCCCACATTCAGTCTAGAGTCAGACATGAGTGTTCTGTGGTATGAAAAGTTATTTTTTGACTGTATTCCATCATGACCACCTTGAAGACCTATCTGGGGCAGTGTGATTAACGCAAATCATCAAAATGAATAGTGCTGTGGAAAACTTGGAAAATTTACATGCACACTCTGAGCAGCCACAAGTCAACACATCTCTGTTTTCTTCAGGGAAATTGTGCTGGTTCACATCAGCTGATGAAATGTCTCACTGAGCTAATTTGACCTTAAACAATTCTGTGCAGTGGGGGCCATGGCTGTGGTGAACAGCAGAACTTATTGGTTGGGGTTTTTTTGTGGGCCTGTTAAGAAATTTGTGCTGATTTCTTTTTCCTTTGGAAAATTATGATTCACTAGAACATGACTTCTGAGAAGGAAAGTACGTTGAAATCAGCCCTAAATAAGAAATGTAAAAAGGATTTTAAAACTTTAGACTGTCCCTCTAGGGTTGCTGCAATACAGAAGTTTTTATCCCTCAATTCATAGGAATTTTCTGTTTTGAAACCTGAACATATTCCTCCATATCTAAAAGAATACGAGTATAAATGAAATACCAAAACCACCAAAGGATACCAAAACAAATAAATTATACATCTGAGATTAATTATCCAATCACAAAATAAAATGTCTTCAAACAGTTGATACTAAAATTATATGTCAAGACAATTAATTTGCTTTGTAAGAAATGATTTGATTTAATCAAAGATACATGAGTGCATTTCTTGTCAACTACAAGGACCCATTCCTGCCATTATAAAATTTAGTTTTCAGAGTCTGGCCACTTTCAAGGTACATACTGTAGCCTTTACTCCAAAATATGTGATTACAATTTTAGATTCCTTCTGTATATATTGTCTGCCAGCTTATGACTCCAAAACATGTGGCACTGGAAATTCTTCTCCCAGACTGTAATAGCATGAGCAGTTCAGACCTATGATAGGGGATAAGTTGCAGTCACTGTCTTAGAGCATGTGCCCTGGATTTTCATGCTATTTGGTTCCTATGGATTGCTGCAATATTTGGGGTTTGTTCTGATGATGGAGCAGAAGTATAAAAGATATGTATTTTCAGACAAGCAAGAAGACTACCAAGAAATTCCAAATTCGATTACTAAAATAGCTATTGCCCACAGTACAAAGTACAGAAAACAATCTGAAACCACAGACACCAATATTTCCCTTCAGAATTCAGAATACAGAATGTGATATTTTGATAATTATGAACAGGACTTTGGAAGTGCCTCAGGCTCATTAATCCTCTGGAGTTATGAACCTTATGAAAAATCCTGTCTTGTGGTTTTAAGGATTTCATGAGGATTTGGTAGTCAGCAAACCTCAGGTCTCTCAGGTTTTTGCTGAAGTGTTGACACAGGCTTTTACTGGGGAATAATACCAGGGTATTTTTCTCTACACAAAATTTCTCTCATTAGCATTTCAGCGTTTCCAACCGAGTTATCTGGTCCAAAGTGGGACCAGATATGGCTTTCTCTTGGCCTGGCAAGTCATCCTCATCTGTCAAGGTGTGACCTAAAATCCTGGTGTAGATGTAGGTCCCAAGAGCCATGCCCCAGCTCCCCACACCATGCAGGAGGGGTGGCAGGGCATCTGGCTTTGGCACCAGCTGTCATGGTACACTGGGCTTCACTCACCGTTATTTTGCAGCCCCATTTTTTTTTTTTAATGAAAGTATAGCAGTCCTTTCTTCCTATGTTGAAATTAGTTTGTAAAATAGGTGGAAGGAACCATCTCAAGGCAGATGGGCTGTACCATCAGATGGCCCAAGAAACTAGAACTCGTGAAAGCCTAACCTCAGTGCTGGGAAGGCCATGGAACAGATCACCTTGAGTGCCACCACTCAGCTCATGCAGGACAACCTGGGGATCAGGCCCAGCCAGCATAGGTTTGTGAAAGGCAGGTCCTGCCTGACCAACCTGATCTCTTTATGTGACCAGGTGACCCTCAATGGATGACAGAAAGGCCGTGGATTTCATCTAGGCAGATTTTAGTAAAGCCTTTGGCACCATTTCCCACAGCATTCTCCTGGAGAAGCTGGGTGCTCGTGGCTTGGACAGGGGCACTCCTTGCTGGGTGACAAACAGGAGGGTTTGAAGTGCTCTCGATCACTTTGAAAGACAACTTAAAAGTCACTGAAGATGGGTGTATGGAAATGTTGCATTGTGTTCAAAAGAAGGGAACAAGTAGAGCCTTTGTAACTCAAAATATGCAGGATTTTTCCTCCTTTTCCTTTTTTCACTGGCTTTTCTGTACTATTCAATGGTTCACAGACCTTTCAGTAGAGATGGGTTGACTTGTTAAGAGCAAACAGGTCATGCATACCAAGCTTTGGCAGTAGGAGACAGACCTCGTAATGTTATCCAAACACAGATGAAATGAACTGGCTTTGGAATTTTTTTCCTTTAATTCCTCGTGTGTAACTCAAATCTTGTGAGGTCCCCAAAGCAATAAAAGAAACACTTCAGCCACACTTCATTGGTTTCTTCTGGTTCTGTTGGGCACAGAGGGGCATTCTGCCAGAAATAGTTGTAAATGGCACCATTCCTATAAAGGACAGTGAAAATTGTGTTTTCAAAACTCATCAGTTGTGACCAATTCTTCCTAAAGACCTCTTGGGCTTCTCTGCTGGAAGACCAGCTGACAGGATATACAGAGGCAATAAAAACATTAAAACATTGTCAATACATCAGGCTACAGAGCCATGCAAGCAGCAAAGCTCTGATAGCACATCCAGACTGTGAATTTTGACTGGAGTCCTGCATGGCTTAGAAACAGTAAAGGGTGCAGGAAAGGGTGGAGCCAGTAAGTTCTACCATTGCCAATAATAATGAAAATGAGTTAGAAGAGGCTGAGAGATTTCTCTGAAACTTGTGCACTAAGGAATGCAAAACATGGCAGGAAAACCCAGTGCCTGCTATTCCTCCCTTTTCTCTTCTTTTCAGGAGTTTCATACAATGGAGATAACTAACCTTAATAAAGTTTTCTATTGTGAACTTTTATGTTCACAATAGAAAATAGATTTTGTATTCTGTCTAAGAACTAAAGTAATAAATTAGAGGATAATTAAGAGATATATTCCTACATATATAGCTGACCCTGACAGAAAAGTTTTGAGATAGAGCAGTGAGGCACTGTATTAAAATTATTGAATAATTGTAATACACAATAATTATTAAATAGTGCATAGTCTGGGTTAATTCCCATAGTGATTTTCTTGGAAAAAATGGATAGTAGCAAGGGACAGTACAAAAGAATACAGCAGATGAAGCCATATAATTCTTCATCAGAAGATGAAGAATTTGATGATGCTTTACTGACATCGTAGTGACAAGGTGAGATCAAGTATGAAGAGGTACAAATTCATGGGTCAGAGGCAGGGTATGGCCTCACCTGCATTGTTGAAAACTGGATTAACTCCTATAGTCAACATAGATGTGCTGCAAAAATGACATCTAACATTGGCTATGAGAAGTTTCATCCCAATGTATTGAGGTGCAGGAAAACAGACAGGATGATTTGCAGCAGACAGTCTGACATATTGACTGAATGGAAACTTGATTAAAAGCAAGGGCTGTAAGAACATGTTCATTATTTAGGATAAGAAAATTACAAGCCAAAACATGAAATCAAAAAACACATCAAAGCACCTGGGGTCTTTGCACCTTGTTTACTCTATATGCACCTTGTTGACTATTTTTGTATTATCATAGAGTTATAGAGTCTTAGAATACCCTGAGCTGGAAAGAACTCACAAGGGTTATCAAAGTCCAACTCCTGGCCCTGCTCAAAACAACCACAAGAATAACACCATGTGCCTAAGAACATTGTCCCACTGCTTCCTGGCCTCAGGCAGGCTTGGTGCCATGACCACTTCCTTGGGGAGCCTGTTCCTCTGCCCAGTCTCCCCTCTGGGTGGAGAACCTTTTCCTGCTATGTAACCCAAACCTCCCGTGACACAGCTTCAGGCCATTCCCTCAGGTACTGCCACTGCTCACCACAGAGATGAGATCAGTGCCTGCCCCTCCTCTTCCCCTCATGAAGAAGCTGTAGACTGCAATGAGGTTTCCCCTCAGTCTCCTCCAGGCTGAGCAGATCAAGTAACTTCAGCTGCTCCTTGTATGGCTTCCCCTCCAGACCCTTCACCATCTTCATAGCCCTTCTTTAGATGTTTTCTAATAGCTTTCTATCCTCCTTACATTGTGTGTCTGTTCCTGTTCCTACAGCCTCACTTTGCTTTTAGTCCACAAGCGAAACAGGATGGAAATTGCATTACCATGATGATGATGATTGTGGTTCCCCATCTTGGTGGCTGTCTAGGCACTGCTTCAGGAAGCAGCATTATTACAAAAAAAGCAGGATGAACTATTTCTCCTCTCTTACAGGTTTGAAATACATAATTTTCTGTATGTTTGTTTGCCTTGCTCAGTATGCATGTTGCAATACAAATTTAGGTCTTCCTAGTAATTTTTAAGGCTTTATTGGTGTCTGAATGATTCAGTTAGATCCATGTCATCTTTAAAAAGCATAAGTTAACTTCTTTTTTTTTGCAGAAATTGAGGAATTGATACCTGGGAAAAAATATTCATGAGCACAACTCCAGATGGATTTGCTTGGTAGAGAAATACTCTTATCTTGTTAAGGAAAATGCATTAATGCAAATGTGAATACGAGAAGTTATAAACATTAAAGGTAATCCCATCTCAAAGCTACTTACAGAGACAGAAATTATTACCCAGTCTTTATAATGCTGTAAATAGTGTCTGATTTGAACTTCATTTTAAACTCCATAGTGAAAGAGAAATCAAAATTTTCTGTTAAATACAAAAGCTTAAATGAGAATTCAGCACACAGGAGACAGCAGACTGACAATATACAATCTCACTGAAGCTTGAGTGTGCATAGACTAGCACAGTTAATCAAAAACCCCACTCATCTGCCAACTCTTTATGCATTCATCAAAGCTCTGCAGAGAGTTATCAGCAGAGAAGATTCATACATCAAGGCTTCAGCTCTGGCTTCCTTGACATCCCAAGCAGATTAGTCTGTGACAGATTTCTGTGGCCCAGCAAGCATCCCAAAGTGGAGCTACCATGGAGATGACAAGCGAATCCTTGGCATCTGAAGTCACGTCCACTTGTTCCATCAAAGCCAACAAGGTTTCACTAAGGTTATTGAAGTCAGGCAGGTTTAGGAGCTGTGTTTTTATTCAGACAACATGACAGGACAAGTCCTCAGCAGCTCGATGCAGGAGATAACCTTTCAGAGACCACATGAATAAATAAATAAATTCTGTTCAGACTCCTTTCAAACCAGCCATGTGTCTCCCATGCAAACAGACCAAAGGAGGGCTGGATCACAATAACTGCTCAAAAATGCTCTTTCTGTCCTCACGAGGTATCCCAGAGGAAATCACAATGTACTCCTCAGTGCCTCAAGGAAGCAACAGTAGAGTGATTACCTCCCCATGTGTTTGTGTGCCTCCTGTAGCTGATGCTGGGCATGTACTGGCTGCATGCAGATGTTTTGATCTGGGTTTGAAGCCAAGCATTAAGGGGCATTGCTGCCTGGGAAAAAATCCCATGGTATGCCTACATAGGAGGTAGGGCAGTCTTTTATAGCATAGAACTAGGGCTGAGGCAGAAGAAAAGACTACCCCTATATAGGGATCTTGGGACTAGGCTCTGGGCAGGAGCAAGTGTGCCTGCCTTCCTCTGTAAGAGAAAACTCCCAGCCCATTCATTTTGCTTCTCTGTGTGACACTGTTAATGTCTCTCTTTGCAAAGATACCATTGCACCCCATTTTTCTGTGGCATGGGTGCAAAGCCAGCACCTCGGTTTGTTCAGCCTGGAGAAGAGAAGGCCCTGGATAGACCTTATTGTGGCCATTCAATATAAGAAATATGGAAGGAGGTCTTTTACCAGGGCCTAACAGGAAAAGGGGCCACAGCTTTAACACCTACCTGCAAGAAGGTAGATTTAGATTGGAAATGTGAAAATTTTTGTGGTGAGGCACTGAAACAGGTTGCCCAGAGAGGTGCAACATCACTGAGATTGCCCAAGGCCAGATTGAATGGGCTCCAGAGCAACCTAATCTAGTGGAAATTGTTCCTGTCCATGCCAGGGGATTGGATTAGATGAATGGTCCTTTCTGCCCCAAACCATTCTATGATTTTATGATCATTCCACTGAGAATTTGCAAATGGATCCAAGGCAGTAAATTTACTAAAAAACCTCATAGGTCCTGGTAATGGCAAGTTAATAGCTAAAACAAAAGCCATGCACAAAAGCAAGGCAAAAGAAGGAATTTGTTCCCCAGTTCCCATGAGCAGGCAGGTGTTCAGCCATCCCTAGGAAACCAGGGTTCCAGTACACATAGCAGTGACTTGGGAAGAGAAACTCCATCACTCTAGATGTGCCTCCCTTTGCTTCTCCTCCCCCCAGATTTCCATGCTGAGCATCATGCCATATGGTCTGCAATGTCCCTTGGGTCAGTTGGGGTCAGCTGTCCCAGCTCTGTCCCCTCCCAAATCCAAACCCCTAGCCTCCTCACGTGCAGAAAAGGCCTTGGCTCTGTGTAAGCCCTGTTTGGTCTCGGGATCTCTTGCTGGTCAGAGTGACCCCGAGATGTGTTAGAAAGTCTCTTTTCCCAGCCCGGCATTTGAAGGTGTTTGAGTCAGGGCTCTTCATTTCTCGGTCTCAAGGTTGTTTATTGTATCTTATCTATAAAATTCTTTCTCCTGTCCTGCCAAGGTCCACTCAGCAAGACAGTCAGAGGCATTCTACCTGCCCCCAGGGCGGTGTTATTTTTTATAATAAGAACTAGGTGTACAATGTTTACAATTACTTTCAATACCTATCACCTATGTTAGACAGTGAGCTTCTACTCTAAACCAATCTAAAAGTGCCAACATCACAGCAGAAGATGGAGGCCAAGAAGAAGGAGAAAGGCTGGACACACCCAGATTCCTCCATCTTGCCCCCTGAACTCCCATTTTAAAACCCCAAAAATCTATCTTTTCACCCTGTGATAAATTCACCATCATTCTACTTAAAACTTTGTGTCTTGTAATTCTTCATAAACAGTTGGTAATTGTTTTTTCCAAGGGCTGACTCAAAGGCACAAGGGTCTTGGACTCTGTGCCAAGGTCTCTGAGCCCCCTGGGCAGGGGCTCAAGTCCTCAAGAGCAGCCAGAGTAATTTCCTGGGTTTCGACAGTTTGGCCACTATGAAAACATCCCTCAGTTATCAATACTGTTTCCAGCACAAATCCAAAGCATAGCCCAGTACCAGCTACTATATATAAAATAACCTCTACCCCAGCCCAAACCAGCACACTCCCTGTTGCCCATCCAATTATCTCCTGCATCCCACAGAGAAAGACTGAGAAAGTGTCTGCTTGGGGCTTAGCTGCCTGACCAGGTTGAGCCCCAGTGGTCCATAGTAGTGTTGGAAGGATGAGGCAGCAGCCAGACTCATTTTGGTATTGCCTTGTAAGGCTTGTTAAGGGTAAGCTGCCAGCCAGGTATTAGAACAGGATGATAGACCAAGGTATTACAAGAAAATCTATAGAACAATAACTTTCCTGTGCAGGTGACTGATCAAGCATCTCCACATACAGAAAGGGGGAGAATTCTATGCTCTGTTACTTCCTCCAACACACCAAGAAGTCTGAATTACATGAATTGCATCAGTCATGCCACTAACTTGCTCAACAGAAAGTAAATTCTCTGGAACTGATCTACAACTTGGACTAGAGTCACACAACTCAAAGGAATGCTTTAGTTACAGGGAGTTCTCCAGTTTCCTTTTGTAAAAGTGAAATCATCAATACATAAACAATTAACTTAGTAATGCTTTTGTACACAAGCTTGGATTTGCTGTAAATGCTGGAATTTTAAAGAGACACTGCTGCTTTAGATAGCAGCAGGTAAACTGATGCCTTTAGGTTGCCATGGAATGCTCTTTTACAGACAGCTTTAGGAAATGTCAATTACAAAAAGACATAGCCTGTAAAAATTCTTGAAAGCGTGGGCATAAATCTTCAGGGCACTTAGCAGAATTTTCTTCCATATTGATAGTCTGCAATGGACTGAATAGATTAAGGTGTTTTTCCTCAGAGGTAGCTGTACTTCAAAGGTCTCAGACTGGTGAAGCCCATTCAAAATGGAATTTAAATGCATTACATGTAAGTAATGTAGAGAAAATGGTTTTCAGATATTGATGAAGATAATACATTAAAAAAAGATTCCTTCTGGAACCATGTCTATTTGCAAAGAAAATTCTAATGGCTGCACATTTAAACAGGGTCACTAATTCAGTTAAAAATGGAAATGTAACAGGGTCTAGGATTATTTCAATCCCCTTTAGGAATGCAAAGTGCTTTAAGAACATATTTTGCTTCCCCAGCTCAGAGCCACCTCATCTTAAGAAGAGTGGCAACTGTTTAAACTAGCAATATATTATGGAAGTCAAGAATTTAAGTCAACTGGGCCAATAATCCATTTACCAGAAACTGGCATTTAATGGTTATGTAAAAGTGTAAACACTGTAAACTCATGTAAATTTTCTCTTCATATTTTATTTCATGCACATACAGACACACATATTTCACTTGTTTAAAAGTATTTTTTTCATCCACCTGAAGGCTGTAAACCTCTTAGCAGGCTTGACCTGCAGTCCTGTTTGGGATCAGAGACTACTGAGGGTTATTACAGATGTCTCTGTGAATAGTGTGAACCTCAAAATCACTGTACAAAATGGGGTATACAGCAGGCAGTGATACCCAGGCCTGTCTGAGATGAGGAGCAGGGAGGTGCCACCAGCTGGCTCCAGGTGATGTCTGGGTAAAGAAAAGCAAGACCTTCTGCAGTAGGAAGTTCCTGACCAACACCACATCACATCCACATTAACAAGAGGCTCGGTTGCTGAGGAACTAGTGCATATCTCACCCAAGGCAAGTTAACTCCTGGGTATGGCTGTGTCACAGATGAGTCAAGCACCTCACTTGTGAGAGGGAAGCTCTGATATCTTAGTATTGATCTGAACCAGTGAGTTAAAAATGTTCAATGGTTAATGCAGTAGTGGTTTAACAAGATTCGATGGCAAGATAAACTTGGTTATTAACTGAATGCAGGGTCAGAACTATCAGGAAGACCCTCCTGTTGAGTTTTCGGGCTCAGAAAGGAACCCCTACCTAACTAAACTGTTCTAATCTCCTTTTCAGAGAGGAACCTAGCTTCAATCCTCGTCCCAGTTTGCTCAACAGTTTATGTCTGAAGAATTATATATGCACAATCTCTTATCCAACTACGACTTCAAAGTTTAACATGCTAACGTTTCTAAAGATTTCAAAGTTTAGTGTCTGATGCTATAAGAACTCTCTAAACACTGGGAAATAACCTTGACATCCCTACTCAAGGCTGCTATGCAGCCTGCTGCCATGTAGGATTGTAGGGCCCTGGCTTATCCTGTACCTATGGAGAAGGATGATTGACTTACAGTTGCATACCAGCAAGATGTTAGGGTCACCATTCCAGACCACCCTCAGCTATCCTGCCCCCCAGATCCCAGAGTGAACTGGATGCCTTACTGAGGGTTATGGCTTAACCCCAGGGGCTGGTGGAGGACACTGCCACGAGATGCTAATGTGCTTTGGCTCCAAAACCAAAAGCCAAGGGAAAGGCAGACAGACTGAGCTGAGGAGAGCAGCAACACTGCAGACACCAAGGGGAGCCCCAAGTGCCTTTTGCAAGCTCAGGCAGGTTCTGGTAGCACTCGCTGTGCCTGCTTTGCCTTAGCTACTCACAAGGCAGAGGCTGGATGCTGCTGGGGTGTGGAAACCCCCTGCACAGCTGCATCCAACCTCTGGGCAGCAGCTTTTGTTTCAGGGAAAGACCAAGCGCTCCAGTAACGTGTTAGCATCTGCTCCGGGCTCTTCAGGCAGCCGTCTGAAGATAAATTCTTGCCTTGCATCCTGCTGCTGACCAGCTGGTGCCTTCAAGCAAGGAATTTCCTTACTCTTATCTTGTCTTTACCTGCCCACTTGCAAATGCTTAAGTGATAAGATTTTCAGCCTTTCTAAAAAGCCAGTCACAAGTTTTACTACTGTGACTTCCTATGAAGAGGCAAAGCATTTCCCTTGCTCGTTTTCTTCCTCTGATTCATGTAGTTCATACCTGGACTGCCCTTTCAGCTGGGATGAGAGAGTCATGCTGCATGGCCAGGGTTTGCTTTAAGGACAGCTCCCTGAAAAAGGAGAGATATATTTTTATAATCATAAAATAATTCATCACTGAACAATTCTGTCACTGGGAATATTAAAATATGATCAGAGATATTTTATGCAGCTGTTATTAAATAGTCATTAAGCATTTCTGGAAATAATACTCCTCAGGGATTTGACATTGAAGAATAGACTGTCTAGGCCCAGTCTGAGCCATGACTTAGAAAAATATAAACCCACCAAATGCACTAAACTTGTCTTCATCATCAATAATCTCTGAGTTCAGCAGTTTTCTACACACTGAGCAGAGTCTGGGATATCTGTTTCTATGCACATCTTACCCAGGATCATGGTGTCTTACAGGCATGTGTAGCACATGGCATTGCAGGAGGCTGCAAAAACACCACAAAAATTTCACTTGTCTGAGGATCTCAAGGGTCATTTTTGGATTTAAGGATAAAGAGGCAATTTTCCTAACCAATTTTATACCTACAAAACAGGCAACCATTCCAGTGCTAGGAGGCAGTGTTTGGGACCTCTGGGCAGTGAAGTGACACAAACTGATTTGGGGCACAGTTCCCAACATCAGTCTGGCCTGTCAGATGTACTTCATGGTAGTTTGAACTGTGCTTTGATGATGACTGTTCCTTGGCCAGTTATGAAGGTAAGTATCTCAGGTGATTGTTTCAGGTGCTCAGACTTTGTGTCTACCAGGCTCTCTCATTAGAGATCCAGGTGCTGCTTCTTCTACCCCTCAAGCTAGTCACAAACTCCCAGCAGCAGCTCAAAGTTTCTTCCCTCAGTGCCAGTGTTTTCACCTGGAGATCGATAAACACAATAGGAGGTTTTGTACCTCTTCCAAATCTGTTCTCTCCAGGTGCAGAGGTTACAGTCTCGCGTCGCATTAAGGGGAGCATACAGCAGATTTTTCTATTTTTACCCAATTTTTATATGGCTTCAAGAGAAAATGTAGTGCTTCCTGCTGTCCCTTTAAACTCTGCAAGGATTTTGTCTGCAGGGAAAATCCCCTCTTATTTACAGACTAGTCCAGATTCTCAGGGCATTCAAATTCTCATTCCCACTGGCAGAGATGTGGCTCAGTTGTAACCAGACAGTTTGCCTGACTCTGCTGGAAGTTTTGGTCCTCTGCTCTCATACAGATTGCTCTGCTAAGGCAGAACAATTCTCCTTCTTAATGAATATGCAAAAAACCAATTTCCACACTCATAAGTCTCTCAGCTGGTTAGTTAAAAGCCTCCACTGGTGGTATACAACAACAAGAATAACAGCTTGATTAATCCCCATCTACTGGTCGAACTAAAACCTGTGCCATTTTGTAACATTGCAGTGACAGAGTCATCATAAAACAATACAGCTCAAAATGGCTCTCACAGATTCAGAAGGTTGTAATGGTATCCCCACTGACCAAAAATATCTGGGGGTATGCTAATTTTCCTTTGCTAAAAAGAACAGGGGACTGATTTTGAGATTTCATTGTTATGGAAATATATTCTGCTCAGGACAATTACATTTGACTTCCCCCACTCCCCCTGAAGCATCAAGAATATTTAATATGCTACACTGATTAACAGTGTTAGTCTCCTGTTTCTGGGATGATTTGTCTAGGTAATGTATGCACAGAGAATACGACAGAGGAGAAACCGTGGTGTTTCACTGCTGATCCTATTATCAGATTTCCCTGAAGAAGACCTACTTTTCCACAGAGGGATTTCAAAGCATGAATATCACTCCTTTTAGGGCTCTGCTTTATGACATTGATGTTCCTTAGTTACCCCAGCCTGTGGAGACACCCATGCTAAGGGTGGACCTTGAACCACTGGGTGGGATAAAGGCCTGGACACAAGTTATCCATGGAAAACTTCAGGCATCTCTTCCTGTGCATGTGCTTGGCTCTTTGTATTCAACAAGGTGCTGTGGGAAGGAGATCAGGATTGCTATAAAAGTCATTGTGCCTGAGACTGAATAGAGAACAGAGCAGTTACTTCACCAGTAGTATATTTATAATTTTAACGTGGTTTGGAGGGAGGTTGTGAAAAAACCAAACATCAGTGACTGCTTAGTCAGATCTATCTATGTGAAGACACTGAGAACTCTTTTTGTTTATATTGGGCCATCTGCTCCAGCAGTGCAGCTGGATTCTGCCAACTATACTGGAGCCACTGTTGTACCCTGGCTTCAGGCTCATGCTCTGCCTTTCCTTCTGATTTTAACGAGGCAGAAATATCAGGACATACAAAAATATGCATAATATCTGCTCAAATTATTTTTACCGTTTATTGTTTTGGGAATTATTTACTGTCTTAGGGATAAGCATGCAACTACAAAATGTGAATCAGCTTGCCTTTTGTGTGCTTTTGCAGGTGCCATGTTGAGGCTGAATTCCAACTCTCATTAGAAAGAAATTATATAACTTCAAATCTTTTGTGTTTCTAAACAGTTTACCTAATTTTCTCCCTAAAACTGTTGATTATGCAGTGCATATACATGTAAGCATATATATATATACTTTATTAATATTTGAACCTAAGGTGCAGTTTAATGTATACCTCCATATGCAATACATAACTGCATTTCCCACCCTGAAACTGTGTATCCAATTGTGTTAATCCCTCTTCCTCTTACACCATTTTCCTTTCAAATATTTTCCCTGAAAGCAAAAACACACAGCATTTCCATTTAAGAAAAAGGGAAAGCATAACCTAAACATACATAGCCCCCCTCAATTACACATGAATAACATATAAAATTAAAAAAAGAAAAACAATCCAGTTCTGAATGAGAGAGAGACTGAACACATGGAGTTAAGGATGAGATACCATAAAATAGAACTTGTAGTAACAGATGACGTCACAGTAAGTTTTTTTTCACAAAACAACCATAGGACTGATATTTCTTAGAGACAGTAGTAGGGAAGGATAAACAAGAGCAGAGAAGATTTGTATGAACAAACAGATACCTACATGGCTGTGAGTAAGATCAGACAGAATAATGAGTGTGTTCCTGACTGCAAGAGCAAGAGGACACTAGGATATATTTTCTTTCCAACAGGAGCATCCTTCAGCACTTCATGATGGACTGTGCTTGTGCAAGTATTGAGTTTATGTTAGGTAGCCTGCAAAGAGTGCTGCCAGTTAGAGTCAGTGACCCCACAGTCCACTCCAGGTCCTGTGCTACTGTGATGATTCACCCTTCCTTTTCTGATCCTCTGACACCTACTATCCTTCGGCATCCTGTGCCTCAGATATTGTGCTATGTCATCTCAAAGTATGTTGTTTTTAGATACGTGTCTCATTCCAAGAGAATGATAGAGAAAAGGAAATTTTCTGCAGTCCCCCATCCCATTCACTTCTGTATACCTTGTATCTCCTGTTCATTTCTCTTGGCCAGACCAATAAGGTGTGGTGGGATGATGGGAAAACAGGTCAGCTGAGATCTGGTCTGTTTCATCAGCTGAAGAATTTCAAAATTCTCTGTGCCCAGTGGAACATGATGTATTCAACCATCCTCCCCAGGACATCTTGTGTTATGACAATATGGGAAACCTGCCTCAAACTAGAAAGACCAAGAAGCTTGATGCTACCAGACACTCAGGAGCTGTGCAAACATTTCCTTCACTCTTTCAAAGGCACTTTGCCTTCCTAGATCTTTTCATTACCATTTTAATCCCAGTGTAATCGTTCTTGTTTCTTCCTCCCTGTGACAATGGAGATGCAGAGTCAATAGATTGAACAGCAAATACATAATTGATGGCGTCCTGTGTAGCTTGAAGTCTTTTGAAATACATCATCTTGGTAGTCTGCTGCTTTTTACTCAAAAGCTGGAGATATGTACACTGTCAAACATGCCTTCACAGTGAAAGAGTAAAGATCATGTCCTTTCAGATCCACACAGTATTACTGCACTGATATTACTCAAGAAAAATAAATTTAATTTTTGCTTTCAAAAAGTACAGAGCCATTTGAATTCTTCATGAACACAAGTCCATACCTGCATTTCTACATTCCAAGATAATTCTTTGACTGCTTTGACTTCACACAGTGTTTTCTGGATAAAGTGCAAGCTAGTAAGGCTTTAAAGCACCATTGATGTTATTTCCACTACAGTAAAGGTGAACTTGTTGCCCCTTTTCTCTTTGTAGGGACAGATGGCCTGTGACATCCTGATGGATTTAATCTGTTTCATGCTAAAACTCAAATACAGAACTTTGGCCCTTTTCTCTCTGCTCTATTCTTCTCCTTTAACTTCCCTTGCTCTGTGCCAGTGAATTTTAAGCGTGATGAAGAAAGGACACATGCTGGTGCATAAAGGCATAAAGGGATGGATAGATAGATAGATAGATAGATAGATAGATAGATAGATAGATAGATAGATAGATAGACAGACAGATAGATAGACAAGTAGATAGATAGATAGATAGATAGATAGATAGATAGATAGATAGATAGATAGATAGATAGATAGATAGATAGACAGATAGATAGGCTGTTTACCCACAGTAACTGTGAGATACCAACCAGGTGCCTGCAAATGTACATTGGGTTACCCTGTAGTTGTAGCACTAGCTACAATGTGCTGGTTTTTTTCTTAATCCTGGGAAAGGGGTGTTTTCTGCTTTGAGAGCTCACAGCTCTATGGACAGACAAAGGAAGAGAAGGAGGAGGCAGCAACTCCCAGAAGTTTATAAATAATTTCTCCTCCTTTGTCTGAGAGAATTGTGATGGCTTTGAAGCCTGCTCTGGTCTCTGCCATAGCTCTGGCCTGCTGAGCTCTCCTTCCTCTGCCCTTTTTCTCCTCATTGCCCTATTTAGATCAGAGGAATTTGTGGCTCTGCAGCTGCACAGCCAAGTGGGACACATCACTTTCCTCTGGGCATTTTTGCAGGAAGAACAATAACTTGTGCAAAATGAAACTCCATCAGAGTGGCCTCTCCAAAAGGAGCAGAGAGCTGCAGGAAGGGCTTTCCCATGGGATAGGGTGTGTTGGGCAGCAGGAGGTGCTCCTGTGAAGTGTGGGGACAGCATGGTGGTGGCTGTGTGAGGGGCAGCACATGGAGGAGGGCTCTCAGTACACACAGCTGAGGAGGGAAAGGTGCACACAGAGCTGTGAGTCCTGGACAGACACGTCCTGCAAGGCCCCCCCTTGCTGCCTTGATGGATGGCAATCCCTGTCAGCCCATGCATGGGCATTATTCTTTGCAGGACTCAAAGAGTCCAATTCATTATAGCAAAGCCTATTTTTTTTCCCTTTTTCCACTCCAGTGGAGCATAAATGACCTGAATAAATTCTACTCCTTTGGCACATGTAATGCATGGAATGTGTTGCCGGTGCTGTAACAAGATTTATCTCTTGGCGCATGTTGTGAACACACATTTCTTTCCAGTCAGTAGAATTGTTATAGCTATAGAGCTTGATTATTGAAAGGGGAGCTGGTTGGTGGAAGGAAGATATATAAATGTGATATACACAGTACACGTCAGCCACACCAGCTGGAAAAATCCATTTATTTCCACTGACTGAATAACTCACTTTTGATTCCAGTTTATACAGGTAGGAACACGATTACTCAGTGCCTGTCTCCAATAACTCAGCCAATGCTAAGCTTTGTGTAGTCTTTGTGGCCAGACCCATCTCCTCTCTAGAGCTCCATACCAGCAATTCCACAGATGTTCAGAGGTGAGAACTCATACAGACCTGCCCTGCTCCAGCTTTGACAGACATCTCAGGGCAGGTGGCAGGATCTTGTGTCCACCAGGGGCTATGAATATATATGTAAAAGTGGAAGGGAAGGGACAGGGACACAAATGGATTTGTCTTGTACTTACAACCATAAAAAACAATTAGATGTTTGGTGGGATGGTGTTTGTGTCACAGACAGCAAGAAATTCCCTTTAAGGTGTTGGAAATGCCAATCACTTTTGCAAAGGTCCATCATGAGGTCTCTCGCTTGAAAACACAAAGAGTTGTGCATCACTAAGAAATAGAAAAATCTCCACCACAATGATTCAGTGACCCCAGTCTTCTTGGAGGAACAATTCTACTGTTTGCATGTGGATTTGAGAGAATGTGGCTCAAGTGCTGTTGCTGCCCCAAGCAGAGGTGGGCCACTCAAATGGCTGCAGAACACCAGGCTGGCTTCTCACCTCCAAAAAAGGGCGGTAACTGAGGTCTCGTGAACTCACTCATTGCTGCTGTGCTTCTATCCAGACTGTCTGTGACATTTCTGAAATTATTTCCACTTCTTTTCATCCTTTTCCCACTCTACCTTTCCTCTGTGGCTAAAAAGTGACCTCGAGGTGACTTTCTTAGCCAAGGCAGAAGTGCCTCCCAAATGCTGATAGCTCCAGTCATGGTTATTTTCAGACAGCCAGTCTCAAGTTGAGCCCAGAGAAGCGATCAGAGAGAAGTGTCTACGTTTTACCAATGAAAAAGCTGGCACACAGCAGGTGAACATCCTCATAAGGGTTTTCAGCCCAGTAATCACCAAGACAGGTGTCTCATTACTGTGTATAATGATATAGTATCCAAAGAAGGGGGAGAAGATAAACATATGTCATTCAAAAATCCCCTAGATTATGGGAAGTGTCCATTAGCAGGACATCCAATTAGCCTGAGCAGCTTTATATTTTGCCCATCTGTTATTACTAATCTGGCCTCAAGTGTGCAGTTTAGTGCTGTAAACCTTTGGTTGGGACTGTTTTATTGAACTCTGTGGCCTGCAGCATCTGCCTCCAGCTAGGAGAACTGTTTTGGAAACCTTCCAAATCACAAAACCAGTAGTTACATTTTCTGTGTTCCAAACACACTTCTGGCCTGGTTGGTGTCCAGTTTCAGGGAAATATATCCATATATCTGTGTGATGTCTTGTAAAGAGAGAGTCTGCTCTGTAGGTTTTATGTACTAGACTCTCCACCTGTCTGGCTCTCCCTGCTTGGCTCTGCCCTCCATGCCAGTGAGGAGCTGGAGGACCAGAGTCATAGCTCCTCGTGCCACACATGGTCTGCTCCAAGCACCACCACTCATCCTCCTGTGCATGCTTTGGCTGCAAGACAGGAGATCTTCCTGAGATCTCAGTGTTTCCCCTTCTTCAGTGACCTCCCTGTTATAACCATGCCCAGAGTGGCCTCTGCTCCCAAGCTAATGGCTAATCCTGGTCTACCTGTGAGTACTCATTTGAGTGTCTTTTCTCACTTCTTCTTCTACCACTTCCTGCTAAGTGAATGCAAATAATTTCTCAGATCCCCCTTTTCCTGTATTATCCAAGTCTGTCAGCTGGACATCAGGATAATCAGTGATCTGCCCAGCAGTGGGGAAAGATGACTGGAAGGTAAGCAAAGGATCAGGAAACCAAAATGGCAATAGAGAGTGAGAGAAAAAGGAAGCACACCAAGATGCTAAGCCAGCACAAGGAAGAGGGTCCACAATATGTTTAAGATCACAATGTCATGAAACACTGACCTTTATATGTCAGTCAAGCAGTAGTGGAGGAGCTGGTCATCAGCTGCCTCTTTGTGTCTCCAACAGCCACAGAAGCTGCTGCTGAATCTGAATCCTCATCTGGCCAGACTTTGTAAGTGAATTTACCATTTAGCTTCGTGCTGTGCACAAGTCCAGAAGGTGATGAGGATCCACGTGTACAAAGTGTAAGGTGTGAGAGTGTTGCATGCACATAAGGAGCCTAATGAAGTTGTGAAAGAATATTGCTTGTAATGAATACTGCATAGGTATGTCCAATGGGTTCGTTTTCTGTAGTCATTTATCTCTGGGGAGATTTTGGGAAGTTAATGCTGTGAGCACTTGAGACTGGTTTAAGGGAATTTTTTGTTATTTTGAGGACATATTTGGAGAATGCTTGAAGGTAAGTGTTAGAAGGTCTAAAAGTTGAGAGACAGAGGTTGTTACCTGGGGCTTTCAGATGCAGAAACAAACTTCATTATATGAATGACATTTTCTTATGTTTTCCTTTTCTTTCTGAGCTCATGTCCTGCAGTAATAGTAATTCTTTGCTGTCAAAGTATCTAAGACAGACACTCCCATAGGCTTGTTATTTTGGCTAGCTTAGAAGAAAACACTCTATTTCTTTAGACAACCAAGAGTTCTTGTTTTGTCGTAGAAAACTCATCTAGCAGGAGCTCTCAGTTGCTGCTTTGAGACAGCTTTCTTTCAAATACGATGAGGAGATCAGCTTTGACACTTTGGTTGCAGCTAATTGTATTGCAGGGGTGCAATTGAAATCAATGTCCACTGCTGAAGCCTTTCTTAGTCAGAATAACTCTTCTTTGGGAGATGGAATGCATTTACCTAAGTGAAAAGTCTGATGCACAATCAGATTTGTACAAGTTCTCAGTAAGCTTTGAAGCATTTGCATGTCTCCTCTCCCCCTCTTCAGTAATTTAATTTTTTATGATCTACTTGGTGAAACATACTGTCACGTAAAAGATTTAAAATGAAATGTATCTTTCCTATCAGTGAGCATAGTAGAAGGTGTTTTCGCATCTCTTTTTAAGGCATTGGGAAGAAGTTGGACACAAATGCTGAAACTTACCTGTTGGTTTATAGGATAGATGCTCCATTCATGATTTGCTTCAGAAAGTAGCCCGGAGTAACAATTTGCCCTTCCTGGACTACAACTTTGCACCAGGAAGTGGCATCAGCCTTTTGTGCCACTTGTCAGCCCTAACTCAGTGTCAGGGCCCAGCAGCAGCCACTGTGACAGCTGGCAGGAAGGGAGTGTGTGCCAGTGAAGTGTCTTTCTAGGGATCCTATTGCTGATAGACAGCGGGAACGGAATAACCCCTAAATGGATGCTTGTGAAAAGTACTCTACAATATTTGCTTGTTTCCAGCTTGGACACAGATGTTAAGGACATGATTTTCCATGCTGAAATACTTCCTAGCACTCACAATAATTGGGGCGATGGGAAATACTTCTGCATAGAGCAAAGAGGATTATGCTTTATGGCATATATACACATAACACATGTTCATATGCTTTTATTAGCTGTCACCCATGCTTAAGGCCAAATGAGGCATGCCATTTTGCTAATGGACACCTGTCTTGGGAGGGAATTGTTCATTCACTGCTCATGGATGTGAACAAACATCTTAGACCAGCATCTAGGAATTTAAGGAACGAGTTGTGATAGTGCACCCAGACAGATGTCAACTTGAATTATTCAGTTGTACTTGTCTCAGAGGCTACTACAGTCCTGCTGTATTATACACACCAGAGAATCTCAATCAGATAACCTTTGTGATCAGTATCTACTGGAGAATTGATATAATGTACATTATCTCTTCTGTCAGTTAATAGGTATTAAATTATTTTTTCTATCCTGAACTCCTGATTATATGTTAAGAAAGATTTTGTTTTCTTCAATCAATACTTTTCATGATATTTTATGATAATAACTCACTTATTGGGTAATAAATGTTCAAATTCTCTGTCAGTGTTGTCCTGGAGGGAAGAAAGGCATTCACAGTAAGAGAGATGACTCTAACAAGCACACCAGCCATTTAACTAGAAAGGCAGCCTTTCTGCAAGTAGATCATGTTGACATATTAAAAGTTCACCATCTATGGTATGTTTATAGGAATGGCTGTTTGGCAGGATACGTAAATCCTCAGAATCTGACAGCAACCATCAGCAAATTGCATGATGTGGGATGGCATCCCCTCTGCCCAGGGCACTGACATCTCAAACACAGATCTTAGGACTGAATTTAGAGTATCCCTGAATGTCCAGGTAGTACCTCTGCAGGAAGCAAAGAGGGATAAAACCATGATACTTCCCACCAGAAGTTACATGACCAGTTTCCAATGAGTGTAGTTAAGACATGTTACCAATTGTAGAAACTCAGCTATTACAGCAAGATGCAAGACATAAATAGAGAATCACAGAATCACAGAATTCTGAGTTGGAAGAGACCCACAAGGATCATCAAATCCAACTCTTCAGTGAATGACCCGTATGGGTGGGTGTCAAACCCATGACCTAGGTGTTATAAACACCATGTTCATACAAGAACATAGATTATGAAACATGCTGATTTTTGCCAGCTTTAGGAGACATATATCAGTAGAGATCTCACCATGAATTTTTTTATGCCACGGGCCCAGTTGTGTGGAAATAGTGTAATGGTAGAAATATGAGCTAAAAAACACTGATAATTTTGACCTTACAGCTGAAGCTCAGTCCACCTCTCTGGAGAGTCTCTCTTACCTTTGAATAGGCAACCAGTCTGCCTCTGAAAGTTTGGTTGTGCTTACGATTGTGTTGAGCAAGTCCTGCAGTGGAAAATAGCTTCAGGGTCTGATACTACATTCTTGTGTAACACCTGGAAATCGAATGGTCATTTAGCAAAATTGGAATGAACTGTTCAGATATTTTTGGTTTTTCCTACTGTGGTACTGTGTTCTGTTTGAGGAGAGATGCAGATTGTGATTACGCAAATGTACTCTCTGATGTACTGCTGATTTTAGTAAAAACTATTTATTAGCACAAAAGATTAGTCTAACTGGCCCTCTCTGGAAAATAACAGAAGAAGAATGTATCAAAATGGCCAGTTATTTCCTGTGAAACAGAATGTCTCACTAAAAGGACAGCCAGGAAAAAACGTATGAAGTTGGGATTTTTCCAAGTGATAAATCTAGGTTTGAATTCCCTGTAAGATACTCTCTGCCTGACCGTGAGGAAGATCCAAGATGTTCAACGGCATGATTGTTATGGTCAACAATTAGAAATCAAAAGTTGTCTTTATTAGCCAAAGAATAAAGAATACACTTAAAACCCCCAATATTCCCATACATCCTTGGAAGATACATGAATATTGTTGCACTCAGGATGAGGTGAAATAAACTGAATTTATCATGGATTTTAGGTTTCTGATTGATACCTACATACTAATGAGATGGACTCATTAAATGTGCATAGCAAGATAATTTACCTGGATATTTTGGAGGAGGAAATTATTCAAAGCAGAAATGATATTTTATTCAGAAAGGTTTGATGGTAAAATATTTTCTTCCAGTCAAATAAGATATGACTGAGAATTTTCTTTTAATTAACACAAGTAAAGCTAGTGAACAGGGAAATTAAATTCCACCAGAAGTAATTTTTCAGATTTGTTTAGCCTAAGGTTAAAGCTTCATTTGAGGAAAAGGGAGAAGTAGAGGATCTATTAATGTCCATGCTCTACTAGGATTCTAGTGGAATTACTGTTTTATATTAGAAGATCTATATCTAGCTAGCTATGAGCTGGGGCTTGAGTCAGAATATTTCATGCGAAAACTGATCTGAGCAGCAAGACAGAAACCAGAAAGTCTTCAGCCCATGCATGGAACACTCATACATGGATCATCAGCAATCCTGTAAACTTTTATATTCAAAAAGTTATTCCAGAATTTCAAAGTCAATTTTCCCATTCAGTGCAAAATTAAGTGTTGCAACCATTGTCTCCTTTTGTGCTGTTGGTTTGGACTGCTTCTTATTTTCCTTCATGACCCTGTTCTACTGATTAACCACAGCCAGTTGTATTAACAAAAAAAAAATTGGGAGTGGAAGAAATAGGTATGTAAAAACTGTGGGTGGTTTGGTAGTTGGATGGTCCAGAGATTGCTCCCCCTGGCAGTATGGATGAGACTGCACAATGTGCTGATGCCTTGGCTCAGAGTGGTGTTTGAAGACTCTTCCGAAAAGCCTCTGCTCTCCACTTGCCTTCCTGCTCTGTTGGTTCACCCATGTGTTACACTGTAGGGGTAACAGAGATGGCAGGTTCCCACAGAGTCAGTCCTCTCATTGTTTCACAATTCAATATGAAATCCAAAGGCATTTTAAATGGTAAACTCTCTGTGACTCAAAGGGCCTTAGAAGGGATGCAACATGCCCTTAGTTATTGCTTTAGAGGGGCACATGGTGGCTGGGAATCTCGTGGGCCCCTCAGAACCCATGCAGGTGTCCTCATACTGGGAGTTTCAGGCATAGTCCCAGGCTTTGCTACTTTCCATGTGGAAAACCACCCTGTCCATGTAGAAGAGATGTCAACATGCTTTTCACAGTGCCAGAGGGATGCGACACAACATTTAAATGTGGCTGTGAACCTCTTCATAAACCTTGACTATCTGCACTGCTTTCCTGTGCCCCAGGGCAGGGTTAGGAGAGCTCCATGGCTTTTTCCTGGAGGAGCTCAAGCATTAACACAGCCCAGTGCATAAGGACATCAGTTATGCACCAATCAAGCAACAGAGAAGCCTTCCTTAGCTTTTTCTAAATGATAGTCCTTGTGGGTCCCTTCCAATTCAGCATATTTTATGATTCTGTGATCCTGTGAACACCAGGTGTTTGAGCTCAAAGCCTTAACTGCATGATGCAAAACTGAGCAAATGGACAGTGCATGTATGGACTCAGCAGGTGTAAAGCCACTATTCAGCCCAAGGATTGCCTAGTGATCTTTGCCATGACATGGGAAAAAGAAGCTGCTCAGGAGCCATCAGGACAAGAATTCATTTTGCACAGCCACAACCAGAGACTTCTGATTAGTGGTTGGATTTGTTTTGTGTGCTGGATTAGCCGAGCACATGTGCAGTGTCTGAGAGAGAGATGCTGGTATGAATATGCATTTCATGGGTGTTCCCAGTGGTCACTCATCTCAGGCTTTTGGTCATCAGATATAGCAGAGATGTGTCAGAATACGGCTAAGCCAAAATGAACTCTTAAGAAAAGCAGTGGAGCAGTCAGGTGTGCCAATGGTCAGCTCCCAGACCCTCCCCACATCTGTGGAAAGGTCATATCCTCTATGGACCACCACAGGGCATCTTGGCCAATGTATCCATCATCTTAGTCTGTAGATTACCCTCTGACAACACTCCTGTACCTCCTGCTTCCTGTGAAACTTAGAATCCGTGGACGATCTTTTCTGATTTGGTTTCTGCTACTTGTGGAGTATATCCGTGTTGGGGTTTGGGAGTTATTTGGGTTTTCTGCTTTTTTTTGTTGATTTGTTTTGGTTTGGGCTTATTGTTTTTTTGGGGTTTGTTTGTCATTTTTTCTTAAAGTGCCTTTGTCATATTCAAATGCTTAATTATCTTAGAGGCAACCAGAATTCAAGACTGATGTTGACATTTTTCCTTCAGAATTGGCCTATATTTTGGAAAAAAATAGGACAATGAAGGAATTACATCATGCAAAAAAATATGCATAATGTCAAAGCTCTCTGTTCCACCAAGGGTTTAGAACACCTTGGAGAGTCATGTCTGTAGCCTCTATTTTGTATAAAGGTACCATGTGTGTTTTAAAAGCCTTTGTGAGGAAAGTGAACTTTTTTCTCCAGGGAGGAGACCAGTCAGAGGAAATGTATAGAATACAAGTTAAATACAAGTTAAATAAGGAAATGAATACGGAACAGAGCTCAGTTACTTTTCTCCAAGGATTACATTCCTGAGGATATTGTTCCTAGAAATATGGTATTGTCCAAGTGAGGATATCTGCTGTGTGTGTGTTTCCTAGGTCAGGTACTCCAGTACTCTTTACTGGCTTTTTCCTCCCTGGAAAATCTGGCAGCTCTGCCTCTAGCCCAGCTGCTGACCCATATGAGCCACAGCCTTTGACTTCTCTGTGTGAATTTTCCACGTCCAGCCCTTGGTGCCACCCACCTCCTTTTTTGGGAAATAGTCCATCTTTGTACGTATTGTCCTATGCTGTCCCAAGCCAAAGTTCACACACTCCCTAGTCAAAGTCAGGCGCCACTTGCAGGGTCCCAAATTTTATTTGGTTGGATGCTTCCCACATTGTCAGGTGCAGTCGTCTACTTGCCCAGCCTTCAGAGCATCTGCTTCATCACGGTCTGAGCTGTGCACATGCAAATCAGAGAGTTGCATTATTTATCTGTGAGCGTTGACCCCGAAGGAGACTTCACCAGACAGAACCCATTAGAAGTATGATTTGGGAGGAAATACTAAAGTGACAGTCTGTTAGAGAAAAAATGTTTTACCTTTTCTGATTCACCCTGTCTTACGGGATTGACTGATGCAGAGACATCAGTTGAAGGTTAATTGCCAGTGAAATTTTATATTAACAGGGTTTTTTTAAAAAAAAAATTGAGATTTAGAATCATTTACTAATGAGGAAGACAGAACATGTATTTCATCATTTAATCAGTCGTGTAATACTTTAAATAAAAGATTTTCTTCTCAAAAATTCCTTGCTATCAACCCTTAGAAAATTTGACTAAGACCTTCATCTGTCTTTTAAGGTGGATCATATGGTGCACTTCTCCATTAATTTCCAAAGGGTGTGTACCTGAGAATATTTCTTTTCACAGACCTGGTAAGAAACTTTCCAAGGACTGGATCTTTCTTGCATACAGTCAGCAAAACTTTGGAGGCCTCAACAGATGTAAAAAAATGAGACACTGCATGCAAATGAGCCTTTGATGTGCACTGTAACATTGCTCTCTCCGTGTCTTAAAAAAGAGCATGTGACTGCAGATGCTTAAGTTTTTAAAGTGAAGCATCCTTCTATGACAACAGATTGTATGAACTGCTGGAAAAGTCAGTTCATATTTTCTTGCAAGCCCAGCAGTCTTGCAGGTGAGTTATGTTATTTGTTTTCATGACGATCTTGCCAGGATAAAGTACTTGTGCTTTGACATTTTTCTGCTGAAAAGATGTTTTCAATGTAAATGATTTGTATTAGTCTGTTCACAGACTAATTCAATTCCCGTGTACATTCATCTTTTTCACTCAAAACTATAAACATAGAAAATTATGGACTTCAAAATCAAATTGATTTCACTTTGTTACCATTTTATTCAGTTATTGCTGAAGCCATGACTAGGATCCCTGGTTCATGTGGAGGGCTCCATGGGAGCTTGAATTTTCTACATATCTGAAGGTTTGAAATGGGCCTGATGGTTTCAATGTTTCCTGTGCTATGCAGCAAATCTTACTAACTCATAAGATCTCTCTTCTGACCTCTAAACTATGCAAAAGTGATGACAATTCATTTATAGTTTGTTAAAATAATGGATTTAAGGCTGTTGGTTCTTACAGTATTTGTTCTTCCATAAATCTGTGTCTTTTGTAGGAAATGAGCACACATAAAGAGCTCCAGACTATAACAGACCTTACACAGGACATGTTTAAATTGCAAGGAATAAGCAAATCTTGTCTTGCAGGTGGTCAGACCTTACCTTCAGAGTACAGTATGTAGAAACGAGGTCACTACATTACACAGGGCTTCTCTCCTGTATCATAAGATTGGCATTTTCCTACCATCCAAGTATTTCACTTTCCAATATTATTAACTGTTGTACATAAGAATACTGTGGAAAATAAAGCTACGCTATTTCACTTTGACTGCATTTTTCCAAAGGAAAGTAATTACATTAGCATTTTTTCCTGCATTTACTCTCAATGGAAATCAGTCTCTAATAGTCATAGATTAAACTGGCATTGTCTCCATGATCCATGGCTTTCCTGGTTTTATTGAAACACAATTGCAGTATGGTTATGCTGGAAAATTTTAATTTTTTCCCCTTTATACAAATATTCTGGCAGTGCACAATCAGGTATTTTTAACCTTTTTGCTCTTCAGTATTTCTAATGGCTACCCCCCCACTTTGTCTGCAAATGTACTGTTAGTAAAAATTACTTTATTTCTCTGCTATGATTGTTCAATTCATTTGAAAAAATATACTGATTGTCACCTAAGAGCTACCACTTTTTCTGCTGAGTGGCTGATAGTAATTTGTAAGGAAAGTGAATTTGATCAGTTATACCTTAGGAAAAGAAAGGAGGAATGCAAGAGATAAATTAGTACTCCCAGAGCACAGCTTTCCTGGGTTTACAGAAACAGTGCTCAGTAGCTGTCTGCAGTCTGCAATGGGATCTTAGCACAGACCTCCTGAGGCAGAAAAGGTGGGGACACAGGGGTGTGTCAGCAGCCTGCACCACACAGAGGTGCTGCTCCCTGTCCCGCTGAACTGATTCTTAGGAGACCAGGAAATGACATGGGCAAAGCCAATGCTCAGCACTTTAGTGCTGGTTCAGCACATATCCCCACTCATTACTAGTGTTAACAATGGAAAGTTTCAGAGATCTTCAGGTGAAGGTGTCAGATTTGAAGTATCATGCACCTGGGGTAATTTTTGGATGTAAGTGATTTCATTCAGAGACTTTCCTTCCAGGTATCTGTTTACCGGTAATACACAATACTGGGAGGTGTGTGGTGAGTTTTATTAGTTGGTTAGTTGGTTGGTTGGTTTGGTTTGTTTCCTGAGTTTAGTATTTTTCTCAGGATCCAGTTTCAGACTGAGAATTTTTTTGAGACTGAGCACATTTACAGGGTTTGCCTGACTGGCTGGAGCAGTTGATGAGCTGTAGGGCAGGTCTGCCATTCAGAGGGAACTGGAGAGGCTGGAGAAGTGGACTGACAGGAACGTTATGAGCTCAGCAAGGGCAAATGTCAAAGTCCTGACCCCAGGGAGGAACAACCCCAGGCACAAGACCAGCTGGGGATGACCAGCTGGGAAACAGCTCTGCAGAGAGAGACCTGAAGAACCACAAACAGAGCAGGGGGTGGAAATCTGCCCTGGCAGATTCCTTGTACTGTGCTGTATCATCAAGAGATGGGGCAGGAGGTTGAGTCAGGTGGTTCTTCCCCTCTGCCTAATATTGGTGAAACACATCTGGAATTCCAGGTCCTGTGCTAGGCTGCACAGTACAAGAGACACATGGGCATTCTGGAGCAGGTCCAGAGAGGGACCATGAAAACTGTGAAGGGACCGTTGCTTCTAACATGTGAGGTGAAAGGGCTGGATCTTTGTAGCCTGGAGAAGATGCAGGGGAATCTTATTCAGTGTCTAAATACCAACCAGAGACACTTATGCTTTCTCTGCATAGAAACCAGGCTGTCCTTGGAGGGGTTCTACGAGACACCACAGGAAACGGATATGAGTTGCATTAGGGGAAGAGAAAATCTTTACACTCATAGTGATAAAGCACTGTCATAGACTCCCCAGAGATGTTGTGAATCCCCATCCTTGGAGGTACCCACAACTCAGCTGCCCAAGACCCCAGACAACCCGATCTGCATAAGAGTTAGCACCGGTTTGCCCGGGACGGTTGGAGCAGATCACTCCCAGGCTTACTATCCAGCCTATGTGATTCTGTGATTTTAAGGTCCTGCAAGATGAGTTGTCAAATGTGTGGTTTCAACTATGGAGGAATTTATAAACTGTGTTTTTCTTCTCATGAAAAGATTTTTCAAACCAACAAAACTTGTTTATCATGTGAGGAGTTTGAGTGAGGAACCTTGAATTAATCCATATGTCTATCAGTATATTTCTTAAAAAAGTGGCTTTGGTCTGAAAATTTAAGCAGTATAAAGCAGAAATGAATTGTCTTTACTAGTCATTCTTAGGTCCCCAGCATTGACAAAGGACATACTTCTTGGATCTATGAGCTTCCACAGCTATCTTGTACAGGGAGATAGCCTCATCTGTAACCTTTGGCATGTTCTGTCCTGCTGATGTGACCTAAGAAATTATTTTTTTAGTACAGCTTATGTTAGTTTTGTTAATAATACTTTAATTTTTTTTCCTCCAACTGCAGGATGTTGCTGTTATTTTTTTCAGGGATGTTGCTGTTATTTTTTTCTTTCTTCCAGCCTGACAAAACGGTGCCTGTTCACTGGGGAGCAGCATGTTATGTGCTTGTGACAGTATTGACAGTAATCCATATGATCTCCTCTACAGTGTTCTGCCTTCTCATGACTCTGACAAATCTCCATCACTTTCTGCTCAAGTACCACAATTTTAAAAAGCAGTGTGTTCCTGTGTCACCCCTGGGATGTGCATTTGAAACAAGCTCTATCTTGGAGCTGTCACAACCTGAGACCCCAGCTGGTCTGGCTGCAGGACAGAGGCAGCTATGCACCCAACATTTTTACTGTTTTGCCGTAGAACTGCAGGCTATTATCACCTGCTTCCTAGTTCACTAATCCATTCACTCAGTTTAAGCCTTTGATGTATTATAAACTATTGTACCTAAACACTGTGAGCAGTGATGATAAACACCAGCCTGAAAATAACCATTAGCCCTGATGTCTGTGGTCAGCATGCTCTCAGGCTTCCAGGGCCCGAAGGTTAAATATAGCTCTCTGCAGTGCCAGCCTGTCTCTCATGCAGCTGATGCAATTCTCCATAGACTATTAATTTCAGTCTTTCATTTTGTTTTTGCATTATGAGATAGTGTAAAAAACTGTTGCCCCTATCAGATTTTTGAAAATGGAACCTAATCAAAGCAGTCTGTGTTCTCCATCCAATGCCACAGTCAAGATGCTTTAGCAGCACAGTGACTCAGGGTAAAGGCTGACATTTCAAAAATATTCACATCATTCTAATGGTGAGTGGGTAGCTTGAGCAAACAGGAGAAAGTTAACTATGGAGGGGCATGAAGGGAATGCAAATTGACAAAATCTTTTAAAAAGCCAAGGGAAAATCTGAACACAAAGTGTTTCCTGTAGCTTTTGGGTGTAGAGGAAAGAGGGATTCTTTCTATTTTTCTTTCTATTTTTTTTCCTTTTTTTTTTTCCTTTGGGTTTTTTGTTGTTTTTTTTTTTTTCTTTTCTTTTTCAGGAGCAGGAGAGAGGTTGGATCTTGTGGAGGCTATGCTCGCTAGCTTTGTGCAAAGAACAGTGAAGAAATTAGGAAAATTTTTACTTGGATTGCAATAACCCTCCACCAGGAGACAAAGAGAAAGAAATGTTTGTCCTTGTCTTATTATTTCACAGTTGAACTTTTCAGTTACTTAGATTTGATTTTGCTTATGTTCTTAGCCTTACACAAACAAGAAGCCAAATAAAACAAATCCCAAAGCATATAGCATTGCATCTCCCAGGCAGATGTAATTTACAGAAACAGTAGGCACACTTCAGGAGTTCACTGTGCTTTCAGAAGCATTTCCAATTCCAGATATATTTTCCATGTTTAAATTGGGGCTCCAGTAGTCTCTCAGTAGTCAGAATTAACTTTGCAAGTGCATACATACTGCAGAGCAGCAAAGCTTAACACAAGCAGTAAATCTGCTGCAGTGAGGTGGAAAGACCCTGCTGGGAGCCTGACACAATGGAAGCTAAAGCCTTTTTTTCTAAGAATTTGAGATTTTACTTGGATCTCCAGGAAAAATTAGGGTGCATCTGTGTGGAGATGTGCATGTACACACCACATCTGCCACACGCTGTAGTCAATGCTTCTCAAAGCTACTGATGCTGGACAATTCCCTTCAGAAAATATGATTTTTTTAACAGAAGTAAATAACTTCTTGGACCAAATATTACTTTTTATTATTTAGCTGACAAATCTGATGATGAAAACAGAAAGGTGAAAATTGGAGTCTACATTTCATAACTGAGTAAGTCACAAGAACATAGCATCCATTTGTCAGGTTAAAATTAATTTTCTTTCAGCAAATGGAATACTTTCATTTGTATTGAAAATGCTGACAGTTTTAGTTGGCATTTCCCATTTTTAGCAGAAGCATTCTTCTTTTCATAGATTTTAGCATTCTTCATGAACAATCTAATTCAGTGCAGAAATTAATTTCAAAAGGCTGCCATTTCTTACACAATGGAAATCATATTTTTCTAAGCTACCCCAGCACTAAATATTCTTCCTCAGTTCTGTAGGATGAGAAATATTTTGCTGTAGTGGCACACCAGACATGCCTTGTCTGGTTCAAGGCTTAAGTGCCCTTACTAAGAAGAGCCCCCAGAACCAGTTACCACTGCTCTTCTGTGGAAATTTCTGTTGCCTTACTGAAGATAACTGGAACCTGACTTACTTACAGCACTCAAACAGAGATAAAATCCCATAATCTCTGCCCTGTTGTTTGCTTTAACCTGTCTCCTATGGTCCATTTTCAGTTTTCAGACTGAGGAGAAATGTCAGCCTGCTACCCTGTGCCAGCTTGGAGGATTTCCCAGGTCAAAAAAAGTAGAGGAAGAGTGGCCTAGCTTAGAAAAATCAATGACCAGATTTGGGCAACTCGGAATAGAGGAACACCAGGGGGGAATATAGAGGATACGAGGCGGTGTGCAGTGGCGTGCACCTTCCAATCAGCACATGAATAGCTGGCAAACCAAACAGAAACCCTTGGCAACCAATGCCTGCACTGCCTCCATTGTTTTCAAAACAGCTCCACAGCATCCCATGCAGCAGGCTTGTGCTCCCCAAATGCCTCTGCATCTGAGAGCCTCAAGGACTGGTCATGGGCCTGTGTGCAGCCCCTCAGAGCGTGTTTCATGCAAAGATGCAGATGTTGACCGCATGGTCCTACTCCAGTGCTTTGCCCATGGGTAAGGCTGGAGAACATTTTGATAATCAGAGATTGACAGGAATCTTGTCTTCTGAAAACATTAATTGTATTATTTTTACATGTATTTATATTTAATATGTTTATTGTTGATAAATGGCTACTCTTCATTGCTGAGAAAGTTACCTTGTTCTGACATTTCATCAGATCAAAGGCTTGGCAGATGCTTAGATGCCACTGACAGTCAGTGGATAGAAATAATCATGGGTGTTAGTCTTCAATGTTTAGGTGATGACTCTTCACTGAATATTAGGGAGAGCTTGAAGATTAAGTGTTTTGCAGAGTACAGAGAGAAGTAGTTGAAAATTGTGGTTTATCTAGCAAAAAGTTGGACAGTCCTAAACTGCAACTTGATGCTGAATCTGAAACATTTTATCCCAAAACTGCATGCCCATACTCACTTTCCCTTTAAAGTTTATGGCCTTTCAACAACTTTTGTGGTGGAACATTGTTTTCTCCTCCTGAATCATGTGTGTTGAGGGGAGGAGAGAGGGAAGGAGGAGCTTTGAATATGTTCAAGATGTTCACATAAACATTCTATGGACTTTACAAACACCTTTTCTGAGTGAACAAGAGTTAATTTATTCTGAGAAATTACGTAGAAGGTAGAATGAAACAAGGAATTTACATTCATGGAAATTTAGTTATTAAGTACATGCTATGTAATCCAGTTTCCAACTGAAACGATCACTGGCATGCTGCAAAATGTAAAAGTGCAACATGTTAGCAACTAAGTTTTATACTATGAAGCTAATTATCTTCTTTATTCTGTCATTTGGAAATGAAAATCCAGACTACCATGAAGAACAAAGGAATAGCAGAACAAAATATTTGTTTGAAGTAA
Organism: Molothrus ater; assembly: GCF_012460135.2. Taxonomy (NCBI): domain Eukaryota; kingdom Metazoa; phylum Chordata; class Aves; order Passeriformes; family Icteridae; genus Molothrus; species Molothrus ater. Next base: position 75,718,525 of record NC_050479.2, on the reverse strand, counting down.
AATCAACTTGTGAAAGAATTCCAGACTTTGTATTACCCCCAGATCCAGTTCTCTTAATCCAGAGTTGGAGAGTTGGATTCTCTTAATCCATTAAGATGGAGATGGGTGGTGTTTCATAACTGTGTTTCTGTCTGTCAAGAGAAATAGCACCTGATACAGCAGCCAACCTTCCAAGAGTGCTAAAATGATAAATGCATACCAAAACAAGAAATGTACAGCAAATTTGTCTGTGCTGGGGGCACACTGTGTGATAGTACAGTGACTTTGCATTTCAACTCTCATCTTTGGGGGAAGCTTGCCTCCATGCTCCTAAAGAAAGAGTGTCCTATGAATATCAGCCTTGGTGACCTGCAGAGACTAGGCCTTTTTTCCTCCATATGATGTATTTAAACCTTCTGCAGAAGTTCACAGGTTACCCACCCTAGCTATCCATTCTCACTGTTCATCTGTGATTCGTGCAGTTTGTAGTGAGGAGTCTCTGCTAAAGGGTGAGCAGGCTGCGGGGGAACTCCAAAGCATGGGTCCTTTCTCTTTGGCTGCAGGGAATGCTATTGAGCTGGTCAAAGTCTTACTCTCTCACAGTGGCTACCAGCCCTATGGACAGCATTTGGTCTTCAGCCTATCACAAAACACACCTATCGTCTTTATGGGGAAAATGCAAGTTTCTTCTGGCTGTATTTATGGCATTGTTAAAGCTTCCTCCTTGATGCTCGAGTCTTTTCAATGTTATTTGGATAACATCAGAAGTGTTAAATGAAAAAAAAAAAATGTTACCTGCTTTGAAGCAGTAAGTGGGAAAATCTACGTGATGGGGTTTGTTGGATGCAGGAATACTCAAGCTGTCCCTGCAAGTGCAATGCCCTGATGATCCATACAACATATGGTACTTCTGGGCTGAACAAGGCAACTTCTGTCCCTCAGAGTATGGTTTATCAACTAGGCTTTCTAGCTGGCTGAAGTACATGAAGGGCATGGAGTACAAAATAAAAAACAGGTTTTGATTTAACTAAGGTGGAGTGGTTTAATTCCAGTGTAGAATGAAAGGCTGCTCAGTGATTAAAATAGTTATTTGCCACTCTCTAGTCAAGGTTCTATTCCTATTTTGATCATGAACTGTTAGTAGTCTGAAAGATAATGTTGATTTATATTGCATGACCATGGTTAAATCACTCAGGAACTAAAACCAAAGGAAGATAGTGTCCTATGTTATATCAAGATCAACATCTTCTCTCTGAAAACCAGGGTCTTCTTAAGGTTTCTGGAACTATGTATCTCCAAATTATAGGAAACAACAATTCTTTACAATGCTTGAGAGTTTTTTGTAGCATTTTCCCTAGAGATTGCAGATGGAGACTTAAGAAAATGATACTGTTTTAAAGTTCTTTTTGTACTGAGGGTATAGCCCTGAACATATCCCAGTACTAAGAAGAAGCAGGATGGGGTAGTTCTAAAGGAGGTGAACATGGCAGTTTTAGGAAAATCATATGTTAAGAAACAGCTGGTTTAATACAGCAATTCCTGCAGCTCCCACATTATCAACACACAAAGGCACAGATATTTTTCTTTCAATTGGACAGGCAACACAAATTGGTCTTAAAGCTTTCAGGAAGACAAATGGTAAAAATAGCTAATTTACCTGATTTATGTGAGCCATTAACAAGGCACTGCTATGTTCTGGTTGAACTTGGGTTGTAAATTTCACATGACAAAGAAGACAATTAAGGAAAAACAGGTAAGAAAATGAACAAATCGTTATTTTACTAATTTCTACTTAGCAAAGATTTTACCATCACCACCTTTTCTTGCAAGGCATCTCAAATTGTAATCTGAATGTGTACATCTGCATATCTCTTTCTTCAGTTGGTAGAATCAGGATTGCTACCCACTCAAGAGATTTTAAGTTTCCTTCTTATGATACAAAATACCCTTCCCTGATCTATCTATCCATTTTTTTCAGATCAGCCTGACTTACATAAAATCAAGCTTGTTTCTTGTTATAATTTAAAATAAAAAGCTCCATTTTCTTTGCCTGTTTCTTGATTACTGGTCCTTCATTAATCACGAGCTATTATGCTGTGTCTTTGGGAAGGCATCATGTATCTTTTGTAGTGCTCTCTAAGAAAGAGCAAGCTAGAACTGGGGGGAAAAATGTCTGGCATATACTCAGCTCATGCAGGTAAATAGAACAGGGATTTCAGCTCCAGCAGGTGAGTGGGGTCCCCCAGTGATGAGGGGATTTAGGGTGCTCAGCTGATGCAATGGTGCTGTACTTCTGCCTTCTGAGACCTCTTGAGAAGCACCAACACCCACAAGAAGAACAGTAGACAATTTGTTTGTTCTGGGTGGGTGAAATGACATCTAGCTGGATGACTGAGGGGTGAATGCAACAAGCATTCACCACAACATCTGGTCTTTCTCTGCCCAATCTACAGAAACATTTACAGGACTCCAGTTCCAGAAGTATCAGCTCCTCCCTGTGGTATGGAGAGCTTTTCTGACCCTTCCCAGACACCACAAGCACCATGCATGGAGAGGGAACAGCAAGCAGGCCTAATCTGTGTCTCCTGTCAGTTCTGTCTTCCTGAGTGACCTCGTCTTCAGCCTGTTCATTCTGAAAAAGTCAAGACTAGGAGTTTATAAAGGCCTGTACTTTCAAGCCATGCCTGGATCTTAGGTGAGGTTTGGCACTTTCCTAAACCCAAAGTTTTATGAAAGAGAACCTTCTCACCTTGCTCATTTTCTTTCCATCAAAACCAAGTGCATATTTGCACTTGTCTGTGTGCCTTGCTTGAATCTCTGAATTAGAGTGGTGCTCCAAAAATTTTAATGAGGCAATATTGCACCAGCTTAGTTTTTGGGCAAAAGGGTCATTGCTAGTCCTCATTCATATCTTAGGCAGATACTCCCTAATACCTCCAAAGGAAACCTGATTAAGACCATATTTTTCTTGCTCATTAATCCTATATAATTTTTATTATATATTTTATTCTATGAACATTCAATGAGAGAGCAAATGAGAGATGGTAGCAAACATGCCAGCAACCTTGACAAGAGAAAGCCTTTCTCTGTAATATTCCATCAATGATTACTGAATCCTTTGGGGTTCAGGCTCAGGAGAAGAGTGTACAGAATAGAACCTGGCAGAAGAGAATAAAATTACTTCTGAACAAGGTGGACCACCAAGCTATATGTTTCTTTTTATATGCTAGTTACTTACAATTTTTCCTTTTGTCTTATTCTTCCAGAATTCTGAAAGAAAGTTCTCTGCAGGCACCAAACCTTTCCTCCACAGACCTTCCCTTCAGCTATAAATTCTTTTTGAATCATGGTACATGTGAAGTGATAAGAGAGAACAGAAGATATGACATTCTTTTCCAAGAGAAGCTTTAAAGGATGATAAATATTTATCCAAGCAGCGTATTCAAGACATATGCAAATTTGCATAATGGCACTCCAGGTGATGTGGCGCATGGTAATTACTTGCAACCTGATAAAATGGAGAAATTCAGGAGCATGCTGCTGAATGCAAACATTCATCTGTGAAAAACAACAGTACCTTGTCACTCCTTAATAAGGGTATTGTGAAGAAAAGGCATGTCTTTAGAGAAGGGCAGGAAGGACATCTCTAGCTGGACAGGAAGGACATCTCCCTTCCTCCCTCCAGGAGCGTGATCACTGTATGCTCACATCCTGAACCTTTCAGCTTTTCAACTTGCATTGATTCCTTAAACACTTAAAGATTCTCACCACTCCCCAGAACTACACATACTGGCCTGACTTTTCCAGCTCCCCCAGTAGCACGGCTTGTGCAGAAATCACTCTCAATTAACAGCACTCACGTCATCAAGATGAAGAAGAGCACATCAGACTTACTTGCCCGTGAGCAATTAAATCGAACAAACAGCACCTTTGCTGATGTTTCAGCATGACAGAAGAAGGTCAGTAGTTCAGAGGAGATAAATAGTGGATTGCAGCAGTGTAAAAAGGTATAATTAAATTTCCATTTTTCACGTATATAAAGTCCAGCATAGAACCATGTGTCAGATTGAATGTGATGAGATTTTGACATTGGCTTTGCTCAATTTCCAGAATTTTGCTCCGGGATGCATTTTTACCTACTGGGATATTTTTCGTCCTAATCTATCTGAGTGAAGTAAGGAAGTAGTCAAAATGAGTAACACAATTGTCTTCACTTTGTAGTTTATTTACATGGGAGAAATACATCAAAATAGAAGAAAAGGAGTCCTGCAAATGGTTTTCTTGTCCTTGACATGGTGGCTCCATGGTGGTCCAGAATGGGCTGTGCCTGAAGGAACAGGTACATGAGATGGAGAGAGTCTGCTGAGCATTGAAAGAGAGCTCCTGGCCAGGGCAAGCAACCCTGTGTGAACCCTGTATGCTTCAAAGTGATCAGGTTCAAGAAGGTCAAGCAAGGCCTGATCACTTTTTTTTTTTTAAACTTTTTGTTAATTAAAAGCATAAAATAGTGCAAATTTTTCTGTGCTTAAAAAATTCAGGGCAGTGCCTTGCACCCTGATGTGGCTACAGGAATTGGGGTAAGAGAAGCCATACTCTACCTGTTAGGTACCTAACAGAGTGTTCCTGCTAGAACCTTAAGGCCCTTTCTCCACAGTGTGCCCTGTGCCTTCTCTTTGTATCATGGCTTTTAAGTGGGATTAATGGATTCCTCAAACCTTCAACACAATAGGAAATTCTGAGCATTCATTTTGTAACCGTGAAAGAAGAACGCAGCTAGAGCAAATATTAACATTGCTAATATGAAAATATGATCTAAAAGCATAGAAAAAGCCAATTACCTGGCTGTAACTGTGGAAAATGAACTAAAGTTTTTGCTGATGTGCACAGCCAGAAGCTGATGGACTGCACAACTTTTAAAACTTAAGTGAAAACAGAGAAGGAACCACCAGGAAAGGAAATAGCAAAATGAGTAATTTGTGAGAAATTATCGTACTAGGGAAAATAGCCTGAAATTCAAATAATCATTAGGAATTACTATTGTGGGTAAAATATATATGTAAATTATAAGTAATATAAATATTTCTGTTGCTATAATGTAAGGAGGTCTGACAGAGATTTATGTACCTAACAATTTCTATTTAAAAAATATCCATAAGAAATTTCGTAATAAGCTTTTGTAGCTAACTTTTCTTTAAATGAACAGCAGGCATAAGACAGAGAATGTGATGGGGACCAAGGAAGGGCTTTTTGTTGTTTACTGTTTGAATTCTGGTTGTACAAATCCATTCTCTTTCTTTTTCTCTTCATTATTTTTTTGCCCCAGGGTTAGAAGGACTCCTCTTGCATTGTTCAAAACACAATAAGTACAGAATTCCCTTTGAAATTGTAGCTTGCTAAAAATTAAGTAAAAATTAAATTCATCAAGTTGGAGGTGCAGTTATGTGGGGTTTGGCAGAAGAGAACACATTCTGGAAAATTGAATCTTGTAGCCATTCTTTGACTTCTTTGAAAATAACCGCATTCTTGGCACTCTTAAAATTTTCCTAGGAGACAGCAGGACATTTTATGTCCAGAGATGATAACAGTTTCTCTAGGTATTAGGTTGTGCAACCTGAGTAGCCAGAATCCATCACATCTTCCTTTCCTAGTTGCAAGAACAATCATTGTATTGAAAAGGAAATTTATACTTCTAAGTTTTAATTTCTCACATTTATATTGGTACTTTCTTTGTTTTAGAGTTTTCCTCCTTGTTTTGTCTTTATATTGGATGTGAAGAACATATAAATAAATGTTGTATTTTGTTCAATAAAAGGCTTCCTAGTTTGATGCCCACTGGGAACTCTATGCATCTAAGCACATCAGCAAAGAGGATGCCACTAAATCCACTATAGAATTGTACTAAGGCCAGCAAAGAATAAATCTCAGGCTGTGGTTGAAATATATATTTATTCTTTTCATACAATAGGAATCTAAACAAATATTTAAGATGGTAAAAGTGATTTAAAAATGTCAAAAAGTGCCAAGATAACACTTAATGTTGCAGTGTGATTCACAGGTTTGGGGACATGCAGTGGGTGTGCCCCCGACTTAATACCAGGGATTGCCAGAGATAGCTGCAGAAGGGAAATAATGGCAAATGCCATCACTTCGATCTCAGTGACTCACAGTTGTGCTTCTAGAAAAGGTCTGTAGATAAGGGTCTGATGCTGGAAGTGAAAGAAAAGATCCAGCTCATCTTTCTGCTTCCTGTTTTCATGCAGCTATATGATGCTAAATTCTGACTGAGAAGCAGAAATAATTTTTTTTTAAATTTTTAATAACATAATCCTCTCTAAAATCTGTGATTTTCAAACAGAAGTTGTTTTATCTCCTTTAAGTTTTAACCATCTGACTTGCCTATTCCTTTAACTACCTGCCGTGCAATTACCCAGGTGGCTCCTCCTGAGTATGCTATTTCCCGCTGATCCAGTAATTGATGGATAACAGGAAGTGTCTGAACATGGATGTTAAATTTTATTCACTGTAGGAATAGATTGCATTGCCACCACTGTTGCTGTATTTATTTAAACCAGTAATCACTGTTGCCATTTTATGTGCCCTCAGGAATTGGATGCTGCTGTGCCTTCCCGGCATGTCTCTTTTTCTAAAGATGTAACACGTGGAAGGGACAATGGATGGAGGCAATAGCACAAAGAGAGGATTTCAAGATTTGCTCACTGTTTACATCATGTAAACCATGAATAGACTGGTCAAGCAAAATCATGTACACTTTGACAGGGAGGAAAACAGCACCAAGCCTTTGAAATGGAATGAATTAGTGGAATGACCTCTGCTTTCGTACTGAGAGTGCCCCTGGCTGGCAGGATGGCACACGGGTTGCCAAACCTGCCACTGTCTTTTGCTCTTGATGTTGGTTTAACAAATTTCTTTCTCAAGTCTTACACTTTTGGCAATTCTGACCAATAGAAACAAAATTTCTATAGCTGGCCATTTTGGGTGGGGAGGGGTCAAGGACCTGACCAAGGGTCTTGGATAGATCTCTTGGAACGGACTGACTGAGCAAGGGAGAAGTTAGGGACCATTTTTCCTATCATTCTTATGCAAATCTCTGTAAATCTCTGCCCTACAAACCACATGGGAACTGTGATATGTGTGTGGGGTTGATTTCTCAGTTATGGACAACCTTATCAGTGTGTTAACTACAAGGCTATCAAAAGCATCATTTGCTTCTGCATATGCCAGTGTAAGCTAATCAGAGAAGGATGGCAAATATAATCAGGGCTTTAAAATAGCATGGCTATAAAAAGAGATAGAATTGACAAGTAGCTTTTAGTTTGGAATAGAGATGACTATTGTAGATATATAAAAACATAAAAGGAATAAAAAGAATAACAAGTGATTGGGTTTTGAGTGAAAACATGCTCAGGAATGAAAGAAGGCTCCCCTCTTCAGTGCCTTGAAGCACAAAGGAACAGAGGAAACCTCCTTTGAAGACTCTGAAAGTCTCCAAACTGAAGTGGGAGGACACACCAGAGGAAGGATAACTTGGTATTGGTCCTGCTTTTATGTGCCTGCTGTGGCTACTTACTGGCCTTTCACAGGGGTGGTGCCAGGCTGGGTAGCCCTCTCTGTATGGCCCTGGCTCTGATTTAAGAAGCAGCACCTTTTTATAGCACTTCTTGCAAGTAGAAGTAATGTCAGCTATAACTAGGCCAATCTTTTCCATATCCTTTTATGTTCTGTTGGGATTCCAAACACACACACTCACACGCAGATACACACACCTTTAGAGTATATTATGCAGTACTCCTACGTCATACACATTATAATTATCACAGTGTACAGCTGGCACAATATTCATGTTCCTGCTCAAACTCTGAGAGGAGTCTGCAATTCAAGTTGAGTGTATGCACAGTGGCACTGCTTAAAAGATTTAAATATAGGAAATTACATAATTAAAAGCTATTACTACAGATGTAGGAACAAAATAGAAATATCCTGTATTAGTAAATACATCTGTTTTGTGAGAATGAATTGTGTTAGGAGTGTTTGTTTGTAAACTGATTAGAGAGCTAATGATATAAAAAATATGCATAAAACATAAACAGAGTCTCTCACAGGAGTTTCCTGCATGCACAAAGGGTCCATAATCTATTTCTCTCTGGCCTTGCTACTATGTGGAAGATTTGGAATAAATTATTAACTCTGAAATGACCTTTAATTGGGACAGGACTGGATTTTCTCTGTAATAGTGGTTCATCCTGTGGGTGATTAATAGTTGTCATGGTAAAATATTCCATATATATTTCTAAAGACATTTGTTTTCCAGGACAACACTTTGACTAAAAGCATCGTTGCAGGCAGGTCAGTCTGAGTAGGAAAACAGACTCTTACATTCCTGCTAAATTTCTCAGGCGAGACAAGGAAGAATATTTTGTCCAACTCCAAACTAGGCAATTTTCAGATCTTTTCATAATTCATAAGATCAATTGTCAGGAATTATTTACCTCAACGATTTTTAGTTACTGTATCAATTCACATCATTATTATATAGATTTATATCAATATTTCTTTATAAAATTCCCACAATCACTCTTTATTTATCATATCACAGGTTAAAAAGTCTTATTTACTTATTTTCCATGCTTAATTAAAACAAAGTGAAAGGTAAAAATAAATGTAAAATTAAAAATAAAGATGAGTAAATTTTTGCCACACTGTAATTCCATGAGCAAGCTCTGATGACAGTGTCAACCCCCATTTGAGAGAACAAAATCTCAATTCCTTGTATACCTATTTGGTCCGAGTTCTGTTTGTTTCCCAGAGAAATAAAAGGTTTGAGTCTCTAAGGGGACAGATACTGACATGTTGTCCCATTCTCCTTTTATTACTAGGGACTCAGTTTCTGAAAGCTGCCCCTGATGCTGTTTGGTCAGTATTGATGAAAATAAGGACTTCTGCAGTACATCACTAAGCTGCTTGGTCAGCTTGAGGGCTGGCTTTTTAATTTTTCAGAAGCATGCAGCTACTCTTTTAACATAGCTATTCATTCACTGCTCTTTGCTGACAAGGGAAAAATAATTTCACAACAGCTTTTTAGAACTATGTCACAGAGAAGATGGACTTGTCCCCAGATCTCTCACCCCAAATTCCTCCATGGAAAATTATGGCTGTAGGCTATATATGTACTAGATATTAACTAGCTATGTGGTTAAATTAATGAGTGAAAACAAAAAGACATTTACTGAAGCTGGCTATAAGTTTGCAATGATGAATATCTCCCACGAGCTCTATCATTTTTGGCATGTACCTCTCGTCAGAGCTACGTTTGTTCAGACTCCTCAGCTCAGCGAGAGGGCTCAGATATGTAATTTTTACAATTGTGTGCATATCAACCAAAGTCACTCTCATGGCTCACTGCTGACCTGTCTTTTTATTGGAATTCATTCTATCAACTTGAAAAATCTATGCTGTGTATATTTACCTTACGACTTTGAGGTGCCCAGGGGTACAAAGATGTACAAAGATGGCCATATCCTTTAAGGCTAGCAGCTGCAGGCCAGGTAGAATGTATTAAAGCACCCCAATGTCACAAGACATCCATATGGGGGCAACTGGATCAAGCCTCCAAAATCTGGCAAAATAATTTGTGCCTGCAGTGTCTGTGTGGTGGGGATGCAGTTTGGATGGACACTTGTTTCTCGACCGAGCACTCAAAGTGTTCACACATAATAAAAATATTCAGTGGGAAGAGGGCTTGTTTGCAGTTAAAACAAAGATGAACTGAATACATAAATCTCTGTTTATCTCTTGAAGGCTCCTACATTAACTCCTCTCTTTCTCAGAAATCTTCTCATATTAAAGTTCTTTCCTGTCCCACCACCAACATGTGGAAATTGCCCGTGTATTAGGGAAGGCTTAGATGATTTAATTTTCCCCATGGCAGCCCCCACTGAACTGATAGCTAGAAAGTTGGGATAACACAGCAGTATTGTGGCTACTGCTGAGCAGTGCTGACACAGCAGCAACATTCCCCCCACCAAGGCACTGGGAATGGGCAAGATCCTGGGAGGGGACACAACTAGTCCCAAATTAACCAAAGGGGTATTCCATACCATGTGATATCAGCTCATGATAAAAGCTAAGAAAAGGAGGAGGAAAATGGGGCACTCATTATTTGCAGTGTTTGCCTTCTGGAACAATTGCTACGTGTACTGAAGCCCTGCTTCCCAGGAAATGGCCAGACATTGCTCGCTGGTGGCAAGTAGAGAATAAAATCTTTTTTTTTTTGTGTTTGCTTCTGTGTGCACAATCTTTTCTCGTACTTTAGCATACTGTCTTCTTTCAACCAGTTGTTTTCCACTTATTGTTTTCTACCAGTTGTTCCCTACTAGTATTTTCTCTCCCCTGTCACTGGGAAGGGGAAGTGGTTGAGAGGCTTGGTGGGCATCCAGCTAAAGCCAAACCACAGCTAAGGAAAGTGCCCTGTCTGACCATCCAGGAGCCACTCTGGCAGTCATACTCACACCACCTGAACTAGGATGAAGCCCCTTCACAGTGACACACCCCACAATCACACAGTTGGACCAGATTTCCTTACCAACTTGACCCCAGGCTTCCCAAAGCAGACTCTCTGACATTCAGATCCTTGAAGTAATTTAACCATAAAAAAGTAACAGCTTGAGCTGGGTGCCTCTGAGAGGAATCTTGAACTAAGGAACCCCTTGTATATTTATATCTATAGATACACACACATATATACACACACACACACACACATGCATATATGCATATACATGTACATATACATCTGCATACCCAGCTTCCTGCACTGAACATATTCCTCAAAACCACCACAGCCTGATAACAGGAAATCAGTTTTCTGGTCTGGCTTTTATTTGGATTTGTTATCAGAAATGTAATATTGAATTTTTCTTTAAACTATGTATTTTTTTTTAATTATGTAATTTTTACATTAAAGAAGATTCCCTCAGTTAAACAGTGTAGAATTTCTACAAGTGCTGACAGATGAGAGTATCTTGTCATGCCTCTAGTAATCATTGAAGACTTTCTCACAGCAAAACAGGTTTACAAAATCTATGCCCATGCTCTTCAGACATTCATCTCAGTTTTCCCTGTCCCTAACACAAATTTTCAAGACCCATGTTTCTCCCACAAGGATCTGAGTGGACTCTTTGGGCTTATGGGCTTCCTGTCCCTCAGCTGTGGAGGGAGAGCGTCGCTGTGCTTTGTGTTCTACCTTTCCCAAAAAACTAGTACTATTTAGCACAGTGTGCCCCTATTTAGATGATTGCTTTCTGGACTGAATTTGCAAAATGTTGACTGAACTGAACTGAAATTGAATTTGGAGAGACTAAAATTTTTCATGAACTGGAAAACTTGCTCTTCATTTGGATTTTTTTTTTGTTAAACTAACAAACTCATAAATAAAATCATAGAAGTAGAGCAAACATGATTTTTAGATTAACGTAAGAGTATCCAGTAGCAGAGATACTTAGGGTTCTATTCAGTCACAGAGTCAGAATCTAGTATAATTCTTTTGGTAAAAGGTCTGGAATGTGATGAGAATTGTATTAAAGCCTGCCCCTAGTTTCAGCAGACCTCTGTTTCAATTTAACATATTCTGTCTACATACTAGATCTCCCTTTCAACTTGTAAGATAGCAAAAATCCAGGTAATTGTTAATATAAGCCATATTCATTGCTCTAGGCAAAGTGATGGTTTTGCTCCAAGAGACTTGCCTGTTTGTATGACATTGGAGCCATGCAAAAAATTATTCTGCTTCATTCTTACTGGAATATCTCCTAGACTTTCCTTATCTTTTTTTGCACTTCATTAAATCAGCTGCATCCCTGCATTAAATCAACCATACTCCAATCACTGTCAACAAGAGGAACTCTACCCTTTGCTGTTAAAGCATATGGGCTGCAATCTGTTAGTATTATTATATCTGACAAATATAAATTTGTTAAATCAGAGGACATGAGTTTTTGTCTTCCTAAATAATCTTATAGTCTCTCTCTTGCTACTTTCCATTTCTTTCAAGAGCAGTCAAATTATCTTTGCCTTGCAGTAAAGTATGGCATTTATTTGTCTAAAATAATAATCTACTCTCCAAATTACTTTTCCTCTAAAGATCATGCAATGTTTTACTTCATGAAGCTTGCATAATCTCACCATCAGAGAGAGGGAAAAAAGAAGAACTGGGTAGCACCTCAAGAACTGACTATTTGGCCTGCTTAAAATATCCTCTTTTTTGACACAGAACCAAAGTAATGCAGTGAGAACAGAGAAGTCAATTTTCTACTGCTTTTATTTTTCTTCTTAATGGTATTTTGAACTGCAATAATAAGGCGTACATAGTTACATCAGCTTAGACTATAGTTATTCTTAATCAGTTTATTTGGATTTGGATAAGATTTCAGCTACATATTTTCCCCTAGGTAGCTGGCGTAGAAAGAATAACAGAAATGCAATTGCAGCTTGGTTTTCATTCTGCCTTTTGAAACAAATCTTTATCCCTTTGACTAAAATTTGCTCTCATTAACACATTGGGCTTGTTTGCTGTAGCCAGTGGGGTCATATGGAATATTGCTGAAAGCAGAATTTGGTTTGTTACATTCACAGCAGCTTTTCAACAAATATTTGATATGACAAGATGGATAGCGCTTCCTGGTCTTATCCATGAGAATGGCAGAAGAGCCTTCAGGCAGAGAGCTGCTTCAGACTTCTAAAATACTTCTGCCTGAAATGTGCAGAGCTCTGCCTGTTGCATTTGCAGAGTCAAGGCTGAAAAAGATGTATCTTGAAGCTTTTTACTGCTTATTTGGTTTTATGCTACAGCTGTAAACTCTGTTCTTGTTTTATTTGCTGATCTGTTTTATTAAGTGCCTTCTGATGAACAACAAGAAGCATGTAATAAAAATCATCTGCAGTATGGTGGCAACTTCCTTCTTCTCTCAGTCACAGACCTTAAACTAGTCCCTGGTGTGCTGCTGTACACAATCCTGCCTTGTTTCTAATACTTGTTACTAAAATGTTCATCTGGTCCTGGCTGGCGTTTTTGGCTGAATTTGGATTGCGCTGCTATTGAGACCCTTCCCTGGGAACATTTTTCTAGTTCTTTTGTGATCTCTTTGACAGCATACTCCACTGGAGAGGTCCTCACAGGAGTCAATGTCAGATTCAGATAAATACATGGAAGAATGAGACAGTTTGCATTTGGCAAGAATCTTCCCCTTATCTAATCACAGCAGATGTTGAAGTTTTGATTTTCCTCGCTCAGCACCTGTATACCACATGCAGTGTTTTATTACACAGTCATGAACCATTTAGTCATAGACCTCTCCCTTGCTGGAAAATTATCTGCTAATAGTGTACTATGCAGTCAAATTTTAAATGACTTCCATTAAAACTCCTTGCAGGTCTAATCCAAGAGCCATCCACTGTGGCCCCTCTATTTATGCTGGCTGACAAGTGCCTGTTCATCCTTTAGGCAGTGTTGTGCTGATGTCTGGGTGTTAGGGGGTGCATTCAGCCAGACTGCCCAAAGACCTGCTACTCCATGGGATTTGGTCTTCTGGAAAAAGAGTTGTGCTTTCACAATACACCATGAATGAGGTGAAGTGTGGTACAGGACTCAGCCAGGGCAGTGTCCAGGTTTCTTGAAGATTGTTTTGTCTCTCTAACTATTGACAGTACAGCAGGGAATGCCTTCCCTGACACTCCCAGGAAATTCACATTTCTTGCCAGTGCAGAACATGTCCTTGAAGATGCCATTAACAATGATGGACACAATCTCTTAGGGAAGAGAACTGAAGATGCAGGAACCACTTGCAGGAACCTTCAGCTGGAGGTGTTAAAGATAGGCAGTATAATTTAAAGGCCAGACTCTAAGGACTCAGAATTTACAAGGGTTTAAAATTTTGATGAAAACTGAGGTAAATGATTGTGGCTGCTGTAAATGATCCTTTTCCATCACAGCACCTTGACAAGATTGGTCTTGCTTTCTGGTTCAAACTTTATTTCACCTAAATATCAGGATAATGAATGAGATGGTAGTCTATTGCGGTTCAAAATAATCTAAATTCATATTGCTGGGGTATGCACTTAGCTCTTAGCCTATATTTTTTGCTTCTTTTTCAGAAACTTTGAGAAGCCTCCAGTGGCTCCAGCAATCTAAATATCAAACTATGACATTTAAAGTTTGGAAGAAAAAGAAATATACTGCTGCTTGCCATAAATGCCCATTAATTACCTTCCTCTTTCACATTTAATAGCACTTTATTCTCTGTAAGCCAGTTCCAGAGGCTGGATCCAGTCTTACCATTATATAAGTGTGGAATTTGAGCCGTTATCAAATCTTAACATTATCACGTTCAGAACAAGATATCATTCCCTTCTTATTTGATCCTAAAATTTTTCCTTTGCACAGTACTGAAACAATACTCTATTTGTGAGCCTCATGTCCTTTTAGTATATTACAGAGCTCTTGTCTGTGTTTTGCTGGAAACAACTCCAGAAAATTAGTGAAAAGTCATCTTGCTTGTGTAGCAACTACTGGCAGGAATAGCCACTTCCTTTTTGCTGTGACCTGAAAGCATCCAAAAGTATGTAATGCAATTACAACTGTTTAGGACTGACTCCTTTGGTCTTAATTTAATGACAGTAGTAAATCAAATCAATCTTTTGAACATTTAAGTTTTGAAACATCTGAACCAGTTTTTATTTTCATATTTTCATCACTTATATATTAACTAATTTGCTGCACTAAACAGTGAAAAGAGATACATGTGAGAAACTTTCTATCATTAATAAATATGTTTAACCATAACAGACTCTTTCAATGTAAGTCTACTTCAGAATTAGTGGTTTAGATGTGAGTCAGGTCCTGCTTCTTCTGTGAAGAAAAAACATTTGAGTCTAATGACTTCTACTGGTGTGCTCTTGTCCATATATTTCCAAAAAATATAAGCTAGTAAGGATGATTGTGCTAGTTCTATTTCTTGAAAATGCTGGGTGTATCTCCACAATGCAGCCAAAAGGTTTTGAGCTCAGCATACTTGGATTGATCCCTGAAGTGGTGGCACACCAAACAGGGAGAACCATGGCAGTGTGGGAGAGAGCCCAAATGCAGGAGTGTGCCTTAACAAGGCAGTAGCAGAACTAACATGGCTGGACCTTCTCCAGGCTCAAGCCTCAGTTAGCAATGACTCTCACACCTCTACTAGTTTGAGCATCCCTGTGCTGGAGCTGGCTTTGAATCAGAGCTCTCCACAATTTCTTCTCATCTATGGTCACTAACCAGAGAGGTTGAAGATACTTTTCACATTCTCTTAGTTCTCTTAGGACCTGTGCATTTTTTTTCCATCTTTCTCACAATTGGAAATGACTGTTCAGATTTGACTTTATCTTTCTTTTTGCCTTTGTGTGTGATTTAAACCTTCAAAGCTGATAAAAAGAAAGATCTTTTGCTTGCTGCTGTCATCTCAGTGAATGTTTTTACTTTTTACAGAACTTCTTTCTGTTTAGCAATTCCTTCTTTTCTTTCTCGAAAGTAGAAAAAAAGATATACTTACTCTTACTTTTGAATATCAACTGCAACTCTGTAATTGCTTCAGAACATCATTAGGACTGTTGCTACAAGAAAATCAGAGCTGTAAGAAATACCTGTTTATATCTTACATCCTGACCCATGTCTTTTACAAATTAGGTGATTAACAGGCTCCAATGCCCTCCACTTCCCAGCAAACTACTCTTAGGAACTCTCTGTTGTGGATTGTCCTTAGCATTATGATTACTGCAACCACACATTGCACATGTGTTCAGATCCCCTGTTCTTCTTTTCAGCTCCATCTGTTTAACCAGAGAATGGAAAGAACTTTGGACATATGATGGTTAATACAAATCACAAGATAAGAGATTTTCTGTATTTTAGAAACTTATTTCACATCATTGGAGTCCTTAAATTCTGCTCATAACTACTGGTATGAACTTGAGGGATTGTTTTTACAAGCTGAGTTTTGAGGTTCAGAAGGAAACAAAAAGCCCTTCCGGTGTTGGTTGGAAGGGACTTCAGTGGTCATATTGTCCCTGCTTCCAATGAAGTCATCACCATCACCATCACTGGACCAGGTCAGTAAAGCCTGAAACAGGGATCCACCACCACTCTGGAGCATCTGCTTCATTGCTCAACTACCCACCAGTGAAAAAGTTGACCTTAAAGCAGAAGCTGAACCTCTCAGTTCACAATGTGTGGCTGCTACTCCTTGTACATGTATAATGTATAACCTATAACATGACCAAGAAGAATTTGACTCTGTTCCTTTATGATTCCCATGTGCACATGTGCAGACTGCATGGAAGCCACCTCTTTACCAGCCTAAACAAGCCAATGCCTCTTAGCATTTTCTCACACGTCCTGTGCTGACTTTCTCAGTAGTCCTACAATGCACATGAAAGTCAGAATCCTGAACTCCTGACTCAAAACTGCTGTGTCTGTGGTTCTATGTTAATAAAGTTCCTGAGTCAGGCACTGAAATGCCCTACATGCAGGTTCCAGGCCTGCCAGTGGGATGCAAAGCACTTAGATATGTGCCCAGGCTCCCTACACAGTCAGCACAGAGATACAGGCACCCCTGCACATCTCTCAACAATGATCAAAAGTAGAGCATTTACTTGTCTCTGCTGACTGTGCCAGGAGCCTCATACACCAGTGGAGCCATGCAGCACTCTCAGATGGAGCTAGGGAGCCAGCTAACGGGAGGTCATGCACAGAAAAGGCGTCCAGCTCAGAAGCGCACAGCAGCTGCCTGGATCCCCTGGGAGATGAGATACAAGGCCAGCCTCAGAGAGCAGGTGTCTGACTGGAGAGGATGTGTATGGCTTAGAACTGGAGTTCTCAGATTTAGCTGAGTAAAAATACTCCCACAATTCTTATGTAGGTTGGTTTGGGTTTCTTTTTAGTAAAGCTGATAGTGTTTCTTCGTAATTCTGTGCAGTGTAAGCGGCCAAGACTTTGAGGTTAGCCCCTTATCTCATGGATTCACAAAGCCATGTTCTTGCCCTCAGCGTTTCTCCAAGTTTATGCACTTCCTCTTTGTTCAGTATTTTGGGGCATGTTTCACAGAGTGTTGGAGAATACTGATGAATGCTCAAGCTGCCACATTTCCCTTCTTTTCACCAGGTCAATAATTAACTGTTTTGCAAGTATTGGATACTGGAATCAGTAATTTGAAATTTTCCTGAACAGGTTCAATTTAGACAAAAAAAGAAATTGCAGCCATTCAAAGATAGAAGGTAGATTTTTTTCAAAAAAATCTGGTCTTCTCCAGCTGTACTTAAAGCTAGATGATCCTTCAGCTTCTTAACTGGTAGATCATCCCTTAGGACAAACTGCTACTTCACACA
This sequence comes from Molothrus ater, assembly GCF_012460135.2. Taxonomy (NCBI): domain Eukaryota; kingdom Metazoa; phylum Chordata; class Aves; order Passeriformes; family Icteridae; genus Molothrus; species Molothrus ater. Next base: position 75,701,116 of record NC_050479.2, on the reverse strand, counting down.
TTTTAAATAGAAAAAATATTTTATTTATTTTAGATAAGCTGCTAAAAGCTAAAAAATATTATCCTAATTCTTTTGGAGTAATTAATTAAAATATTTTTAAGGTGAAAGTCCATTCCCTTTACTCATGCTGAATAGTAAATTGCAATGCAAAGAAAAGATTACAGGTATACTTTACAAACAGAGAAAAAAGATGTGGGCTGAAAAGATTGCAGGAAAGGTTGGAATTGGAGCTAATTTAATATATGTGCTCCATAAACCAGATAATTTTTATTATGAATTTGTAATATGGAAAAAGGCTATTAAAAGAGTTTCAGAAATATATTTGAAGCTTACATTGTTTCACTTCTCATTGACTAAATTAAACCTTGCAACATAATTTTTCTTTTCAGAATTGGTTATATACATTTTCATCTATCATTAGCCCATGACAGAACTGCTTTTCTTGGTGCCTTCTGTACTTCTGTAGGTCCCTTACAGCTTTGAGAAAGATTGTACAGTATAATATTTGCCTATATCTGCTATGAATAATCTGGTGAAAATTGAAAATCCCAAGTAGTAACAACTGAAGAGAGGTATTTCAGCATCAAAACTTCACTGATAGATTATGATTTACCTGCCTGACAAATATTCCCATCTGCTCTAATATTTCTTTCTAGGTGTTTAAAATATTTTCTGACAAAATTTACATATTTTAAACTTCAGTCGAAATATTGTGGAACCAGATGTGACCTTATCTAGACCAGATAACGTGAAAGAATTAATGGTATCTGATTAGAGAAACCTCCAATGTCATTTGAAACTGGATCTCTCTCTGTCCCTAGGCCATATATAGATGTGGCTGTAGCTGCACTGTCATGTACAGAGCTTCAGAAGAGCCTTTCTGAAGGTACCTCTTTTTTCCCTTTCTTTAACAAGTTCCATATTACTTCCAATGTTTTTTAAACTTATCTGTCTCAGTTTTAAGAGCAGGCTTATTTTATTCCTGAGCTGCTCCCATAAAAATTCCATTTTAGATCCTTGCTGTTGTAATGCTTATCTTTTTTCTCTTCCAAATTTCAAGCCTAAATTTATTCATAGGCAATTTATACCCATTTGTTCTTGTGTCAGCATGGCCTTTAGCTTAAACAGTTGTTTTCCTCGCCTGATATTTACATCCCTGAAATGCTTACAAAGAATGGGAGACAAGACAGATGGCTATCGCTTAACCTGCAATTTGTATTAATTATAATAATTAATCAGGTTATTTTGAGTTCAATATGGTGTGATTCAGCAGAATTTGCTAAAATTCCTTAGCGGAAAAGTTGATGGAAGATTTTGAGTTTGTAAATAAATCATATATCTAGCAGTAAATGTTTGTTAACAACACTTAATACTGAGCTGAACCACAACAATTGTATCAAGAGAAAAAGGTGATAAATTTGCTGTCTGTAGTGCTTCACAGTCTGTTGTGAGGAAACCCCAGTGGACCACAGAGGCTGCTGGCAAACAATTGCCACCTGGGGTCATTCAGGAAATCCTTTTGGGCTGTACCTGTGTTGCCACATTGGCTTGGATTCTGAAGTGAAAAATCTCCTGACTGTGTATGTTATTGGTGTTCTGGCTCCAGGACAGACCGGTTCCAGAGGGACGGACTGCAATCCTTGGAGACAGGGCAGAATGGAGGGATGCATGCATGAGCCACAACTGGGCAATTGCCTGTGGGGTTTTCCACCCACAGCACCAGACAACAGCCAGTCCAAGCAAAACCTCCCACCTAGGCCAGTAGGGTGGCTGTGTGGATCTCAGGACAATGCATGTTCTCCACTCCTATTTTGAAGAGGTGGTAACTTAACCACTGCTCCAATTTTGCATCTGTTGAATTAGATTTTAATTTTCCTTATTTAACCTTGCATTCTAACTCCTTGGCTACTACCTTTAGCTGTTAGACTCCCAGCCTGTGTTGCAAACACCAGTGTTCCCATGAATGAGGTACATTAAAGTGCAGACAACCCAGCCCCAGCATGGGCACAGGTCTGGCTTTCACAGGCCCTGCCAGCCTCTTGCCATGCCACCACCATGGTATTGAGTTGCTTCTTCTATATCTATGTGGGTCTTATTCAAGTTCCAAGGTCTTTGTTGTCTCTATTTTATTCTGTATATGGAATCAATTTTTTTAAACATGGGAAAAGTATTTTGCACATATTTTATACAACACCAAGCAAATAAAAACAAATAAGTCATTCTCATTCCCAGGACTACAGCTACTCTCCAGAGAGCTGGCCTAAGCATTTTTCCTAGTCCTCAGCAACCTGGATAAAACAGCCAAGGTTGATTGTGTGTTGATTGTCCTTAAAAATTTTACAGCCATTTAGGTTAAACATTTTTACATCCTAGCTATGTTGATTTATTCATTACATTACTTCTGCTTTATGTCATCCTTGTTTCAGAGACACTGCAAAATGTTTTTAAATTCTGCTCATAAAATGTGCAGAGAGGAGATGGAAGATGGGATTATCTTTGCTCATATCTTCTCCTGTCAGAGGGACATGGAATTTCTTTTTATGCCCTTTACTGTTATAGTCTGTTATCTGCCTGGGTAATATCAAAAATCTTCAGTGGTTTGGGAGTTTAATATTAATTTTTACTCTTGCAATGACCTGGGAAATGTTTAATACTGAGAGATTAATCTCATTGTGACCTTTGAAATCTGTAAAATTTTGGTTATGAGGGAACATACTTACCTACAATTTGTACCCTCTGCTGCTGAATGAAAAGCAACACTTCCCTCACCCCATTCCTGTTCTCTTGTTTTGCTAAGCTTTAATCTTAAATGCAATTCTTTGTGCAGACAAAGATGCCCATAGTGCTACTGTTAGAGATACCCTAGTAATAGCCTCCCTGTAGATATATTTTTGAGTAGTTCTACAGAAAAGAATTTGGTGCACCACTTCCTCAGGAAGCTTGCAATAAATTATGAATAGCTGCTATTCAGGCAGCACTGTTCATTCCAGGCACTGAGTCAGTTAGGAATGGTGGAGTGGGAACTACAACAATTATGAAATCTGCAGCTCTCTTCTGTTTGGATGCTTGCATGAGGACTGAACTTGGATTTTACATTTGAATGGCTCCCCTTGCCATGCTTTCATAGTTTGTTTTGAGTTTTTTAATGCAATTACCATTAAAAAAAAGGAGAAAAAACCTTCAAACCAACCCCAAACCAAACAAAACAAAAACAAACAAACAAACAAACAAAAAAACCCCCAAACCACCAGACAAACAAAAAACTAAACCAAACCAAAAAAAATAGAAAGAAAATAAAAGAGAAAAATGTATAATGAGAAATTTGCACATGGGACTGTGCTGACCCTAAATGAGATATCAGCAAGGTTGAAGCAAGGTTGACACTGGCAGATCAAAATTACCTTCTGTGATTTCCCAGTATTTTGGATGCCCACCACGGTGGCACATTAGCTGTGAAACTGCTGATGATCTTCCAGCACAGAAGGAAGTGTGGAGATTTGAAAATGAGAAGTTTAATTGCAGATTTTGCTGTAGTTAAATACTTCTACCTTGGTAAGTTAAATGTGAAGAGATGGTGTGAGAAAACTGAGTTGTAGAGAAAGTTCAGTTCTACAAGTTTACACTAGGATACTGCTTCCAGGAAAATGTAGTCCCTCCTCTTCTCCTACGTCATTCATCCCTCCTTTTATGTCCATCCATTTTCTTCCCTGGATTGTTGTCTCCAAAATTTCCAGACCTTTTTCTGTAAATCTCCTGCCCTTGCAATAGCTGTCCTGTTCCTTACTCTCTCTCTCTCTGTGCCCTGTGTATTTTTTGCTTCAAATATAATTTCTCCATGTTTCCACTTCTAATAAAGATCTTAGACATTTTCTCATTCTTCGTGGTCATTTACTTCTGACTTCTTAAGGCCTGGAGCTGCCTCAGGAGGATGAATTCCCATCACCCAAAGGCCACCTGGCTTTGGGAGGGCAAGGAGTACTCTGCCACTGTGCAGCAGTAATGGATATCCCATGGGTCTTTACATATGTCATGGACTCGGGGTCACTTTGGTGGTCACTAAAATGTTTGCCCTGAGATGCAGGAATTTCCCTTGACTCCAGCTTGATTGAGAGGAAGAGCAGGAGCACAACATGTAGCAGGGTGGGATAGAGTCTGACTCAGCTTAGCTGGCTCAAGTCCTCATCCTTCCTGTCATTAACAAGGGAACTAATCTGACACAGATCTTTTGGAAACTTCGCTGGTCTACTGTGTGAGGTAATATTATGGGAGCAAACATCCAGCCAGGAGGCTCGGACTTCTTGCCTCTGCATGGCTTTGCTGGGACAGGTAACTCACATGGCTCCTTGTGCCTCTCCTGGTGTTGTGCAATTGAACACATTATTCTCATAGATAAATTCAGATTATTCCATTTGAATGATGTAAGGCCTCAGCCTAGTCATGTAGTGTTGACATGCTCTGCTCATAAACAGCCTCATTTTTGGATGATTGATACAGCAAAGCCTGAGGTAAACAGTCAGCACGGTCCTCTTGGCAGAACATGGGTTTGCAAGCAGAGAGGCAAGTAAGTCAATGACTGCCATATCACAGAGGGTTCCTGCAGAAATCAGTCTCTGGACAATTGCTTTCATGGTCCTTCCAATGGAGTTTCTTGTTTAACATTGGCCTTAGCCTGAAGAAAGTAGCAATACTGAGAGCACAAAGTGGATAAGTGCTTTGAGTAAAATCTTGCTCCTACCTACTTCCAGCAGTATAAAACCCCCAAATTTACTAACTTTTCCAGTGAATATCTACAAATTTTAGGAGGGTTTGATACCGCTGGGTTTTTAAATTTGTTTTGTCTTTTTTTTTCTTCTGCATATCACAGAGATAATCTCAAGAAGTCGCATCCTACATCAATCAAGTTGACCAGTGCTCAAAGTGTGGCTACATGGCTCCTTTACCACCCAGACTGCTAACCTGCATAGTCTGTGGTCCATTAATGAATCTGTCTTTATTCACTAATACCATATTTTATGTTTGTACAGAATCCACGTACTTTCAATTTCACTTTTTTTCCCCCCAGTAGCTCCAACCACACAGAAAATGTGTCTATATAGAGAAATGAACTGAAAAGAACTTAAATTTTCTTATGGAGATGTTTCTTGAAAAGGGAGTGTGATGGGTTTACTCTGGCTGTCAGGTGCACACCAAAATGCTCTCTCACTCGTCCTCCTCAAACGGGAGGAAAATCACATGAAAAACTCTTTAGTCAAGATAAAAGTAGCTTAATAGAAAAAGCCAAGGGATGTGTTCATAGGCAAAGGATAATAAAAATGCTTATTCTCTACTTCCCATCAGCAGGCAGTGTCCAGACATTTCCTGGGAAGCAGGGCCTTGTTATGCATAGTGATTTCTTTGGGAGACAAACATCTTCATAATGAATGTTCCCCCTTTCCTCCTCTTTTGTCATAGCTTTTATTGCTGAGTGCAACATCATGAGGTTGGAATACCCCTTTGGTCAGTTTGGGTCAGCCATGTCCACTCCCAATCTCCTGACCTACTGCATCCTACTGACTTTTTGTAGGGTTGGAGAGACTGCTTTGATGCTGTGGGAGCACTGTTTAGTGGCAGCCAAAACAGTGGTGCACTATAAACAGCTTCCAGCTACAAAGCACAGTGCTGTGAAGGATGCTATGGGCAAGGCTAACCCCATCCCAGCCAGACCCGATACAGGTGGATCTAGAAATAATTATTGTCCCCAAAAATAATGACAATTTATCATGGAGACATCACGGAATGTAGCCAACATGATGAACATAGCACTGCAATTCTCATGATAAACTGGAGTGATACCCTACACTTCAGAGAGATTTTATACACCTGAAAATCACAGTACAGAAGAGAGATGTTTGCCAGCTATTTCCTCCCTGTGCAAAGAGATTTCTCTTTGTTATGAGGATGGTGCTAGCAGACAATGGAGCAGGATGCCATTCCTAAGCATGGAAATACAAATTATTCCAGTTGAGAGACTCTAGGGCTTCTGACATCTCTTCACAGGTCCAGCAGGTATTCTGTGGCAATAATGTAGGGCATACAGGCAGCATTTGGAAGCCACAGTGCATTAAAGTAACTCAGATGATGATCAGGCCTATTTTTAGCATTTGAAGCACTCCCCTCTTGGTTTCAGATCCATTTTAAATACGGGAAGTGATATTTATTTTCCATAAGTACAAAGTATGGTGAAAGTCTTTAAGTCAAATGAAGCTTTTATCTATTAACAATTACTCATTGACGTACAAAGCTACACCTCATTGCGCAGAATGTGTCTTTATTTTATTTTTTGTTATCAATGCATTGGAAATGCTGTGCCTTCCTGTCCCAGTGCATGTGCAGTCTAATACAAACAAGAATGTCTATTGAGCATGACTCCTAAGGAAATCTGTGTTTGTAGTTGTGGGAAAAAAAGGCACTATGCAAGCTGAAAAGAGTTGATATCCTGAGCAAGGAAACACGCTGCACTGTGAGATTTTGGATTCGGTTCTTGGCTGTGCCTCTGGGGACAACCGTAAGGCTTTGTGGAGGAGTGCAGAGCCACCTGCAAGCTCCCTTTTTGATGTCTGGTTTCTGGTTTATCTGATACCAAGGCTGGCCCTTAACACAGGTCTGTACAGCCTGACTTGAGTCCCTCCTCCCTCACCATTACCAGCAGCCTCAGTGATGTGAGTGCTTTCTGACAGAGGGACAGGGGGGTGCCCTGGCCTTGACTTTCTGTCTGATAATAACAGCCAGAGCACAGTGTGGGACAGGCTGGGCTGGCCTTGAGCCACACAAGTCCCTCTGATCTTGGCTGTCCACCAGCAGAGAGCTGTTGTGTTCTCTTGGCATGGTGAGACAGACTCCATGGGCAGTGTGCTCTCCCATAGGATGAGTGGAGATATTTTAGTGGATCCCTTCTTCTGAATTCCTGGACTTTAATGGAACAACATGTCAGGCATTTCAGTGACTTACTGTCCTTCTTCATGAAAGTAAAGTTGTTTGTTGGTAAAGAGAGTCATGTCATAGTAGCTACTATAAAATAATGAGCTTATCAACTTACAATGTTGGTAACTTTTTGTCATGTAACTCACTGTGAAACTGCTTGCGGAACAGTCAAGTCAGTACACTTACTTTCCCCAAAAACACTCCAAGAAATTAAAGGTTTTCACCCATTAGGGAATTCGAGGATATTATTTTTAAAAAAATTAAAAACTGTATTCACAGCACTTTTCAATACTGTATAACTTGCAAACATTGCAAAATATCTATGGGAATTAAGGAAATATTCTGCAAAGAATCTGATTTTCTTCCTGCTTCAGTTTCATGCATTTCAAAAGAAAATGATAGAAAAGAGAAGAAGTGGATGAAATCTGAATTACAGATGAAAAAGAAATGGTCCCAAATGCATGCTGTTACATCAAAAATCTTGATGAGAACTAAGCTTCCTAGGAGGAACCAAGAATATGACATTAGTTTAATTAAAATCTTTTATGTCTAACTAAAACTTTTCTTGGCTCATTTACAGTATTTCTAACCTGTTAACAACACAGTTAGGGCTGATGTATGCAAATTTTCTGGTACCTATCACTTTTCCCTGTTGTTCTGCTCACCCATTCTTTTCCCTCCTCTTGCCACAGCCCTCTCAAGAGAACAGTGGAGGTTTTAAAGAAGTGATCAGTGTCTGAGGTTGTTTGCAGGGAGGAGTGGGACACTGGCCTTCTTCAGCCTGGAATCTGCTTGAATTATATTTATATGTTATCTAAACGAAAACGTTGCTTTCTTTAACTCTAGTAATTTCCAATTTAATATTCTGTTTGATTTTCTCTTCTGTTTTATTGTCCTTTAAAAACATTTTACCGGACACACATGGCTGCACTCCTATAGTGCCAAGTAATTGGCCACTGCCATTTGTGTTTGCAGTCCTGGGCTTTTGGGTATGTCTGTTGCTATACTACATTACATTTTTATTCTAGGATTCTATTCTAGGATTCTATTCTAGACAGCTTACCCCACCCAGAATAAATACTTGTTGTCATTACCTATTAGTTAGCAGTAGGTATTCATTGCACTGCACCATTGCACACAGCTAAACTAAAGCTAAAACAATTTGGGACATAGCTATGTGACCTCTAGACAATTGCTGTCACAGCTGTGACATGCTAAAATCAGTTCAGGACAGGAGATTTGCAAACAAGTCCAGAGAACTTGTATTGCTGGGTTAATACAAAGTCTGTGGCCTCTTGAAAATAGCAAACTTATTTTTAATCAGCTACAGGGCACAAATTTTGGTTAGGAAGTTCATGTGAAGGTTTTCTGAAAGTCAAGGATTTTTATGAAGTACTGCTAATGGAAACATTAAATGAGTCAAATAAGTATAAAATAGTTCATGAAAACCTATAAACCTTGAAATTGTGTAAATATACAGAACTTTAATACGTTTATTCCTATAAGGTTTAAATATTAAGAAACACTTATGGGTAGTCTGCTTAAGAAAGGTCTAATCTTGTCTAAGCCTCAGCTGTTAAGCCAGAAGAGAGTATCTCATTACAACTGCTGATTGGAATTTTTATGGTCTAATCAATGACAGAAAACTTCATTATTACAAGGGTAATAAGTGAGTGTATTAATTGTCTTTCTCTTGACAAACTAAATTTAACCTTTAAGCCAAATTTTAATTTTGGTAGTTGTCTAGACAATTTAATCCAATTTTGTGGTTTGTTCTAGATGTGTGAGCAACATTTGCCACATATGAACATTTCCTTTAATTCTGCCTCTTTTGTTATCCTTTTTTCCTCTTTAGAGGACGTGATAGGACATAATTTTCATGGCTTATCTAAACTTAGACAGACTTATAAAAACTCTAAATATATTAGCATTCCCACATCATCTTTAGCATGCTTCATATGCATTTTATGCTTTTTGTGCTAACAGCAGTCTTTGACTCGCTGTTCAGTAGAATTTGGAGATACTGAATTAGGATTGCGAAGTGCTCAGTATTTGTGCCCATGGGCATGGAAACCATAAAACAGTAAAAGCTCTGTGAGTCCTTGGATATTTAAAATAATATACCTTAACGTGAGGAAGTCTTGCCAGTCTGATGCTCTTGAGGCCAAAATGAGTCCCCCACACAGGGCCACCTAGCCCAGGACATACAGTTATGAATTAAGTGTTCACTGAGCTACCCTGAGTAAATAAACCAGCATCCAGAGTCCACAACTGGCAGCTTCAGGATTCAGAAATGGTGGGTTTGCAGGTGGATTCCCTGGATTCAAATACACACATTAAAAAATGTCAGTAGAGATAGCATTCTTCTGAGGTGTCAGGAGCCCTCTAGGAAGGTTCTGTGTGTAAAGGCAATTCTGTTTCTTGAAAGGGTATTGGGAAATTACATTTTGATGGATCTGTATTGCCCCAGTCTTCTTGTTTCTATGAGACCTTTGGGAACACTCCTTCAGAGTGAAATTGTCCTTAAGCTTTTATGAATTGTTTTAAGAGACCATTGAGTACCGAGCTACAACAGTTTTACTCGACATAGGAAACTTCACTGAGCAAAGTAGCCTGTTGTGATAAATGTTACTCTTGTAAAAGTCCTGTTCTGAGACTGGCTGGTTGATCAATTTAGGAATAATTGCTTGACTTCTTTGATGGGGAGGGGGCATGGTTGAAAAGGAGATGCACAGTGTTACCTGATGTAATCAATTTTAAAAAATGCATCAGTTATATTTAATGACTTTGAGCAATTTTTGAAAGTTTTCAAAAGTGGAGATTTATAGTAAAATAAAATCACTTGTGGAGGAGCCTGTGCCAAGCACAGATAAAATGATTTGTCTCAGAAAGGTTTTAAAGTTTTTATGTCACTATAGCTTGTGTTGGTTGGGTGAATTTAAATGAATAATTAGTGTGTCTTCTATTTGATGACCTGCATTGCTATACAAACTTGGCTTGTACCTGTCATTGTTCTGTTTAGGACTCTAATGGCTTGCCACAAAATAATGACTGGAAAATTATAAAAATAAAAATGTTTTGCTTTCTCCGTGTACATACACAGATATAGCCCTTTATGGATTTGAGCAGTAGCCTGTGTGTCTCTCAATTTTCAGGATTAAATTACCAGCATAATTACACTACCTGCTATATCTATGCTAATCTTTGATTTTGACCTGTCCATTACAAGTGGTTTAATTTCTAAGGACAAATCAGTTATATAGAAAAAAACAAGGTTCTGTGAGATGAACCTGAAAAACTGGAGTGCATTTTAAATGGGCCATTGCCTTTGGCTGAGGAGAGTGTGCTGTTATTGACCAGTCCATATTAAAGGAACAGTCTTGATTTTCTTAATGTTAAAATCCCTCCTAGTAGCACTAGGGAATAAGTATTTATCACTTTTATCTGGCTAAATAAAGAGTTACACTACAACTCACTCAATAATGATCCATCATGGAGCACTCGAGTGCATCTCTCAATGGTGCTTTTTCACCTCATACGTACCACAGATATAACCATAGAAATATGGAATCATTGAATAGTTTGGGTTGGAAGACACCATTAAAGGTCTCATTGTTTCAACCTCCCTCCCCTGGGCAAAGGCATCTCCAGCTAGGTCAGGTTGCTCAGAACCCTGCCCAACCTGAACTTGAATGCTTCCAGGGATGGGGCACCTACAACTCCATGGACAACCTGTTCTAGTGTTTCACCACCCTTATTGCAAAACACTTCTTCCGTGTATCTAGTCCAAATCTACCCTCCTCTAGTTTAAACTCTTTACTGTCACGTCCCATTCCTAAGTGGAAGGGAGAACTCAAGATTTATAAATGCCCGTGATCAAAAAAGGCAAAAGACAGATCCAAAATAGTTCAATTTTATTAGTAAACAACATGTTCAGCATGGAAATTGATATATGTTTTGCTTCTATTTTCTAATAGTAAGAACATTTAAAAAAATAAAACAAAAGAGAGAAGAGGAGAGAGAGAGGAAGGGAGAGACAGATCTGATGTTGGCACAATGGAGAATAATAGGAATAATAGGAATAATAGGAAAGACTATTCTATGAGGGGAGTGAGTGCTGGTACTGTGAGTTCTTCTGCATGAGCTGTCACACTTCTTACTGCCTTTTTCTTCAGAATAAAGGTGTGTATAGGTTTGTCTTCTGATACTGAAATGCACAGGGATATCTTCCTCTTACATCAAACCAGCAGCAGCCTAATCACTGACCAAGCAAAATTACAAATGCTTTTTAGCAGAGGAAAATACGAATGGAAAATCATACATTATGATATAACAAATTGAAGACATTGAGGATCTGTGGTGATAAATGAGAAAGGAAACTGTGCAAAATGAAATGTAAATGTATATGTATCATAATAATTGAATGATAACACTATGGCAGAAATGTTCTCCCCAGTTCTATTAATAAAACCTATTTTTTTAAAATGAAATAACAGGAGGTTTTTTTTTTTTCTGTTTCTGCACCTAATTTCATCTCAACTTGCTACCCTGCTTGCCTTCAAGAAAAGAACAAACAAAAAACTGCCTTAGAAATTCAATTTTGCATTACCTCTCATTGGAAGTGCTTCAACTTGCCTTATGCTTCAGAAGAAGTGCTAAATCCTTCATTTATATGGTAAAAACAATAAATGGCCTTATTTAACATAAGCTGCAGTATATTAGCTTTATCCTTTAGGTGGATAGTAAATCAGCTAACATAACTAAAGAGTGTCAGTGTTACCCAGGGTTCTGTAAGAGCGCTAGGAATGAAAGAGAAGAATGGCACTATTTTTCTCAGAGGCAGTTGGAGTCCCCTGTCAGTACAGTGGAATTTTGTGTTGAAACCTTCCTGCTAACAGACGAGCTAAACACTTTGCATTGCTCAAGTATTAAGTCACACAGCAGATGTTTGGTCAATTTGTCTGTGTTCTTTCCCCCACTTGCTCCTACTTGCCCAGCAATACAATAAGCAATAGGCTGAGCTATATTTTGAAATCAGGTTATTATTCTGACTAGTAGTTACTCTGAAAAATATATTTTGAAATTCAGGAATTTTAGGAAAATCTGTAATTATTAATGTTATTCCTATAAGGGAAGGTCAAATTTCTAGGAAAATATCAGAATTTTTCCCTTGAAATTTTCATATGCGTCCTCATTTAATAACAAAACAAAGCCATCTTATTTAATATAGTTAGCAGGACTACAGCTCCCCAAAGAGAAACCTGGAGCTAAAGTATGTGAAGACTTGCATTTATTTACTAAGCTTAATATTTTTATTTGTTTTTTTTTAAAGTAGTATCATAAAAATCTCATTAAATTCAAGAGTGCTCCTCTTCTATTTTTGTAAAGAACTGGGAAACACTTTAATATTTTTAAGATCTACTGATCCTTTTACAAATTCTTAATACCATGCTGCTCATATTATTTTTTCCCAAAGATCAGTGTGATGCTTGCACTATGAAGAGATCTTTTTTTATTTACATATATTTCAAGTCTGTTGGCTGTGATGAAAGTATTTAATTCATTTAGAGCTGATCATTTGAAGTAAAAAGAAAAAATGGTAACTGAAAAATTTGAAGTTTACTATTTTTCCACCTTGTGAAGGAAACAAGAAGTTAGACAGGTTGCAAAGTTCTCATTTTAAAGATTTTAAGGCCATAGGGTCTTATATTTTCAAAGCTGTTTAGACACACAAGCGTCTGCTCAGTATAAATACATAATTGTATATAGGCATACCTAAGCACCTAACTATCCTGAAATTTTAGTCGAGGATAGCTTTGGACAAAATTTATTAAATACTGTTAAAATTCTCCTGTTATTCAACAACAGATACTTGTGATAGTTTAAACCTATTTTCATGTGCAACGGATATTCCAGGAAAAAGAAGTAAATTAATTATAATAAATGCAACAATTCTTGTTGTTTTTAGTTCAAATTCAGCTTTCTGCACAATGCAGTCTGAAACAATGCTCACAGTGATTGTGAATAAGGAAGATGCCATTATTCAGTCTCTAAAATATTGATAGAAAAATCAAGTTTCTAACAATGTATGTAAACACATACATTCTTTAAAATAAATATATATGAAGAGAATATACCATTTTACTGAGCAGAATAAAGTTGCACTAGACAGCAAAGAAGTATTTTTAGGGGCTATGCTGAAGAAGGAAACTGATTAAAATGACGGTATAGTTCAATTGACCTGAGTCAGTCTTCCCTGGTGACAGAAAACAGCTTCTTATAATTACCTATTAATATTAAACATGACCTAATATCTCATCCTTCTGTGTCTGAGGTAAAACAACAACAGCAACAATGACAACAACAACAAAAAAAAAACAACAAAAAACAGACAAAACAACACAAGGCATTTAGTAGCATGTAGGAAATATTTATACTGAGTACCTTGGTGCAATTCTCACACTGAAGATAAAGCTCTGATCACGTCTAGGGCATGACTAAATATAAAATGGCATTTTGGGATGGATATCTGGACTTTGGGGAGGCAGGGATTTTTTTTGTGATTCTGAAGCAAATGAAGCATTGATGAGGAGGCCTTTTCTCAATGCTTTTAGTGTCTCATTCTAATTCTAACTTCTGTAACTTCAGTGCCTGTGAGAGGAAAGTATTTCTCTCTCCCTTGCTCGTTCCTCTTCACCTGATGGAAAATGACAATGCCATATGCTAGTAAAATATGCTGAGACACATTTCAATATGTTGAAAAATACATGAGACTTCAAGACTATTTCCAGATCCATTAATATATTACAGTTTTATTGCATAGTAATAATGGGCTGAACATTACACATGGAGGCAAGAGTGGCTATTTCTTATGAAATATGAAAAGGTGTGCAGTTTTCTCAATACCTGTGCTCCTTTTTCTGGAGAAAAACTTTGGCTGAAGATCTCCAGCATGGAATATAACCTGACCTTATTTTAAGCACCCTAGAAACCCAACATAAAAGAAACCAATTAGGGTATTTGGTTATAAATTAGAACAAGAGTCAACTTTTTTCAAGGCAGACCAGCATATAAGGACCATACTTGTTTTCTGCCCTCTGCATGATGTTTTGGATGCATAGGGGGTGAAAATGTGCACATAAAGTGCTTGTGCTGTTTTCTTTAAAAGTGCCCCTTAAAGGCTGATGTGCTTCATAAGTTTCCCCAAAGTATTGAATATTGATGTTCAATTCAGACTGGGACTTATTATGCTGACATCAACTTGCCAAATCCTATTATAGTAAAAACCTTGAGATAATGTTTAATGGCATGAACTGAGAATGCTGTAGTGAAGTTAAATGAAATGCGCCTGGAGAACATAAGTGATTCAGGAAGAATCTTGAAATTTTTAGTCTCACACACAGTTTCTTAGAAGTGTGTTTATAGGGAACTCTTTGTCTCTTTCAGCGATGAAAGAAAAATAAAATCCAAGAAAAAAGTAATATCAAAATGAAACTGCTATTTTTAGCCTGAGACATGTATTTTCTCCAAAAGGGAAAATGTGCAATGAGTCATTCCTGCAGCTGGTGCTAAAGCTGGGTTAGTCACATGCCTGTGACTTCTTAACTTGAGTACAAACACCGAAAGCTTTCTGAAGGAGCTAAAATCAGAAGTTCATAAAATATATGGCAGTCCGTAAGTAGCCAAAGTCATCTTTTCATGTCACCTCCACCTTAGCATCTTTTGTAAGTCTCCATGCTTTTAACCAGAGCTTCCTGCATCTGTAGCATTAGCTGTGCATTTCATCAAGCTGAATTTAGATTGGCTTCCAAACAATAGCTTTAAGTATATCTTATGTCTTATCCTGTAAATGGTCTATATCACTGATCCTAGGAAGTGAGGCAGTGTTCACCTTTTCTGCACATCTTCAATGTGCAGAAATTCTCTCTGGCATTATAAGATATTTTTCTTTTTTAAGTTTGCAAATTCAGTTGCTCTTCTAATGAGCTCAGGAAGCTGCAAGCATTGTGTATTGCTCCTTAGAAGTGCTTCCAGACAGCTCATAAAGCTAAGAGAAGAAGACTGATTGCAAAGAGCAAATAGCTGCTTATATAAATAGCTGCTTACTGTGCACAGCTGGCAAATAAGTCACCTGACAGTGAGTCAAATTGTCATAGAGTCATAGAATCATAAGGTGATTTTGGTTGGAAGGGACTTTAAAAGATCATCTAGTTCCAATCCCCCGCCATGGGCAGGAACACTTTACACTAGACCACGTTGATCAGAGCTCCATTCAGCCTGGCCCTGAACACTTCCAGGGATGGGGCACCCACAACTTGGCCAACTTGCTCCAGTGCCACACCACCCTCACAATGCAGATTTTTTTTTCTAATATCTAAGCTAAGCCTAACATCTTTCGGTTTCAAGCCCTTACCCTTTGTCCTGTAACTACAGGCTTTGTAAAAAGTCCCTCTCCAGCTCTCTTGTAAGATCCCATTAGATACTGGAAGGCCACTATAATGTCCGTCCCCAAAACCTTCTCTTCTCCAGGCTAAACAGCTCCAGCTCTCTCAGCCCATCTTCACAGGAGGTATGCTCCAGCCCTCTGGGCATTTTCATGGCCTCCTCTGGACTCACTCCAACAGATCCACACCCTACTTTTGTTGAGGGGAACCAAGGTTAAATGCAGCACTGCGGGTGGGGTCTCAGAAGAGAAGAGTAGAGGGGGACAATCACCACCCTTGACCTGCTGGCCAGTCTGCTTTTGATGCAGCCCAGGGTATGTCCTTCCAGCAAATCACTGTAATAAAATATAGTAGTTGGATACTGAGATTTTTTTTACCACACATCAATAGCTTTCCCAGAACTTCTTGCATGTAACCTGTGCTCCATGGATGGCCAGGAAAAATCACTGCCTTGGGTTAAATATGTGGAGCAGCCTGACCCACAGCAAATAGCCCTGTGTCCTCTCACACGTGTTGTGAGCTGGCAATCTAAAGGCACTGTTGGCCAGGTCCTAGTTACATATAGCAGCAAGCACAGGAAACTGAACAGTTGGTAATGTTTATGTAAAACGTTGAAATTGTTGTAAATGATGATAAATTGCAGCCAGGCAATGATGTGTGGTGTCTAAGTGACCCCATCCCACAGGAAAAAAAACATGAAATCACTGGGGAAATGACTCTAATTCTAGCAATAAGAGGAGTGTTTGTTGAAAAGATGGAAAATGGTCATCTGGACTATCCTTTAGGCAGTTCTAAAAGGGAAAAAATAACAGCCCAATATTGATTGCAAATGTTTCACCCCTTCAATTCAGTATCTTCTACTATTTCTACTAGGAAGCATCCAAAAAAGAATCTAGTTTATTACAGCTGTGTAGGAGAGCGAAGCACTAAACTAAATTCATTCATATGTCAACATGAAAGAAGATTTTACCACTATTTTACTTCAGTAGTCCATGCCTTCTCAATGCTTTATCTTAATGATATCAAAGTTTTAACTTGAAAAGTTTGGTTATACTTTTTAGTAAAAACAATGGCAAAACCTTTGTGCATGCATTTATATTATAACCTTAGTCTACTTGAATTCTGTCATCAAAAATTGACATCAATTTCTTTGGAGTGTTCATAGGTTTCAGCTGACCCAGCTTTCCACAATACCTTAATCTCTTGTGGTTTTTTTTGTTTTTTTTTTTTTTTTTTTTTTTTGTTTTGTTTTTTAGGAAACTCCCTTGCAAGTATCTAGATGCAGAAGAGTTGGTGAGATTATTACATTCCAATACTGAGGTAAGACTCACCAAAATAATTATTTACATGCATTTCAGACACTATTCCTGTATTCTCTTTTCTACAGAAATTGAGAAAGTACATTCTACCTGTTACTGGGACAGTGTCCACTTGGCAGGTGGTAACTTGTTCAGACTTTAGCAGGTATTGGCGTGTGACGTGTCAGAGTCCAGAACCTCTGACTGTCTCAGGTTTGGCAGTGGCAAAAACAGTGGTTCTGAGTTGGCCAGAAACCTGTCAAGCCTAGGCAAGTTGTTTTATTGCACTGTTTTAAAGCTGTTCTCTTTCTCCCACCATATCTTCCTATTTCCTGTGCAAACACCACTCCAGAGAGGAAACTTCAATTACTATTATAATGTTACATTTCTGCATCCCTGAAGTCTTCATTATCTTCAATAACACCTTCCAGGTTTATGTTAAACTATTTGAGTACTGGGAAGGAGGTATTAGCAATGTGTTCACAATTGTCATTAGTTCTACTCTATTGAGGCGATATCATAGAATCATAGAATGGTTGGGGTTAGAAGGGACCTTAAAGATCATCTGGTTTGCAGCTCTGTGTCCTGGACAGGGACACATTCCACTAGATCAGATTGCTTAAAGCCCCATGCTACGATTTCCACTTGTACTAGAAATGGGCAGACATTTAGTTATATAAAAACATATGTTCTTTTAATATATGTAATTTGGAAATGCAATTCACCTTTGATCTGTGCTACAGGCCATCTGTACAGATTAAGTGCAGAACTGATATATCAGTGTTCAGTAATTGTTAGCCTTTGAAATGCAATCCTGTTTGTTTATTGTAACAGCTTTATACCATCTAATATTATTCAGACAAAAAAACATTTGAGAATGTGTATGAATTCAAGGATGGTATAATATAGTAGTGTGATCTGTTGAAAAATTGTTAATAATAGTTTTCATACTGGATTCATCTTTTGTCTGCTCTTGATGTTTGTTGACTATTTGTGCTAATATAAGTTCAAGCAGAATGGGTTTGTGACACTGTAAAGTCTTTGAAATGAGCCATTGCCAGATCAATACATTCCAGTAAATCTGTAGTCACCAGTGATCAGCTATTGCTCTAACACAGCCTATCGATACAGACCCAGTTTTACCAGCATGCAGGACACTGTATTGTCGTGCATTTATCTTGGCCAGCAGCTAAGCCCCTACACTGCTGCTTGCTGACTGCCCATGCCCCATGTCACCACCATAGAATGGGGGAGACAGTAAGAAGAACAAAAGTGAGAAAATTTGTAGGTCAGGATAAAGACAGTTCATAAATGAAGGAAAGGGAAAACCAAAGCAACACGCAATAACTAGTGCACACACAATCATTCACCACCTCCCATGAGAAGACCAGCGCTCAGCCAGATTCTGAGCAACAGCTGCAGTGGAAGACAACCTCTACACATCTTTTTTTTATTTATTGCTGACCATGACATCATCTGGTGTGGAATATCCCTTTGACCAATTTGGGTCAGCTGTCCCAGCTTTGTCCCATCTTGGCCACCCCCAACCTTATTGTCTATGAGGACAAAATGACAGAGAAGGCCCTTACTGCTGAGTAAGTACTGATCAGCAGCAGCCAAAACACTGGCCTGGTGTATAATCAGTGCTGTTCTAGTCACAGATCCAAACCACAGAACCATATGGGCCATTATAAAGATAATTAACTCATTCTCGGCAGATCTAGTGCAAGTTAACAGTGAGCTTAGTGCCCAGACTAAAGGAAAACAGACTTAAGTCTGTAGACTACAGACTTAGGTTCAGTTAAATTGACTGCACAATTTTATCTTGCAAAAGGAAGTGCAGATTACTTCTTGAATTCGACTCCAGTTTGCTACTTTCCTGCTAATTATGTAGGCAATGGCTGATCAGAATGCCCAGTGCCTCCTGGCAGACTCCTCTCATGGAGAATAGCATATGTATCCTGGGGAGTAGGAAAGAACCAGCAGAAGCTGGTTTGTGCTCAAGTCTCCACACGTGGTGAGGTTAGGAAACAGCTGGATTATGCAATTGGTTTTGGGAATTAAAAAACATTTCTGGGTTTTGTGGTAGAAATGTGGTCCAAAAAACCAACTTACTTCATCTAGGACTGGCAGTGAGTCAGCACAGATCCTGTGTTGGACTCAGATCTGGAGGACAATCTCATTCCCAAGCAGAACTTGAGTGGGATGCCTTCATTCACAAGGCATTAAACCACCCAAACACTTTCAGTGACCTAAATTTGGGTATTAACACTAGCCTCTAGCTGAAGCAAAATGTAGCTCTAGGTTTGTAAACAGGGAAAGGAAAAGGAGATTCACAATCTTGAAGAGGCAGTGTGGTATGCTTAGACCTTGTTAAATACTTTCTCATACTAGGCACAGCCCTACCTTTCATTAGCCATTCTGCAGGCCTGGATTCCCTTTAATTTCATGAAGGATAAGCTGCTCCTGCAGCAGCTGTTGTGAATGTGATCGTGTACAGAGCATTTTGCTAACAGAAGAGGAACTCTCTATCACTGGAAGTCTTGGAGGAGCTCCCTTTTATCCCTGTGCACAATTTCTACACAGCAGTGGACAGAAAATAATGCTTTGTTTTCATCAAGACACTGCATGGTTTCCTGAATTGTTTCTTGTGTGCACTATCTGAATGCAAATCACAGCTCTGTTCATTATAGGTACTATAAAATAGCAGAAAGGGTTGAAATTTATAACTGACTGAATCTGCTATAAATGATGTGTGCTTTATTGCCTTTTAATGCACAGTTGCTGCAGTAAAGTTTGCAGTCTTGTTATTTTATAGCATTTTACTATGCATATTAGAACAGCATGCTCACACTGGCATAGTTAAAAGTTGCAGTTTCCATTACCTGTTTTCAGTCATAAAGACTCCCTGATCTAACAGTGCATGAATTTTAGATCTGAATTTTTTCCTTAGAAGCACCCAGATAGGCTAATTCCAAATAATTTATGCATGAATGCCAGAGACTTGAGCATTTGTTGGAATTTGGATTAATTTTTGATCTTGCATTTAAAAATGCAAGCAGCTTTCATCTAAGCCAGGAAAATGGTTGTTTACAGAAGCAACTCCAGTTTAGTTAAGTGAACTCTTTTTCACTCTGTTTTCCCAGACAATAACAGAGGGTGTACATGACCTAAAGTCAAAATGACCCGATGCAGACCTATATAAATGAGTCAGTCTGGTTTTTCAGGGGATCTTCTGCCTTACTGAAGAGTACAGAACCAGTTTTATTATGACCTGAGGTCCATGTAGACTGATGTTTCCCAAAAATCAGGGTTTTATGAATATTTAGTGAGGAAGAAAATCAGATAATATTTTTAATAATTATGTTGCATTCATGTTCCATTTTGTCTCTGAAGGCTTTATTGCACTACACAAAGAAGGTTAAGAAAGGATGCATATATACTGCTGGTTAGTTGGACCAATTTTGAATTTTGGGCAATATTGGATTTTAGTGTAGCTTCTCTGCTTGGTTTGTTTGGTTTTGTTTTACTTTCCTATCTCAAACACTTTGAAAGTAGTTTTGAAAGTCAAAATTTCTTAAACAGTGGTTTTATGTGGTTTAGATGTGGCTCTTGTTGCTCTAGAAGACTACAGAGATGGGCATCTATGCCCCATTAGTAAAAATCTGTGGAAAGTGTGTGGAGAAAAGAAGAGAATGGCACAAATGTGGAGGTCCATGCTCCAAGATCTATTCAAATTCATGATCTCTCTTTGAAAGTCAAAGAGAAACCCTCATTCTTCTTGGATGTGTTATGTTTAAAGGTATGGGATTTTTTTTGGCTAACTGGAACTCTCATAGAGTGATTTCTGTTGGCAATCTGCTGAAATTAGAGGTTCACCAGAGGCAGCATCAAAAATGGGGCATAATGTTCCACTAAGATGACAACTGAGGGTAAAAATGGAAAACAAGTAACTTAATGTACTTTTCCATGAAGTCACATATTAACTGACTGAGTAGAAATCATGTGCTCAGCTGCAGCAGTTTTCCAAAATGCTACTGACTCTTAAGGGAGAAAAATCAGGGGCTGGTGCTTGTGCCAAAACAATCCTTTGAGCATCTCTGTTCACATATATTTATAAATGGTGGAAGGGATTTACCTGGAAAAACATCTGCTATGAGAACATTTCAGGCCAAAATGAGGAACAAGTCACACTCCCTGTGCCTGCTGCTGAACTGCTGTGTCACAGCAGACACTTCTACTTCCTTTGCAAAAAACTTGGAAAGCAGCACAAAGAGGCAACATTTCATTGCTCAAATGGCAGTGGGACATATGGATGCATAAGGATTGCAATAAACTCACATCAAAGTCATTGTTTTAATGTTTAATTGGCCAAATGTTTCCTGAGCTGAGACAGGAGTGGCAGAGATCTTTTTGCAGATCTTCTCCACTCTTGTGCAGAGCCTGTGCGCTGATCTGCGAGGTGACCCTTCACATCCATCCTCACCCTGAACCCACGAGTGCTCATTAGAAAGAACATATTTGTTTTACAAGAAAATCCTTTGCATTTCTTCTGTGTAAGTCAGCTTCCCTTGGACTTCCCCTTGAGTTACAGCATTTCTGGGAGTTGCTGACAGCCCCTGCAGCAGAGTTAAGCCGAGCTGAGGACAGCTGAAAAATCAGGCAGTTTCCATCTGCACAGGCTTTTTATTGCATTTAAACTTTGCTCTAAATACTTTTCTCTTTTGAAAGGATGAATTAAGCAATGCTTTGTAGTGACAGGGGCACCTTCAAAATAAGCATTTGCTGACAATACAAGTATTTCACTAGCCACGTCACAGAGTGACCCACAGAAGGAGGTGTGGGTAGTATCAAATCAGGCTGCAACCCGTGTCCTGACTTAACCTCTTCACCCAGCATTTCTTATCCACTGCTGGAGGAGGTGGATCTAGCAAGCCTGCAGGAAACCCTGCACAGGGTCGGCAGTACTGGGGGGAGCAGAGCTGAGAAGGATCCAGCAACCCATGCCATTATCCCTGCTCCCCCAGAACCAAACGGTACCAGACAACCATGCTGGCAGGGCACCAAGGGATGTGGGCATTTTCCATTAGACATCTCTCACTGCCAGGATGTGCAGAAAGTGCCATTTCATTTATCATTGTAAATTTTTGGTTCATCTGCCTACCCATTTGCTCTGTTTTTGATGGCACCTTCAGGAATCAAAGGTGGCACATGAGCCATGAGATTAATGCAATTTCTTTCCAGTTTTGCATATAACATGATTAGGAGCAGTGACAGCCTTCATGGTGCTTGTGAGATCCATGTGGAACATATTTTCCAGCTACTTCAGCTGTGACCTGACAATGACAATAACATTGTTGATGTAGCAGCAGTGCTATAGCCGTGAAGGTGTAAGGATGTAAACAGTGCAAGGTCTGGGGAGAGTGGTTACATCTTTTATCAGGGCTATTAGATTCAGCTAAAAGTACAGATAAGCTTCCAGGCATGCAAGACTCAATACCACATACTGACATCTCTTTTCTCCATCTATGGATAACTCTTATAAAAATGAAAAAAGGAAGGCTCTCTGTCCAACCTTACTCTTTTTGTCAGAGGTTAACAGTCCTTAAACAGACAGAAGTTTGGTTCGGACAGATGGCAAGCTAGAGAAAAAAAGGTGGGGATTCATGTGCTTTTCCTGTACACTGTGGGGCAAACCTCAGTGGCTGCTGCT
This sequence comes from Molothrus ater, assembly GCF_012460135.2. Classification (NCBI taxonomy): domain Eukaryota; kingdom Metazoa; phylum Chordata; class Aves; order Passeriformes; family Icteridae; genus Molothrus; species Molothrus ater. Next base: position 75,678,701 of record NC_050479.2, on the reverse strand, counting down.
CCCTGTCTGCACAAAAATCATCTGGGCAGGGGGTCCTGAGCTTCCCTCAGCACAACTCAGGTGGAAAGATGTATTTGCTAATACACCCTGAAAGCCTTTGATACTGATGCTTTGGGATCAGCTTCTGGAGATGTTAATGTACAAATCCGTGGCTCTGGCTCTCCCACTGCCTACCTCAGGCTGTGTCATGAACAGGAGATCTACTCTGTGCAAAGTTCTGAATTCTGTATTCTGTGAAAGTTCTGAATTCTGCATTCTGTGCAAAGTTCTGAATTCTGCAGCCCAACACACTCCAGCTTCAAGATATTTCCACAGTTGGAATTTCTGCAGCATGCATTTATTCAGTTGCCATCAGTTCTTCTATGGCTCTTCCACATGACTCTGGCATGGTCCCATGTGAAAACCCCATACTTAAATCCTGTTTTACATGAAAAAAAAAATTAAAGCCAGCTAAAACCCATCATGAATGCAAAGTCTTGTGTGCACTTAATGCATTAGAAAAGTATGATTTCATTGTTTACCTTATGATAGTTGTTTTTAAAGAAACAATGTAAAAATGATGCTGTTATATAAAAGCACTGCTTGGAAGTAAATCCTCCAGAGGTAAAATATCTCCTCCTGAAAGCACAGATGAGTTATACTCACCTCTGTACCCAAGATAAATTACTGCAATGATTTAAAAATGCTCAGGAGCCACTTTGCCCATGGTGCTACTAAACCATCAATTACAGACAAGTCAGCATGGAGTGAATTTTTCTCCAAATTTGGAAAAAGGATGAAAAAATACCAAGGGAGTATTATCACAGTGACACAGGGACAAAATAGAGTAAATTAAAAAGTAACAAGAATTTGTGAAGAGGAACTGCTCTGTAACGCCTGTGTTCTTACAGTATGTGAATTTTAGCTTACCTGAATATAATCTTGCAATTCTAGTCTGACAAGACATGTTTTTCTAAGAACATAAAATAAGAGTAAAAGCTTGAGGAAAATTGTGGTGCTCAGTCTGGGAGTAAGGAAAACCTTTAATCAGGGTGGGTAGCAGCATCTGCACTTATGAGGACTCTAGGGCACCATAAGACTCAGACATTTGGTTTTTTGGGTTTTTAATTATTTCACTTTCCTTGGCATCAGTGTTTTTTTTTAAATTTGGCTTGGCTTTTCACATATATTCATATATATATGTGTGTATATCTCTATATATTTGAATTCAGAAATATTTTGTATTTTTTCCTGCTGGCTTAAAATATGTTCTGTTGAACAATATCCTACAATGAATTTTGCCAAAGTGGAAGGTATTATTCCCATTTACCTCTGTGCTTACCTACCACTTTTAGCATGCTAGGTTAGAAGTGACAAAGCAACTGCATGTGAGAATTTAATAAATACAGGACTGAATTCCTTGGTAAAAACATAGACAAAGTATAAAACTTTACTCAAGCTTTACAGATAAACATAAACTAAAATCCTAGATCCAAACACCCCTCAATTTTGAGTAAAAATCAAATCTGAAATTAAATTGTCAGATCTTGTTTTAGATTTTCTAGGGCATAAGAGACATTTTAGGCTGGAAGAGATACCGTTGCAAAGATTGTGGCTTCAGATTTGCACAGCGGCTGAGCCAGAAGGTTTCAGGATTTCCGTTTAGGGTTTTCCTATGTGCATTCTCCCCAAATGCTACTTTAGGTCCCTGACAGGGGTTTTTTTTTGAGTTTGTGGCCACCAGACATCTGAAAAACTAATGCAGTCCCTGCTTAGCCAAAAGAATTGCTAAAAAAGTTGCTGGTAAGAGTAGGTTCTTATCTTTTATATAGGTCAGCCATTGAAAAGAAAAATGTAATTTGTGACAAGTTTGTGGCAGGAGGAAATATACTGTTTATCAAGTTTGGAATGCTTTTCACGTTAAGTAATAATATAATTTAGGTAACATTTTCGATTAGTTATGGGGGTTTGCTATAAAGAGACATTTTTTAAAAAGCAAGAAAATTTACAAGACTGATTGTCTGGAAAAATACTTCCTAAATGTAAAGTTCATTAAACTGTGGTAAAACGTCCCATGAGTAGCAGTGGCCAGTTCTTTGGCAAAATAAAAGTAGTCTCAGCAACGTATTGCAAAATACATTTTAGGGAACAATTTTACAGTGGCCAGAAAAATGGTGTAGGTGAACTAATAGGTCTTTTTCATCTCCATGCTCTAAGAGTGTGGCTGGTTGAAGAAAATTTGTGTATTTAACCTCCATCTCACGAGTCTGAGAATGCTGTTACAAAATCTATGTAGTCATTAAAATGTATACAAAGGTATAATGGAATCTAAATTTAAATGGAAAAAAAGGAACCCCCAAATGACCTAGGTAAAATATGTATTTGTGTGCAATGTTAAAAGTCCTGGTCATCATATTACTTATATGGTAATTTCAAGAATCGTCTGCCATTTTGTTGGTGAGTCATTTCCAGCAGCCATTTAGAATCTTTATTAGCTAATAGCAATTCTCAGTGCAACTGGCCTAAACCAGCACCTTCTTAATGCTCTGCTGTCTGCTTTAATTGGCACCTTTAGAGCTATGGACTGAACAGCACCAAATAGTTTAAATGTCACTCAGGTTTACATCTTTGTCAGGGCACCTCCGGTAACAAATTAACTGGTGTCTGAGCAAATTAGGTGATTTGTTAGTGTGGGCATGACTGCCTTGATTCTGATAAGGATAAGAATGACCTTCATCCTGTTTTTGTCCGGGATAAAATTAATTTTTTTCATAGTAGCAAACCCACCAGCAAGGAGGGTGGGTGTCCATGGAGGGTGGGTGTCCATAAGGATTTGGGAGGGGACACAAATAGGATGGCTGACTACAACTGACCCAAGGAATATTCCATACCATAGCTTGTCAGCATATAAAGCTGGAGGAAGCAGAAGGAAGCAGTGGAATTGTTCACAGTGATGGAGTTTGTCTTCCGAAGTCACCATTACGTGTGATGGAGCCCTGGTTTGCTGGAGGTTGCTGAACACCCTCCTGCTCATGGAAAGTTGTGAATTAATTCCTTGGCTTACTTTGCTCCTCTTGCCTATTAAACTATCTTCATTTCAACTCACAAGTTTTCCTGCTTTCTTCTGGTTCTCTGCCCCACTGGGTGTGAACGAGCATCTGTGTGGGGCTGAGTTGCCAGCTGGAGTTAAACCAGAACACCCTGAACTTCATACATGCTGCTGTGAGTAGTTTTGAGTTTGCTAACAGGTCAACTGCCCCTTTAGCAAGCACCCTATTTCATCAAAGCTCCTCCATTGGGCCCTGTTCATAGCTTATGCCTTAAATTATCTGTGCAATTTAAGGCATGAGCTGTGTTCATACTGCATGGTAATAGCTGAGCTGCAGAGGTTATCACAGGAGTGCACCAGCAAGGCTTACTTCCACCTGATACTCTTGTCCAAAGGAATTTGGAAAGCATATGTTGAAGAGCTCTGAGACCCTCTTGCAGTACTGATTGCTTCACTGCTTGCTGTACTGGAACAGGTGACTCTGTTGGGCAAACATCTCAGCAGACTCCTGATTCTGGGGTCTGCATATCTGTGTCATCATGTCCCAGTTTCACCTTGGCCTGTGCTCAGGCTGAGGGAAAAATGTGCCTTCCTGGCTGCAGACCTGGCTCCAGAGCTGGGCTAGGCTCAATCTTTTTGGTGATGCTTCTGTGGACACCAAATCTCAGCAGCTCAGCCAATTTCTGCTGCTGTCAGTGGGTCTAACTAGTGCGAGTGGCAGGCTCATTATCTTTCAAGTATAGAGTCCTGCAGGACTTCTCTCAGCGATGCATAAGGAGAGCCAGGAAGCACAGCATTCATATTCATAGAGGTTTGAGACTCTGGAGGGCTCTTGGGGTTGAAAGCAGCCAAACACTTTTTTTGTGCTGATGTCAGCAATAGCTATCCAGTAACTCAGGGAATTTTTTACAGTAATGAGACCAAGGAAAAGTTGATTTACCTGATAGCCCAAGTCAGAGATGTCACAAAATTAAAACAATGATCCCCAACTTTCCTGACATATTTAGCATAGGATAAACAGCTCATCTTGCCCCTGCTACACCTTGGTCATGCCAAAATGACACATGTGCCCTCTTCAAGAGCGAAACTCATTACAGTCATTCTTACAGGAAGTTATACCCCTGTAAGGGTAGAGAAGCAGTGTGGAAAGTAGTATAATTGTAACATGAATTGTTGTTGTAAATAATATAGTTCCCCTCTAGGGAGTGAAGCCTTGCTGAAGGAAGGCACTGTGCCTTGTGAGCAGTGGGAATGGAGCAGATCTGTCCTGCAAGACCACCAGCCCTATGCAAACTACAGTGAAAATTCATCAAGCTTCTGCTTACCTTTGGCTTCTGTCCTTCAGCAGGAAAAAAATAATGGCTTTTAGATTATTATTCAGACTTCAGGAAACATTAGGTTTGAGTACTTTGTGATCTATATTTGTGATAAACCTATGTATTTACAATAGATCTGGACAAAAAAGGCTGTTTCCTAACACTCAGGGCCCTTTTTGTTATTTAAAACATGAAAGGACATTCAAACAGAGATATTCCTCAAAATGTTTAGGTTTAATTCTCAATGTCAGGCAACTTCTGGTGCTCATTTTGTTCTTACACACCAGCAGGGAAAATCTGTCCTTCCTTATTGTACCTAAACCAGAAAATCTGTCCTTCCTTATTGTACCTAAACTTCAATTCACATTTCAGTTCAGACTAGTCTTTAGTTTTCAGTTTTTCCCATTTTTACAGTTGACCTCTGGCTTGAGAAGTCAGTAGCAGGGCACATCTCCTTTATGCTGCAGTTCATTATGTTAGCCATTTTTGTGCATTTGTTCTACGTACTTGTTCTCAAAAAGACTGTGGTGGGCGTATTTATTTTTAGAAGTAAACAGTGACAAATATTCCCATATGGAGAGTAATAAAAAAGTTTCTTCAGTTGAACCTTAAGTTTGACTCACAAGGAAACAGACTTTTCCCATACTTTGAGCTTCTTAAGTGGAAATTTAGGAGACAATTTGAGATAGTACTGAAGATTTTCAGCAGCTCCTGTGTCTGCCAGACATCTAATTGTCTATGAATTTTCTCTGGGAAAACTTTGAGACTCCTGACTATTCTTTAATATCTCTAAAGATCTCTTCTTGCCTGGTCCTGTGCTGTACATATTGTGTGGCAATAATTCTGACTTTCCCAGAGGTGCTTTACTTAGGTCAGCCTGGATGCCTTGAAAGGCACCTGGCTCTGAGAGCACTGCCTGGCAGCACATTTCTGTAAAGCCTTAAAGGCAGGGATGAATCCCACAAATACAAAACACTGTTGTTTGAATAGTAAAACAAGCAAGGTTATTACTTGGAGGAAGCAATGGAAGTTGGCACTACAGTGTGTCACAGTAAGGTTAAGTGATCTAAAGACTGCAGGCCTATTTAATTAAGTAAATAGATGATCAATCACAAAGAATAACTGTCTTAAATAATAGGTTTATAAGCCTTGCCATCTTGTTCCACAGATTCCAGTGCTGTCCTGTTTTCATTATGCAGAACTGAAGATTTTCATTTAGGAATAAATTCTCTGCAGGACAGTGGCTACAAGCTCCTGGCAATTCAGGGAAAAACATAGCCAGATGCTTAGAATAGGTTTGACACTTCAAGTTAAGAGATAGATAGAGTACCACCAGTCCCAAGTGTGCCAAGCTCATGGGTGATTTTGAAATTTTAAGTTCCAGAAGGTAGCAAATATCCTCAGGATTTTACTTTGTATTCTGAATTCTGTAATTACTTTATTTGTACTTTCAGGCTTAAAGGTTGAAGTTTGCTTTATATGTTTTTAACCAAAAACCGAGCTTCTGCTATAATTGTGTAGCTCAGTTGAAATTAAAACACTAAACTGCTGAGCCTCTGAGATATGATCATGAGGGCTAGCAAGACAGTGAGCTGCTCATAAATTCCAGGGAGGAGACACAACAATAAATTCAAGCTGATAGGAGCCATTTTTAATTGAGGTGCCTGAGATCTGATGCTAAATTCTGAAGTCTCCTACTGATTTATTGTAATTCATGTACAACCTACAAATACTTTTCCCCTGCATCCCATAATGATGTCACCTCTTCCATGGTTATGGTTATCCAGAGATCCGAGAAGGTGACTGGATCTCCTACACCTACTGGTGTGTCCCACTGTTCCTTCTTTTGTGGAGATAAATATTAAATCACAAAACTTGACAGCAATGACATAAGAAATCAGACCTCAGGCACACATCTGGTGCTTGTAAGACAGCAGAAATTTGCCCTATGACCTTTATTTACAAAAAGAATTAAAAACATGTGTGCATACTCCCTAGTAGGTGTTTGGGATTTGTTTTGGTTTGGCTTCTTTTATTTTTTAAATCCAAAGAATAGAACTTACTATAATTTTTAGTTGACCTTCTCTACAGTTTACCAGTCTTAGCCTAGTATTAAAGAAACTTTCTAACTCTAAACTGCTTTGCTAAAGGTTAATCTTCCTGGTCCTGCTCCAAGCAGCATTGGAGAAGTACTTTCTGTTTCTCTGTAAGACCTGGTACCAGATCTCTAATATTACTGGTTTAGTCAAATCAGATCTTAAACCTCCCATCTGGGTTTCCGAAACTCTTTTTGCTTTTCTGTCTGTGCTATGTCTGCACTTCATCTCATGGTCTTTAAATTGTGGTTTGGGAAAGGGGACACAAACCTCCTCCCCATTACAAATAGAGCAGGAAAGTTTCCTTTCTTAGGGCCCATGTGTCACTACTATTATTGAATGTAGGGTTGACATTTCAAAATGCATGACATACTTCCTGGATAATCCTTGACTGGACCACTTACATAAACAGCTGCTGCCTAACATAAGAAATTACAAAAATGGGTTTTTGTCTTTTCTGAAATTTACAAAGTCTGATAAAAGTGCATTTAAATTTCATCTCAATAACAACACAAAGGCTGCAACTTAAGATTCTTGTAAGTAAAGAGTTTTTGCTAATGTACAAAGCTGTTAGAAATGCCTGTCTATAAAACCCTGGCTAACCTGAACATTTTACTGTAAACTATTCAAATTGACTGCCCTACAAGTTCACCAGTCCTCTCTGGTACAGATCACTTGATAGTTGCATGGGCTAAGCAATCTATCCAGTAATACTTCTGGAAAAATTTCCCATTTTTTCTCCTAGGTCATAGCAGGTTGGGTGGGGGCAAGGTGGTGATGGGGAAAGAAAAAGTACTGACTGAAAACTATGCAATTTCAAAGTGTAAGAAATACAGTTCTCTAGAGACAATAAGAGAAGTAGGGGCAGCTTCTGTTTAATTTAAGTTGCCTTTTCTGTCTCTGTTGTATAGCACACCTGATCCCAAGAAAAGCTGAACTTTCATCCTCTCCTGTTCCTGGCAGAATTAGTGGAAGGTATCCTGTTCTATTGTGTGATTGTGAGCTTCAACTGTATTTCTCTAAATTAACTTAACTGACACTGAAGACACTTCTGATCCCTGGTATCCCAGAAGAATTACATGCTGTGCCCTCTTCATCTGCTTTAGATCTTAGACTAAGCCTCTGATTTCATCTCTCAGTAAATATCTAAATTCTCATCTGCTGTGAAATGTGAGAAAATACACATTGATCTACCTGAATGATTACATACTTTTTTACAGAATGATTGTTCTAAAATGGATGGAAAGGCACTTTGCTTTTACCCTGATATTACCAATACTTGACTTTGGAAAGTTTTATTGCTCAGATCACCAGCCCGAGTATCTCCCAAAGCAGGATATCTGCAGGTAATCAAGAAATTAATTAGAAAGCTATCAGTGAAACATTCTAACTTTAACTTTTATTCTGAGGTGGGAAATAAACCATAGAATTTTAGAATCCTTTTTTAAGTATGTAAATGGGGGAAAATATAAAAGAGAAGTGTCTGGAAACAGGAAGACAAAACTTCATTATAATTTATTATTTTATCAGTTCTTCCTCTGTCTTTCTAAGGTCATGTTTGTCTTTCTGCATTTTAGATACTTGGTATTCTAAGAAAACCTTTTTTTTTTACTTACATCTTGGGGAAGAAGGAGGTTGCATTTTTGTCAGCTGATCCAGCTCCATAGCCACTGTGCTGTTTCTGAGCTGAATCCTAAGCAGGAAGAAGAATCAAAATTTGAGACACTGCTAAAATCTATGGTAATCTCAGTTTTTGGGACCAAATCTCACTGGAGCTGATGAAGGGAATGGGGAAGGGAAAAGAACATCTGCTCTAGTTAGTACTTAATTATGGTCTAAATGTCTGCTCTTCTACAAGGCTCTTTTAGACTATTTCCCATGGCATGGGTTATTCAGAAGTAGACAGCACAAAACACAATTTTAATTCCTAATTTATCCAATCATCCATTAAGTTCTCCAATCTCTATTTTTAAAAACTTCCAACACTCTCACTAATTAGGACTGCCTTCTACCTCCAGCTGTTAATGGGCACAAACATGGACAATTTGAAATATGTCTAATCAGAGTGCTGCCTGATTCTGTCCTCATACAACAGCTATTACCCTAAGGGACAAATTATGTTTTCAGATGCACACACTCATCCCATTCAGAAACAGCTATAGGAAGTTCATCCATTAGAGGGAAAATATATATTGCAATTAGCTGCACAAGTTACATATTTATTCCTTTTTTCCTTAACCTTTATTGATTTATCTATTGTGGATTTGTTTTGCATCTTATTTTTTATTCTAGGAGTGCTATTTTCTTGAAGATACTCTCTCTCCTTTATATTTGTGCCAAAGCCTACAAAGAACCTTGAAGAAACCCACTCTCTTTAAATACCCTTCACAGAACATACTCACAGGAACTCAAGCTACTCTGCAGTTGCAAATTAATCTCAAAATAGCTGTGTTTACTGACAGTTAAAGTTTGATAATCTCTCCAGTGTGATCAGAGACTGCAGGTTCTCTGCCACAAAATATTGCACAATTTCTTGTAGAGGTGCAGATCAAGCTTCACACACTGCTTAGGCAGAGAATAGAGATGGCTTGTGGATTATCCTCAGCCCATGGCTCCTGCATGTATTGTGCTTAAATGGCACTTTGCAACAGCAGAAGGATGTATTCTGAAGGTAGGAAGAAGAAATAAAAGCATCAGGACTCAGCTCTGAGAGGAGGTTGGGAAGGAGGGATTGGAGCATTTGTGGTCCAAGCAAAGGTGCTGGAGGCACAAGCTGTTATCCCTAAGTTTTAGCAAGTGGAGAGGGAAAGGCAGGGTTGGCTCAAGTGTTGTTTTGATCTATACCCAAGCAAGAATCCCCATGTCACCTCTTGCCTTTAAGTGTCCTCTGCTACTCTTTTGCTTGTTTGCTGAAATTCTTAATGCCGTATCAGAGGAAGGGAATGAGAAAATCAGTGCTTGGAATTTTAACTTCTAGCAAGTCAGAAGCTGATTTCAAAATAGTATGACAAAAGTTGCTGAAAATAAAGGGGAAACTGACTATCAGTCAACTTAGGGCTATTTTCAGTGAAAACCAGAAAGCTGACTGTAAACCACTTAACCCAAGGAAGGCAACCAGTAACTAATACTTCACAGGCATTTAATTGCCGTGTTCACTATTGTCAAGCTTTAGGGCTTTGGGCCTACTTTTACTTAGTACTAATTTACTTCTTAATACTAATTTACTTCTAGCATCACCAAATTCAACTTCCTAGAGTGTTATGCTCTCTCTTCAGTGCTGAATTCACACATAATTTGAGGGTCACAGCCAGGTTAAAGACAGTTGTATTTTAGCTTTGAAGGTGTTGGTAGATCAGATGAGGTAGCAGCTTTTGTACAAACACCTGCTTCCAGAGACATCTGCAATTCAACCCAGCAGGCAATCTCCACAAGATTTGACTCTTACCTAAATGTATAATGTGTCTTGAAAAGTTGGAACAGAGGAATAAAATGTTTGTTAAATTCAGTGGGAGGGAAGGGGGACATGCATGCTTACCAGGTAACAGTAACCCTGCCTTATAGGAATATTCCAGGATTTCAAAACATTCATGTCAATAACGATTTTTCCAAACGAAAAGCATCACCAAGAATTTCATAGGAGTCTTGTTGGTACTGTGAAAGATGTTAAAAATGTTGGACTTCCGGTGATCTACATGCTACACAAAAGGTTTGCCTTTTCTGACAGGCATATAAAATTGATTCTGCACCTTCATCCACCTGAATGCTTTCAAGTCTTTTTAATGGGTAAAATGCAGTCCATCCCAAGGTGGCTTGGTTATGCAGGCAGAACTGCTGCTACCTGGATGGATCAGTGACAGATTACACACAGTCTTGAGTAGGTATTCACAGGCTCTAGATGAAGATGAGAGCAGTTGCTCTCTGCTTAACATCTGCAGGAAAGAAATGGATTTGAATTGGTAAATGAAAAAAGGCTGTGGTCTGAGCTGCTCTGGCATCTCATCTTCATGAGTGCAAAAGCTTTTTAAGATGACTCATGGTGGGTCATAGCCTTTATTATCAGTATTGTTTGTCAGGAAAAGTTACCTGTATCCTGACAGAGAAGGAAGAGCAGGCAGGCAAGTAGCAACAGCATTAAAATGCAAAGTGTATTTAGCATAAGCTGTCAGATAGTGAAATACTGCTCTGTTGTTGCTCCTAACTGCAATTCCACTTGCCTTGAATTTGTATTCTAGCTTGCAAATTAATCTATTAGTTATATTTCTGTCAACATAAGAACACAGTTAATGCAGCCTGTATATACTACAGTTTTCTTTGCTCTTTAAGAATGACAGAATTTTTGGCTATTTCAACTAATTAGTACTTGACCTTTTTTCCCTCCATGACTTCGATATGTGACCCTAATTCTTCATGAACCAATATATAAGCATGTTAATACTTGCAGATAGAAAAAGCTTTGCTTAGGATTTTAGATTAAGAAAACAGTTCCTTACTAGAAAAGAAATAATGAAAGTTACTTTTTTTCCTGAGAAAACTGCCTCTGAACAGTGCTATTCATAGAATATCAAGAACAATTTGGCTAATAATCAATTTTCATTTGCTTGTAAGTAAAGCAGCCCAGAGGAAACTGCCGGAACATTTTTCCTAATCCAAAGTTTAAGGAAAAATCTAGGTGATTTTTTATTCTGTTTTGCAGTTTCTGCTGGCTATAGATGTGCAGTGAGGTTTGCATTTTGTGGCTCATTATGGAACTCATTAAAACCATGGAAACCATGAAAAGCCTCTTGCTTAGAAGCAAGGGAACTCAGCAATTGCAGTGGGCACCACTCACACTGAGACTCCTGTGAATGCTTACATTTATCATGACCCAGACCAGCCATGGTGAAGAATTCTTTCTTCCCTTTGTTGATGGTCCAAGGCTTTTCTGCAATGTGGAAAAGTCCACTGCAAAGTTTGCACCATATCCATGCTTAAAGTTGTCTTTAAATCATCACTTCAGCTCAAGGATCAAGTATTTCTGTTTTCAGTCAGTTCTCAGTTCCCTCTGAACTGGTATCTTAAGTTTTCTCATACTACTTGGTTAAGCATCTTAAAATTCTTAAGAATTCTCAAGATTTTTCTTGCTGCTACAAGACTTTTAAGGTGCCTTCCACTTTCATTCTAATATATAACTAAGCAGAAATAGGAATGTAATTTCTAATTATTCTGATCTGGGGTTGAAACTAGAAATACTTAAAGTTTATGAGACAGATTGCTCTTCTAAGATTTCAAGTTAACTTCCATGAATGAAAAAAGCTGAAAATTGGTGGGGAATTATCTATATTAGGCATGAACTCTACATAGCCCAGTTTCTGTATAAAAGTTAAATGCCTGGTCTGAACTCATTGTGGGCCTCCCTTGACAGCTAATGGAGACAATGACACCTACCTTCTAGAGCAGAGACCTTTGCCTAAATGAGACATCTTTCATAGTATAAGATAAAATGCTGTATAAAGGCTCTTATTGCTCTCTGCTGATACAAGTTAGGCACTCCAATTCGACATTTAACTCTTAGCCCACATAAATTAACTGTTATGAATCCACTCATGAATATTTGCACTTTCTATGTTTTGTTTTTAAATTGAAGTAGTAAACAAGGTGATTTGATATGGATTCTTAATTAGTCACACATGATTTCTTTATCTGAGGATATAACTTTTCATTTTTGGCATGTGAGTATGAGGCTTTGAAGCATAACAGTAAAGAAGAACTTTTCTAGATGCCTCTTTTGTTTTCTTGCTCAGGTCATTCTTATTACAATTTTGAATGAAAAAAAATACCACAAAAACTTGTCCTTTTTATGGGCTTAATAGCAAAATAATGAAAAATCAAAATCTATCAAAATAGGTTTAAAATTCTATAACTGTAATTAAACTTAATAAATTTGAGTATTGCATTTCTCCAGACTAAGACAACTAAAGTCTAATCAATGAATTGATGAATTAACCATAGTGTGTAATTAAGTTAATAATATTCACAAGTGTTGGACAACAGTTAAGGTTCACTTAATGAAAATCTTCTGCATATAGGTGGCTCTTACACACGATCAATTATAGAAATAAAAATAATGCAACCTACTTTCCTTACTGTCTTCTGTGTAGGAAGAAGGAGCCTGTTCTAGATAGGATTTACACAGTTAACTCTTGTTCCTTGTGTCAATATAGACTTATGCTTACCTTTATTTTAAGGGTTGTGTGGCAGATTTTTTTTTTCATGATTACAATATTAAGCTATGGTGATATGTGGCATTGTGAAATTGTGCTTGCCAAAAATAAGAATCCTCTGGTGCCTTTGCTAAATATACAAGGGCAGACTCATCTGCACTCTACACATTGGAGAATATCAGAACAGTATTTATAGGCAAAGGTAATGTCTTTATTAAAAAATCTCTTGCTGGAAGAATGTGACAGGCTTTCAGATGGGCAAGTCCCTTTCCAGATCTGAAGTAGAAATAAGGAATTTAAAATCCTCAGTGGAATGCATTAGATGGGATGTGTTCAAATGAGAGCAGTTGGTGCTTGTGGAGAAGCAGAGAAGGGGAGACAGTAGAAAGGTGTTTATTGCCTGCAGTACAGGAAGTATTCCCTTCACTCCTCATTCTTGTGTATTTTTATTAGCTCAGCATGTCTTCAAAAAATCACTTTAACAGAAAATTAACAAAGATTCTTGCTTATTTGGCTCAGATAAAAGATTGTCTCTAATGGTAAGCACACTTTACCAGAACAGTATTCCACAAACTTCAAAGTACTTTCAAAAGAAAATTTAAAACTCATATACACTAATTCTTACCCAATCTATAGCACTTTCCCCAAATTTAACAATATGTAATTTACCCTTAATAAATCTATTTAAGGCAATAAAAAAGTTATATTAATTTAAATAGGAACAAGACAGAAGATTATTCAATGAAATAGAATGTACTTTACTGGTATCCAAGTGATACATTCTTTCTCAGCCGTTTGAACAAGATGGAAAGGACACTACCAATTGGACAAATATCATTACAATAATATAAAATTATTTATCATGTATTAAAAGACAGGAAATTCATACATAACATGTAAAAATTATGGATAATAATTCTTGTACAGTTGTTGTCCTGGGTACTTAGTTTGTGGCATTATTTGATACTTGAAAGTGGAAGTTTATTAATCTTCTAATGCCAATGAAACAATTGTTCAGGTTTACATTCATCAGAATTTATTCCCTGAATAACCCTACCAGAATCAGGTATGGAATGAATTTCACTGATTACTTTTTGTAAAGAATCATTTTAATTTGCATTTACACAGTGCTTGGTATCAAAGGATCTCAAAGCATATGACTGTTAATTAAATTTCATGACTGGTCCCTGTGAAAGATATGCCTAGCATTATCATTTAAAGTTTTATTGTATTATTAAAATCTAGGCATTCATTCTCACCATTGTCTTCCCATGGAAAATGTTGAGCTGAATTTTTTGTCAACTTTGTTTTTGTCAGTTCTACCTCAGTGATTACAGTCAATGAAGACTGATAGAAAATTTTAGGTGTGATGGCCCATGGAATGGAATGTTCATTTTAGGAGATTTAGGGAGTATTTTAGGACTCATTGTAAACTTCTTGAACATTGAACAACTTAAGATAATTCCAGGAAATACTGAGGCAAAGAATGGTTATTGGGGTCTTGTTTTTCAGCCCCTTGTTTAAAGATGCAGGACATATTCCCTTCATGGAGGTTTCATAGTTCTAAGTCCTCGAAAATAGGTCTGCATCTCTATGAGACATACTTCTAAATGCAGCCCTGTAGAGGAAGACAATTCTGTCCTTTTTTCTGTTGTTAGTTCTCTTGCAAAAGTAAGCTTGATTTTGGATTTAGGCATCTAAATTTCACCCACATCCAACTTATGGTATTACTAGCCTCTTTTTTTGCAGCTGACTTGATGAGACTAAGCAAATGTAACACATCAAATTTTCCCCTTTTAGGAAATCATAGGAAAACAGTGTATGAGGAGTATAGTTCAACATCACAACAAATTACCCAGGGAGATCACACAATTTCTGTCTTTGGAAATTTTTGGGAACACATTAGACATATCCATGCTACCTGATCTCATGTTGGAAACTGACCCACTCCAAGTAAGACAGTGGTCTATGTGGCCTCGTGATTTCCCTTACAACTGAGATGATTATGCTTCTGTGAAATCTTGCTATGTGGGTATCTGGTATGGGTACTCTGATAGCAACCAGCAATGCACTGTCAGTGGTATGCTCACTCTGATAGGATTATGTCAACCCAGCAAGACATCTATCAACAGGTTGATTTTTGGGGATTATTATTGCTCAGATTTATTTGGGTTTGTATTGTATCCAGCTTCTTAATACTTTTGTCTGCTTCTTCTAGGCTCTACATTCTTATTTATCTTCAACAACAAGAGAGGCAAAACCAGGAAATGCTGATGCATGAGAGACTCATCGGCATAGTTGTGAATACGAACCAGAAAACTCAACTCTCCATCCTCATGATGGTGTCTGCACTGAACATCAGCTTTTCCAAGAAGACATGTTCTGGATTGCACGAGCAGAATGGAGCAGAGCACAGTTATAGGAATTAAAGCTCTGCTTCTTGGCAGAAGCCTGTGTGAAATCCCAAGGTTTCTGTGCAACAGTCAATGTCCAGTAGTCAGTGCTAGTTACAGCCACCACTCAAAAATTATAGAGTAGTTATTTCTTTTAAGCATTTAAAAGGGAGCAAAATCATATAAAAGGCTTCTACTTTGGCTGCAGCTGTACAGCAAATACCAGTAAAGAACTACTTTGTCTAAAGTTTTGCAATTCACTGCCTACAGAAGGCTCCAGTAGGCTTGCAAAACTTTTCAGGGTCTGATGGTGATCAATCATTTATCTGCCATCTATAGTCCACCATCCTGGTTGAAAATTAAGAGAGAGATGATTTTTCTGGAGGTGATGCAACTTCTCAGTTACTGGCAGTTCAAAACAATAGGAAGATAAATGGAAAGTATATATGCAGGCATATGTATATGCAAACACAGCAAAAATATTCTTTATTATGACCAAAATCATGGGACAGAATAAATTTGGTTCTATTGTTTTCTTACATTGATAGTTTTACTAAAATTTAGTGCCTGCGTAACCAGAGGTTGATGTTAATCTCAACTAACTATAGGCAACTAATTTCAAGCTATTTTTCTTCCATGAGCAGTGAGAAGAAACTGGGCACAATAAAACAGTGTGTCATGCATGAAACCTCTAAGATAGATGCATGGACACAGGAGATGAATCCTAACCAGAACCTTCCCACCTCAGCTCAGTTACCATCAATGTCCTTACTTTCTTAAGAAATTCTTCCCAAAAGAGGATGTTCCAGCTTCCAAGAATTTTGACCTTAAAATGTGGTGTGATGACTTCTGCCTTCTTCTGTATGGTAACTAACACGATCTTAGTGGATTCTGTTTCTTATCATAAGACTTATGAAAAGTCCAAGGGGGTTGGAACTAGACGATCATTTAGGTACTTTACATCCCAAACCATTCTATGGTTCTATGATCTTCTTTCTCCAGAGATCTATCACGAACAGTAATTTCTTTTTAATTTGTGTTTTGGGGTTACTTTTGGGTTTGTTTTATTTTTTTGCTTGGTCTTACTTTTTTTTTTTGGAATCCTCATTTGAATGCACATACCAAGTAAGAACGAGAAGTTGATCCCTGTTGTCAAAAATCAATATATATTAACTAGGATATAATATTGATGAGTTCAAAATCAATGCAAATATCAAGGAACAATACATTTTGCTGTGCATCAAAACGAACATAAACCCAGTATTTTGGCCCTGGTATATGTGCAGATATTGCTAAATTCACTACAACTGTGTGCATTTGAAGATAAAAACTGATGAGTTATGCTTTGCTATGTATATTGACCACCATGATCATATATATGTGTTGATACATACATTTTGAACTTCCTACTTAAATTTATGAGTTGCTTTACTTATTTTTCTGAATGAAAATTCTAAAGAAGAAGTGAAATTAAAACCACTGAAAAAGAAATAATGGCCCTTCTCTTCTGTAAAGGCAGCATTAAATTTGATAAAGTTCATTGTTATGAATTAGGATTGAATGAATTATCATGACAAGAAAAATGTATTTCCAGGACCTGTTATTAACCATTACTCATGTGCTAAAAGAACAGAGATAGTTTCAGCTGGTTTCATCCAATCAAGAAATATGCTTCCTTTGTGCAATAATACTACATATTTCACATTAATTTTTCTATCTTTTTCATCTTTATAATTGTTTTTATAAATATTTTCTTTATTAATTTCTCTATATCCATACTTTCTGAGGCTTTGCTTACTGGAAAAGATTCAATAATTGTGAATGAAATACAGGTATGGGAAACATGATGCATGGGAAAATATGTTTAGGAAGATAAGCATGAACAGAAGCACACTAAAAGATGACCTTGGCAAAGCTAAAGCAAAATTTGAACAAAGCTGAAATCTAACCATTCTATTCAAAAAGTCCTTATTCATCCAAGATAAGCAGTTCCAGACTTAGGGGAGAAGGCTTGAGTCCTTTTATATTTAGAATTTCACTCATATCTCAGAATTAGCCTCCTTGTTTTGGAGAAAGTACTTCACATTTGTCAGGAACAGCATTTATGCCAGAGATGTAGGGCCACAGGAAGCCCAGAGGAGAGGCCAAGCCAACCACTATATAATATGGATGTGTCACTTTTGTCTATATTCTGCTTACAGGAGGGTCTGAATATTGACTCCCTCCTCAGAGCCTCTTTCCTTTATCCTGATCATCAGGAAAAGAGTCAGGCACTGTAGGAGATCATTTTGGCTGAACAGGAATTCCTGATGGAGGTCAAATGCATTAGGGAAACTCAGATGGAAGCTTTGTCGGGAAATAGAAATGAGGACAGGCTACCAGGAAAGAATTATTTGCAGTGATTCTTCAAGTGTTGGATACCAGGCTATACAACAATAAAGGCAGAGAGAAAATACTTATTAGATGTGGTTTTGCTCTCTTTTTTTAAGTATGTCTGGGTTTGGGACCCAAGTACCTGTTAGGAATCCAGGTCACAAGATATATGAAAAGAGGGACCTGGCTTTTTTCAGCTGGAGAAGATATTAGAAAGGAAATCTGACTGCTCTCTTCACCTACCTGAAGAGAATTCCAGAGAAGATGGAATCAGATTCTCTCAGTGGTGCATGATGAACAGAGAAGAATCAACAACTGCAAGTCATAATAAAGAAAATAACTGCAAATTCTTTAGAAAAGAACCAACAACTGCAAGTCATAATAAAGAAAATTCCCATTAGGCATAAGGGAATAACAGACTGAATGTGACAGAGCCCACAGAGGCTGTGAAATCTCCATCTCTGGAAATGTTGCAAACTGGTCTGGAAAAGTTGGTCAGCAGCCTAATCAGACTCCATGCCTTGAACAGGAATTTGCATCATGTAGTCTCCACAAATCCCTCCCAGCTTAATATTTTCTCATTCTATGCCATCCAGCTTTGGATCAAGATATTAATTCCTATCCATTTTTCATTCCTGAAAGTGTTCAATTACTGTTTTCCAGTTAGTGACTGTGTCTAAAAAATAATTCTTCAATCTCAAAAAGAGCAAGAATGCAAGCTGGGTTGGAAGAGAATAAAAGGAATATTGCAGTGCAAGAAACCTCAGACTTCTGCAGTGGAATGGAAATCTTATGTGTGAAGTTTAAACTGTGGATATATAATGTAATTGGGATGACTTTCTGTTAACTCAGTGGATTTAAAAATGGTGTATCAGAGAAGACAGGACTTAGTACAGACACATTATCAAAGAATCTCCACAGCTCTAAGTTTTTGCAGGAGGAAAAGTCAATAGTGACACCAGAACTTGAGACCAAAGAGGCAAAAATTATCATTTTCACTGTATAAAGTATGGATACTCTAGCTGGGAAAAGAACAGGCAGGCAAGGTCTGTGCATGAATGAAGTTTTTTAAACATCAGTGGGAATGTAGAAGCTGTGAAAGGTGCTAGCAGTATCTGTTAATGGCCAGGGAAACAGTCACATTGAGGAAAGGCAGACTGAAAAGAGAAATGTGATACAGGCTTGCCAAGGAAGGAGATTGAAACAAGAACTGGAAAAAAAATTAAATAAGAGTGTCAATCTCAATGGCAAAGGCTCTGCTTATCACTCCATGAGAAATGAAGTGCAGAGCTGGTGAACGGACCAATCCTCCACCATTAACAGAAGTGCATGAAACATACCTGGGAGCATTTTTGCTTCCCTTTCTTAAGTCTTTGGTACAGGTTGTGTTTAAATCAAGTTATACATGTATTCAGCTCTGGAGCTCTATAGCAGAGGTTCATGTACCACTTGGACTGAGTCCAGAGGAGGGCCATAAGGATGATCAGAGGGATGGAGCACTTCTCATATGAGGAAAGGCTGAGAATTGTTCAGCCTGGAGAGGAGAAAACTTCATGGAGACCTTATAGCACCTCCCTGTATGCACAAGAAACCTGGAGACGAACTTCTAACAAGGGTATGTAGTCATGCAACAAGGCCTAATGGCTTTTTATTGAAAAAGACTATATTTAGATTAGCTCTTAAGAAGAAATTCTTTACTCAGAGTGGTGAGATACTGGCACAAGTTTCCCAGAGAAGTAGTGTAAGTCTCATTCCTTTTTGCATTTTCAAATTATGATTCTCAAGTCCAATCCAGCTGCAAAGCAGGTGGCAGGAGAGAGCAGCCTATGGGAATACTAATGGTGGAGTCTTGTTTATTGGATGTCAAAATGCCTTTTCCATCCTGAGAGAGTTGGTATTTTATATTTGAAGTATATTGAAATTTATGCCCTCTCATAATTTTTACACTGTACTAGTGCCATTCAGAGATTTTTTTTGGTTTTAATTCATCCTACCTTTTATAACAAAAAAAAAAATCTTGTTGAAGTTTTGATATTGGGAAATTTTTGTGGCTGTTCCCCAGGTTAAGTGGATGCCACAGAAACACTATTGTGTTCTAGAACTTCTGCATCTGTCACTTTTCTTTCTATGTGTGTGTTGGTTTTTTTTTAATATTCTCATGATGCTAGAAAAAAGTGTCAAGGAGGGAGACTTTTTCTGTGCAGTCATTTTTTTAATCTTGGGCCTTGCACTCCCCAGTTCAGAATGCATGGATGTAAAAGGGTAAATTCCTCACAAATATCAAACTGTCACGAAATGTTCCCTGTTTCGGAATACGGAAAGTAGCCACAGGCTACCTTTGTTTTATCAGTGTTTCCTCCTTTTTTAAAGTTGAATTTCAAAAAAAGACCTGAAACTGTGAAATCACTTCTTTAGTTTGTTTTCTAGCTTCCTCTGTCTGAATAAACATGTCAATCAGTCTCAGATCCTCTATCTTTCATAGGCCTGGGAAAAGAACAAATAAAAGAGGTTTCTCTTTTCTCTCATTGACTTGCTCTGTTTTCTTGAGTCCTAGTCCACAGGGTCTGTTTGGAAAGAAATTAAGAGCCTTGACATCAGCTTTTTAAAGATCTGAACCTTTTTAAACTAAATGTTCTCCAGGCTTCACTCAGGAAACATATTATCTTAGCAGAAAACTAACTGAGATCAATGCTTGGCATCATAATGACAGAATCATAGAATGCTTTGGATTGGAAGGAGCCTTACAGACTATTCACCTTCTCTGCCATGAGCAGGAGCACCTTCCACTAGACCAGGTTGCTCAGAGCATCTGACCTGGCATTGAACAATTCCAGGGATGGGGCAGCCACAACTTCTCTGGGAAACCTGTGATAGTATCTCATCACTCTCATAGTGAAGAAATAATAGTTCATTTTATTAAGCGATACTTACGTTAACTCCAGCAGTGTTAATTTTGTTTTCTCATGAGCCCAAAAGAGAGCTGAAAAAAAGGGAAAATGAGAGATAAATTAGGTAGATATTTGTGGTCTGGCTTGCTTGGTGATTAATTTCTCTATGCATTTTCCAGGTTCAAATGGAGTGTTCTGGTCAATGTCATTCTTTCATGCAGCAGCACATTTTTTCATGAATTATGCATTTGCACAAAGTACCTATGACTCATGAATGGTGTGCTTAGTAGTCAGGTGCTTCTTTTTCCTCTAAACTGGATAATATGTAAATAAAACAAAGACTGTAAAATTTCATCATCAATCTGTTTGGCTGTAGTTTATGACTCCTCTGCAATTAATGTGTATTTTCTCTCTGCTGTTTTTGCTCATCTTCTTGTGTGCAGGTTTTATTGTATCAAGTTCCCTTTCCAGGTCCTTATGCAGCACTATTAAGCTTTCAGCTCAGAACTGCTTACACAGGCAAAACTTCCCTTCACTTCACTAGAGATTTCCTTCAGTGAGACACACTCATAGTACTTCATTTTCTCCTGCAATAAGTTAGAGGGGGAATGGAAGAGTCTAATTTCTTGTAAGAGAAGTGGCTCTAAGGCAATATGATTAACAACTGCTTACAGAACACACAAAAATGTAATAGAATATTTTTACTCCAAAACATATCTGTGTCCATGAACAAATATTAGCTGACTTGTTTCCTTTCCAGACCCATGAGTTGACTTTGTACTTCCATCAATTTTGTTTCCATTGTAAATGCAAAGTATAGTTTGTGTTGTAGAAGCTCTAAATGAACAGTTTTGGTAAAGAGATGGAGGAATATCTAACTTCAAAGTGAAAGATTCTCCCAAAGTGACTTCCTCTATTACTAAAATATATAAAAAAAATTCAAGTTAAAAAGAAAAATATGTAAACATAACACATAAAAACAACTTATCCTGATGATAGACCTGAATCAAACTATTAAATTCAATTTTCCTTTGGTTCAGTGGGCACAGGTGGCACTTGAAGATTGCAGGTCATCCTACCAGAGGAGGTGTGTACCCTGAAGCTTTTGTGTTGCAGGTGGACAATAGCACTTTCCCCTCAGCACAGCATTGCCTCCCATTGACCAAAGAACTAACGAATGTTTTTTTTGCACATTCTATTCTTCTTTGTACTTGAATTAAAAATCAGTTGAAGTTGCTTGACTGGGAGCAACTTCAAGACAAGAGCATCTTGCTGGCTGTAAAACAGCATGTGGAGTGCTTTTGGAAATCCCTCCACCCCACTGTGAGCCTTTCTGAGAAGCTCCTTTAATGGTTCCCTATATTCAGACTGCCAATTATTTTTCCAGTAAAGGCTAGTTTCAGTGTTACCTTCTGTAAAGGGAAGCCACGGACTCTTTTCAATAAGCCATTGAGCAGGTTTTATGCACCTTTTCTTTTCGGTCACTGTCAATAGGGCCTGACTCCAGTAATAGCCTAACTTGCTGTCATTCAGATATTACTGGCTGTGTCCCAGTCACTCTTTGTGGTTACTGAGGTGTAATTCAGTTCCAAGGGAACCTGAGGCTCATCTATCACTTTGATATTGCTCTGCTATTATAATTGCACAGATGACTCATCGTGGACTATAACAAAGTCTTCCAAGACACTTAATGGGAACAATAAGGACTCAAAGATATTGGCTGCTGCTTACCCAGTGGAAAAGTTACACTTTTTTTGTTATGCGGGGTAGGACACTGGATTCTGGCTGTCCCCTGTTCTTGCTATGAAAGCCTAGATATTCAACCAGGATAGACCAATGCACTGGGTTTGGGATGGATCTCAGTTCCTGAAATGAAGTGGGCTCCTACAAGACTTTGCACATGATACACTTACACTTGCTAATTCTTTTCCTTTGAAGCTCCTTCCTGGGCTTTCTAATCACTATACATTTATGTACAGTCATACATCTTAAGTCTTACCTGCTCCCATCTATGTTTAGAAAATTGTAGGGGACATTAAACCATTTAAACAAGTGTTTAATACAGGAATTGTTTATCAGGTACTGGAGCCTATATGAAGAGTCATCTGTCTGGTAGCCCTAAAAATAGGGAAATTCAGGTATGTTCCTGTATGAAGAAATTCCTATTGCTTAGTATGTGGCTTTTGCTGGCTATCTGGATATTGCAGATTTCTTTTCTGAGGTTTTTTGTTCATAATAACAGTGACCTTTGGGTTTCCTATTGGTGCCAGGCATATAAAGTATTTGTGCTATGATACCCAACTTAAAGGCAAGTAAGACCAATGATGAGGTTTGCTCTGAAGTCTACTTCTGTTCCCAAATTGATTGAGCTGATACAGCCACAAGAAATTTTGGTGCATAGAACTGTGGCAGAGTCTCATTATCTCTGAGATCTTAAACAATTAAATCTATCAGTTAGGCTATTGAAGAGCATGTCCCTGAGACAGTCTATCACTTTTTCTTCCATTGATGTGATGACTTTTACTTCAGGCTGATGGTCAGGAAGCCTGAAGAGATGATACAGCAATGGCTGCTTGTCTCTCTCTTCAGTGGGTCCTTCAGGATGGCTGAGCAAAGGCTTGTTACACGGAAAATGAAACTTTTCACAAGTTCTTGTTATTAGAAAATGTGAGGATAAAATTAAACCTGAGACTGAAAAAACACAAACTCTTAGCTGACTGGAGTTGCAGCAACTTAATTTTCCCCATAGTGCATGTTGAAAAGTATCTGAAGAGTTAATGTAACTTTTTCAAAGCAACTATTATAGGCAAAGTTTTAACAATTTTCTTTATTCAGTCTGCTAAAAAATTCACCTGAAATATTCTTTCAGCTTGTTATATCTCCCTACCTTTCAATTTGTTCAATACATTTTTTTCCTGCTAATTTTATATTGTCTCTCTTTACTGAAATGTGAAAGCGACCTATCAGCAGAAACAATTATTGTAGCTTTTCCCTCCAACTTCAGAACACAGTTGTTATTCTTTAGATTTGTTTGGGTGCTATGGAAACTCTTAATTGACTTTTAATTAACAGCCAAGCTAGATACACCTGAATATTTTAACTGGCATATATACCTTTAGGATTTATAAACCACCACTAACCCACTGCAAACTGTGCTTGAGCATGCTAAAGATTATGCAGAGTTAGTCAGAAAAAGGAAAGCTAAGAAGGGCAAAAGTTGCAGTCATATGCTTCCTGGGAACTTATCAAACAGAAACAAAGTCTATTTAAAAAGCCAAGGTTATTCCTTTGCCCAGGCTAATCTGTTGTGCTCTGACAGATCAAAACTTGAAGGTACAAACACAGTTTTGGAATAGAGAACTGCTGTGAGCCATGAATTTGCAAAAGTGGAGCTGGCAAAGAGGGGAAGGTGAGCAGGCTGGGCTTAGCTTTAGATGGCTGTTTTTAGACTACCTTCCTCACCTTCAGTTTCTTCTTTAAAACTGTATCTGTCACCGTGGAATTTTTGCATAAAGGACATTGCTTCAAAGCTTTGCATAATTTACGTTCCTCTCCCTCTGATCTTTCTGTTGGCTACTTACAAAGGAATCCATAACAAATTATCACTGGACTAACCAGGAAAAGGCAAGAATGCCAATGTTAAATTTTGAAATTTACAGTATCTCCTATATTTCATCCTTATATATCAGTGATCTCAAGTAATTTCAACATTTTCATATAGACCACTTAAAAATTGTACCCACAAAGCAATTATGGAAATACTTATGCATTCAGAAGCTGTCAACCTCTGCTCAGGATACTGGATCTGGACTTCCATAAAAAGTCATCTGTATAAGCCTTTTCCCTCCTGCCTTTTTATTTCAGAAGCCTTCAGACAGGGGTAAATAAGTAAAGCAAGGGCTGTCATGTTTTGGCCATATGATGAGCATTCAACCTGTTATGTGATGGGCTTGAATAGAGGGACCTGACCAGTTTGATAGAAAGAGATCAGCCAGCTCTATTTCAAGGGCTTCTTATGGCTAATGACAATGAAAATATTGTGCACCCAGAGAGCAAAGTTACACAATCCCATGCTTATTTGTTTCGAAGCTGCAATATGAGGTACTTCTGAAAAGTGTTTTTCACAGGCAAATGCTCTCTGTCAGTAGAGTTACTTAGCCAGAGCAAACTGAATTTGCAAGAGAAATTTATGAGAGCTCTACTCCCATTTAAAGAATCTCAGTGAATGAGTAGAAATTCCTTACATTTGGGAACCTCTCCCTCTAAGTTGCACATGGCTGTATGGTGGCTCAACAGCACCATGCAGGACCAAGGATTCGAGTTCACACAATTCCTGTGTAGTCCTTTCCTCAACCATATAGCTTCCCTATCACCTTTAACTCTAGTCCAGTATCTCCTAATGCATGTTGGGTCATAGAACTCTTAGGAACTTAAAATGTCTGGGCAGTACATGTGGAGTCCAGTGTAAGCATACAAAAAGCCAGGGTGTTTTGTCATGCCTTGTAAAGTTGTTCTGATGACTGTAGAAATTTCTTTTTCAACCTTCATGGAAAGGGAAATAAGATGTATTAACTTATACGAAATGATCAGTGTTTCTTTGATGGTAACATTTCAGATGTGTTTGTTATTATTAAAGAATCAGAATAGCCAGTTGATATCTTGTATTTTCTACGCTATTTAATATGCTTTTTTTACATAGGTTGGGTTAATCTGCTAGTGAATGAACACCAATATAGCTCAATATCATCTTTTGGATGTGAATTTTGACTTCATGAAATGCCAGTTTCCCTGGAATTACTCTCAATTTAAACTGGTGAAAAAGGAAACCAAAATGAGTTAAAAGTTTATGAATCAAAGAGATTTTCTTTGATTTTGATAGGACATGCTTATATATTCATAGGCAGAATTGGTTGTGCAGCAATCATCTGGCATTTTGCAGCTCTCACACTACTTGAATACAGAAAATGAGAAAGAAGTTTTGGAAACTCAAATAGGTCTCATTACTAAGTGATGCATGAACACCCTCGTGTGCACAGCCTGCAGCACCTAGGAGATATGAAAAATTAAGAATGGCATAAAATTAACACAGAGCTTGCTGTTCCTGTATCTCTTAGGATGTAATTTAATGATTAATTCTCCAGAGAATAGACTGTGTCAACTGATCAATGCAAATGAAAGCTGTTGAGTGGCTAATACCTGCAGTGATGGTTTGAAAAGTGTATGGAGCTAAAAAGTCATAAGCACCAGAAGTAAAACTTGTATTACATTAAGAGACATTCTTTTTGCTTCACTCAAAGGAAGTCTAACGTGCTTATGGAAAACAGGAAACACACTCACTGCAGATAGGGATCTTGTGTAACCCAAGTTAAGTCTATAGGGTGTGATGGGACCATGTTGAGTATGCCCTTATGTCTTGTCATTATCTCCTGTGAAAATATAGCTTTCTGTACCTGTCCCAGTAAAGTTTTTCTATTTTGCTTCTGAGAGCCTGGAATTCTCAATTTGAATTTAAAGAAGGATATCATAAAGATCTTCTTATCTAAATATCTTTCACTGATATGCTGAGAGGCACACAGCCAGTAACTCAACTTTCCTGTGTAAAAATATCTGCATGTTTTTTTGTTTGTCCTGCACAGTGCTCTTGAAAAAATTTCTTCTTCAGCAAACTTTCATGTACAATGTCATCATGATGCACATCAGCTTGAAATCCTAAAACATTGAGCCCAGTGGTGGCCTTCATTTAATAAAAAAAGGCAAACAACTAAAGCTCGACAAAATAAGTGGAGGTTCAAGTGTGGTATTACAAGCATTTTTTTACTGAGAAGGTGGAAAAACACGGGAACAAGCTTCCTGCAGAGGTGATAGATCCCCAAGCCACTAAGAAGCATCTGTACAATGGCCATAATAATGTGCTTTTATTTTTGATCAGCTCTGAACTAGTCAGGCAGTTGGACCAGAAGACTGTTGTAGGTCTCTTGCAACTGGAACTGTTCTATTCCATTATATTCTGTGAATGTCACGCAAGGTCAGATTCTGATCTTTTGCCCCCAACTGCTGATTTTAACTTGATCCAAGAGCTCTTGGTGAATCTTCATTAGGAAATGTTCTTGATTGATGTTGCATGATTGGTCACTGTTGCTCCTATCCTTTATTAGTTTGTTTCTGTCAGGTGATGCTATTCTGCATCTCCAGCTGCTTATATCTCATTCCACTGTTTCCTATTTTTCTTCTGTGGTCTTTATACTTTTAAATTTCACTGATCCACATTTAACAATTTTCTATTCATTTCCCTACAATCATTTCATGGACCATTACTTGCATAAATTTTCAAATGACCCTATGGATTAAAATCTCTCTTGGATGAAGATTGGCAGTAAACCATACTCATTCAGAAAGTCTTCAGATATTATCAACTTGTAACACCACCTTTTTTTCTGAAAAAGTCTTCTTTGCTTTTAGACCTTTAATAAAAAACTGCATTCTTTATTTTTTATGTTTAGGAGAGTGAGGGTGAATTTAAAATGAACTGTAAAGATGAAATAGAATTAAGAGCAGAAAATGTACAAGACCTCCTGACGGAGAGTATATACTCACAAGGGCAAAAAGTAGAGGACAATATGTGTGGTATATAAATATCTCATGAAAAATCTGTTCTGCTGAGAAATGGCATCCTGTTGATATTAGCTTTGTCACAAATACCAAGATTTCTCCTAAATTGGGCAACCTACTGGGAAAGCAGAAAGGATTGCCTGATGCAAGTTTCCTTCTTGCTACAAAAACATTGTGCAACCATCATAAGCATTTAGATATCATTTATGATGGAATTATCAGAGCACATCAAAGTATACTGCCTTGAGCTCAGTGACCTCATCAGCTGCAAGCTGAAAGCATGTTTGACTTTTACATTTGGCTACACATATAAATATATAAATTGAGTTAAAACTCCCTGATCTCATGGAATGGACATCACCACAGCAGCACTATATGGTCCTTTGTGAGCTTGGTTGCTTTTTTCAACAGATGAAGACCAGAAAGGGATTTTAAACATGTCCAAGCTTTTTTCCAAAGCTACCTTAGCAATACAATCCATGTTGGAATAACATCTGGCACATGTAATTATTGCTGTTGGATGGGTCACTGAAGCACTTAACACAAATCTGTGTCCAAAAAATCAACCCAATACTGCCTAACAGCTGCAAAGCAAATGGTGAGGCTAGTTTTGGCAAAAATTACATGACAGGAAATCAAAGAGCTGGTCTGATGCTCACAGCTGCTGCACCTGCTTCTGAAACTCTTTCCAAGAATCATTGTATTAGGAAGAACAGCAAACTTTATATTACTTTTTCTTCGTGCTCCAAATTCCTAGTTTTAATGATGTAAAAGTTCCTTTAGTTTAACAGTTATTTAAATAAGAAACATAGTTTGTGTTAGTTAGGTATATGACTTAACCAGCAGAAAGATGGCTGTTACAAAGATTTATTTTTAAGCCAAAATCTGGTTACTTTGTATGAAAAGCCCATATTTTTGTGTCAAGGCTGATGAATTGTATGCGTAGCCTGACAATAACCATACATGCACTGCAGGTGGAGGCAGTTTCTGGAAAAGCTCTGGTTGGAGGGAACTAGTCAAGACCACAGATCAAAGACTGAGAAGACATATGTCAATCCTTAAATTTACATGTTTGGTGTTTTGGTGTTGATGTGAATGCCAAACAGTTCATAATTTGAGGAGACTGTTGCCATTTTAAACAAGCTAGGGCAAACTGGGTTCAACTCCTTTGTAATAACCTGGAACCATGCCTAGACATTTGATCCAGGCAGCTCCCAACTACATGACTTCATTAACTTCTCTTATCTGGTTGATGCTGATGAATGTTGTGGATTTCGACTTTATATGCTGTGAGTCACATCAAAGGCTTTAAGGAAGAGGAGAACCTGACAGTCACTGGCTTGGTCTTCTCTTAGATATCCTAGTGGTGCTCTTGTGGAAGAAAAAAAAAGACTTCTGAAATTGCAATGTCACACTGGATAAAGTGCAGAAAAACAAGCACAATTTTTATCTTTGGAAGTGTATCCAAGGCACTAGGGAAAAATCTAAGCATTTGTAACACACATTGGAAACAGTGAGCCAATGAGCCAACCTGGATTTCAGAGCATCATGCTAAAACTGTCCTAGACAAAAAGCTTTTGCTCAGTTTTGAGACAGAGCTCTGTGCTGGTGTATTTAGAACAGATCTTTCCAGTAAAATAATAGTCCGACACTAATTAAAATGAAAATTCATTTCCTCATGTGACAATTCAGAAATTATTGTGGATTGGTTTTTAGTACTAAAATCCAGTTTGAGAGTATCCTAAATCCTTTCTATATTCTTTTTTTTTTTTCACTAGAACTGTTTTGAGTCCACATTGGCTCTTATACAAAACTATCAAGGTTTTTTGAAACTTCAGCTCAGCAGATATTTTTTTATTATTTCAGCAAATAATATTAGCCACTCTAAGTAATGCTTGTAAATCACACTCAGCCATGAAATTCTTTTTACTTCCCT
This sequence comes from Molothrus ater, assembly GCF_012460135.2. NCBI lineage: Eukaryota > Metazoa > Chordata > Aves > Passeriformes > Icteridae > Molothrus > Molothrus ater. The sequence continues at coordinate 75,649,862 of NC_050479.2, read as the reverse complement.
TGATTCAGTCACTTACTGTTTCAGTAAGTAAAAACTGCATGTGTGAGGAATTATTTTCATGGAGGGCCTACTTAAAGTATAGATAGTTTATGTTTTTGAGAATCAATTGCCTAAGTTTCATACACATCACTGGGAAGCATATACCCAAATATTCCCCCCAGCACAAATTGACCTTTGGCAAGGTCCTATGAATTTATTATATCAGAAAAGTATAATTTGCATGTGCAGATTTGCATTATGCTTACTTACATCATATTGCTAAATATCCTGTGATCCTGCTGTAGTCACAAGAAGATAAAGGCCAGTTTTTGAGAAGTCTTCAATGTCCATGAAATTTTCTCACATTATTGTTTGCTGTTACTTTGTTGGCTAACTTTCCCTCAGCTTCAAGATAAACAAAACAATTTCCCACATTGCACAGAAAAGTTGGGGCCACTGAAAAATAGTGTTTATATGAATATAATGAAAAATGTTCATGCCAAAAACTTCTTTCAGACTTCCTGCTTTGGCACATTGTTGGATGTGTTACATTTCTTACCTTATGGGATCAAAAAAGCATATTGGATGCTTTCCAAAATGCATCAGTTGATGGTCATTCTGACTCCAAGACCAAAAAAAATAAAGGTTAAGATATTTACACCTGAGGATTTGAAATAATTCTGCATTTTTGCATAAGGACCCAGTTGGTAGAATCAACTGATTGCATATAAATGTATTGGATTTATATAAACTTTTTTTTAGATTTTACTATTACAAAGTTATAAACTCAGGAGCCAAGTGTAATTTGAAAAATACAAGGGAAATGTTTGTTTCTTCAGAGAATTCTTTCTGAATATGTAGGCTTATGTGGCACTTTGAAAACATGAGGGTGTTTGAGATTATTAAGAGAGGATCATACAAAATATTTAGCCTGACTTGCATTTCCCTGACTATTTAGTGCAGGAGTTCCAGTGTTAACTCATTTTTGCCCTCTGTATTTTGTGATTAAGGTTGATGTTATTTAGGAAGAGGTAGATTACTCAGTCAAGTGCATCTGTGATGATCACAAATGTTTTCCAACAAAATTTGCAGTTATACCCAAAATTTGCATTAACAGTCGTCCTTTTATTCTGCAATGCTCCAGGATATTCTTGTGTATATTTATCACATTGCTACACACTGAGTCTTCTTCCTTCTTTTATCTGAATATTCCATGTTATCTATTAAAAAGCATGATCAAAGGAGCTCCCTCTTGCAAGGCTTCAATTCATTGTAGGAGAGCTGCCTTGCCTATTCTGTGTCATTCATCAGAAGCACAGGAGGGATTTATCCTAACTAGCTGTAGACATCCCAGCTAATAGCTACAGCTGAGTTTGTGTCTCTAGTGTGTTCATAATGACTGGAGGGAAATGGTAATCTGTGCTGTGCATCAGCTGGTCCATTCTAGACATCTACTCAGGATGAAATCCATCAGAGAAACACTAGGCACCCTAATATCTCCATTGATTATGAGAAGAGTCTAAGGCCACTACATATTTGAATTCAAGATATTGGCATTCACTCATGAGTCATTGGCATGACTCATTAGTCCCTTGGTGCATGTTGATAATTTGTTCTACTGACTAGGGTAGAGCAAAGTGGTACTCAGAATGAACACCTTCAGCAGACAGGCAAACGTCCCACACGGCGTAAAACCCTGATGTTTCAGAGCCAAGGATGGATTGAGTTTGATTGACAAGGAAGGCTGAGAGAAGGATTTTGTTTCGAGAAGTGTAAAAGTGAAAGATGCAAATGTCATTTCTAGCTATATGAGAAAACTGTCAGCTGGCCATACTTTTTGCTCGTTTTTGGATATTCTTCAGTACCCCAAAAGAAGGATAACCATAATTTTCAGAGTGCTGTGAATTTCCATTACCTTATCTGACATATTTAATTAGCATTTTGGTAAAAGCAGTCTTACATCTTGAAATATGCCAAGCACCTAAAGCTTCTTCACATTTCAATGGTTCTTGTCAGCCAGAGTCTCTAATTTCCAGGCAAAGAAGAGATTTAAGGACTAATTTTAAGCACTGAAGACCCAGCCTGGGCCACAAGAATCTATAGTATTTATAAACTAGTATAGCTATCTAGGATGAGAGATATTAAGTGACCATAATCAGATGCAGAAATCCAGGGCTTGAATCCAGAAATGTCTCTAAGACCAGAACTAAGAATCTGTAAGAACTGTAACCATGGTACTATAAAGGCTACTGCACCTGTAGTATCCCATGGTAGCATACTTTAAAAAAAATCAATAAAATCTTTCCTGGACTAATACAAAATTTCAAAAATGTAAATGATTTACAGCTGAATTTTGCAGACCCATTGTCTTCTATGGAATCTAGAACTAAATCTTGCATATCTCTAAAATACAGGTTTACTTAAGAGTTCACAAGTGTTTCAATGCATTCCTCATAAGCATTGCCATAATAAAAATTGAATAATAGATATGCATTTTATGAGGAGTTTCTATGAGCTTATAAGAGAATTTTTTCATCCCGTCTTTCCAGTGTTCTATTCGCAATGAGTACAATGTGCTTGAACATGGCCTCGGGGAGGAGTCTATTTGTAGTTCATTAATAAGGGCTGTTTTCCAAAGAGCTATCTGTTATATAATTACAAAGAACTCTGACAAAATGACCTCACAGTGTCTGTAGTGGGGTTGTTCAATGCTTTCTGAGGGCATGGGAACAGATGAAAACATCTGTGCAGTCCTAGCTTCTTGCCTAATTAGGCAGCCCTTGTATATTTGCTTTTTCTTAAACCATGCAAACACATTTTTCAATTTCATTCTCTCATTTATAGTCTATTGGGTGTAGGGATAAGATGTAAATTACTGTAGTTAACCCTTTTTCTTTCTGCAGACAGATAATATTTCTCCTTTTATGTGACTGGGAGTGGCATGCTGGGTATTTCCTGGGTGATCCTGGGATGTAACTGTGCCTGATATATCATTAAGGTGAATAATATGCAGCAGGACCAGCAACTGAGAGGCAAAACTTCTTTCTTTTGACATTTGCATCACATCTGAGAAAAGAAGGAGGCCTGACAGCCCTTAGGTTGGGCAGGATCCTGCTCAGCAGACTTGGTGAGTAGGGTGCATCCCACTGATCTTCACTGGCATAAAGCACTCTGCCATCTGTGTGGCTCTAAGCAAGGTGCTGGGTTCCTTCGTCACTCTGTGAAATATTAATGCCAATATATAATCATCCACCCTACTGTGAAAGGGGAGTTCTGTTTGTAATGGGCTTTGAGCTCCAGGAACACAAGGTGCCCCAGCAAACACAAAATATATGATGGCTCTGAGACTGAATTATATATCTAGCGGGACAAGGGAAGGCACCCTGCTGGAGACTGCATAATGCTTCCAAATGCTCATTTTTTGGTGTGTTTTCCAGGAGTATTTATTGTTTTAAAATTCCTTGTACATGTGTAAAAAACAACAAGGTGACCACGTGTAGCAGAAATGTTGTTTATGTTAGTAGGTGATAGGATTATAAAGAAAAGAGAAAGCCCACCTTCTTCTTCCTAGCTTTCCTCCAGTCTCACAGTATAGTTCTTAGTAATGGAAAATCAACACAAAACCCAACTGTGTTTTCTTTTTTAGCTCTGTAAAACAAATCCTTAATAATAGACTCTTCTCAGATTATTTCATGACGTGTACTGCACTGCTCCATAGTAAACATTATTAAATACTATTGCGGGCTATGTTCTGAGTCATTGCTACATGACTAGGAAAGAAGGAATTTTTATTAAACTTTCAGATATAAATTTATGTATAGGGGCCTAGTAGATGGTTAATAGCTATTTCAATATATAATGAATTATTACAGAGCTTATCAGCTCATTATTTTGCCACTTTCATGTATTTATGTGCATGATGCGCTTATAACCATTTGGTACATGTGCAGCTTAGACCTCTTCTATGCTTTTAACATCTATTAATTATTGTAAATAATTTTAATATTTGAATGGTGTGTGGGTTTTAGCATATGAAAAATAGCATTTCAGGTTTCTTAAAAGGAAAGAATAATTTTGTTATTGGTTGAATGCTCAATATGTTTGGCATCTAATTTAATTTTAGCTTTTCTTGGTTTATGACATGATCTTTCCCTGACAGCTTTCCTTTGACTGTGCCAATACTTGCAGTTGCTTGCTCATGTGTGAATACCATTTGATAAGTCTCTATATCCATATGCTGTGATTATTCTGCAGTAAAATAAAACACCATCCTTTTCAGCCATGGGTAGAATCAGATCCGAGCTTTTCTTTTCACATGAACATAAAGTAAAATGCTGAAGGACAGTATTGCTGTGTTTTGGGAGCTTTGTGAACTGAGCTGATGAGGAAGCAATTAAAGACAGGAAAAAACAGTCCCACTGAATCCTTCTCATACAAATTACAGGAATCAGAAAAGGTTTTCCTATGTAGGAGCCTGTTTCAAAAGCTCTGAGCAGTGAGGAGTAAAAAAACCTGATTTGTGAGCAGTGCACAAAATGGACTAGGGTGAACAGGCATTAGCTCCAGGAGCTTGGAAACTGTGATTCACCTTTATTGTGTAGTAAGTGTTTTGGGGAGCTAGATGTCCAAGTCCTTTCAGATGTATTCACTGAATCTGAACAATAAGGAAGAATTCTACTGTGATTGCAAAATGTTAAATATTTCTCACATTTCCTTCAGGGATTAAAGGCGAGTTCTGCACCCCTCCTGACTGAGACAGAGGCACAGGTTTAAAAAGATAGTTTAATTCCTTGCACACTGGAAGCAGATAGGAAGGGATAGTTCTTCATATTAAGGACTACAGATAATTCTTCAATACGACTGTTGAGTTTTTGAGGTCCCCAGGACGAGGTGAGAGGTGAGAGAATCTGACTCCATGTTCTCAGAAGGCTGATTTTTTATTTTATTATATATTATATTAAAGAATGCTATACTAAAACTATACTAAAGAATACAGAAAGGATACAGACAGAATGCTTAACAAGAATGATAATGAAAACTCAAGACTGACTCCTGAGTCCGACACAGCTGGAGTGATTTTTCATGAATTAAGAACAGTTCACATGAAACCAATCAAACATGTTGGTAAACAATCTCCAGCCACATTCCAAAGCAGCAAAACATGGAGAAACAAATGAGATAATATTGTTTTTTCTCTGAGGCTTCTCATCTTCCCAGGAGAAGAAATCCTGGTGAAGGGATTTTTTAGAAAATGTGACAGTGACATATGACATCACATAAGATTTGCTGTGAGTCGAAGTCAGGCAGCTGCCTCTGAAAGTGCCTATTGCCCAACCTGTTCCAGGCTCAGGCAGACTCTCACCACCAGCACTGCTGCTGTTGAGGATGTCGCATCTTGTACATGGGTTTGCAGGGCCCTCCACAGCCACACAAGGAGGCTAGTGCAGCACCAGCCAGCACACCAGGTGGGATTTTACTCAGAAGACTGAGAGATGGAGCAGGGGGTGATAGAATTGATTTTTAGCAATTTTCAGTGTAGCTAAGCCATGTTTAGCTACACTGAAAATTGCCATTTTTGCCTTAACAGCTGTTCAAGCAATTTTTGCCTTAAACAGCTTCCACAGGGTTGCAAATTCTTGCTGCTTCCAGGATAAAGATAAAGGGAGTGTGATGGAATATTACAAAAAATACAGTAGATTCTTCTCTTCCCTTCCTCTACCACAAATGACTGTGAAACAATGTTCATGGTCACAAGAGCTAAATTGACCTGTTAGTAGGGTGAAACAATGTTCATGGTCACAAGAGCTAAACTGACCTGTTAGTAGGGTTCCCAATATGCTTTTCATTCTTGCCAGTACCCTCACCCACACTATTCCTGGATATGACACAAGGGCTCTTTCCAAGGGGCTGCCTGGATACAGCCACATGATCTTGGAAGCTCTGAGAGCTCACTCTATGGACACAGGTTAGTTCAGCCCAGTGGGTCTCAGGGCCAAAGTAAGACCCTGGGCACATTTAATTTACTCATACATGTGCACACTCTGTGCTTAACTGGTACATTAGTGAGTCAGGCCCCTCTGATGGAGCAGATGTCACCCTGGATCTCCCAGCTCCAGATGGTTTTGGCAGAGGGGGTGCTAGGGTGCTATGCACGACTGCACAAGTGGGATCCTCCTGCCTCTTTATTCTCTCATTAGGGATTGCTGTTCTTGTCAGTCCCACTGTAAAGACATGATTGTGTAAGAGTAAGGAAAGCAGAGAACAAAGCTCCTGACCATCACCATATTAACACAAATCAATGAAAAGCTGATGAGCAAAATGTTTTGTGAAAGATGATATTGAGTGCATTAATGTTGTTAAAGGGGAAATTAGATTCAAATTGTTGGAAAGCAGTGCAAAACCAGGCTTACAAGAAGTAATTCCTGGAAAAAGCTGGGAGAAGTCAAGAGGCAAAATGCTACTCTGTGATACACAGAAAGGAATACAGCTGTGGCGCTGATGGGGCACTGCATGATAGCACAGGGTTGCAGCAGACAGGGAGGATAGAGGTGGAGAATGCTGCAGCTACTGCTGTCCCCTCCAGCAGAGGCACAATATGGGTCGAAGAGGCAGCTCACCATGACAGGACCTGATTGCTTCAGTTCATGGTTTCACCAGGGCCTTTGTGCACAGACAGACCCCATGGCATCTCCAGTTTCAAGATTTGTAAAACCCAAAAATATGAAGTAAATCAATGTCTAGAGGTGAACAGCACTAGGTATTCTTACAGTGTTTAGTTTGAGGATCTCAATACCATGGAAGTTCATCACCATTCAGAAGCAGCAAGATGGTATTTTTATGCTCAGATTTTTTTCTTGAACAGACAAATAACAAAATCTAAAGACTGATCAAATACCAAAATCTAAAACCCATTAACTTAGTACAGCATCATAAATAAGCACCCATTTAGAATCCTAGTCCAACAAGTCATTTTTCAGTTTGTTTTAAACTTCCCCTTCTTCTTATACACATGATATTGGCAAAGAAACTTGATAAGATAATATGAAGTCAAGCCTCTTTAATACAGGATACCCTTTACATGCTAAAAAATGTTAATTGCAAACTATCTCTACAAGTTTATTTACAACCATAATTTTTCATTGCAATTTGTGCATTTGACCTCCCTATGGAATCCTTGATCTGGGGCCAGTCTGGAAACCTTGTATTCCTATGGCAAGACCCATTAAGTAAGTGAAGATCAAGCCCAATGCTATTTCATTGAAAGGGTGAAGTTATTTCTCTTTCTTACAGGAGTCCGAGGTAGTTAGCTTACATTAGATTCTAAGTTTACAGATAACTAGACTCAAGCAGTGTGACTGTCACATGTTAATAACCCGAGGTCTTCGTCCTAATAAAGGTTACATAAAGCTACAAAATTTGTAGCTGCTTTTGCTCTTAGCAGAAAGAAAAGCGGACAACAGTCACCCTCTTCTGTCCTGCAACAAGGGTGGGAGAAAGTGTGTGGTAAAAGGGTTTATTTGTACAGTCCATGCAGAAAGAACTGGCTTGTAGTCGTCCACCACTGCCAGAGGTCGGCACAAGAAAGCCAATAAAGTCAAATGTTCCATTGCTGCTGTAATTGCTGTTCCTGCAGCAACCTCAAAGAACACCTGCCATACATCAGCACCTCACAATGCCAGGCTCCTACTAACACAGGACAAAGGATGATCCTTCCAACAGTTTTACTATTCAAAAGCATCCTAAAATATTCTTTCTGCTAACACTCCCTGGTCCGTAATGGTCTGAGTCACTATAGAAGAGTACAACTGAGAAAAAACAATCTCTTCAGCAATATGAATACTACCTGAATATTGATTTTTTAAATTTATCTTTGCTTACTGCTCTTCCAGCTCGTGTCTGGCACTGAGCTGCAAGGCCATTTCTGCATGCTGCTGCTGGAGGAGCCATCCATTCCCAGTCAACCTTTCATTCTGTTTGCTTGGTTTTCAAATGATTCCTCATTCCTCCCAGATGAGTTTCAGTCTCTTAACTGAAACAGCTTCACCAGCATCTGGATGTTTCTGACATCTGGAAACTGGTAAAAAAGTTGAGATTTAAAAAATGTCATGTAGTTACCTCTTATAAGTAATTGCCAGGTCTGAAGGCCTTTTTTCAATATAATCTGTGATAATGGAATTTATACTGCACGTAATTAACAGGGTTTGTTTTATGGAACTAAGGATAGGCACCCAAAAAAACATTAGCAGCAATTCTGCTTCCACAGAAATGGGCCCATCTAATGCACAGAATTTAATTAATCTAGGAAAAGCACAGGTGTGTAGAAGGACAGGAAATAACAGTGATATAAAATATGGGGAAAAATATTCTGAGTTCAGTTAAGGGGTAATATAATAGTGAAAAAAATCAGGTAAACAGAATATTTTGTGCACACAAAATATATTGCTTCAAATTAATAGCATAGTGCAGACACAGATGACAATGAGCACAGCCATGTATTTGTCTTTGTCATAACTGTGCATTGAATACTAAATTAACTCAAAATCCAAAACAATTCAGGGACATAGAAAGCTTCTGTCTAAGTCATCAGTGCAGGAATGCTGTGTAGAGCCAGAGTAATGTAGTCAAAACGGGGAGCAGTGCTTAAATCAATTGTCCTGAGATGCTGCAGTTCCCATAAAGAAAATAATTTATTACTCTCATGTGGGTCTCTGAGTAAAGACGAAGAAATGCAGTGCAATTGTAAGTGAAGAAGCTTTGACGTAGAAAAATTGTAGCCTGATCTTTTAGAATACATTATAAAAAATAATTACAAACTCTCCCAAATATTGAAAGATAATGAAAGAAACAGCATCTGTTTCCCCTATTCTTGTTTACTTTACATATAAACAACAATAATGTCAAGGTCTTAAAAATGGAGGTAGGGCAGGCCATAGAAAGTCCTACCTCACCTCCATTTGTGTAAACAGAATCTGGACCTATGACAGCAGCAAGATAGAAACTATCTGGGAGAAATGATAAAACACAAAGTAGACTGATTTTGTCAGGGTGGAACCATCCTTCATCTGTGAAGAGCTGCTTGACACAGTATGGTCAACTGCTTTTGTCTGTGGATTAATCTCGCTAGATGTCAGGAGAGAGAGGTCAGGATTCAAAATGCTAATAGTGAAGGAAATTAATTTCCTCCCTCATCCTCCAGAAATTAATTGGAAAGACTTCAAAAACCTGACCAGAGTGATGGGATCCTGCCTAGCTCAAGGGCAGTAAGAAAGCTTCAGCATGGGTGGTTGTGGAGGAAAGACCCAAACACGGTACAGGAACCAAATGCCCCTCTGTTGTTTGGAAATATTTGAAATTTTCAGGGTTGGTGTTGAAAAAGCAAAATGAGCTGGGAAATGTAAGGAGTTCTCTCAGCATAGATGTGGCAACAAACAAAGAATTGTGCAGACATGAACAAGCCTTGTTGGCAGTCATCACTCTTAACTCCAGGTGTCCAAAGCTTCTTGATTCTGGTAATCTCAGTTTCCTTTGGGGTGACTAGGGAAGGAGGACTGTTCAAAAATAATACAGATTGCTCTCAGGATGCACTTTTCTTTTTTTCAGTGACTAAAGGAGCTCAAACAACCAGCTTGGACCAGACATCATACTCAAGATGCAAGAAATAAGGTAAATCCCATCTTTAGTAACCCAAAACATACCAGAGGCTTGCCAGTCAAAGAGGGTGACAGAGCCATGGGCCACACCAGGCTCAAAGCTATCATCAGAAGCTCCTGAATTTCTGTGTAAGAGTGGATTTGGGACAAAACCAGCTCTCCATGTCAGCCTACAGTGAGAAGTTCTACCAGTTCAGAAGCAAGTTTCCACAGCTGCATGAAATCTGGTCAGCCTTGACTCCTACAACATGGTTGGTGCTCAGAATTAGAGAGTCAGTGCTGTTTTGAGTGAGGATGGTAAAGCCATTGTGCTAAGAGTTTACCAGAGCTGGTAGAAATTTCCAACTTCTGGAAAAGAAGAAAAAAAGATTTAAAACATGGATTCCAATACAAAATCTGTTTTCACATGAACAACTTTTCCACAAGGCTCCACAGCATGTGCTCTTCACATTCCCTGCACAACACAGAGTATTCTATTAATTTGATTCTCCATTTTAAATTGTGAGCTTCGGATACCAACGTTGCAATATGCTTGAAGCTCTATGGTCAAAAGATCCAGGGGTGATTGTCCTCACTGTAATTCCTTACTCCCCCAAAAAATTTGCTGACATGACTATTGATTACTTTTGGATGGTTTTGACTTAATATTCCTGTGTGCACATATGAAGAGACAGGTACCAGATGTTGACTACAATATCTGTAGGACCAAAATTAGTAACCATTGTGCATTATTTGTTCCATCACCACCTTGAATGCATAACTCAGAAGCTGACTTGTGAGCACTGTCTGCCGTGATCTTGGCAGCGTGAAGAACAAACCTAGCAAAGATTTACTTAGAAGCTCAACACCTCATTAAACAAGTGACTGGAAAGAGGTAGAATAAAACAACTATGAGGCTGAAAATAAAGAAAGTGTTTCACAAGTTTGCTGATGCTCAAGGGAATAGTTCTAGTTCAAAACATAAAAGGGATGCTTTGACTTAGAAGCATATGGCATGCTTGTTCAACTCACAGCCATTAAATCTGCAAAAAATAGGTAAATATTCTGGGAGCTTTATTAGGCATTCTGTTTTCTCTAGAAAGGCATATCCTGGACTAGATTCAGTTCAGAGAGAGGTTCTTAGGCTTTATCAAAGGCACAGAATGCAGCATTTATATCACCCAATTGCTGGAGCTGCCATCACCTCCATTGGGAGGCTTTTCAGTCTGGTAGATCTCACTACAAGGAAAATCACACTAAAATATCAGGTTGAGATCCAATCCTTTCTTTTTTCTTTTGTACTTTTTTAAAATGTATCTTCCTCACCCTTCACATTAAGGGGGAGGAAGTTACATTATGCAAAATATTGTTACAATCATCAGCACCGAGGTATAAGCCCTTCAATTTCTGACACTTAGTTGTCTTTTTCTTGAAATTTGAGCCTTTTGGGTTAAGTTGTAATAATTTCTAATGTATTTCGTCTGGCAGAATCAATCAGGACCTTAGCTGCTGTAGTCACAAGCTATTACTGCCAGCCAGGAATGCTCTACCTCCAGTGCAGCTGTGGGCTCCTCTGTGCAGTGCAAGGAGACACATAGGCATGTAAGCAGGGAATTTTCAGAAAACACAGTGAGCTAAATATGATGCGTCTAATAGGTGCAGACATTTGATAGATCCCTGCCATTTAAAAGCAGTGGATATCCACCTGCTCTCGGCATTCCCAACAATGTATCCAGGTCAGCACTTTACCATGAAGGACCTTAAAGTCTACTGCCAATGTGCTCCACAGATGAGGTCTGTGTCCTCTCTTTTTTCCCATAATTACTGAAGAGTGTAGTTAAATAACTCATGACTCTCTGTCATGCTCCTGTGTTTTCTTCCAGAAAGAAGGGATTGTCACATCCCTGAGCTCTTCAACTTAACCTGCTCCAAGAAATGTACTTCTCTGTGTTTTGTGAGTATAATGACCTTGTTTAGCCTCAGAAGGGGTCAGCAGCAGAGGCTGTAATGGGAGCTCTCAGCAGTTCAGCAGGGACATGGTGGTGTGCTGGAACAAGAATGCAGACATGAACATAAGCACCTAATGGATGTTGCTGTCTGTTTTGGCTCTCAGCTGCTGTAAAGTTAGGCTGTAGTTGGGCAGAGGGTTTAAGGACAGAAATGGTACTTAGACAGCCAGTCCAGTGTGTCTCTGGAGAGACCTGAAACCTGTATCTGCCATGGTGTGGGCATTTGGTTTCCTGTAACTGAGAAAATGTTCCTTGAGAAGAAGGAAAACACACCTTTTGAGAGAAAAAGGAGATTAAAAATTATGCAAGAACTATAAATTAATTTTGTCTTTTTTTCCTCTAAAGGATTGAAACACAATAGCTGAGTAGGTCCTACAACAAAACTTTGATAGTGGTGAGAAGGTTGTGTGACTCTACATGTTACAGATTTATTCTTGAAGCTGAAGTGGGGTTTGCAGCAAAACAGCAGTGCCTATGGTGACACCTGGCCTCTGTGAAGTCAGTGGGAAAACTCCAGCAATCCCAGAGGATGAGCAGCCTTGAATGTGGGAAAGAGTGAGCAGGATCCAATCTGCTGTCTGACCTGTCAGCTTCTGAATCTCTGACAGAGGGGTGCTCAGTTACAAGTAATTTGGAAGAATATTGTAAGTGTAGAATACTCAATTCCTGGGCCAGTATCTTGTAGCCAAGATATTGTCACTGCTTTTATGTCCTTAACCATGATTTTAGATTATTTAGATATGTTTATCTCATTGCATGAGATATTACATGTGTTCTTTGGACATGGAAAAGCCACATCCTCAGCCTTGAAGACAAAATAATTCAACATTTCAACTTCTTTTTCACTGAGATTAAGGTGATAATTTGTGCTCTCTTTGGAGCAGAATGCATTTTTTCATGGTCCAGACTACAGTTTTGTCCTATGCCTTCTGAACCAAACAGATTCTCCCTTCCCCAAGGGCGCATCATCAAAACCCATGAAATACCAGTGCACTATGAAGTTTTCTTCTTTCCATTTAGTATTTAACATGAGTTGGACAGGGAAATACATTGTACGCAGAGCCCCAAGACTGTCTGGCACAGTTGCTGAGACACGTCAAATGCATTAGTGCGTGTCAGCCCGGGCCAGGTTCTGCACAGGTTGGGAAGTAACGGAGCCTCAGTCCCAGTCACCACTGCCCTCCCAGGGGAATTCCGTGCATGCTTGTGAAACTTCTCCTAGGGGATCTCCCTGGCTGGGAGGGTGTGAGAATAGAGCAATGGACACAGCTGTTTTCCTCATTCTGTGTGCTGAATGTTTTCCCTTCTTGTTTACAATGCCATAAATTATTTTTTAGTTGAACCTTTGTTCTGGGCGCAGCTTAGCCTTGAGCTGGGTTTGCTTGTTTGTTTCCGTTCCTGCTTCATTTCCTCTGCCTGCCTCCCAGCATGACTAACGCTGTCTGTGCTGCTTCCCTTGTCTCCCCAGCTTCCCCTCCAGTGCTCTGGCCTGGACATGGCAGCTGCCATGCTGGTCCTCCCTATACTGCCTTCAAAGAGCAGCCTGCTCAGCATGGAGCAGCACGGGGAGGCCTGCTAGTAGTGACAGAGAGGTGCTGACTTCATAGAATCAGAGTTGTGTGGGATGGGAAAGACCTCTGAGATCATTGATCTGGTCATTAATCCAGCACTGCCAAATCCCCCAATTAAGCACGTCCCTAAGTGCTACACCCACACATCTTTTAAATACTCCAGGGATAGTGACTCCACCGTTTCTCTGGGCAACAGGCCTTTGTTTCTCGTTATGCAAACTTTGCTAGTCTTTCCTTTTTTTCCTCTTGCATTACATGAGCAAAACAAGATGGATGTATGACAAAGAGAAAGAAGTCCTGTGTTCCCTGATGTTGTGGTCTAGGTGCCAGCAGCTAGCCCCCACACAGCTGCTTGCTCACTGCCTCCAGGGGCGTGGGAGAGAGAATCAGAAAGGTGTAAGAAAACTCCTGGGTTGAGATTAAAGACAGTTTAATAGGTAAAGCAAAAGTTGTGCATGCAAACAAAGCAAAACAAGGAATTAATTCATCCCTTCCTTTGGTCAGGCAGGTGTTCAGCCATCCCCAGGAAAGCAGGGCTCCATCACACAAAACCATTTTTGGGAAGATAAACTCCATCTGTCTGAAAGTGTCCCCCTTGCTTCTTCTCTCCCTGCTTGATATGCTGAGCATGATGCCATAAGGTCTGGAACACCCTTTGGATTGGTTAGGGTCAGCTGTCCCAGCTGTGTCCCCTCCCAGCTCCTTGTGCACCCTTAGCCTCCTCACTGGTGGGGTGGGGTGAGGAGCAGAAAAGCCTTGGCTCTGTGTAAACCCTGCTCAGCAGGAATGAAAACATCCCTGTATTATCCACAGTTTCAGCACAAAACCAAAACACAGCCCCATAGTAGGTACTAGGAAGAGCATTAACTCTGCCCCAGCTGAAACCAATACCTGATGTAATTTCTGATGGATTTATATGTCTGGGAGATGTCAAGTGGCACCTGCCTTCATTTGATCATTCATATTCATTTGAACTGATATGCATTTTTCTTCTTTCACTTTGTTTTATATTTTGCTGGTCTGGGACAAGCTTTCTGCTCTCCTATAATCAATATGATACATCTTCATAGATAACAACCCACTTTATCATTTCAAGCCTGCTAAGCCTCCCTGCAGACCTTCACCACAGTCCTTCAGACTCCACAGTGTCTTTGCTGCTTTTGCAGCTGCTGGCAGCCTCTGAGCTCATGGGTTTTCAATGATTTTAGTGAGCTCTGCTTCATGGGTTTTCAATGTTTCTCAGAAAGTGCAGACAGCCCCTTAGCACAGGAATGGCTTTGTGCAATCATGGGTGAGCGTGCACTGCAAGTGTGGACCTGGTGAGCTGACTGGCCTGAGCAAAAGGGCTGAACTATTTCCCTTATTTACTACTCCATTCATGTCTTTTGCAAGTTGAAGTGAAAATGAACTTGAACCAAATTCCACTGTGGTCAGTGAAAAAATTACTGCTTATTTCAGGGGATACTGGAAACTGGCCCTGAAACCTATAGCTCCTCAGGGTACCTACATTTGACCAGCTTTGCACCTCAAGTTATCCTACTGACTTCAGGCAAGTATTTAAAGCTTTGCTGCATCCATTGGGAGTTCACAGAGACCATGCTTCAAAGGTTGTGTGGCAACAGAGTGATAACAGCTCAAAATTCAGCAAAGTAATGGGAAAAGCAAGAGTTCTGTTCCTTAACAGGAATGATTCAACAGAATCAAAATGAGTCAGTGTAAGTTTGTGAGTGGATTTAATGAAAGTTTTGCCAAACCTAGCACATGTTTTGGAATGGACAGATTTCACAAAATACCACTGTTTTTTTATCTCTGTTTTTTTTATTTCTCTGATATAAATTAAGATGTTGATGGCAGTATTTTTCACTCTGTTACCTGTTTCCTGTCAAGTGTGAAAAACAGTGCTTTTAACACTGGGAGTTATTGTATCCACAGCCTGGGACACCTGCTGGGACTCAAAGGACCTGGATCATTCTACAGCTTCATCATGGACATCATAGATGGTCTGTGTCAGCTACTGCATCTCATTTCCTCATTTATAAAATACGGATTGCAGTGCCTCTCTGTTTTAGAGAATGCTGTCAGGATAATTTCTTCTAATGATTATAAGACACCTGATAGTGATTGAAAGCACACATGTGGATAGATGAAACCTGCTGAGAGACACAGATTGACAAAAATAAATGGGGATGATCTGAATCCAGGGAATTGTTTTCTGCTGAACTACACTGTAGAAAATCTGCTCTTACATGCACCACCCCAACACAAAAATACAAACATTGTGTACATCCTTTCTAGGAATCTTTCTGAATGTATCCGAGGTCCCAACAAACAAAGGAAAGTATTTCAGGATATTCTCTGTGCACAATCTTAGTCATTACTCACTGGCAGGAAGCCAGCTACGCATTTCCCCAGCTTGTCAGCTTTCTGGGCAGCTGAAGCCAGGCCCTATTGCTGGGCAGGACTGCCAGTGGAAGGCTTGTCTTTCTTGTCCTCCTTTCTGTGGAGCTCAGCCCCGGACACAGCTCTCCAGATGTGCCTCATCAGAGCTGAATAGAGGGACAGAATCACCTCCCCTGACCTGCTGGCACTGCTCTTCCTGATGCACCCCAGGATCCCACTGGCCTTCTTAGCCACGAGGACACTGCTGGCTCAGGGACATCTTACTGTCCACCAGGACCCCCAGGTCCTTCCCTGCACAGCTGCCCTCCATCAGTTTGGCCTCCAGCCTGTGCTGGTGCCTGGGATTATTCCTCCCCAGGTGCAGGACCCTGCCTTTGCCTTTGGGTATCACTCTCTCCTCCCAGTTCTGTATCCTCAGCAAACTTGCTGGGGTTGCACTCTGTCCCACATCCAGGTCACTGATGAGTAAGTTGAACAGCTTGTTCAGTAGGCAAAGCTGAACAACCTGCTAACAATATATAATGTATTTCTGATTGCACATTTATTACTGTATAAGTCTGTTAAAATGCTCTAGCATGGAGGCATGTGAGCTTAAATAAATATTAGAATCCTTTGTAAAAACAACTTGTATTTTAAGCAGTAAGTTCCCCATATTGTATGGTTCTTTTATGTATCATTCAACAAATGGAATAAGGAATATATATCCTTATTGATTTAAAATGGACTACAATTCAAAATTAAAATTTAAAATAGTATTAAAATTTAAGTAGTCTGAAAAGCAATGGCTGTTACCCTTCCTGGCCTAAGCCAAATATCTTGAATGAAGTCCATATGCCAATTATAAAGTGTACAGTGCAGTGCAAGTTCCTGGTACCAGAACATTGCATTGCCCAAGTGTTTTATTCAGAGTATCAAACAACATGTTCATAACTTATTTAAATGCCAGTGCATCCAGTAATTTCATGATTTTTGTGATTTAATTTATTCCCTAATTAAACTGAGAAAACTAAGGCAGGAGAAGAAAATAAAAAAAAGGGCAATGAAGGTGAGATTTGAATGTAAATGTGACTCCATCAATGATTTGAAGCTGGAAAGAAAGTATGCATCCCATAATCCATATTCTTATCAGAAAAATAAGCATAAAATATGGTTAACCTAAAAAAAGTAGCATCTGGACAGCTTGTTGTATAGACAATATGGAGAGAGAGAAAACCTCTGGCTTGCTCTAAGGAACTTGTTCCAGAAAATTAGTTATTGAGGTCCCAAAGAGAACTGAACAAAACTAAATAACTTGGAATACAGAAAGGATAAGAAAAATTATAAAATATTTTTTCTGGATAAGAAAAGGATAAGAAAATTTATAAAATGATGCAATGTGCACCACAAGAAAATCAGAATAACCACCCAACCTCTCCTGAAGAAAAGGAGGAAGACACATGCTCCCAGCCTTTCTCCATGTATAGACCTCAGGATGCTGACACACCCCTGACTGACTGTCAGCATTAGTACCCTGAACAGCACTGACAGAGTGAGCATAACTCCAAAGAAAAGAAGGACATACTAAGAGGGCTTTTCTATATAAAATACTTTAAAGATATTGCATTTTTTCTGTATAAAATATTTTAAAGATATTGCATTGCAGGTTTTTTGTATTAATTTGGGTTAGCGTACAGTGTGGAGAGATGGATGTGATTGTTACATTGTGAGATGGAGAGGAAAGTGGTTGGATGGTCACATCCAGAGTGTGGTAGTCAATGACTCAGAGTCCCAGTGAACATCAGTGACAAGTGATGTCCCTCAGGGGTCCATATTGGGACCAGTGTTACTTAATATCTTCATTAATGACGCAGGTTAAGGGATTGAGTGCGCCCTCAGCAGGTTTTGAGAGGACACCAAGCTGAGTAGTGCTGTTGACAGACCTGAAGGACAGGATGCCATCCAGAGGGACCTGGGCAAGCCTGAGAAGTGGATCCATGGCAATTTCATGAGGTTTTACTAAATGAAGTGCAAGGTGCTGCACCTGAGTCAGGGCATTCCCCAGTATCAACACAGGCTGGAAAGAGATGGAGAGCAGCTCTGCTGAGAGGAACCTGGGGGTGGCTGAGAGGCTGGCCATGAGCTGTCAGTGTGCTCCCACAGCCCAGAGAGCCAAACGTGTCCTGGGCTGTATCCATGGTGGGCAGCAGGGCCAGGGAGGGGATTCTGCCCCTCTGCTCTGCTCAGAGCCCACCTGCAGGGCCGCATCAGCTCTGGATCTGCTAGCATAAGAAGGACATGGACCTTTTGGAGTCAGTACAGAGGAGGCCACAAAAATTATCAGAGGGATGGACCACCTCTTATTTGAGGAAAGCTGAGAGAATTGGGATTGTTCAGCCTGGAAAAGTGAAGGCTCTGGAGTGACCTAATTTCAGCTTTTGAGTACCTGAAGGGAGCCTACAAGAAAGACAGAGAGACGTTGTTTACAAGGGCATGCAGTGACAGGACAAGGGTGAATGGCTTAAAACTGCAAGAGTAAGTTTTGATTACATATGAGAAAAAGACTTTTCATAATTATTCTTGACATTATAAATAATGTATCTGAGTTTCTGAAAATAGCCTAGCTGTTCAGCAAAGCAACTAAAGTTCCTCAGACCATGGGGAGCCTATCCCTTTCTATATGATGGTTTCACACATTGTAATAATTCTTCTTTGCAAGGCTATGATGTGTTTTATTTCTCACTGGTAGTATTACATACCATGATATAAGCTTTGGAGTATAGCATTTCAGTTTAAGTAAAACTTTCTTCACTGAATAATTTGCAATAAAGCTTTTTTCAGTGACTAAATTATGATTCTGTTAGCAGCTTCCTGTTCTATTTTATTTCTACAAAAAAAACCCCTTTCTATTAAAAGGAGTTTAAAAGAATAAAAAAATATGGTTTAATTAGGAGTTCAGCTGCATCAGAATGGATTCATTTTTGACAACCTGCTCCTGAGCTGTTAGTTTGGCTGTTTAGAGAGCTCAGGCACAGGTGAAGTTTTCAGTTACTTCATATTTGTCCTATAGGTAGAAACATGATCCCACAGGAAATACATGTACTCTGTTGTGGCATTTTCACTTAAAAAAACAACTTAAGCCTGAGATAATATTTTAGGAAATGAGCAGTTAAGTGACTTCCTTCAGAAGAATATTTTCAAACCTAATTTGTTTTTTTTTTTAATCCATATTTTGGTGACTGAAAATAGGACTGTTTTTAAAAGAACTTAAACACTGCAAAGATTAAAAGTGAAGTGTTTGATGCAGTGTAATGCCACAGCCTTTGGCAAATCAGGTAATAGTTTTTGTGCTGGGTTATGCAGCATGAAGCTGGTCCCCACACATAGAGGAGCCCACAGAATCAGTGTGGGGAATCCCAAATATGGGAATCTGGAGAGTCCCAGACCTGCTGCTCTTTGGGCAACCAAAGAGGGTGGCTAACCCCCTGCAGGCTTGTTCCCTACCATGAAGGACCCTAAGACACGGAGACTGTGCAGACTCCTGGTATGTCCCCATCACAGACATGGGCCCAATTCACCCCTCTGGGGTGTTCTGGGGAGCCTCAGGCCCTGGGCTGGAGCACCTCAGCACCACAAGCCAAAGGAAGAGTTGCCATCCCCCCACTGACAAAGGGATGTGAGGATCACCACTGAGGGGTAGGGAAAGGATATTTTAGGATTGAATGGGATTTAAGGGATATTCTGTGAAGGATGGAGGAAAGGGGGACTGAGGTGCTTTGGTGAGAGGTGAGTGGGAAATCAGTAGGATAAGGGGATGCAATGTACATCTATGGGCTGGTCAGTGCACCTGCCTGGCTGTGCCCTATGTGTGACCAGTGTAGTCCATCCTGGACTCTGACTAAACCCCACTTCTAGTCATTTTTCCAGGCAAACAGCCCTGTCCTCTGTGCAGGGAGTCTCAGTGACAGCCCCTGCACTGAGACTAGGGGCTGGAGAGCCCTGTCTGTCTGGTGAAAAAGAGACTCTGGTGTCTGGAGAGACCAAGTTAGCTGCTGGAGGGACCAGAGCCTCTGTGTGTGTGTGTGTGTGTGTGTGTGTGTGTGTGTGTGTGTGTGTGTGTGTGTGTTTGCATATCAGGGAGTTGTCCATAGCAGCAGCTGCAGGGTGGCAGCCTCAGAGGTTCAGATGTCCAAGTGCCAGCAGCTGGGGAAACTGGGAACCCAGGACAACTGCTGAAACAGCTGAGTGTCTGAGCCCAGTTACTGCAGGAATTCATCTTGGAGGATCACGTTTCCCAGCACAGGACATTCTGCCTGAGCTGACAGACAGAGGACAGAATGAGGCCATTTTGGTGTGGTTTGTGTCTTTTGGAGAACTCTATTCTCTAGCTCTGTTGCTCTGTGTGGCCAGCTAGGTATATATGTACATATGATGGATAAATGTGCTGTATATGCACATGTGCCTTTGGGGGACACCAGTGCACCCTCACTGATGGCTGGATCTGGGGCTATGGAGATGTGACAGCCTTGCTTCTGTCAGGCTGCAGCATTTAGCAATCTCCTAACATCATGTGTAGCTTCACCTTCCTCTAAGTGCCAGCAGCAAGGCAGTCCTCTGCTCTCTAACATACAAAGTTCAAATTAAAGAAGTTGTCCTCAAACATTTTTTTACTTGGAACAAAAATATGGTGTTCAAAGGACTCAAAACAACCTATGATTCTGCGATTGTGTGGTCACTGACCTGAGCTGAGACGTGAGGCCAGGCAGTTCAGGTGAATAAGGATATTATCTAGTTTCCAGGAATGGGAGTGCAGAGCCAATCTCAATGAAGTCACTTGGAAACTCAAGTAGAGACTGAACCATGAGGAAGTTATGGCTATTGGGCTCTAGTCTTTTTTTACAAATTTAAAACTAAGTTGTGGTAATTTCCTTATATGTGTTGAGATTTTGTTTCATGAGTCAGTGCAAATAATTGTCTGGAGAACTACAGTAATTGCTGGGAAACAAAGCTGAAATCCCAGACAGTGACTCTTGGGTCAAAGCAGCTTTATTATTTATCAAAGATTTGTTTTCTGTCCTGTACCCAAGCTGTGCAGATGTGACAACTTCCTCTATAGCAGACAATAGGGAATGATTCCTGAGACTGAAAACACCAGGCTTAGCCAATGACCAATTTTCAGTTTATTTTTTCCTTGACATAAGAGGGTCATTTTCTATTTCATATTTCTACCCATGTCTTGCTGCCTGAATGGCAACAACGTTACTGACATGTGAGGTGAGATGGATTGCTGTGATGGATTGCTTGAGCAGCAGAGCCAGTGTGGGGAGAATACCAACAACCTAGGCAGAGAGAAAACAAATAGAGCAGGAACCAGCAGATGGCTGGGATACACATCTATGAGAAATGTTTGTCAAACACCAAACAGAAGCTCTAAAGGGTCATTTTATGGGCACATTTTATGCATTGTTTGCTGCTTGTTTAAAGACTTGCCACATCTCTTTCCCAGTGAAGCCAGGTTGCAGAAAAACATAGCAAGCAGTTACATGTGAGACATGGCCCATGGATTCTGGTTCTATTTGGTAATTGGTGTCTAATGGGCAGTGGACGTTCAGTGATGTAATAATAAATATTAAAATTAAAGGACAAGTGATTTCCTGTTTCTCAGGGTCTCACAATGCAGTGGGTTGTACTGCTCTGTCTTTGAAATCCTCATGCTTCTTGTAGGAATCAAGGATAATTTTTGTCCCCCATAACAAGAAAATCCTGACCCAAAGCATCTCTTCAACATTCTCTGTTCTTAATTTTTTCTCTGTATTTATAACAATATGCTTAGATATGCTATTTGATTATTCTGTGGTGGTTTGCTTATTTAATTACAGAGCCCAGAGAAATCCAGACTCATGAGCCTTTGTTCTTCATTCTAAACTATGAACTGAAGAGAGGTGAAGGAGCTGCTTGATAGACTCTTTTGAAGACAAGGGTCAAGTAAGAATATATTCAGCTTATTGGTAAGTAGGATGTTTTTCGTGGGAAAGGCACTTGGACTTTCCATGCAGTTCATCTCACAAGCTGCTTGCACAAGCCAAAAAACAGAAAAGGTGTGGGGGCTGAGGGTTTTTGTGCACTGAGTGAACTTATCATATAGTGGTGCAATACTGCAATGTTCAGAGAGATAAGCATAGGCAAGGTTATGCACAGGAGCCAAGGACCATCACACAGGCATCAAATTTTATAAGATGGACTCTAATATTTAAAAGTTAAAGCAATGTATTACCACCCTGAAAGGTTTTTTGCCTTTAGAAAAAATGTCTTTAAGAAAAAATGTTTTGTTGCAGAGCACAGCCATGCTTGCCCATCCTTGTCCTGACTTCCTAGAATCTGTACATCACATGGGAGCAGATCATCAAAGCTTTGTCTGCTCTGGCAGTGTAGTAGTATCAGTTACTCAAGCCTAAAAACAATATACAGATTACAGCACCTAAAGGCCATGGGTATCAGCATTCACACAGAGCTGTGTTACAGGATAGGGGTTTGGGGCCAAAATATCATTCACAGGAAAAAAAAAAAACAAACCCAAAATAGAATACATCAGTCTCACAGTCTGTTTTGGGGGGTTTTTCCTCAAAGGGGAACATGAGCTGATTTTCAGCAGTGTTTTTTCCTCATGATGACCCCTCACGACTGGCAGATTTTTGAGTTTAGACGGTTAAAACAGGTTAATAAAAGTGGCGCAGGGTTGATCTCCCCAATCCCCACCCTGCAGTAGGGCATTTGGAATGACTGTCCTGAGTATTGCTGACTGCTGCAGCTTGTGCAGGTCCATGCTCTCAGCTGCATTGTTTTTGTGTGCATGTGCAGTTCACCAAGGGCACAATGGCTTAATTCTGCAGCTTTTGCTGCAGTTTGGGGAGTTTCCATGGTATTCTCAGTATTTTAGGTGAGAGGGTTGCTCTTTGTGGACACCACCAGTCCCTCCAGCCCCCACTGTGCTGCCTCCAGTCCCATGGTTTGGCCATCCACAGACAGCAGCAAGGGTAGTGGGTGCTGCTGCCACTAACAAGGCCTCCGCAGTTGAGCTTGCACTGCCACAGCTGAGCTCACAGCTGGTTAAGAGCAGGGTGATCTGTGCAAATGCAGATTGTGATATTCTTGGGTTTAGATCGCATTCTATAGAGAGGCAAGGACTGCTTTGTATCGGAGGCTGATGGGATGAAGCTTAGGTAGTCGCAAAATCTTATCTCATGGTATTGACGTTGCCAGGACGGGCACTCTCAGATTCATTATTAGATGATGGTTAACAACCCTTAGAGACAGAGAGGCTATACAGTGACAGTGATTTAGTGCCTGGGCGTCCAGATGCACAGAGCTTTGCTGAAATCAATACCTGTTAGTTATCTGACCAGCTCTGAAGATCTGGGCCAATGGACTCTAAAGCTTCATCAGCTCAGCAAGCACAGCTTTTGCTCGGAAAAACAAGGACAGAGGCTCCTGCTGAGTGTCTAATAATGCCTCATTATGCCTGCTGATTTTACATAAGAGGTGCTCAGACCATCTGCAGACGGACAGCAGCACAAATCTTTCAGGAGCTGTCTAGAAAACTCAGTGTTGGTGTTCAGTCCATTGGATGCTGCTGTTTCACATCGATGCTGCTTACGCTCCTTCTTGTTACGGCAGTGATAAACTGTCAGGCTTATCAGCAAGTTCTTGTCAAAGGTGTGACTTGCATGCACATTCAGAAATCTCCTTTTTCAGTCCTACTCTAGAGCTATCTATCAGCATAAATTTTAATCATTGATATCTCAAGAGGAAATGCTATACTGCAATTAGTGGCTCAAATAATTGTGCTCAGTGTGCGATTTGGCTGACAGTCACAGCTCCTGTTAACTATATGATCGCTTCTGTGGCATGTACTGGAAAATCATGTTATTACCATTCCAAGATAATCAGCATTAACTCTGTGAATTCGAGGCTGAGCAGGTCAGAGGCACACAGACCAGAGTTACTCTCTGTAACATACTGCATTGCAGCAAGACAGCTAATAACAGTGCAGCAAAGCACATTAGCTGTCAAGCAATACACTAGGCTGTGGAGAACAGACTGACACCATGTCATATTTTGTAATCATGCATACACTGGGGGATTTTTTAGGAGCTGAGGCGTATTTCTAACAGGGATGCTAATATAATGAGTGCTCAAATGCATTTCTTTCACTGTTATTTGCAAAATATTATCACTCTGCTATTTGTAGATGTTGGTGAGATAATTCTCTATCTGTTAGAGTGCAGTTTGTCTGATGGCATATCCCGTTGGGGACAGAGAAGGATGTAATGTTGCAGGAGTTATACCCTGGTTTAAAGCAAAATCCAACAGCAAGATTTATAGAGCCATAGCATTTTGGGATGAATATACCTTTTCTGTGAGGATTTTTTCAGCCATACAAACCAGAGATGGACCTTTGTTTTCCAGTAAATATGAGCTGTTCCTCTAGAACAAATGGAAATTTCATTGCATAGTTGTCATTGCTGTAATGGTTGTCACTGTTTTGCCTTGTAATTGAGGATCCTTGCAGAGAAAGTATGAGAGCTAGACCTACTCCCATGAGTAAAAAACTACAGACCACAATACATTCTCCCATGTCTTTGCAGGCAGTTTGGGAAGCCCCTGTTAACTCAGCTGTCCTGGACTTTCCCACTGGCCAGTAAGAGTGGTGGTGGGAGAAAAGGCCAAGTCTGATGGGTGCTCAAGTGCCTTTGCAGACCTAAGCACAGTAATCACACTTCACAGCACCTTTCAGACTGTGAGGTGACTTGCAGTTGTACCTTTTGCTTTGCACCCTTTCCTTACACAAAAACATGTACCAGTCCCAAGAACTGGAGGTTATTTTCCTCCCTAGGGCATGTCATGCAGCCAATTAGTAGTTACGGGTGCAAAAGGTTAATAAATCCCTCTCAGACAAAATATCCCTTAGCCTGTCCTTTAAAACCTGTCCTGAGAAATTATCCTTCCATTTTCGACGCATCCAAGTTATCTAGAAATGCCCTGGTAAGTAGGATTAACTGTACTGCATAGCTGTACACTAACACATATTTAGCGTCACTTAAGAGAAAAAAATCTGCTACTTTTCTATGCACACATGGAGGAAAATTTTCAAAATACCTCCAGAAATATTAACAGAAGATGCCATTTCATAAGTGGGAGGTGAATCAGGTGGAAGACTTCTGCAGATTTTATTTTATTATGACAAATAAATAAAACAGCTTTCTGATTTTGCACTGAAATACTGAAACTGCTTTTAAACAGCTCACATAAACTGCACAGTGATCCAAAGTAACAATCAGAAATTTTTACCATGAACACTGCAGCAAGATTTAGCAAATTCACAAGGATATATTTTAAAAAACCACGCTCATTTACTGTATACAAAAGTAGCTATGCAGAAAACTGAAGAAAGGAAAGCATCTTGCTGCCTTATATATGCCAATAAATGGTTACATTATATATATACAAATAAGGTATAACAAATTTTAGTGCAAACATGAAGACAACAAAAAAAGCAAGAGAAAATAGCTGCCTCTCTGGCTTCTAAATTTCTGATTAATCAGAAATGTGTTATTGTGGAGAAGAATTTAACTGGTCTATAGTCTATATGGTCTTTTAACTTTGTCATGAAAAAAATGAAGAATCATGCATAGAAATGTTGATCTCTTTAAAAGTGCTTTATATGAATGGAATATTTTAATAATAAAACAAAACAAATAGCAACAGCTGTTTAATGACCTTCAAGTGATTTAGCTTAAACTCTCTCCAAATGCTCCTCTTGTCAGAGATAAATACAGCAATCTCCAGGTTTATAGACAGCTTTTTGAGAAAAAAATGAGGGGTACATGATAATCGTTTCCCAAATTCATAACCTTAAATATAGTGCCTTTTTCAATAAATTAGGACTATTTGTTTTGATTTTGAAAATACAGATTTGTCTTTGCATCTTTGCATTCATAACTTCTATGAACATAATGATATTTTTATTAAGGTGATTGCTGAAGTTGATTAGTCTTTATCAAACAAATTTTAGGTTATGGGCAATTTTTGAGTGGTTCTCTGCATTATTTCTTCAACAGTGTGACAGTTTTAAACCATCATGATGCTTGTGTTGCTACTGAAGAAGACAGAAGGTGAAATTAGTTTTGTACAAGGAACCCATGCAAATTATTTATGCCTGCCGTGAATAAATCGATCATGATTTCCCCAGCAGTGTATGATCAAGGAGACTTGTTTTTTATGCTACTGCTGCTATTTGCATCTTTGCAATGGGCTTCTGTAGCATCTATGAATATTTTGTCTCTAATTACTTAATTTTGTTAACAAGGCAACCTGTTAATCAAAATGTATTCTGCTCCATGTTCAGGGAGTTAGTCTTTCAGCATCCCTCTTGCTGACCAGTTAAAAAAATCTCCTGTAAGGTATACGTGAGAGGCAATACTAAGTTAAAGAAAAAATATAGAGATGAACAAACTACCCTTTATTTAAGAGTATTGATTTCCTGAAGTGTTGAGTTGTAGAGCTCTGTGCTCCTTATTTTAGCCTCAGAGTGAGCTTTTTTTAATATTCTTTTAACAATTAATAGGATTTTGGTTTGGAGAAGAAACAATACAGCTCAGCTAGGAAACATCACTTTCCCACCAGTAGCCTTGAATATTTTATCACCAAGTAGCTAACAAAATGAAAAGTACTGAGACAATATTCTCTTTCTTTAAAGTCATTTGGGCAAAAGAATGGCATCAAAGAAGCATTTTCTGCAGAGGATGAAAGGCTTCTGGGCTACCTAGCTGCTAGTAGAGTTTTTTGTGCTGTTTTGGGGTCAGTTTTTGCTCAGATTTAAGCTAATGTCAATCTCGAATGGAACATGAAGAACCATGATGGTCTAAGAATAGCCTGGCTCCATCTTCTCTGTAATATCCCATCAGATAACTGTAGACAACATCACCTGTTTTCCAGGCTTTTTTACAGGATGAGCAGTGCCAGCTCACTCAACTTCTCCCAGTAGGACAGATACTCCAAAACATAAACATAAACCAGCTTTATTTCCCATCACTATCAAGATCTGCACTCTGCAAAGCTTAGTTAGAAGTACCACGCCAATGGATTGCATCTAAGCATTGGCTGAAGAAGTGAAGTATTCATGTGTTCAGCATCGATTGATCTCCACTGTCACAGGCTTGAAAAGTTATAATTTCAGCAAATTCAAAATAATTAGCATCTCTGAAAAAAATACAATCCAATGCACTAATTTTGGAAATGGTCATGGCTCTCTTTGTCATAGAGTAAGCAAGTGTGGTTTTGAGTCACTTGGCCATTCTTGTGAATTATGAATTTCTTCTGTTCTTGTTTACACAGAGCCCTGTTAAGGTTCACTTTCCACCTGCTCTGATTTGAAACGGGCACTGAATAGTTATCTACAACAGAGACAATGCATGTCCCCTATCTACTTTTGCAAGTTGCTTTCCAGGGCACAGGTAAAACAAAGCATCCACAGATTAATTTGTTCCATGCTCAGTAAAAGAGTGTTAATCATTGTGAACTAATGTGTTTTTAATGGGAATGTCATAAGTTCCCCAATGCAAATTCTATTTTAATGTAGCCATTAATTGTGCTATAATTTCACTGAATGAGATAGCTTGCAATGCAGCATTAGGGCTGGTGCACTGAAATGATGCGACCTTTGATGCAGACCTGTGTTACTGACAGGATCCGCCTACACAAACCTTGAAAACAGTGTGGGCCAGGTGGCTGGAAGGGGGTACGTACAGACCAAATTTCATTCTCTACTCTTGTTTCTTACAAAGTAATTAAGCCAACTGAAGGAATCAAAAGCAGGCTACTAGAGGATGACCGGCCAATATTTGTGGTAGAGATACCTAGTTTATAAATCACTTAAGACCAGAATCCCTAATTCTCACAAGGAAAAGGACTTCTGTCTCCACTGACCAGCATGACTTATTTATTTGCACTCAATTACCTCCACTGGAACTTTCCCATTGCCTGTAGCATTTCCAAGAGTCATAGACAGAAGAACAGACCTTCCCATCTCACAAAGAAGTATAGAAACTCCCTCTGTAGTACTGCTGAAAGAATTGTCCATCTTCCCAGTGAGCTGGGACAGTAAGGAGGGTAAATAGCCCTCAGTATCTGCATCAACAGCTGAGAAATAGGTGTTTGGAGAGGTGTTTTGAGGCTAATATGCTCTGTCCCACACTTCTATGACCACCTTAACACTGAAGTGATCTTCTCACACTGCCCAACTCATGTGATATCAGTTACAGAACTGCAGTGACCTCCAAAGAGAAGAGAGAACGGGGTATTAACTTCTCACAGCCACTGATAGACACAAGTGGCTGTCCCGACTTTGAGCAAGTCTTCTCTATCAGTGGATAAGGGAAAGGCTGATGTCCAGGTCACTGGATACAAGCAGGAGTCAGGCTTCCTCCCAGACATATTCTGTCCTGTCAGCTGGAATTTGACTTGCCTTCTTGTGCAATACCCCCAGTTCTGCTAGTGTTGTGGCATTTTTTTGTGAACTAAGGGCATACTCTGGGAAGGGATCCAAGAATAAGAAATTCAAACCCTCAAAGCCTGAGAAGGAAAAAAAATCCCAAACTTTTTCTTTTTCCTAGGTAGTAGTCTGGTTGGTAAGTAGTCTTCCAAACTAGATCTCTTCTGAGGAGTTTTTGAATGGTCAAAGGCGCTACTGTGTAAAGAAAGGGTTTAAAGGTAGGTTGCAAATAAATTGATGCTGGCTCATTGTGAAAATATGGATAATATTTCTCCAAGGTGAGTAAAAATCATTTGAACTCTATGACTTCTCTGGCAGAAAACATAATTGGTACAAGTAAATTGGTTATAAATAAAAATAGGTCAGAATTCACAAGAAATTTCCTAAACTTCTAAAGACTGAATCTTTGGTAGATTTCTCCAAAGCTCCTCCAACTGGGGAAAGAAAGTCAGCACTCTTTAAGGCAGAGTTTGTTAAAGATAATTAGGAGAAACTTATGACTTGGCTGAATGTAACATCAAGAGTCTGGACTGAGTGAATCAGGAAGACTTTCTGGTTTATATTCTTATAGCTATCATCTTTGTAAGTACCTCTGGGGCAAGACTTGGCAGCTTACATGAGAAGATTATGAGGGAATTGCTATTTTTCATCCAGTCAATTTTGCCTCTTGTTTCTGCCATTTCATTTCCACTTTTCATCCAAAGTGATACCTGTGATCAGGTTTTGTTGTTCTTGTTTTCAATCAGAATGAACAGAGGCAATAAACACCTGAGATAATCCCACAGCTGTTAGCAATTGGATTTTTTTTTAGGAAAGCCTTACAGCTACTGAATTGGAATCTGAAATTAATTTGGAAGTCAAACAGGACCCTGACTGATGCACATTCCTGTTTTCTAGATGAGACTCCCGTCCCCCAGAGCAATGAGAACTACACACAACTCATACAAAGCTTGAGCCTTCAGTTGTGGCTGTTTCCTGCAAAATGTTTTCAGAGCAAGTTCACTCTGCAGCATATATCTCAATTACACATTTATTTCAATGGCTAGATGCATTGTCAGGAGGATAATAAGGATAGTGGGGACAGGTAAGATTTATCTGGCTAGGAAAAATCACATTGTGTTCAAACTCCCTGTAAAGCTTTCATTGACTCTGCTGCCAGCACAGATTAGTGCAATGCAGAAATGTTAAATACAAAACATGCACTTCCCATTTAAATGGTTCAAATAATTAACAGTTCTGAGCCTTTCCAGTGACATCTTTTTAACAGCCGGCAGACTCATTTTCAAAAATATATTTTCATGGATTTATCTGCCCCTTTACCACTTCTGAATTCAAAGTCTTTTACTGGGCACTCCGTAACTATGGATAAACATCATACCAAGTGCAACATCTTCAGAAGAATATGTCAATTAATATATTCATTTATATCAGTCATATAACTCCCGTACCTACAGGGTTTAAATTGTGTGGTAGCATGAATATAATAAATTCCTTTCTGATTCTCTTTCAATCAGATTTCTTTCCACTAACAATAGAGAGACCCTGAAGGTATTCAGTCCTATCTTGACTTCAGTATCTAATAGTTTATAGAAAGTTGTCAATGTTTCGTCTCAGGTGTGAGGCAATGCACCCTTTCTGACAGCCTGGTATTCAGCACAGGATAGGAAGGAAGTGAAGGAAGAATGGATCTCCAAAGTGTATTACAGTGTATTGGGTTTTCATGGACATGTTTTGGAATTGGGAGGGACCACAGGAGTGGTGAGAAGCTGCCAGAAGCTTCTCCTATGTCTGAGAGAGCCAATGCTAGCTGGCTCTAAGACGGACATACGGCCACCGGCCAAAGCCAAGCCAACTAGCAATGGTGGTAGTGCCTTTGGAATAACAAATTTATGAAGGAAAAAAAGTTATTGCATAGATGTAATTGTGTCCGGAAGAGAGAGGAGTGAGAATATGTGTGAGGAACAGCCTTGCAGACCCCAAGGTCAGTGGAGAAGGAAGGGAAGGATGTGCTTCAGTCACCAGAGCTGAGATTTCCCTGTAGCCCCTGGTGCAGACTATGGTGAGGCAGTTGTGCCCCTGTTTCCCCATGGAAATCCATGGTGGACCAGAGATCCACCTGCAGCCCCTGGAAGAACCCCACTGGAGGAGGTGGCTGCCCAAAAGAACACTGTGACCCTGTGGGCAGCCCACGTTGGAGAAGGTCCCTGGCAGGAGCTGTAGCCCATAGAGAGAGAAGCCCACACGGGAGGAGATTCGCTGGCAGGACTTCTGATCCTGTGGAGGGACCCAGGCTAGAGCACCATGCTCCTAAAGACTTCATCCTATGGAAGGGACCCATGCAGGAGCAGTTCCTGAAGAACTGTAGCCTGTGGGAAGGGCTCACTGAGGAGGAAGTGGCAGAGGAAACAACATGGTATGAACTGACCATAAACCCCATTCTTGTCTCCCTGTGCCACTGGAGGGGAGGAGATAGAGAAATGGGAAATAAGTGAAGCCCAAGAAGGAGGAAAGGGTGGTGGAAAGGTGTTTTTAAAATCAGTTTTACTTCTCATTATTCTACTCTGATTTTGATCAGTAATAAATTCAAGTAATTTCCCTAAGTCAAGTCTGTTTAGCCCATGACAGTAACTGGTGAGTGATCTCTCCCTGTTCTTATTTTAAGCCATGAGAATTTTATTATAATTTTTTTCTCTCCTGTCCAGTTGCAGAGGTGAATGATAGAGGAGCTTCGGTGGGCACCTGGTGTCCAGTCAGGGTTAACTACCTATATACAGTTATCAAGTTCTCAGCTCTTTTTCAGATCCAAAGGGTTATACCTCAAAACAGGGAGGGTACAGGAATAAATTGTTTCTGTGTGTTCTAGGGTGCTTCATTATTATTGTGTATGAGCAGCACTTTCTCTGCATTGGTTTGTACAGTACCATATAAAATTTTACTTCTTCTGCCTCCTTGTCTGGCTAAATGATACTTGAAGCTTGCAGTAGAAGAGGTTCAGAATTTCAAACATATGTGGAGAAAATAGTGATGGAGAGGAGGTGCATGCTGTGTATAAATTGTCTACCTAAGAGCAAGTATTGCTTCAGACAAGGTGGGACCCTGAGAAAAAAAAGATGAGAAACGGGACTCTAAAATATACTTAAAAAAGGAAAAACCAATGTGACCCTGCAAGAAGCCTATCCATTAAGCAGGTCAACTTCCTTTTCTTGTTTGCATAAGCCCACTTTCCCCAAAAAGCAGGATTAAAGAGAACAGCATGCACATTGGCTGTACTATGCAACAACTGCAGGTCCAGCACTAAGTGCAGTGCTATTTTATTATTAGCTTTGATTTTTTTCTTGCCTCCTGCCAGATTCTTTTGAGCCTGATATTTGACTTCAGAGAATAGCTTCCATGAATTTGCAGGAACCTCTTTGCTTAGTTTTTTTTAAATTGCAGGTGACTTCTGTGTGTAAAACGGGAGACAATAATTGGTAGTTGTAATGACCACATGGCTGAAGTCCAACCCTGTAAAAGTTGCTGCCTTCAAATCCTCTGACCTTGGTATCATTTTATGTTCCCAGGCAAAGGGTCTTTACACTGGTAGCTGTGGAAAATCAATTTCGACTCCCTAAAGATGGAAGCACTGTTGCTAAATGTCACTGAGAGTTAGCAGCTGCTTTTCACTGGCTGTAGCTTCGAAGAGAAATTTTAAAAAGTAAACAGCGGTTTGGGGACAGTTTGCAGGTTCCAGTGTTTGGGTTGATGTTTCAACTGTGATTTTAAATTTTTGGTATCCATATCTGGAGAGATTTTGTCTCAGTGTACACTGTTGTCTTTTCCTCTCCTAAGATTTTATGTGTTTTGGGGGTCATCCATAGAGCTGTGTATGTTCTGGGTTCTCATTACAGGCATCAACGAAACTGTGTGGGACTGATGTTCACATTATTCTGGTCCAATAAATTCTCTGTGAATAATTGGTAAAACAGAAGAACTGACTTCATTAGAATATCTTCTTCTATTTAATTTAACCAAATAAAACTCAGAACCAAATATCTTAGGAAATAGACTCCACAAAGATTAATTAGTACAACTCACAACTAGTATGTGCAAATGTGTACCAGTGTATCTGTGTTTGTGCTTTCTGCTGGGTATAATACAAGCAGTGATTGAGTTAAATTTTTATATCTTTGTTGGTTTCTTGATGACTGATATTTTAGAAACTTAAATAAATAAATAAATAAAATTAAGAAAAGCCAAAAACAACCAAAGGAAGAAAAACAGTACAGGTGATTAAACACGGAATTAATAATGAAAATTTCCAGAGGTCCCTAGACTCAGCTAAATCCCTATATTTCCTCAGTGTCTTTAGCAACTCCTGAAACCCTTTTCTCTCTGGAGCATGGGCATAATAAGAGTTATTTGTCTAATTCATTGTGAATTTGAGGCTTTCATAATAGATTTTTTTATGTCCTAACTGTTGTTACTCAATTTTTTTAAACACAAAACTGCTGAAAAACATAATCTTGAAAAAAATAGCTATGCTTGTCTTCTATTTTTCTGTGGATATTCATTTCTCCTTCAAATTCTGAGTTGCGCACCAGCGAATTATAACCCTGCCCAGATAATCCTGTATCTTCCTTTCCTTCCCAGATTTGTAGTATTACAGTTATTAATTTGGATTACTGTTATTTATAATCACTGGTGTCAGTCTTGAATACACAGATTGCAGGGTTAAAGGAAAACAGTGGTTAAAACGTAGTTGTACTCTCCAGGATATTCATAAAGCCTTTTCAGTATGTTTGATGACAAATACTAGAAGGAAGTACCCTAAGACCCTTAAAATTGTTTTAAATGAGATATTGCAATTTTATGTTTTAATCAGCAGTATCAAATTATTGCTAGCATTAACTATCTGCCACAACTGACACATTTAAACAAAAAAGCTTCACTGAAATGTTGGTCTAGCCATGCTGCCACTGTGCTTTCTCAGAAATACAACAAATTGTTTGACTAATAGGGTGGGATGCAGTCTTCTAAATACAGGTCTCAAGCTGCCTTTCCGA
The DNA here is from genome assembly GCF_012460135.2 of Molothrus ater. Taxonomy (NCBI): domain Eukaryota; kingdom Metazoa; phylum Chordata; class Aves; order Passeriformes; family Icteridae; genus Molothrus; species Molothrus ater. The sequence goes on along the minus strand of NC_050479.2, from coordinate 75,616,706 downwards.
AAGGGTTTGGGACTCTCCAGACCATGTTTCACATCTGCTGATCCCATCTGGCGTCTCAGATACCACAGAGCACCTGAAAAATGTGGTCCTGAATATCAGTGTTCAGGCAACTGGTCTCCTCTCACTATGTGCCTTATCAAGCAGTTGATCTGCCCTGGGGGAAGGAAGATAGAGGAAGAGGATACAAATTAGTTGCCATTTCCATATCTGGTGCAGTTTTAAAAGGCCTTGAAATTACTTAACTGATTTCAGAAAATGAAATCCTCAGTTATTTATACTTTTCATATGTATCAGGACAAAGTGCAAGTCTTGGAGAGTCACTTAAATTGTTGGGAGGAAGTCCTGGAGTCTTCTTGTCCAACCTCTTGCTCAAAGTAGGATTGTTGCTGACACTAGATGATAGCTATGTGGCTTTAGTGAGATGAGTCTTGAAAGCCTCCAAGGATGGAGGTTTGAAAATCTCTCTAGGCAGCCTGTGCCAGGGCTGCACTTCTGCAAAAAATATTTTCTCCTCATGTCCATGCAGAATGTCTCAAGCAGGAACTGTGACTGTTGCTCCTTCTTGCACCATTTAATATAAAAATGAGTTCTACACTGCTGCTTCTCTAAGTCTCCTTCAAGCAGCCACTGACAGCTATTAGCTTTTCCCTAACTCTCCTCTTCACCAGATCAAACAAACCCATTTCCTCAGCCTTTCCTTATGGGCCATGAGTTCAAGGTTTCCTCACCATCTTGTATTTTCTTCAGGTTTTTGATGCTGTTCTTGAACTAGAGGGACTAAATCTAGACATGGGATTCCTGGTGTTGCCTCATCAGTGGTAGATGTTGGGGGACACCACCTTCTCTTCAGCTGATGAAAATCACCCTAAAGTATCTCAGGATGCAGTTTGCACTATTTGCACTGGGAGCACACAGCTGGCTGATGTTCAGCCCGGTGCCAACAGTAATTGTACTTTGATCATGACTCTACTCAGCTGGTCATCTCCCAGATTGCATTGGTCCACCAGGGCACAGAAATTTTTGGTTCCCACTACTGAAATCTGTGTAATTTCTGCTGTCCAGAAATCGGGTCCTTCTGGACTGAGACTTTATAATGCACCGTCTTCATTGTGCCTTCCTTTTTTTCACCTCCTATGTATTATCATTTAAAGATATGATAAAGTTTTTACTTCTCTGTGTACAGGACAACAATGAAGACACTAAATAAGACTGCTTTTGTACTGGCCTTTGGGTCTCTTGTTTACAGTCTTGCAGAGAATTCACAGTTGTTATCTGGTTTACATTATTTCCCAGTCAATTCTTTGCTGTTTGTTCACATGTATCAGATTACACTGGCACTGCATATTCTTAAACTCAGTAGACCTCTTAAATTAAAACAGACAATTAAGGTCTAAGTGCTGGGAACATATACTTCCTGCAGAAAACAAAGACAGCTGGGTGAACTCAGTAACTTTGAAAGAGTAGAGAAAAAACTAGTTTAAATATGGACTTAGGTACTAAATTTTTGTGATTTAATGTGATATTATTAATGAAATTTATGGCTTGTACAATGTCCAGAGAATGCACTAATTTCTACTGTCAGATACCTAACAGATGTCTAAGGTAGAAGCTGCATCTCATTACTAAATTCAGTAAAGGAAGATAGGAAAATAGGAACAGAGAAGCACAGCTCCAGCCACACACAATTTTGTCCAGCGGGTTCTTCATCCCACCTCAGAGGCACCTTTGACTCTTACAGTGTTAGAGGTCTACAGGCAGATACTGAGCATGCTGTTAAAATTGCTGTGGGGAAATAAGCATTTTGAGGCATAATTCTTCTGACTAAATGTAGAAATCCACCTTAGGTTGTCTGTTTCTCTCTGTTGGTTATATATATGGGATGTTCTTATTGTTGATTTACTTGTGAATGCTTATGTTATGGACATCTTCACCTGGTCAACTGAATCTCACCCTTGTTGACTATAGAGGGATCTCATGGTTTACACAAATTCCAAACTTCCATACCTAAATAAGTATGTTTCTTCTTTATGTTCTGCAATGAAATGAAAGCTGTCTCTTACTGATTTCTGTGATCTCAGATCAAGTGAAGTTGCTGTCAAATATCTCATCTAAATGCTTTGCAGCAACTTAAATTCATCTTTGCTGTGCTCATTTTTGGTTTACTTTTTGGTCATTGCAAGTACAGGAGTGGCTCCAAATATCAGAGTTTTCTTTTCTCCTGTAAAGCCATAATGAGAGGACACCTCTGGAGATTATCAAAATGCATCCTAGAAAGACATTTGGTTTATCCAAACTATAAAACAAAGAGTGATCTGATAGTAGTTGAAACTGCAGGTGACAAAAATAAAAATCTTTGATAGAATCAGAGAGGAAAGAATCAGGAAGAACATCTAGAGGAATGACAGAACTCAATACAATTCACTATCCAAATAGAAAATTAAATGAACCTTGGTCTTACTCAGTTAGGTAAGACTGACTCCATCACAGTGAATAAGCCACTTACATAGATGTCATTTTAGTATTAGAACATATGCACAAGATTTTAGTTTCTTGTAATTGTACACAAATGACTAGAGATTTGAATCACTAATTAAGAATGAAGAAGACACCTGCTGTTAATGCCATGTGCGAAGAACAATGATGTCCATAGAAACAATACAGTGCAATACCATTAGTAGTATTAGGTAACTACTAGTATCAAAGAATCACAGAATCATAGGATTTCCTGAGTTCCCCAAGATGTCCTGTGCAGGGCCAGGAGCACACTGCCCAAATGCTCCTTGAACTCTTTCAGGCTGGTGCTGTGAACATTCCCTGGGGAGCCTGTTCCAGTGCCCAGCCACCCTCTGGGTGAAGAACCTTTTCCTGATATCCAACCTAAATCTCTCCCAACTCAGCTTCATGCTGTTTCCTTGGGTCCTTACTTTTTTCTCAGCTATTTCTTCTTAGTTGAGATCTGCTACCCAGAAAAACTTGCTTCTGATTGATGTGGAACTTCTTTTGCAACCCTCAGCAATGTTCTAGCATAGAAGAGCCCTGACCTAAGCCTGAGAGCACTCAGAGGCCTTTTTGTGTTATGGAACCACAATTTTTGATTTCAGTGGGGAAACAGGATTCTTCACAAGGCAATGCCAGCCACTACCTAGAAAGTATAATTTGTTTGAAATAAAACTATTTTCTACTGTTTCATATTCTGTTTGTTACATAGAATTCTAGTCTGGGAATTGAAAAGTTGCCCAGTTGATCTCAGTGGGAATTTTCGTAGTGAAAAAAGAGGTAGTTTATGTAGTGTTGCATATGATAAAATTCCTTAATGAAATCATGCTTTTATTGGCTGTAAAACACACCCCTCCTGGTGTAGTAAAATTCTGTAGGTTCTATGGAAAGCGCTGGTGTGCACTGCTCAGATAGTATTTCTTCTCTGGCAAGCTGTTGAATCTTGCCTCAAAATCCAAAGTGGTAATGTATGCTTTTGGCAACTAATAAGGTGGTTAAAGTTTCACCTCTTTTAAAGACTGTGTAAAACTTACAGCGTATTTTTTCTGACTTCAGAGTTTTAAGAATCATTTGCTGACTGCAGCACAGCATTATTAAAAAAAAATTGTTGAAAAATTGGCACTATTTACTGTGCAGTCAGCAGGGGTGGCAGGTAACATTTAATTACATATTTAAATGCCCGCATGTTCTGCTATGAACATTCAAACAAGGAAAAAGATCACATTTTATTAAAAACACTAATTCCCGATCTGGCTATTATTCCACATGGCAGGTGGTGCTGCTAGGATCACAAAGCTGTAATCAAAAGGGCCTTAAAGCAAGATTGATCACTTTCAGAACACTTACTTTTTTTCAACTTGCAGGATTTTTACAGTCTTTTACAATTGTCTCACTTTGTGCCATTGTAACTCCATACAAAGGCATAATTTTCTGCAGTTGCAGCTCTCTCCTTAGGAGTTGGATTTTTAATTTTTTTTATTTACGTGTTTTCCTCTCCTTCCTTCCTTCCTTCCTTCCTTCCTTCCTTCCTTCCTTCCTTCCTTCCTTCCTTCCTTCCTTCCTTCCTTCCTTCCTTCCTTCCTTCCTTCCTTCCTTCCTTCCTTCCTTCCTTCCTTCCTTCCTTCCTTCCTTCCTTCCTTCCTTCCTTCCTTCCTTCCTTCCTTCCTTCCTTCCTTCCTTCCTTCCTTCCTTCCTTCCTTCCTTCCTTCCTTCCTTCCTTCCTTCCTTCCTTCCTTCCTTCCTTCCTTCCTTCCTTCCTTCCTTCCTTCCTTCCTTCCTTCCTTCCTCCTCCCTCCTCCCTCCCTCCTTCCTCCCTCCCTCCCTCCCTCCCTCCCTCCCTCTTTAAATGCTTACCAATAAACTTGAGTTTAACTAGCTAAAACAATTAATTATTAAAATTACCTAATTTATGATAAAGAATTTACTTTGAACTGCAAAAATACAAAGCTGAATAAGCTCCACACTATGCTGCCAGGGAACAAGGTGATACTGCCTTCCCCAGTCAGCCTTTACTAACAGCTTAAAGTGATGATTCTGAGGTTTTGGGTTTTTTTCCTTTTCAGTTAATTTTAATGCAGATACTTCCATGGTGTAGCTCACTTCATGACTATGTGTTAGCAACATTGGAGGTCAGGCAGAAGAAGCTAAAGTCCACTGGACTGATATCAAAGCTACTGGAACTTAGCTTTTTGGATGAAGGACAAACCATCCAAGTCAAAGTGACAACATTACCAAACCTCATTACCTTCAAGAAATTAACTTAAGCGTGCACACACAAGCTTTGCTGAAATTCTGTTGTGAACAAGTCTCTTTGAGATTCAGAGATTGAATATGTACCCTCTAGACATGCTCAGATCCATGAAACCAAACCAGAATTAACAACACAGAAATTAACTTATTTTCCAGGTTATGATGAATTTTTCTCAGCTTCCAGTTTTGGGACACTTGTACCCCTCTGGCACTTCTCTTTTTCTTTAAAGTTATGTCTTAAACCCAAAATCTTTTTAACTGCAGGAAACTGATAATTTATATATTCTGTATATAAATATTTCTACCTCATTGTAGAACAGTTCTTGCAAGTGGTCCTTCTGGACAATGTTTTCTTTCTCAAAAACTGCACAGGTAATTATTTTTAAGCTCACTTATGATATTTACTGTCTATAATTAAAAAAAATGTTTTGCAAAATATACTGCAGCACCAATTTGTTTTAGTGTTTAGAATCTGTCTCTGTTTACTGGATCAAAACAAAATTAATCAGTCTTTCTCTACAGCATGAAAGCAGCATTAAATTAAATGGTATCTTCTCTATGGTATCATTCTGCCCGTGCTGCTAAGAAGTACAGCACTAGAAATAAGATGCCATAGTACCTATTGTGCACTTTAATTCCTGCAAGGCTTCTGTCATTTGTTTCTCTGCAATCTAGGATTTCCTTAGCACAGTAAGAAACACAGAGAAGATTTTTGAGAGAGCAAAAGCATAATTTATAGCATGGTCCTTGATCCATTCCTCAACTAATAAGACCAGTTCTATCCTCTGTGATACCTGAATGTCATGGGGAGTTAATCATCAGAGCTTTTGGCTGTTGCAAAGTTCCCACCAGGCATACCGCACTATGGTTTCTCAGTCTAATGTCTCTTCCCAAATTCATATTGCTTATCCTGTCCATATTATTCTGCAGAATTATTTATTTGGGATTTTACTAATGCACCACGCACTTCAGCTGGCCCAACACTGATTGAATGAACACATTAGGTTTCTACAAAAATTCTGAATTTCAAAGGTGATTTTCAATATCCAGTTTGTCTTTACAGTGACTGGGAATTTATAATCAGCTATGTTAGACAGCTAGATAAATATTTTTATTTTTCTGGAGTCAGAATTAGCATATCTGTCTCTTAAAAAATAATCCTGTGAGTGCCAGCTTTCTGTCATTACATCTGCAATATCTACAGTTTCCTGCAGTGCTCAAGGGTTCAGCTTCTTCTGGCACATTTTATTGGCACCCATTGCTCATGAATGAGCGCTGGCTGATGCCGATGAGGTTTGACTGAGCAATGTTGCTGCAGGGATCGTACATGGAATCAGGGGGTGCAAATCACCAGCTGTTCACAGGTTGGAAAGGAACCTGCTTTAAAAATTGGCTGTTTTTCTCAGAAAAAAAAATTGGTTTTAGGTGGGATTTTATCTTCAAAAACTCAGGAAAGCCTCTACAGAAAATAAGTATTTGTGAAGAAGGTATCTATATATTTATTCTAAGTTTCACTATTTTTCCAATTAATATCACACATCAGGAAATATGGGGAAACTGAAACCCTGAGTTGTATTCATTTTTGGATGTGCGCTCTTAGAATGTTTTTCTAACTTGTGGTGACATCACTTTGATCTAGGTAAATAGCACAAGCTGAAAACTATAAATAGCACAAGCTGAAAACTATGGCTCAAGAGAAGCATGGCTGCTCTGATTTGCACAAAGAGGTTTGCCGTGTCATTCCACCAAAATAAACTTATTGCAGTCAAGATCTAATGTAAATTAATCAGCAGGACTACCACAGAAGGAATAACTGTTTCTTTGTGGACCAGAATCAGTTAGCCCGTGAATCCACTGGGGAAAACAACTGACACGGACATGGGGTTAAAATTAAATCTTGCTTTTGCACACTAGCTGATATAGAGGGACCTGAAAAACCTGGAGCAAACTGGTTGTGTTGGAATATAAATAATAGAAATACCAAGCTCTGAGTTTTAAGCATGTACTCCAACTAAGCTTGGGAGCTTAGGGGTTGGTATTTTCCTGTAGAACTACCTCTGGAAACAATTGTAATGATCCACACCACAAATGACATGATATATGACATTGTACGCCTCAATAGAATTAGTACTCTACAAGCGTGAAAAATCCATCTGCCATCCTTCCCAAGGAAAGAGGAATTTCTATAGCTTCCTCTGCCTCACACAATCCATTTCAGCTGAATTCCAAACAACAGGGCAGGGTAGGTTTCCCAGCCACTTGTACATTCTCTCATAATAATTCTTTTGGGGGAACTCAGTCTTCCTGTTATTAGTCAGAATGTATTTTAGAATTGCCCATTGCTTCACTCTGTCCTAACTGTTCAGAATGAAGAGGCAGCTCAGAATTAATCAACGGGAAGTTTCTGTTTTCTGCAGTTTTTATGACTTTTTTGTTACATTGCATCCTGCCATTCAGTCATCACTGGAAAGAACACAGAGCATTGTTTGCCAATAGATATGGGAGAGGACTTTGCAGTGATCTGTCATTTATTTTTAGTGTCAATGGATTTTAGTGTGAAATAACGGATGATGTAATCCTCATGGCCAGTTTAGTTGGCAAAAACTGCCTTGGACTAGGCAGTGTGAATAAACAGCTTTGTATTAGTAATTTTCTTCAATGAGGAAAATTATTTATTTGCAATGCAATAGTGTGCTTGTGCTTGAATTTACCTTACTTTTTACAGAACATGCCAACATATCTGCATTCTAGTCTTGTAAATGCTGCCTCAAGGCCATATTTAACAAATATAACTGCATTTAACCTCATATTTAGTTCAGGCATGTGTAGCAATAACATGTAAAACCACTGTTTTAGAAGGAAGAGGTGGGGAATGGTTACACAATCAAGTAGGAACAGTTAATCTACATGACCTTTATTCAAAGCTCAGGGAGAGGTGTGTTTAGTTACCAGTGACAACTCAGTCCAATTATTCAGCTTTGCATCTACAAATGCGTCTACTGGGACCAGCCTTCAACCTTCATCAGAAAGGCTTCGTAACCCTCTGTATTACCCTGTATGAACAACTCTTTCCATGCCTCACCAGTCCCTACTTCTTATTGGTATGCATTAGGAACCAAAGCTGTAGAAGTTGTACCAAAGTGAGCTTTTGGGTGACCTTGACAAGGGAGCGCTTCTTCCTCTCTGTTCTCCTTCCCTGACCTGGTTTAGATATTTGTGTTATGGTCAGGGAAGCTGCCCTGCATTGACTTGATTCTGTCTTGTGACTGTCAGAGGATAAAAGGCCAGGCCAGAGATGCATTACCAGACATTTTAACAATGCTGGGTTTCTGGGCCAAAGACTCCATTAATTATCCAACTGATAAGCAGTGTACAGTCATGATATAGAATGGAAGGAAAGCATCTCAAAGCCAGACTAATCTTGCTGCTTTTAGAGGAAAGAAGGCTCATACTCATCATTCATCCTTGTGTGTCTTTTCCCACTCTGTCCAGACTGCTGTAGTACATATTGGATAACTTCTTTAAGGTCTCCTCTCTCCATAGGTTGTGGCCTTATGAACCTGGGACTAATTATCACCGTAGATGAAAATGATAGTGCTAGAGGGTTTTCTAGGAGTCACAGCTCAAGGTTGCTGCTTGCAAGTGAAATAAGGTAAGGAGGGTGTTCATGCTTTCATGCAGTTCACCATTTGCTATATCTTGAGACAGTGAGACCTCAGGGTTCTTCTAACAGAGATCTGAGGTCAACAGCAATGCCTAAAATTCAAAGACCTTGGCAGAGGTATATGGAGCATTTCCTCTTTTCTTGTGCACTGCATTTCTCTATCAAAGGCACATTTCTTTGATGTAGGCTTAAACACCCAAAAGACAAAGTGTAGCTCTTGGCAATCTTTCAAGTCTTGTGCAGAAAAGCCAAACTGCAAAATTCACAGAAAGAAATTCAGCTGAAGAGTTTCAATGAACTACAACTAACAACCTTCAGTAACTGTGCTGAGCAGACATCTCAAGATTTCTTGTGTGAACAATGGAAGCCTGGAAGAAAAGTGAGACTGTCTTGCAGAGCACTTGTATTAAAAGCCTTCAGTGATTTTTAAAGAAAGGAAATTTACCTACAGTGTAAGAATATTTCTCTTTGCCTGCTGATGAATTTTATCTTAGAGGAGGATTTGAAAATTTTCTGCCTATTTTTAAATATAGAGTTATGGAATAGTTTGTATACTTGTATGCAAATTTTTAAAATTTATATATATTGTGGCTATAATCATACATACACAGATAAGTCCCAAGATGCATTTGATCAGGGAATTATTGAGTTTTTTAATAAACTGAGGAGAAGTAGGTGCTTGGAACAAATTGCAGTTAAAGAAATTACTCTGGAAACTTCCTGAGATAATAAAAATCACTACATCTTAAGAGTAGTTTATTATACGCTGTTGTACAGCAAGTTTCTCTGTTATTTGGTACCTTATCAGGTGCTCTACGTGAAGGAAAGTTCATAAGGTCCTTTGCAGTTTTCAAGGACCACCTAGATAATTTGTTTTTTCTGGAGCATGCAGCCTCCACAAGTTTTCTCTGAGTTAAAGGCTTTAAAATGGCCTTTTAAAATTTCTAGCATTTATCTATAGGCACCTTTTTTCCTGTTTTATGCTGCCCGTAATTTTGTGGCTTACACGTATTTTATAAAGAGTAAATAACATTATTGTGTGTCAGCCTTCACTTTGATAAGCTAAAAATGTCAGGTTGATTCTTTGGTCAAACCACTTGTGGAGTGTTTACTTGCATGCTCCTGAAGGACAATGTCATTGGGAATCAGACATTGCAGTTTGTGTAATGCTAATCTAGTTTAGTGTCAGGATGCAGTGGAAAAGGGAGGAGGTGTCAATGGGAAGAACAGTTCACTTAGCAGATGCCTCAAATATGGTTTATAGGTGGGTTATCACTTCCAGCTGATAGGTGGGTTATTACTTTGCCAACTTACAGTAGGGTCCTACATGAGTATTCAACATGGTGTTTTGGGAACTAAAAGCAAACTGCTGCCTGTAAACACATCAGCCACAAGAAAACTCCTTCAGCATACACCCACAATCATTCTAAACATTCTGTGTTGTTTTGTTTTTAATGTATAGATTTGTGTGTCCATGGGAGCTTTGGTCTATCCAATGAGTACCCTTTGGTCTCTGTTTTTCAATAAGCACTTTTGTGAGGGGTAAAGAACAGCAGTTTGGTATTTGCTGAACATTGCATAGCTTCTTAAAATGCTTGTCAGACAGAACTCAGATAAAATAAAAAGCTCTTGATGCTGGCCAAAGCTCACTGCAATCAGCTATGATATTAAAATGCAAGGACTAGTTTTCATTTGCTCCTTGATTTAGCTTTATGTAGAAGGACTTTTCAAGGGATACTTCCATTTTGATTATTAAAATCGCTGACTCATTTGCTCCTGAACATTTCAGGTATGCGGTAGCTGCATTTCCCAGTGAAACTAATTTGCTTACCTTTTCTTGTCTGGGTCCTAATTTGGACCCAAGTGTCTTTATTTTAATTGAAAAAAACAATTAGTCTTCTTCATGCAGCCTACATGGCTTATCTTCATTTAATAATCAGTTGCGTAATTGGTGCTCAGATACAGTTTAACTGAGAAAATTGCAGTGTTTTGCCAATGTGGGGTTATTTGAATACTGAAAGAGCAGCTTCCTATAATGCGATCAATTCCTTGAGGGCACACAAATCCTTGCCTGACCTTTTGAAATAAATTAGCAACAGAATCCAAGGGTTGGTATTTTGATGTAAAGGTTGCAATGAATGCCATCTGTTGGGTATCAGAACAGTTTAATGAAGGCCTCTTACATCAGGTGCTCTACAGGTTCAGGAAGATGCTCTGGGGGCTCAGCTCTGTGCTGCATCTGACCTGTATATTCTGGGAAAGCTGGACAATTTGCTTTCCTATGCCTTAATGAGAGAACATGTCTGGAAGCTGCAAAATAACTGCAGTCTCCAGTCCTTCCCTGGTGTATAAAGGATCCCTGTGATGGCCTCCTGAGCAGTGCTAGTGGCCCCTGAGTCTGGCAGCTGGATGGAGGCTGATGCATTCACCCTCCCATGACGGTCCCCTGACAGTGACCACCCTCCCCTCTGTGAGGTGATGGGGACCCTGTCCTCTTGGCTTGTGGTGATGGGTATCCCACATCCCTGAGACTCTCCAGGGAAGCCTGGAATGAGGGTGTTGGGGTCTCCATTGCTGTGGTGAGGTGACTGGGTCTTCCTCCTGGGCCATGTGTCCCTCTGCTCATCTGTGCACTGGCAGAAGTCTTTAGCCATTTAAGCTAAAAAATTGTTACTGTACCTTGGCAGAAAATCCTCCAGCACAGATGTTTGGCCTTTCTCCCCACACCACCTAAGATACTCTTTCTGGTCCTGGAATTTACCATCCTGGTGATACTGTTGGATATATGTGGCAGGGAGAAGGCCTGGTCATCACAGACTGGAGAGTCTTCCACGAGCCACAGTCCTCAGTGGAAGTCCAAGGGTTCATCAGACTTTTCTCTGTCTCCACACAATTTGTCAAAACTAATGCCTCACCTTTCCTCTACAAAATCTAGTAAAAAGAGCTGAATCTCCATCCCTGAAGAAATTCAAAACCCAACTGGACAGGACTGAGCACTGCTGTAGTGCTGTAGATGGCCCTGCTTTGGACAGAGGGCTGGACAAGACCATCTCCAGAGGTCCCTTCCCACCTCAGCCAGCCTGGGATTCTTCAATGTAAAATGGTCCCCCATTTTGAAGGAGGGAATCCTCTTTCTTCCCATAATAAATGCAAGTGGAAGGACAGTATTACCAAAAAATTTTTTTTATTCTTTGACAAAAAGTGATGAGAATGGGAGCACAAAGAAATATTTGACAGAATTGTATTGGTATGAAGGGTGGTTCTCCAGACCACCTTCATCTCAGAAAGGGTAAACTGGTTTCAGACTGAAATGAGAGAGCTCATTTCAGTATCCCCTACCTGAGATGTATCCCCTACTTGAGATGATACTCTCCAAACTCAAAACAAAAAGGTTAAGATGTCTGCTCTTATTATTTTTCTAAGGAAATGTGATGAATAAAAGTTGAGTTTTTTCCTTATGTCAAAGAATTTGATCCTTTATGTCAAAATATTTGAAGGTACCCAGTCATTTTTATCCTGTTTGCTTTGTACTAGCTCTGAAACTGAAATTCTTTCAAGTGAAGCAGAAATCTTTGTCAGCTTGAAATTGGAGCATCAAACACATTAACTGTTATTACATAACTATTTCCATTTTTATTAAAGCTTGTCTGTGCCACAGCAAGTTTCTATAAGCAGTACATAAATGAGGCTTTGAAACTCAGTTTCAAAAAGCAGGTTATATAAGCTCAGTTTTGAAATATAAATTTTTGCTAGAAGAATTTCAGACCATCTTAAGTCAAATCAGTTTTAAAAGACAGACTGAACCTAGAATATTTCCCTCCTATTATTCATGGCAGAACATTTGCTGGTTTGGAAATTCCATTTCTAGGAGAAGTATTTGGAACTAGATGATCTTCAAGGTCACTTCCAACCCAAGCCATTCTGTGATTCTTTAAAAAGAAATGGAAAATTGAATTTGTAGTTTGAACATTTAAAGCAGATTTTCACTGCCTGTCAATGAATGACTAAATAAACTATGAATGTTTATTTCAGCATATTTGACCAAGACTGTCAATAAACAAAGTTAAAACTCCTTTAATGAGGTACAGGAATACTGATTTCTAAATTTTCATTATGTGCTGCACTGGAGTCCCTGTGAGAATAAGTACAAATTGGACCTCTGCTGAAATTTACATTACAGCAGTGTATATGGGCAATGCACTCTGGACAAGAGCAAGAGAAATCTTAACTGAATTTACAGGCAAATATTTTTACAGCTGTTACAGCTCTTAAAATTAGCTAGAGGAAGATTCTGTTCTTCAAAAAGGAGAAGATGAACATTTTAAAAAAACACTACTTTTAGAAAAAGGTGATGGTAAGTTCCTGAATGATGTGAACGAAAAACTTTTATAGATGAAGAAACGCAGAGCTGCTTTCTAAGTTTCAGATTTATTTAAGCTTTCACTTACACATTCCTTGAGGACAAACTGGTGTTAGCTAGCCATTAGTTATGGAGGTGTGTAGCAATGCCAGGTGGGAGGGCTTTATGCCATCCTTGAACATTTTGGAGTTGCTGAGTTGCTGTCTATGAAGTTTATTCAGTGCATTTCCAAAAGGCAAAAAATATCTCCTCTACCAATTAACTATGGCCCTGTTCTGTATCTTCTGACTGCCTTTAAAAAAAAAAAAAAAGAAAAAATATACAGTATTTTTTTTTCTTTGAGTAATAAGGAGCAAACCAAAGGGGATAAATATGCTCATCTGAATGTCTGAGTTCTTCAGATCACTAGCATTACTGTACAGAAAAAGGTGCTCATGCATGAGGACAGACTAAAAAGCTGGGTTCCCACACTACTGTATGCTCTCTGAATTTCCCTTATCAGACAGGGGATCTGGCTCGTGAATAATCAATTGGGCAAAAATTTCATGTTCTTATTCAGTCCAAGATCCAATGACGGCCTAAGGCAGCTTCAGCTTAACACAAGAACCCTAAATTGAAAGTAGTTACCAAAGCTTTGAAGGTTACTATTTGCCTGCAACACAGCAAAAGCTGCTTCTGGCAAAGCTGGAGGAAATGCCCAAACCCAGCAGCATAGCTCAAATTTGCCCAGCTCGAGAGCCCCTAGGCTCCTTCAGCTGCCCTGCAGGCATTGGATGCTCAGCTCTGCCCTTGCTGAGGTGAGATGCAGAGCTCCTGCAGCAGCCTTCTCTGGCAGTAAGGAGCAGCTATAGCAAGATGAGTTCAGACGTCTCTCCTGGAGCCAAGCCAAGCCTGCAGGGGCTGAGATCAGCACCAAATATGGGGGGATGTCCTAATCCAGCTCTAAGAAATGCTGTGCTGCTGTCACACTACTGCTGTTCCACAAGGAAGCTGTCAGCTCTGCCAGCTTGGGGGCTCAAACTCGATTGTCCCAAAATTGCACTTTGGTCCTTCCCTGATGCTCCTGGGAATGACTGCTAAAATTCAGAAGGAGACCTTGTGAGTATGGATGGTGTCATGTTGTGGAAATGTCTTTCATTTTTTCTTCATCCAAATACGAATAATCACTCAGAATGTCTTCTTTCAAAAGCAGTATTTATTTTTTCATCAAGATAAGACACATTACATACCGCACCAAGAAAAAAGTACTGCTAGGAAAGCTGCATTTAACTGAGATAAAAAAAATATACATGGATTGCACTTGAGAAAGTAGGCTCCATCCCAGAAGAACATAGTAAATAAAAAGCTGATGAGTGGTTTGAAATCAGGACTTTTTCTGAATTGCCTTTGAAAATGTATTTGTTTTGGGGGGTTTCCAATTCCACAAATAAAACTGAACCAGATTAGGTTTTTTTAACATCTTTGTTCTTTAAGTATGTAAACAACATAACAATTATACAAAGACAAAAGAGGGAAAAAAGTATGAAGATACACCTTTGCAATTTCTGCTAATAAATAAAAAGGAAAAATGTTGCTGTTTTTTGGTTTCACCAGGTCACTGCATCTTGGGGCTTGTGTTTTGGGGAGTTTTTCTTATTTCACATATATGCCATCATCCCCACACTGCCACACAAAGCCCATCCTTGACCCTCCTGCACTGGCTGGGAGAACGGTGTCTGTATGGCAGCAGGAAGCACTGAGTGGTTCCATTAATTAATAAGTGTCCCAGGAGTAATATTTGAAAATTTGTGACAAACTTAGCTTACATTTAAGAAGGTTAAAACATCATTAAGCAAGAGGATTTTTTTTTTTACTTTGCATGTGAATTTTTCTGTTGGACCCAGGCATCCATTGCTGCCTTTATCTGACTCAGTTAGCTGAATTCTCAGCTGTTCAGCCTTTAAAAGGAGTATTCATACTATCTACCTCTGTGTATCCCACTTAGATGTCCAAATCAAATCTCTAATATTTCTATATAGTCAAAGGAGAGAAAGGAATGCTCCCAAACTGTGTGATCTCAAACTCTGGACTAAGGCACACTATGGGAGAGCCTCTCCCAGCTGCCTCTAGGGGTAACTCAGGCTCCCAGCCAAGGCTGAAATCCTCTGATTAGGAGTGATAAGTGCCCCTCACAACACTTGGGGTGGGACTGGGCAAGCAGGTGGTGCTGCCTAGCACACATCTGGCACAACACTGCCTGTTGCCCAGTTCCCTTGGAGGGTGGGAATCAAAGGACCCCTTAGAGCTCTTTGTGTATCCTGCAACCAATGCTAACTATGAAATCAGAGTGCTTAGGCATGATTCAGACAGAGATAAAAACAGGCGTTCAGTATCTCAGAAACAATCCGTACTGCCAAGGTCTTGCATGCAAATTTATTCCAAACTTAGCTAAAACTTATGGAAGGGCTGGGTCAATCTTGTTATTAAGCTAGAGACAGAAAAAGAATGAGATGTTCTTTAAATAGTCCTGAACTACAAAATGAAGGTGGTAATCTTTGGTAACAGGGCTGTTCTTTAAATGCGAATTGCTTTGAAAAATGATGAATCACTTCCCAAGTAAGCATTCAGGAGCATTTTTAAACAGACATCTGGGAGCCAGAGAGGAAAAATTAATATAAATAATAAAACCCCCACACTTTCTGAATCTCCAAGGTTAACGTACAGGAAAGAAAGTAACATAACATTTTTAAGGGACCTTTCAGCAAAGTTTTGCTAAAATTATAAAAAAGCACTTACAAAATACTTGAGCTGATGAAGAGGGAAAATGAGAACATTAGGGTGCTTTTGTAACAAACCTGTGGAGTACTAAAACATACTGGTTTGAAGGCCTTGTATTTTATAGCACATGCCATTTTCCACTAATTATAATGCACTATTGTCAACCTACTTCACTCTTTCAGAGAGACAGAAAGACAAGAGCCAACACAGACAAGATGATTTGATGCAGCCTATGTCTACCATAAAACATAAAACCTCAGCCATTAAATGTGCCATCCTATTCCCTCTGTTACAATCATGATCAAAACTCCAAATCTTTGCGAAACTTAAATCTGCCTGGTTTTTACATTTTTGGAGCAGCACTTGAAAATCCTTAAAGCTAGCTTGGAAAGATCTTCTTTGTTTTTCAGCTAGAGCACTTTTGTAATAGTTTAAAAGGCATAGGAAGCTATGCTGTAGCTTTTAAAGTGCTAATTTTATTATGAGGTGGTTATTTAGTAATATTCTGAAATTTAATAAATGATGCACATTCGTGATGACTGACAGACATTACTTAATGAGCTAATATGCTTCAGCAAAATGCAATTTAAAAAAAAAAAAAGAAATTCACTGTCAACACTTTAACCATGGCAACACACAGAGCTGGAATGAGACAACTAACCTCAGATAACTAAGATTAATGCATATATGACAAAGTTAAAAAACAAATAAAGAAACCCCAAACCAAATAATGATAATTAAATCTCAAACACAGTTTTGTTTCCCAGTAACACAACTGCAAAACAAATCAATATTTTCAACAAACAAGTGCCCTATCTTCATCTCCTCCACAGGAAAGCACGGCACTCCTCGAACTGCTGCGAGGAGGATCCAAGGGGAGGGCTGGCTCTCCCTCCTTCTATAGAGGGGGGCTCCTCTTGGGCAACTGTGGGGCCACTCTGGGCAAGGGGCTGGAATCCAGATCAGGTAGGTAGTGACCAATATCAGTTCCAGCCCACAGGTATTTACCTGGGGAGCTGGCAGGAGCCCCCTCTTGCAGAAGCACTTGGGTGATGGCTGCCTTGGAGCCACCATGGCAGAAGTGCCAGCCTCGGCACCCCCTACCACCCTCGGTGTCCTGGCTAATGCAAAGCATCTACTAACTTCAGCACACGACTTGCTCCAGTACAAACAGCAAAATTTGACTTTACTGACGTGTGATTTTATGTAATGATGGATTTGAAGCATTCTATCTCACTCTGTCGGGCCAGAATGCTGAGAAGTTCCCTCTGAGAATGGGGCAAACCATTTTGCACTCCTACAGGCTCAAATTCTCTCCTCATTTATACCCATCATTAAACCCTACCTACCATCAGGAGAGCTGAGGAGGTAGAAATGGGAGCAGAATTTGAGTGTAGGAACTGGTGAGTGAAAAAGAAACACAATGCTATTTCATTGCCAGCTACCACAAAAACCTACACACCTGGTATTTAAATTCAGTGGGAACTGTGTGCCTAAGGACTGCAATTGAGCTTTTAAAATCTCAACCCTCAGAATCTAGCTACAGATAACCACAATCCTAAATCCTTGGATGCTGACACATAAATGTATGATATATCTTTTTAGTTGCCATGACACTAATCAGCACAGCAATGGTTTTTGCTAATTGCAAAGGCAGGCTAGTAGCAAATTTCAAATGATTAGTGAGTAAAGGTCCTCAGAGCAATCCTGCTTGAAAGTAAATGTCCGGTAAGATGCAATTAGTGTGTCTGTTTTTTTCTTTTCTTTCTTTGTTTTTCCTTTTTTATCGGGGTGGTCTTGAACTGCAGACACAATCACAACGCTCATGGTGATCCAGCTGTATGTCTACCAAGGACATGTTGTTCCTGATTCTGCTTCTTTTTCTGGTATGCCCAGCCTCAGGGACAAACTTCAGCACCTGCGAGGATCAACAGAAATGCATTGAATTAGAAAACGCTGTGGGAGATCTGAGGATGAGAACGTTGGGGCCCGAAGGGCCCCAACAGCCCTTAATAACCCTGACCATCATTAATTTGGACACATTTTTGTTTTATTTCCAGCTTTTTCTTTGCACACTTTGACATCCTGCTGTATTGTTTGTCCTGGAGCTTGGACAGACTGTATTTTTTCCTATATCAGGTATCTTTGAATCATGCAGCTTCCTAACCATGTCCAGAGTTGCTCCTTTGCATGCGAACTATCAAGCAGGTTTCCTTTGGCTCATTTTTGCAGTCCCATTCCTATTTGAGCTGCCCTATCCCTCCTCTCTCTTGTAGAATATTTTTGCTCTTAAGAAAAGGGACATTTTTATGCAATTTGAAATTTCTGAAGCACCTATCATTAGATTTGGTCCAAAACTTAAATACTTGTGAAGGGCAGAAGGAGATGAAGGAGCTTGCACAAAATACGTGTGAGATACTATTGAGTTTTGGTGGAATCTGAGTTCTGTTGGCTTATCTTAAAAATCTCTGCCTCAACCTAAATGATTTTTGAAGAATTTAATGTGAATAATGTCAAGCAAACAAGAAAGCAAAACTACTTCCTAGGGAAGCATGGATCATAATAGACATTTCTGAAAAAAATCCATCTAGGCAAGATGATCTTGAGACCCCTAGGAAGGGGGCTGTAAGTTGTAAAAAGGAGCTGGCTTGGCCAAGTGACTGCCAGATCAGCTGCATTTCTCTTGCTTTTTCAAAGATGGAGAGATGTCTGTTAAGTTCATGTCTTCCCAAAGCCAGTGGCCAGCTGGGAAGTGGGACCTAAATGTCTGTAACACCTCAGCACCTCACTGAAGCACCCATGTTCTGCCCTAACAAATCATACTGGTTTATAACAGATCACTCTGTTACTCAACAATCCTCTTTTTTCTTCCTTTTTACAAAGCAGTTTCTGTATTTTGATGTCATAGCACCTTACGAGAGTTGAGATGGTTTTGGAAATGACAGGGAATAAGAGGCTGTGTTCCAGATCAACAGAGTATTAGCATTTTCAACAGGATTAGAAAGCCCCAGAACGCAAATGTGAAGCACTTGCCAAAGGACAACCAGAGATGCTGTGCAGGGTGGGTGGGGAAAGGCAGGCAGGTTAGCAGCTCTCAGGAGGAGACCTTTTGTTCTCTGCCATTAATGTCTTGAGGCTAGAAAAGCCATGAGATATAACAAAAGTGATAAGCACTGAACAGAGTCTATTATTTTGTTCTCTGTTTTGTGATGAAATTGATATTTAGCCTATGTAATACTGAAAGGAAGGACCGTGCCTAAGCAAGTTACAGAATTATTTTGCCCTGTTAGAAATGGAGAAACATAATTTTACTTTTTTTTTTTTTTTTTTTTTTTTTTTTTTTTAGCAATAAAAATATAGTATCTTTGAATTGATTTCAAACATTGGTTGCATCCATATATGCAATAAATCCTGATGGACACTAGGACAATTTGCTGTATCACACTGTCGTCCCAAGCACAAAGGAACTGAACCCAATCAGGTTGCTGCAATTATTACAGAGCTAAAAGTAGAGCACAACTTCAAAGATGCTTTTTCAAGGAAAACATACTTTAAAAATCAAGTACAGATGCTGACACTGAACCCATGATAAATTCCTTATTTAAAGAAGTCTTCGAGCAAATTATGACCAATCCAGATGACTGGCAGTTTGCAAAATCATAGAGTAGATAGATCTGATTTTTTCCAGCTGAGAACAAATCAAAGTATGCAATGGGATAAGAGCAAAGATGTGGACTGTATTTAAGTTAACAGACCATCTGACAGCTCGGGGACTTTCTCTGTGTTTTTTATCAAGAAGCATTAGCACAGTATATAGGCTTTGCTGATAAGAAAATGAACTGTCAGGCACTTCCTCCGACAAGACAGGAAAACAGTGATTGAACACAGCTGAAATTATCAAATCATAGAGTCCTTTAGGTGGGAAAAGACCTCTGAGATCATTGGGTCCAACCCTCATCCCAGCACCACCAAGTCAACCACTAACTTCTGTCCCCTAATGCCACATCTCACATGCTTTTTGAATTCTTCCAGGAATAGCAACTCTTCCACTTCCCTGGGCAGCCCGTTTCAATGTTTGACCATTGTTGCAGTAAAGAAAATTTCCCTTATATCCAGTTTCCCTTATCCCTTATATCCCTTATATCCATTGTTGCAGTAAAGAAAATTTCCCTTATATCTAAACCTCCCCTGGTGCAACTTGAGGCATGTCCTCTTGTTCTGACACTTGTTATCTGGGAGAAGAGGCCCACCGCACCTGCTACACCCTCCTTCAGGCACTTAGAGAGAGGGATAAGGTTCCCCCGAGCCTCTTTTGCTCCAGTCTAAACACCCTGAGCTCCCTCAGATGTGAGACATGTGCTCCAGACCCTTCTCCAGCTCTGTTCCTCTTCCCTGGATTTGAGGTGACCTTACCAGTGCTGGGTGACCTCAGCAGTGCTGGCTACAGGGGGACGGTCACTGCCCTGCTCCTGCTGGCCACACCTGGCTGATCCAGGCCAGGATGCCATCGGCCTTCTTGGCCACCTGGGCACACACTGGATCGTGTTCAGCTGCTGTTGACCAGCACCCCCAGGGCCTTTTCTGCCAGAGAGCTTTTCACTCTGCCACATCCTGTAGCACTGCCTGGGGCTGTTGTGACCCAAGTGCAGGACCCAGCACTTGGCCTTGTTGAACCTCACACAACTGGTCTCAGATTCAGTCTGTCCAGATCCCCCTCCAGAGCTCCTTTAATAGCTGATCACAGAGCTGATATTCAAAGCTCCCTGTCTTACTCCCACCTAACAGTTTTATTTTCATCTAAGTATAAGGAAATTAAAAAGAATCTGGAAATAAGGCCAATTCTGGTGACCACAGTAGAAGGAACACAACCCTTTATTCTGCAAATAGCTGCTGTTTATTTATCACATGGTTATGTCCTTAAAACTGAGAAACTACTGAATTAATGAGAACAGCTCAAATAAATTCTGTTCAGGACACTTTATCACTCATTTTTTCATGGGATCAGTAGCTGTAAGAAAATATGGATATGATAGGTCTACAATGCTCAAAAGGCTTGTTTTTTGGTTGTTTTTTTTTTTGTTTTCTTTTTTTTTTTTTTTTGCGTTGAAAAGGAACAACCTTGTAGTTTTCAAATTAAAGGATCAACATCTGTCACTTCTCACCAAATTGCAGTGCCTCAGCTACTCAGATCATTGCCTCACAAAGAGCATGTAACTACAGTCATGTCCCTCTCATCAAACACTGAGTAAATTATGGTTATCAAACTATTAAAATAAAATAAAATCAAGACAGATTATTCTGCTTTTGAGCTGGATTTGGTGCTTATAGGTAATACAAGAAAAAGGGCAGTAGGGCATTTTTTTACAGAGAGGCTCATAGGAGCACACCAATATGCTGGATGGAATTTTACTTTGTAGATGTGTCTGAGCATCTATCTGAGAAGTTTCAAGGTATGATGACTGTAGCCACCACGTAACTTTCCTTGGGGGCAGTGATCTAGGAAATATAAAGAAAATGCTTACATGTGTTTCCCTGCCAGCAATCTTGCTCATTGATTATGTATTGGATTTGGATGCCAGTTTCTGAAAGCCTCTTTAAATGAGATCAAAGCCATGACAAAAACCAGGATCTGGAAACTGAAGCCAGAAAAACTTCAAGTGGAATTAGGGCACACATGTTTAAGTCAGGCCCACACATCACTTAGCCCTCCAAGGAACTGGGGGGTTTCCAGCCTGTTTGAGGATTGCCTTTCCAGGGGGTGTATGGGTTGTGCTCTGGGGCAGCAGGTGCTCTCCTGTCGCCTGTGGAGCACAGGAAGTCAGGGCTGATGGCCCCTATCATCTCAGCAGGTCTGTAAGAACACTTAAGAACCCTTAACACTTCAAGATGTGGGGCTGAGGACAGCAGAGTGGCAGTGACTGCCAGGAAAAGGACCCAGCTAGAGAGAACTTGTTCACCCTGATCCATACATGGCATGTCTCCAGTAGAAGCTGGAATAAAGCAGCAACTCCAGAGCATGATACACCTGAAACACCCACCTCTGGCAGGGATAGCTCTGGGGACTGGGAAAGGAGCCCAAAGCTTGGACTCAAAGTGTTAGATGGGTAGAGGCAGATGAGGTGAACCATCCCTTCAGCATTTGCTGATGGTCCTAGCCAGGTATCACTGACCCTTGCAGTCAGGCAACATTTAGCAATGACAGTCCATGATAGCTGATTTCTATTTCTATTTTATTAAAAAGCAAATAAGGGGTCGCAAACATAGTCAAAACTTAAAAAAAAATTCCTGACAGGTATTTTTGACTTATCATTTACTTATTAGCAACAACAGTAATATTGTTTTTTTAAATTCTTGACCAGTATTTTAAGCACCAACAGAAAAATGAAGCCTCACTCAAAAATTGGCTTTTTTTTTTCTTATTAGCTTAAGAAGCCTACAGAAAATCAATAATATGTCTATGGCTTACCCAATATCTAATTAGCTTCATATTCTTGTGACAGAGAATGGTGAGCAACTCTGGATGCTATTTTAGTTAGTGAAATTTGTACTTTGCAGAACTTATTTTAAAATTCTACTATGCAGCATTATCTAATCTCCTTCTGCACATCTAAAAATAACACCATTCTAGCATGAAAACCAAATTATATTTGTCTGACATTCATGAAAGAGGAAGCATCAAAAGTGCAAAACATTCAACACAGATCCAAGTTCTGATAGACATAAAAAATCTTACTCTGCAATTTTCGAAAGTTATCTAATCCAAAGGTCACACACGGTTTAGCTGTGCTCTGAGTATAAGAAGCCAAGTATTATGGGAATGTGGTTCATTATTTAGCACAAGGACCTTTGTTCTAGTAGGAACATAGCCCAAACCAATGACATAGACCCAAAGATGTATTCTTACAAATACAGGTTATCGGAGACAAGAAAAATGAGTTGCCTTGCTGATCACTGGTAGCAGGCAAAATAAGGGATTATTAAATATAGATGGGATTATTATTTCTATTTTTTTATTTTTATGCATAAGAAACGCCTGGTTTTAATACAACAAACATGGAAAAAAATTAATTGGCTTAAAACTCAAGTACCTGAAGCACTCACTAAAGCAATGATGTTTTTGACATATGTGACATCAACAAGACCCTCACTTTTTCTGATCTTGTCAGGAATTATGTGTGCATTATGCTACAGCTGTTGTTTTCTCACTGACTAGACACAGGTGCTCCTCCTTCACAAACTGCCTCCCTGTCCTGACATGTTACAGGATGTCTCACTTAACTTCCAGATGTCAACCAAAGAACTTCATTTTTCGTCTAGTTAAAAATGAACCTTTTTCTCTCACTGCAGTTCTGTGTTCTCTCTGCTCATCCCGTGACCTAGCAGTAATTTCTGACTCATTTTTTTCCTTGTACTTGCATTCCAAATAAATCCCATTGCTGCTTCTTGTACAATATTCCACAAATTAACTCTTTTGTCAGACTAATTCTATGCCTTTATTACCATAACAACCTTTTATCTCCTTTATACATGTACTATCAACTCCAGGACATACAACAATCAGACCATATTCCTTGCACACTGCTTTGATGATTCTAGCTCTTTTTAATCCCTTCGCAACTTTCCTTTGTTCTGTCAGCAGCATTTGGATCATTTTTTGACCAGTTTTCTTATGGTTCCCTGTGTAAGGATAGGCTGAGAATTATTGTCCTCTCTCTCAAGTGCCTCCTTGAGGTTTGCTTCTCATTTCTCCGAAAAATGAAAGAAAAAAAGAAAAAAGCCCTGACAGCATCCAATTGTATTAGTTACATTTCTTAACTCCACTGCAGTAAGTTTGTCTCACTGAAGTTTCACTTTTTAATTCTCTATTGTGCTCCCATGTTCTTTTCTCCTGTATAATATTCCCTCTGTCTTGTTTTCCCTTTGCACTGTTGGGTTCAGTTGAAGCTGTTTTTATGCCCCAGCAATTTGTGTCAAGATACAATACTGTGTGCTCTGGGGTACCTACTGCCTCTCTCAAAGCAACCAAAGGTTATGAAATTGCCACCCTAACACTGATCAAAACCTTCTCTCTGAGAATTAACTGAATCTACATCCTGTGAAGGCACCAGACAAGCTACAGTCAAGATCAAACTTGAATTGAGGCATAATTCTTCAAAAAGGGGTGGGGGAAGAATCACCTTATAGACAGTCGACAACACATCAGGATTTACAGGAGAGACAAATAAGTAGGTAAAAGCTGCAATCAGCTATCACCACTTTTCTTTTTTCCTTTTATGTCCCTTAGGTGTGCAGCTCAGTACTGTTTGCAGAGTTTTATACATTCTGACAAATTCTGGTTGCTACCTTAAGAGCACTTATTCCCCAGGGAAACTCATTTCACATCTCATCAGTTACAGCAATGAGATGGGGAAACTGATTTCTTGTTTCTCTGAGATATGTGCATGCTGGCTGGATGGAACAGCCACAGCCACAGCTGAACTGAGTCCTGGCCTGAGTTCCCCCACACCTTCTCTGTGCTGAGTAATCTCCAGGTTTAGAGCCTGTGCCTCTTTAAAGAGAAGCTCCAGGCATTTTTAAGGAAATTAACTACAATGGGAAGCACATTTTTATATCAGGTCTGCTTTAGAAAGTTAGACAGCTGTAGGGCTGAGCTTTGATTAAGGTGTGCTGAGTCCACTTCCATGTACTGCTTTGTCCTTCCCTTGCACAGAGCATTGCAACATAACTCAGTATCACTCATGGCAGACTATGCCTGAGAGACGTTTTCAGACACTGCCAGGACTTGGCCTGTTTGGTTTCAAGGGTTCGTGACACTGTGTGGTAAGTCATGAATATTTGTCCAGAGTATTTGCTCTGCTCCAAAGGAAACCCAGAAGCCATGGAAAAACCACAGAGCATCACAAGACTCCTGCAAGGGAAAAAAAAATCCAACCCCACCAATAAAACTATCTGTTTACCCAAGTTATGACCCCATTCATTTCTTAAAACTGCTGAGTATTTTGGTAAAGTCAGGGCAAACTTCCAGGCTACAAAGAAGACCAAAGATCTCATGATTACCATCTCCCAGGGCAATAAAGAAAAAGCTACCCCTTATTGTGGTCATCTCACGTTCTCATTTTCCCTGTTTTTGCATCACTTCCTACAGTCAGACATGATAGAGAAGAGCGGTACATTCCGTTCAGGAAACTGGAGCAGCACTCTCCAGCTTGGGAAAATTAAAGGCTCCACATGACAGCTATTAGTCCTGAGAGGCCAGGCTAGGAGAGAGTGCTCAGTGATTACACTGGGAGGCTTTGAACAGGAACTCAGAGGGAACTAAAAAGCAGTAAGAGCATAAGGAGAAGATAACCTTGAAATCTCTCTGGACTAGAAGCCTCTCTTTCAAGAAACACCCTGGACTTTAAGGTCCCCACAGCTACCAACATGCAGCTACTCCAGAACTGGCTACAAAGCCAAAAAAGGAGCCTATTGCTTATGGAAAATTTGCCTGTCTTTCTCACATAGAAATACTGGGTAGCTCAGAAATGCCTGGGAACTTTTAAGTGATCTCCAGAGACACTTTTACATTTTGAGGACAAGCATATCCATGCGCAGGACACAAAACTCTTGCAGGTTCAGGAGCTGAGCAGAAGAAGCTCCAGGATAGGGAAAATCAGTCTGGCAGGAGAAGGGGTCTGGGGTCTGCAGGTCTCAAGTCTCAGATACTTCAAACATCTTCTTTGCTCCAACACCTAGTATTTCCTTCTGGTGTCTTCTGCAAATCAAATTAACTGAGACTTGTGTTTGAATCTGGCCTATGTCCTCCTGCAGTAGGAGGCTGAGCTTTTTAACCAAATTAATGGTGCTGGGGATTTCATAAGTGTAAAGCTCCATCCTTCGTTATGCAAGTAAACGCTCTTTGGATGAGGTTAGTGGGTTTCAAATAGGCTTTTAAGAGAGTAAACTAGCTCTATAGTTCTAAAACTGGCATGTGGAGAGGGCTCTCCTCAGTGCCTTTTCCACCTGGTATTTAAGTAAAATTAAAGTGTCAAAGGAGAATAAGAATAAAACTGATTAACTGTGTGTGGCTAATAATAATAATAAAGTGGAAAACATTTTGGACTAAAATTAATGGACACATCTTTAGTATGTCATACATGAATTTATCTGCATGACTTCCACTCATGTTAATGGGAGACACTAGACTAAATATCTGCTCAGTGAGCTGTTAATTCATCCCTAAGGGATAAAATTTAAATTTAAACTTACAAAGGCCATTTAATGTCAAAGATAAAACACTGTCTTGAATTCATATGATTTTCAGAGTAGAAATGAGCAGGAAAATAAATTAGCAGTGATATATTTGTGTGAATGTTGAATGTTGAGTTTCCTGAATTTCATTATTAATTTGGGGCAGTCATAAGTCATGACATCCTGATGCTGAGCAATACCTGGCTAGTGTGATATTCTGATATTCCAGCAATACTTGTTTCTAAACACCTGAAAAAGTCCTTTACAACATATTTATAACAGCACTTTTCTTTCTAGCTACTGTCAATAGTTGACTTATTTTTGATACAGCTGTAAGCCAGGATTCCTCAGTTTATATTTGACTTCTAGTTCTTTCAGAAATCTTCTGCATTATGCACAACTCATAGTTAAGTGTTGAAATTCCATACAGATTTACTGTGAAAAAACCCAATTCCTTTTTATAATTTTAATTTAGTTTCCTTCCAGTCTCTCTCTTGTTCTTTTCTTAACAAAAGATTACTCAGGAAGGTCTAATTTTCCTTTAGCTACTATTCATTATTTCCTATCTTTCGGTGTCCTCTCTTTAGTTTTTTTTCCTAAATGAAATGATCCAAAACTTTTGAGCCACTTTCCTTAAATATGTTTTTGATCTGTATCTTCCCCTGCATCTCTCATGATGTATGTTTGCTGCTTCTATTTATTTTTTCTAGTCCTGCCTTTGTCCTTTTAAGCACCAATGGTCAAGTCCCCCACCAATTTATCCAGACCACAATATTTACTGTGTTATTACCCCTTCATCTCCATTCCTGCAGAAGACTGTCACTTGTCTTTTTCTTATCACTGCACTAAACTGTTTTCCTGAAGCTCTTCACAGTGATTCACTGCTTGACCTTTAGCCCAATTTCCACCCCTCATTTCTTCCTCCTCCCCTCACACACCCAGAGTTATATGAATGAATAGTTGAGATGTCTCACACTAATGCTTGTTGCTTTTCTAACCTGCATTTATAAGCATTTGCAAAGACCTTCTGAAATTCCTCACAGCCTTCTCTGCTGTTCAAGTATGTTATCTCCTGTTCAAGTATGTTATCACCTGTCATTTTTGCCACCTCTCTGTTCACCTCCCTCCAGACTGAACATATGTGAAATAATAACCTTTGTACTGGGGGCACCCTCAGATAGCCCTTTCCCATTTAGAAAATCACTTGTCTCTTCCACCTCGTTGCTCTTTATCTCTTAACCAGCTTCTAATCCATGTCTGATCTTGTCTGGCTGACTGTTTGCTCTCTGCAGGAGGTGCCAGTCCTTTTAGCATTCTTGTACAATATTGTGGTGCTATATAAATATTTATTCACATATAAGGCATTCTGAGTTAATTTTATCAGCTCATAGTCATCTAGGTGCTTTATACTATTAATTTTTTTCCAATTAACTTTTCTACCACTGAGATAAGGCTTTCTACTCTGTAATTACTAGGGTCATCCCCTGCATCTTGTTTAAAATTAGAGAAAATATTAACTATTCTCCAGTCTTGTCTTCATCTGAAAATACTGTGTTAGTGGTAGGAATACAAAATGCTCTTTCATTGTGTTTTTTCCTCTCTAGATGCATCCTGAATGGATTAAAATAATGGGCATTGTTCCTATGCAAAAATTTTGCTTTCCTGAAAAACTGCTGAGTGGGGAAAAAAAAAGCTAAGTGGGGAATGATTCAGCTGCCTCCTATAAGTAATAAATCTGGAAGGGAAGAGAGTTTACAAGTGACTTAATTTTAATTTCCAAGTGTGAGCATAAGTTTAAAGAAAGAGGAAATGAAGTCAAGTATCTCAAGGAATCCATGTCTCTGTGCTACTAAAAAGAGTATTTCCAGTGGTATATATATTTACTTTGTATTAGTCCTTGACTGGGAAAAATCAGTCTAACATAAGGCTCATTCTTGAAACAAAGTTCACTAGGATGAGTGGTTCTCAAAGTTCACTGTGGTGGCACTCAGAGGTGGCAAAAGTTCTCTCCAACTTCTTCTGAGTTAACTTTAACATAAATACTGTCAACACCCCTTTCTCATACCTACATAGTCTCTTAACAAGCAGCACACACAGCTCTGAGAAAAGACTTCAGAATCCATGGAAGCAATAAATACCCAAAAGAAGTAACAAAGAAAGAATGAAAATACCTCATGATACTTTTTCACAGTTTTCCCTGTCACGCAGGTGCAGGACTTCCAGTTTGGAGTGCCACAGCCACAGTTTCCGCCACAGCGCTGGACAAGGAGGCAGCGGGGGAAGAAAACGACGTTTGTCAGCTTCAGCTCCTCCCTTAAATTGACAGAGTAGTTCCTTGGAGTGCAGCTGTAACGCTTCACATCATCATTCAACCTGTCCAGGTCAACTGCAATGCAAAAAAAGCTTCATTAGTGAGGTGAGAAGCTTCATTAGAGAGGGACATTCCTTTGGCTGATGCTGTTCCCCGGGCAGTCAATAACACAGAGTGATGGGGTGCTGGTTGAAAAATATGTGAACTATAGGAGTGACTTCTGAACAGATAAACATAAACCTACCAAATTTAAATCATTACAGGTGGCCATCCAGGCTATCATCCTTCTCCCACTGACTGCCATAGCATAGATCACACCGACTATAAAGGTGCAGGGAAGGTTTGCAGTAAAATACTGGCCTGAAAGCTGAGGACTGGTCATTTTATTTGCTTTGTCACTCCACATATTTGGATCCTTGGGCAAGAGATTCCACCTCTGACACTCTCTTCCCTTCTCTGTTTATACCTGGCTTACTTAGATGCTAAGATCTATTTTTTTTTATTATGAGCAAAAACAAGGCCCTTCCTGTGCTCACTAGAGAAACATTTTTGGGGAGTGATACATCCCTTCCATGGCAAGAGCATTTAGGACTTTCTTCCTCAAGTTGCCTGTCTATACTGTTTATGAATAGAATTTAGACAGTTCATTTTTAGATGGAGAAACCAATCTCAGCAGCATTAATTTTATCTGGTGTTACTATTAGAGGCATACAAATAAATACAATTAAAATTAATAGGCCCTTTGAATGCCAGTAGTTGGTTGATGTTTAAATGCCTAGTATGCGAGATCTGTCATGTAAACAAGTGGTAAAGCCAGCCATAAAAATAACTTATAGACTATCAAATGTGAGTCTAAATGCTGTTTTTAGTTTTGGCTTGTAAAGCTAAAGCAAAACCAAAAATTGCTTTTATAAATATATTTTCCACAATTGTGACACAGATAAAAGCAACAAATTTAATGAGTTCTATTTCTATAGAAATAGATTTCTTTTTCCTTCCTTTTCTGTCTTCTTTTTTCCTTAGTATTCTGTCTACCAACTAGGTGTTCAAAGCTCAGTAATTCATTCAGGAGTGCGGGGCATGTGAACTTGTGTTGAGTTTGACTCCAAACAGTATTTGCTAACAGAAGCATCAACAGGCAAACAGGATTGGCTCAAATGAGAACTGAGATAACAGTCTAGTGTTTGTGAACATATCAAATCTTCAGGGCATATTTAACAGGTCAACATAACCTCTGCTTCTGACAACACTTATGCTTGTGCTTTAATACAAATATGTGAAACCTTACAACAAAGATACTTCATACTTTCTGTGACTCAGGCCTTGTCAACATCACTAAGTTAATTGTGGAAAAAGTGGTTGATTTGTAAACATCATGCACCTTTACATTCTAACCTGGAGGTAATCACAAGGCTGATATGCAAGAGACAAGGATACATAAATATCAGAAGTGCTATTACAGAAAATCATAGCAGATTCACTTTTTTTCTGACAAGGTGTTATCTCAGTCAATGGGAATTTAGCAGATAAATTGCTATTTTATAGCAATTATGATACATTCCCCCATGAAATCTCAGTGGTTCTCTCCAGAGAGCTAGCATCTCTCCAGAAGAGGTATAGATCATCCTCCTGCTATAAGCACAAAATCAATGGGACTGGTGGTACACTCATGCACGTAGAGAAAAATACACTGTGAGTGTCCTTAGCCAGGACTGGCAAGTCCAGGGTATATTGATTTCTTTGTTTTAACAGATTATATTTTCTTCTCCACTGTCATTCTTCAAAGCCACGTATTCTCACTGCAGGCTTTCAGGCTAATTCTTTCCACAAGGAAGTGTTTCCCACACCTCTAAACATTCTCACCAGGACCTTTGCCATCAGCTTTGCTAACTGGTAAAGAAAGCACTAGCTGGCTACTATTCACTTCAGCCAACTGATGTGACAGAAAAATCTACTAAAGGAAGAAGAGGGCTGAAAATTTGCTGCCTTCATCACTAATGAGATTGCTTGAGGGGAAGGCCTGGATCATCCACACTGACACTGCAGCAATTCAGGGGAGTATCCATGAGATACTCAGATAAGCAGGAAGGTCTTATTTTAGTGATGTTGCAAATGAAAATGAGTAATCTCAAGGAGAGAAGAAAAGCCTAAATAAACAATTTAAGAGACACACAAGTCATCCTCCATTAAAATTAATTTGGAAATAAACACCTGCACTCTTTTTTTACTCTGCTCTACAGAACTGCAGTGCTTGGTGGGAATAAGGTGAGCATGCAGAGTACTCAGAACAATGCATCCTGTACTCTGGTAGCACCACACTGACATACAAGAACAGTTCCCATTGCCTAATTAAATCCTAAGCTCTAGACCACAGTTTATTGCCCCCCAACAAAAGAGCACATTTTATTCTAAAGAACTCTCTCTGCTGAAAGCTTTAATATGCATTTTTTCCTGTCTTTGGATTGTTTTACTGTCTGGAGCTAGTCCATTTCCTCATCCATATAAGAATGAGATTTTACAGTACAGTCAGTTTCATGCATCACTTCACTGCTGTGACTAAAATGTAACCGAGCCTTGGTGTGATTGGTGTGAAATCCAGCTGCTTTACTTATCAAGGACTGAAACCACTGGAGTCCTTAATTTAAAACTAGAACTAAAAGGTTCTTTAGACTGGATGCAAATAATTCCCAAGCATTATTGTAGAATGTCTGCATCAGAGACAGCTTAAAAGAAAGGCAAGCATAAAAGGGATGCACTGGAGCACTAAACTGGATACTTGGGACCCAATGTTTGCCCCTTCCTTCTCTTAAATCCTCTGATTAAATCCATCCTCATTTCACATAGCTTTATGGCATGTGTTTACCTTGAAGCATTCATCAAAATATTTTGTGATTCTATGATCTTAATCAGAGGTAGGCACTGAAATCAGAGAAGACAGCTAATGCCAAGTTTTATTCTGAAAAAGGAGGCCTTAAAGATTGAGAAGAAAACCTCTGCTGCTGGTCACTGATTAATTTTAATAAGACAGTCGGTCTGTTAAGGTTGCTTTTAACACTTTATCTGCTTCAAATGCACATCTGATCATTCTACACTTCTTCATGCATCAGTCACAGAGCAGAGCTAAGGTGTAAGAGATGGCAGCCACCTTGCCATGGTATTCCTATACCACATGTCAAAGCCATCTACAAGACAAGGCAAGGCAAGGAGGATTCGGGCAGCTGCAGACTGGTCAGCCTACGATGAAATTAAGGGGCAAATCCTTCTTGGAAGCAATGCCCAGGCATATGACAGACAAGGGGGTGACTGGGAACATCCAGAATAGATTTAACGAGACCAACCTCAGAACTGGCTCTGAGACATCTGTCTTGCTGGATGAGGTGAAAGCAGCAGAGGCATCTGCTGATTTTTGAAAGAGACGCATAGCATCCTTGCAGCCAGATTTCTGAGATATAATGGAATAGGTGGACTACAAATTCAGTAGATAACTGGAATATCTGAAACTTGATGAAAGTAGTCAGCAATTCCAAGAACATCTGGTAGCTGGTTAATATTTGTGTTCCCCACAGGGTAACACTGGGGTCAATACTGCTAAAGATCTGCAGGTAAACTAGAGGCACTGTAAAAGCCATCAAAAACATTCAGAGCAGTGCTGTATCTGACTGAAGCTATGATGTGGCTGAACTTGAGTTGGAAAATTCACAAATAAGCTGGAGAGGGACTTTTTACAAGGGCAAGTAGTGATAGGACAAGGGGATATTGCTTCATACAAAAAAAAATAGGTTTAGATTAGATATTAGGAAGAAATTCATTACTGTGAGGCTGGTGAGACACTGGAAAAGGTGATACAGAGAGGTTGTGGATGCCCCATTCCCAGCAGTGTTCTAGGTTGGATGGGTTTTGAGCAACCTGGTCTGGTGCAAGGAGTCTCTGTCCATAGCAAGGGCACTGGAATTGGATGATCTCTGAGTCCCTTCGAGTCCAAACCATTCTGTGATTCTATAATCTCAACAATGTAACAAAGAATATTTGGATTTCCAAGATAATGATATTCTTACAATTATATGGCAATAACAAATGAAATATAATTTCCCAGTCTCATCTTCTGCTGGTTAAATCATCTAAATGCTCAGACACTGATGAAATCATTCTTCTCCATACAAAATTTTGACCAAACCCTGTAGCTTTTAGACTTCAACACATATGCCTAATGGTTTTGACTGTTCCACTGCACGTGCTTAATGATATCACAATAAGCAATTTGTTAAATATACCTGGAAACTTGAGAGCTATCTAAATCCTTCTCATGGGAGCTAAGAAGATCTAAGATCTTGCAATTTGCATTTACTGCAGAATCACAGCACCAAGACAAATCTCCTCAATACAGCAGCTATCATTTTAGAGGAACAAAAGATCAAGATTTCAGTAGGATTATAACTGTTTTCATGGAACAAAGGGCAAAATATATAGGCCTATTATGGACTGGCAAACCAATTACCAGCTGTGGTACAGGTCAAGTAGCAAAAGCAGGCCAAACTATTGGACACTGCTTCACTGAAATCAATGGAAAAGAGCAGCTTATTCCAGTGATAAATAACATGCTATAAGTTTCACTAGCATTTTAAAAAAGGGTTTAATAAGAGAATCTTTCACTGCAGTGACCAACAATTGCATCACGTAACATGCGAGGGAAAATCTCATTTGTCACAGAGGGGGAAGGTAGGAATGTAGATCTGAATTATATTGTGAAATGAAGGAATGTGTGCAGTTTGCATGCAACAGACAACTTGGCTCCTAACTGAAGAAGAGTGGGGAAAATATTCTGGTTTTTAAGCCCAGGGAATACTTTAAATCACAGCTATTTAAGAAGGTACTGCATGTAGATAACTTATGTACTTAGAATATTCAAATTTGCCATGAATGAGCATGCATTCAGCATTTGTGATGCCTGCACTCCCTGTCTGGTGCACTGAAACTTGCTGGTAGCCATCCCAGAATCTTTCAAGGAAGAGTGCATGGATGCTTGCAGTAATTTATTGGCCACTGCTTGCATGCCTCCGAGAAATAACATTAAAATTTTAACTTCTTGCTGGACTATTTTAAGTTATGACAATTAAAAGCTATTGTTAAGGACATGGTGAAACTTGCCTGATCTTGGGAACTGATTTGGCAGTGAACAGCAGAAACATTCTGTGAAGATTCATGGTTTGACCTCACTATTCCCCTTCCAGAGAGCAGTGTGGCTATGCCAGCAAGTGTTTATTTATTTAACTTGTAAAGCTGTCACTGGAGAGAGATGCTATTGCAAAAATGTCCCACCTGATTAATTTCCTCTGATAGCCAAAAGCTTCTTGTGTATTATTTCCAAAGAAAATGGACTTAGAGGAAGGGATAATCTTGTGAATTACCAGAATGTATCTATCTACATGTGCTCCTGCTTCTAAGGTTTATTTATGGGAAAACAAAAAAACCCACTCCATTCCTTTCTAAAGATAACCCCTTTCTTTGGGTACCAGCTCCATGACATTTAGATTTACTTCTATGATGAGAAACAGTGACCTTGTTCTTTTTCCTTTCTTTCTTCATTTGTATGGAAACTATTTCACAGGTGGAGGTCTTTTTTTAATTAAAAATCCTTATTCAATGGGAGGTAAGAAATCAGAGACAACAGCAAAACATAAATGCAAACAAGTATGTGGGAAAAATTAAATAATGTTTAATTGGTGGATTGAATTGCTTGCAACAATATCTCTTAGAAGGTCTTCTAATACTATTAGTCAGATAAATTCATGCTTACAGAAATTTAAACTAGGATGAAGATGCTTCCTTGAAACATGTCTGTACTCTCCTCATGACTCTCTAGAAGAACAGAAACCTTTGTCTGTGAAGAACTTCAACATAATGGTGAAGCATGGATGTTTACTTCTTTACCTGTGTTCTTGCCATGAACAGTATTAAATAACCCAAAAGTGATATCTTTCTGGAGATGCTTAATATTTGTAATAATCAAATTACTATGACACTGAGATCATCAATATATTACAATATATTACAGAAATGTAAAAGGAATTATTTTAAAATAATACTTTTTTCCTAACAACCTAGGATGAAAATAAAGCTGAATATTTATACTTTCAGAGTTTCTAAAATGCAGAAATTGGTCGCCTTTATGAGTATATTTTCAACTGGAGAGGTTATTTGAAATAACTATCATATTTTCATGTAGGTGTACACCATAGTTTATAGCTTATACAAGGCCTCTCATTTCAGAATTGTGAAAATCTGAATGCATCTTCTCCTTTCTTTTCTGTCCTGTTCTGCCATCTGGATTGCACTGTAATTTTATGGTTAGCTTTCAGTGGAGTGGTTAACAGCAAACCTTGCTGAACATATAGAGAATTAAATATCAAACTTCATGTGGTTATTAGTGAGACACATTTCATACCAATATCTCACTTCAATAGTAAGAAATGCAATAGAAATTTCAATAGAAATGCAATTTTGGTTTCAGAAGAAAGAAATGCACTTAACTCAATAGAATTGCATGAATATTGTAGAGGTGTGAGATCAGATTTTGTTGACTGAATGGAGTTACCATAAATATGGATTTAATCCACACACTCTTCAACTTTCAGGTACTTGCAAGAGATATATGGGAAAAGACTGATCTGTATATGCATACATTAATGTGTACGAATACAAAAAAATCATAAAATCCTTTGGCCTTCAAACATCAAAGATACAACTGTAAATCAAGCACTGCCATAATAATCTCTAAACCATATTCCCACATGCCACATTCACACATCTTTTGAATATTTCCAGGGATGGCATCTCCACCACTTTCCCTGCGTAGTCCGTTCCAATGCCTGATGACCATTTCTGTGAAACTCATTTCCCTAATATCCAATCTAAACCTCCCCTGTTGTAAATTCATGCCATTTCCTCTTGTCCTGTCACTTGCAGCCTGGGAGAGGAGACCAATCCCAGTTTGGCTGCACCCTCCTGTCAGGCAGCTGCAGAGAGTGATGAGGTCCCCCCTGAGCCTCCTTTTCTCCAGGCTGAACACCCCCAGCTCCCTCAGCTGCTCTTCACAGCACTTGTGCTCCAGAGCCTTCCCCAGCTCCGTTGCCCTTCCCTGGACACGCTCCAGCCCCTCAATGTCTCTCTTGCACTGAGGGGCCCAGAACTGAGCACAGCATTGGAGCTGTGGCCTCAGCAGTGCTGGCTACAGGGGGACGGTCACTGCCCTGCTCCTGCTGGCCACACCTGGCTGATCCAGGCCAGGATGCCATCGCCCTTCTTGGCCACCTGGGCACACTCTGGATCGTGCTCAGCCACTGCTGACCAGCATCCCCAGGTCTTTTTTCACTGGGAAGCTTTCCAGCCACTGTCCCCAGCCTGCAGCACTGCCTGGGGTTGCTGTGACCCAAGGGTAGGATGCAGAACTCAGCCTTGCTGAGCCTCATACCATTGGCATCAATGTAGCAATGATGGGAAGAAGCAAGAATGGAGCCAGAGACTACTTTAAAGAACAAAAGGTTCTGAACTCAAATTTTAAGATATAAAAACCTATTTAAACGTTGAAAACTAGATTTTGGGCTTTTGTTTGTTTGTTTTTGTTCAGAGAGTGGTTCCAGAGAGATTGAGCAGCCTCCATGCTTGGAGATATTAAAAACCTGACTTGACATGGTCATGAGCAATCTTCTATTGATGGCCCTGCCTTGAGGAAGGGCTTTTAAGTTCCTGAGGTGGCCTCCCACTTAATCTATTCCCCGATTCTGTGAGTTTCAGTTATGATAAAATACTGACTTCTTATTTGCTTGACCTTGATAGTTGTAGATTATTAATTGGCGAATTAAGAAAACACACCATTTAAATATCATTTATCACCTGTCCCTGTTATCAAAATTAGTATTCAGCAACACTGCCTCTCTTAGCTCAATTTTGTGCCAGAGTTTGGTATGGGTAGAAGGCTGGATAGGAGTGAAAGTATTAGTGATTAATTTATACCATTTACATGGTGTGATCTGAAAATGCTATGAAAGATAGGCAGAGATTACATCAAATTGCTCTTACCTGCCCCAGGGCTGTTCTAACTTAGGATAAAAAAATAAAACCTAAGCTGTAAGCTGAAACAGATAGATATCTGAAATAAATTATGATATAATCTACTGCTCTCTTTGCTGCAAGGTTACCCCAGTGCCTATAAACATTCCTCAGAGATCCACTCTGTCTGTGTTTAAAAGCCACCAAACATTTCTAATTTAAGGATTTGTAAAGCTGTTCCTTACTCCTCACATCCTCCAAGAACAAGCCTTTAATCTTGTCAGAAGTTTATGACTAAAAAAAATTCTTAACTGAAATTTTTAAAAGATTTCTCTGTGGTGAGGTACTTTAGCCCAGAGAGCTGCTAACAGTCAGGGGATTCGGCCTTTAGTTCAAAAACAAAAGGAAAACTGTTATAAAACCTTTTTTCTTTTTCCTGTAACCAAATCACCACCAACAAAAAAGCCTATTAAATCAAGTATTAAAACTGTAACTGGAAAAATGTTATGCATCTGAATTTTCTGAGCACTATCAGATCAGTTTGATACCTGCAGTCTGCATAATTAGCATCAATAAAGCATCAAATGCTATTTTATACTTATGTGGTTATTTAAATATATGGGATACTGGGCCAAATAGGATCCGAGAATGAAATGATATCTGGAAATCAGAACCAGTACAGGATACAGGATCTTAAACAGCTTCTAATAAAAACAGAACAGACCCTTCATTTCTTTTTTATACATATCTACTGGTGCCAAATCCAGCCTGGATGAATTAGGGACACACAGATCATGTTCCACACACCCACAGAAGATCAAAACACTCTTGAAAGTCACACAGTGATACTTAGGTGAAGTTTTTCCCCAACAATGGTGGTTCTTGCCTGAAAATTCTGACGTGCCAAAAGGGAGCAAAGTAAAGGGGTTCACTTCTTGCTGAATGGGTGCTCAGGGCTTTATTACAGATTCCTTTGAAATGCTGAGCCCAGAAACAAAGAAAGCCAACCTGTCTTGGAAACTGTACACCAGTACTGTGTCTACTAATACACAGCAAGTGCCTGTGGTTATTCTCCTGCTCCAAGGATAACAGCCACAGGACAGCCCACATTCCTGCCATTCACCTCTTACTCTCCAAGTCAAGGTGGGCACATAAATGACAGGTGGCCTCTGCCAGATCCTGGTTCATGCCTAACAATGACCAGGCTGACAATTTAGCAATATAATGATTGTATTTCAGGGCCTGGGAACACTTCTTGACAGTTTTCCCTAATACGGATGTAGTCTATATATCCCTTTTAAGAGCAAAGCCTCATAATTTGATAACAAGTTACAAACATGGAACTACAGTTCTCTCTTGCTCCTTAGAACATGCTTAAGGTATGGGGGGATGGGATCTGAGATGTAAATAAATGGTAGATTGCAAAGAATTGGAATTGTGATTTGGGAATTATAATTTTAAAGTTACAAATAAGAATGCATGTGATTACATAACTTGAAAATAGATGACAACATGAGAAATCAAACAAAATTCTTAACTCCAGATCTGGTGTGAAAACTACAGTGACTGTCATCCTAAAGAATCCTAACAGACATCCTACATTTATACTGCACATGAAGGGCAATTTCGTCAGGCCCTTCAGTGCATGGTTACCTCAGAGCACAACTGTGACTTCTCAATAGTGTTGCTTTATTCATTATGGCTTTGTACTGCCAGCTAAACACCCCTTTGCTTTACCATTTGGTGGATGATTTGAACTAACAGAAGGAAACAAGAAACATAACCCAGAAATGTATGCTTTGCTCAATTACAGACAAAGATGTTAAACCATAATAATGTTCCCTGCCAACATAATGAAAAACAGTGAAATGTTCACATCCTAAAAAAACCAGCTGCACATACAGGTGTCTGCACCAGATGCTTTGCTAAGCACAATGTGATAAAAGTGATCATTCCTCACTCAACAGAGAACAGTGCCTAAGCAGGGTATTTAAAGAAGGATGATAACACTGGTAATTAGGAGCCCCACGCTTTACACACAAAGCAATGATTACGAGGGTAAAGCTTAGAACCATATGTCTTTACATGTGGACCTGTGTTTTTATTTGTGAATTTATCATAAAAATGGGCAGTTTTCAGTCTGATTTCTCAAGTGAGATCCTACCTGGAAACTGATTAAGGATTGAACGACACATCCCTGGTTTTAATAGGTGGTACCTTGCCCTGTGACTCCAATAGGAACATGAGCGCCAGAATGTAACACCTGACTGATGGACTTTCCTATGAGGAGTGAAGGAATATCCTGTCCTTTCCCCAAAGTATGTGTAAGTATGTTCCAAAGTATTTTCCTACCTTTGGACTTTCTGTCATGGTAGCTCCTGCCTCGATAATGGTGGCCACTGTCTGTGTACAGATTCTCAAGATCTTCTTGCCAGGAGTCTGGGTTGAAGTGTTTGAGCAGATCCTCCACCGTGTCAAAGGCAGCGATGGTCTGATCCAGTGCTTCCGCCGTGAGCGTAGGGTCAGTCACTGATGGAGAGGGATAGGATACCCCCTAAGAGTGACATACATCTCAGTGTACTTGGAATAAATTACAGCACCACTTTAAACAACTGAAAACAGTTACTGACAAGCTTGTTTCATTATTGAGAGAAACAGTTACTTTGGGCCATCTTTTCAAGTCTTTGGGCCAGGACTTTCTTACACCTGTGTTTTCTTTTTGTAAGATGAGATACCAAGAAATTTCCAAGTAAATCCCAGAAGAGATGCCGGGAGCAAAAGTACTGCCACTGGTGGACTGTGAGTATTCAAATGCAGTCCTCAAAGGGAATGATGGTTTGCATACATGCAAAGATGCAATGAAAATGTGTTTTGAAAGCACTGTGATAGTCATGGCCACAGAAATGGAAATGCCAGTTGCTATTTCACATGAGGCAGATCAGAGACCACAGCAGAG
This sequence comes from Molothrus ater, assembly GCF_012460135.2. Lineage (NCBI taxonomy): Eukaryota > Metazoa > Chordata > Aves > Passeriformes > Icteridae > Molothrus > Molothrus ater. The sequence goes on along the minus strand of NC_050479.2, from coordinate 75,577,636 downwards.
TAAGACAAATGCAAAGAAGTCCACTAGACAATCTTTCTCTGGTCAATTTGGACAACAATTTTGGCATGGCTAGAGACTTGGAAAAATGGCCCTTTATTATCCAAAATTAAATGTTTTAAAAAACAAAGATGAATTGACATTGAACTGACATTTTACCAAAAATAAACTTACTAAGCAAACAGAAAAAACATGATATTTGGATCTTGGAGATGTTGGTGGGTGAGAAGCTGGACATGACCTGGCAATGTGCTCACAGTCAGGAAAGCCAATGGTGTCCTGGGCTGCATCTAAAACAGCGCGGGCAGCAGGGCCAGGGAGGGGATTCTGCCCCTCTGCTCTGCTGAGATCCCACCAGCACTGGGGTGTCAGCACAGGGAGGACATGGACCTGTTGGAGTGAGTCCAGAGGAGGGACACGAAGATGATTAGTGGGATGAAGGAAAGACTATGAGAATTGGAATTGTTCAGCCTAGAGAAGAAAAGGCATCAGGGTGACCTAACTCCGTCCTTCCAATGCCTGAAGGGAGCCTACCAGAAAGATGAAGAGAAACTTTTTACAAGAGGAGGTAGTGATAAGACAAGGTGGAATGGCTTTAAAATCAAAGAGGGCAGGTCTGGATTAGATTTGAGGAAAAAATTCTTTACTGTGAGGGTGATGAGACACTGGAACAGGTCTGCAAGAGTCTGTGGAAGCCCCATCCCTGACAGTGTTCACAGTCAGGTTGGAGAGGGCTGCGAGCAGTCTGGTCCACTGAAAGGCATTCCTGCCCACTGCAAGGGCATTGAAACTAGGTGATCTCTAAGGAACCTTCCAACCCTAAACATTCTATAATTCTACCATCTCAGCAAGGTAAAAATGAATATTTGGACGACTAACGTAGTATCCTCACAATTATAACACCAAATGGAATGCTTATTTTCCACCAGTAAGGACCAAGTACTGTTCTCTGAGTGTTCCCACTGAACTTTGGCACAATTTGACTTTGACAGAAGGATTGCAGCATTTTCAGTTTTATTGGAGAGGACTTGAAACATTGTTAAAATTCTTAATTTAGTATCAAAATAGTCACTATCCTGATATCACTTTTTCCATTATCTAAGCACAAGGCTGAATAGTATGCAAAATATGCACTAGAAAAACTATTAATACAGATCTCTTACTTTCTGAAGAACCACAATCAATTTTGTCCAAAAACAGGCATAGTATAGCACACAAATTGTTTGGTCTTGTAAGTTCAAACGTTGGGGAGAAACCCCTAGAAACCTAAATTCTTTCATGAAAACCCAGCTCTGAAGTAATGCACCAGAAATATGCCAGTTAAAATTGATGGCTTCCCAAAATATTTGTTTTGCCTCATCTCCCAAGTAAATCTGTATGTTAAACTATTAATCTTTGTGATTAACTTCACTCAGTTAGGTCAGAATGGGAAAGTCTACTCATTTGAGCAAATTCACTCACTTGTTTGCATGATTGTGTCTTTCAATTCCTCCTATAATGGTTTTAGAGTATATATATATTTTTTTTTTCAAATAAAATGCTTCTCTTTAATGGTAAGCTGTATCACACAGCTAACAACTCTTTACATTTTCCTGCATATGTTTGCTGAAAATATGGACAGTCCAAATCATTAAAAATCAGGAAGAGAAGAAACAGCAAACATAACAATAGTGCAGTCAAGAAAGCATAGCTGCACTTTACAGCTTAGCACCCATAGCCCAAGAAGTTTCAGCGGGCCCACCTGGGATTGCAGTGCCTTTCTAGTGCAGTGCCAAGGCACAGTGCAGAGGCCTGTAAAAATTCATGATCCCTTAAAAAGGAAGGCACACCTTTAAGCCTCTCTCCTGACTTCCACATGGCTGGGACTAGAGACTGTCAGAGAGGTGGAAGTCCCAGCAGTAGAAAAGCTCACAGCAGCAAAGTGAACACAGCATTGGTATTTAAAGCAGTGTTGTAGGACAGACTGTGCTGCAGCCAGCATCATGCATGTACTAACACAGGGGCTGGGGTTACAAAAGGGAAAGGCACCTAAACGCTACTCATGGCAGTCCAGTAGGGAAAGATCAGCCCCTGACTGCCTTTCAAAAGTGAGAGAGATGCTCCAAGAATGCTGAAGAAACGGGAGCATAAAAATCAGTCACAGGTGTGTGGTTTACTCAGTGTAGGAGATTTTTTCCCACATGTTCAACTGCACATTTCATTACAGAAGTGGAGGTCAAGCTGTGAATATGAAGGGCATGTCAAACTCATACAGGCAGCTGGGATTCCCCATTTTCTTTTCAAATAAAAGCTCCTACTCAAGAGATTCATGCAGCCTTGCTAAAACACAGAAGAAAGCTTAACTTTTTCTCAGTGACAGCCAAATCAAGAGGAATTATTTCAACAGCTGAGATAGCCTCCTGGCAGCAACATCATGTGACAGGCCCAAAAGCAACTTCAAAGCTGCCAACCCAACTGCCTCTCTTTTGTCCTGCCAAGAATGAGGCGCTCGCTTTGGGAGAGTTTGTGCTTGTCATAATCTGACTTCTGAGATCATATCCAAAGAGGGGGCAAGAGGAAATGTAAGAAGCAGTAAGAGTAAGAAATGTAAGAAGAGGAGCAAAGATCTTCCACATTATGTACCTCCTTTGTATTTCTTAAACGCACTGAGTACATTTTTAATTTACTGCAACACAAAGGTATCTCTTTTGTATGTGCTCTTGCCCTTAATTTCTGTTCACTCATTCTTTTCACTTTCCTATCTCTATTGTGTGCCTGACAGGCAATTCAATGTACACCACAGTTTTTTGTTGGTCATAAAATTACTTTACATATAATGGAAACTAACCTTATAAGGAGTTAGGTTTTATTTCCTTTTTTTTTTCCCTGGGTTTGCCACGATGGGTTAAGGGTAGAAGCATTTTTTAAACTTTCTGAGAAAAAACCCTAACAAAAAACCAGACCAAAATATAACTCTGTAATACGACCTCAGAGATGGAAGAAAGACTTTGCTTACTCTAAAATTTTTATTCTGAGAGTTGTAATGTGTCTATATCCTAAAATGAGTCTTTTGGTTACTTGTGGGTTTGAGAGAAGAAACTCAGACCTTCCCTGCTACCTGAGCATCAGCAGAATTGTATGTCATCTTGTCCAAGACTCACAGGTCTGAGTTTGTCCTTCTGCTTCTCAAGACCATAACAGAATCCCTGAATCTTTCTCTCCTGAAGAACTTGGATGTCCTCAGACATTTTCCTTGGTGCTTTTGTGAAAAATTGCTCAATCTCCCTGCCTTATTTTCTCTGAGGATAAAAATGACTTGTGGGTGCAATGTGCAGGAGAAAGTATATCTTATTACATAGGGAATGACATGGGAAAACCAATGAAACTGAGGTTCTGCTTCTGGTTTAGCTGTAGGTTTCTACATGACCTTGGGCATCAGCTTGCTACCTGTAATATTTGTATTGAACTTCCTTAGCTGCAACACATTAAAAACAATTTTTAAGGAAAAAAAAAAAGGGAAGCAAAAAGATAAACTTGATTTTTCAATAAGAAAAGGATACTGGGTTATTGTTTGGTATATTGTGCATTTTATGACATTAACAATGGTAACTAACATGGTGTTTACCATAGGCTTAGTCTCATTTACATACTTACCTGATGAGGGAGCCCTAGGCTTACTTTTTCAAACATCAGCCCACCATATTTTTAAACAAAATATTTCATTACACTGAGGTATTTTTCCCATGCCCACATTAGAATGAAAACTGGATTTGTGTCTTTTAGTAAACCTGTTCTATCATCTCCTGCTTGGCACATCCAGTAGATCTCACCCCTGCTAACATCACTCCTCAAGACTTTCAGCACAGTTGGTTCCAGGCAATCAGTGAATCGTATCATGAAGGGCAAGTGTCATTTGCAAATTCAAGAGTAAACACAAGTGAGATTGGCTTAACATCTTCTCATTTTGGCAGCACAGAGTTTTCTCTCTACTTGCTGCCTTGATTGGACCCCTATCAGTAGAATTAACCCATATTTTATTCACTGCTCATTCGCTAGCTACTCCTGGCAGCTACTGTAACAAAGGCACTATTAATAAGCTCTCTTCCATGAATGCTTCAGACATTGGTCTCAAGCCTGCTTTAAGCATTTACCCCCATCTCATGTGTTTTAAGAGGAGTTAACAAGAACCATGACGTGGTGTGGAGCAGGCAGCAAAGCACACAGAAGAGGACTGCCCATATTATGAACTCTCATGGTACTGTGCCATTCCCAAGTACTGGGAAATGGCAGAGAGGGCAGATTTTTTGCCAACGACACAAATCAAATGTAATGAAGAGAAAATTGAAATTTTTTACTAGCTTACTTGGGGTTTTTTTCTTTCTTGATTTTTCTCCCAAGCTGCAATTCGCTGCTGAATATGGAGTAACTGTACCTGACTTCAGATATAATATTTTATTGGAAACACTTAAAAAAAAATCTCAGTATTGACAATGAAATGCCAGATCCATTTTCCTGCCAGCCTGCTTTATGTGTGGTCTTCCATGTAAGTTGAGACATTCAATGATTAAAAATTTAGGTTTGTATCTGGTATTTTCATACTGGCAGGATGAGTTTGAAAACAAGAAATGTTTCTCAATGGCTGTCTCATGTGTTTACAACAGCAAAGGGCATATCCTGAATCTTTTATCCCTAAAAACATACTAATTGAGTCCAGTTTCATCAGCTGGATAAAAACTTTATTCACCTTCTTTCAGGTGAATACATAGTTTCTCTGTACAGAAACTCTGCCATTTTATTGACTTGGATTCAAGCCACTCTATCAATCCATTGACGGGCAAAACAGCGAGAAATTACTTACTGAGACAGAGCTTGTGACTGACTCCCAGTTGGTTTCTGAGGCTGCATGCTGGAAATCATCCTAAGGGGAGAAACACACAGGAAAAATCACCATTAAGGCAATATCCTAAATTAATTACAAAATCTAAAAAAATTTTCAGCATTCAACATCTGTCACTTTTTCTAACCCTTTTTTTTAATGCAAAAGTCCCTTGCTATGTGTCACTCCTCAATAAAGCTACTTCCATTCAGGTTCCTCCCTTTTCAATGTTTATAAAATCCTTGTGAGCTTGCTTGGACAATAATGGATGAATATTATTATTGTTATTGTTATTATTATTATCATCATAATCAACCACAATAACAGTAATAATAATAATACCAATCTGATATATGCTGCTTTGCAGAGCAAGACCTAATCTGGTCAAGGACATTACATTCATCTGCCAACATAAATATTAAACAACATCTCTGTATGTCTACAACCAGAGTATTAATGCAGTTGCCAAACTGATCTGTTGGAAAAAATTTGAACATGCTAATTCCCTGGTACTACTTAGTCCAGGTGAAAAGCAGGATAATCTAATCCATCTCAAAAGTAGTCCTAACATGACTGTACTGCTTTTGGTACTTGTGCTGAACAGTACATGATCATCACTGTACTATGTTTTGTTACATCAAAAAACCTAGCCACAGTACATTGCCATTAATGGTGTCATTGCACAGAATCTCTGGCATTTATGATTAATTTGAGCACAAGGATCGGATCCATAACATCTGTCTTTGGACAACTATGAAGCCAACATCTAAGCAAGCCTTGTTTCCATTTACAATCAACTAAACCTGCCATTTCTGGGGTGCAAATCATCTGATCTGGGTTAGAAGCTTTACTTGGGATGACAGTGCACACTGAAAATGCATTTTTGTCTCCATTGTCTCTATAAAGGTAACCTGGGAGGCTGATCTTAGAAACAGATGTCAAAACTGTAGATATTGACATGTGGTCACCTAAATCCCAATCCACTTGTCTGACCAGTGATGAGCAATCACTACTTAAATAATGAAGAAGCCATTTCTTTAATATTTTGGCAGCTTTATTCATTTCCAATTGGAATAACTAAACTGTGAAAAATGGAAAAAAAAAGGCAGCATTATTGAATGGTTATTAAACACACACATGCAGTGAATAGCTAATGATCAGCATGAATATGCAGGTAAGGAAAGTGGACTGAAGTGACAGCATACCAAGATTTTAATTTCTAAAAATAGAATATATAATGAAAAGGTTTAAGGAAGATGGATCAATGCCTTTGCTCACAATTTCATACTGAGTCAGTATCTGATAAGCTTTTTTTTAAGCTGGCAACTGAAAGGGGAAATGGAAAGGAAACTGCACAGCTGATGTGCAGTTGCTAGACTTGATCCTGTATTCCACCATACATATATATATATGCATATATTAAATTATTTCTTAGGAATGGAAAACTGAAAATTGATCTCATAATTTGCTAATTTGCCAATAAAAGGTTCCTTTACCCAAGAAGGAAGAGAGCTACTTTCAGATCCAGAATCAATATAATTCATTTTTTAATATTTTCCATTTGCTATAGAAAAATATTTAATGCCTCAAAAGTTACAGGATTGTTTATTAAAAAATGTTACTGTTTCTTCTTCTTCAGTATTTAAGATTAAAAGAGATTGAGAAATCTCAACCCTAAGTGACCACTGAAGCTGCAGAGCAATAAAAATATTTATAACTATGTGGTCATTTTCTGCTAAGAATACAGAAGAAAAACTGGTGAAATTTTCAATGCAGATTTTTTTCTTAAAAATAGTAAAGAGATCTGAAAGCTATAATCAGATCATACACCATTCTGAATATGCCTCTCTTGGCCACATTCTCTACACGTTTGGTTGCCCAGTTTTTGACAAGTAACAATTTAAATTAAATAAAAATGTATTTGAAAAGCTTATGAATCCTCTGGTAAAGTCTGCCAGTTGCAGAACTTGGAAATAATTTCCTCTCTGTCATTAGCTTCCATTTAGCACTTCCAGGAAAAAAAAGTGGCATTGAGTTCTAAAGCATTATTTTAAAACAGAAACAATTTGCTTCACTGAATGTTTTCAGAAGACTGTAGTCTTATGTTCAAAGGGATGGGCCACTTTTTTATCTAAATGTGGATATCTAAACTGTTTCTTTAGTCTGTGATTCTTTGAGTTGGTTCATGCCAGGAAACCCCTCCAAAATCCTGATATAGACACGTGTACCACCTGCTTCTTGGATCTCAAACCTGATGACTGCACATTTCAACTCTGATTATATTCAATCTGCATAAACTATTCACAACTATATGGCTTTGTTCCACCACCACTCAAGGCAGCTGCAGTCATTCTTGGCTTCACGGTGCTTTCAACCTCTACAGTTTGGAGATTATTATTATCTATGGCTTCTGCTCGCAGCTATTTCAAATAATAATATCAAAGTGGTTCTCATCATTACAAAACCCTCTCCTCCTTCTCACCATCGCCCCTAGCAGAAGCTGAAGGACAAATCTATTTTCAGTGCTATTTGTTCGGTTCATTCTACCTTGTTCATGTGAATTTGCCTGTGCTTTGGCTGTTGTTTTGCTGTTACTTCTTCATTACTTGAAACAACATTAAAACTTTTAGTTCAAACATTGAAAAAACACCAAAATTCTCATATGTTTTCTTACCAAATCAGGAACAACAGGGTGGTAATAATTTGGTGACATCACCTTGACAACAGTGCTTCTATTTTTGCATTTGTGTCATGGTAACATAAAAACTTTACTAGAGACTTCAGCAAAGCATTGAATTAATTGTTCTACAAGCAGCAAAAATACAGGCAAAACAACAGAACTACCAATCACCTTCTGATAGCAGCTACACTCAGTGAAGAAAAATTACTTCCAAACATCAACTTCCAAAATTACACCTCAGCAAGACAAATTCTGAGTCAGTCCCCAGAGTAAAATATTTATGGACATTGATGCATTGTTCCTGGCTCTGTTTTGGACAAAGAAAAGCTACTCTCTTCTTTGCAGACAGACTTTATAGCCTGTCTCTCACCATTGATGGCCACTAAGTGACAAGGAGTCAAGGGGAATAATCCCTGTTTCACCCAGGTCTTTCCAAGTGGAGATCATGATGCAAAATCACAGCTATCAATGATATATGAGACTGCAGAGCCAGATAGCACTGGTTCCTGAGGAAGATGATTTGCACCCATGACCTGCAGCAGCACAGGCTCTGCTGTGTTGAAGCCATGGGGCTTGGTAGGGTCATTAGGAACTGAGAGACATCAGGAAAACACCCGGGATGTGGCTGGGAAGCTTTCCAGTTGGAGAAGCATATTGTCATGACTCACTTTGTTGTACCACCCATGTGGCAAAACATGCGAGTCCTCTCAGCTATGCTGAGTTACTGCCTGGTCCTCAAATTACAAGCAAGAAGCACTGTGATTTTTCGCCTTTTTTACATGTTTTTTCACTGAAGATTAGTCTTTTGTCATCTTGGTGCATGACTACTGTGAGGAAGGATACCTGGGATAGGCAATAACCACTACAGGATGGGCACAACACCCAGACAGCTCTTTCCAATGCAAAGAAGCAGCCTCACATCTCTATAAGCTTCTCTGTCAATTATTTTTTCTTAATCTGCAGTTTTCTGGGGTGATTGGACTAGTTTTGGTAAAAAAAATGTTCGTCTGACAAAACAACTACAAACTATTGCTCATGAAAGCTGAGGCAATGCTCTCCACTTCAGTGAGTGGGAAAGGTTCTCAAAGGAGTTGTGATTAAGAATTAGATTACAGGCAGTACCCTGACTGATGATTTGGGCTCACTGGTTCAGTAAGGTCCTCTCCTAAAGGAGCACCTTCTCTACTGTACCCTTCTACTCAGAAGACAAGTGAGGGAGAAAGGGTCAAAATGCAGGCATGATCTTGGGGAAATAAGCATGAAAAAGAATGAAGTAAACTAAGAAAAAATTAAGACAGAGAAGCTGAAGTGTTGAGCTCTGCCTGTGGTCATCCCATTTGTGGTATTTAGACACCATAATTATAAATGATCCAAAAGAAAAGCAGTTTCTAGAAATTTACAGAAGAACGGGGCTAATGGATGTACTGAGACACACAGATGATCCTGCAGAAACAAATCATGGGTGAAATGGAGCATGTTCAAAGAGGTCCAGTACAGAAACAAAAGGAAGTTGTGAGCTCTCCCTGGAATGAAAGAATTAGGGATGAAGGCCAATGGAATGTCTGTAAGGAAAAATTAGAGTAAATCGCAACTTGAAGAAAAAAAGAGACAAAATTATCCTAACATTTAGGTTAATAAACAGAAACTCAATGATACTCATTGTTGAAAAACAGTCAACATGTACTCTATTGCATTCAGAGTTATGTGCACACAGGTGGCTGATAAGCAGATAAACTTGTATTTGTATATAGTAACAATAAAATATAATAACCTGTAAATTATTTTTTTTCCTGCCACAAGCAATAGTACCTATATTCTCACTAACAATTATATTTACAGGTATTACATTTCCTATACAAAGAGACACATATTTCAAGCAAATAAACTCCAAACTCAGAACATGCTGTATAACAGAAATGGTGTTAGAGTAATAAGTTAGAGGTAAAATAAAAATCATAGTTCCATTCAAGAAAGTGCTGTGATACACATTCAAGTTTGTACAATTCAACTGATTAAATTTAGTTTCTCATGCAGCATTTTAGGACACTCCAATTTCTATAAATATAAGCATACATATTTACACTTTGAAATAACTGTTTCTTCTACTATACTTTCATTTTGTCACATTGCTGGGTTTTAATTTAGTATCAGAATGATATTTATTAACAACTCCTAAGGATGCTGAAAGGTACCTACAGCAGGTTACTATGAAGCCAGAGGCTGCATTTTTCTTACAGTAATGGTCAAACTGCTGCTTCTCTGTTCAGCTCTGGTGACCAGACATTAATAAAAATAAAAGTTACTGAATTTGGAGAGTGAGCAACAATGACAGCGCATAATCTGGGAATCATGCCTTGCAATGAAACATTGAGCTCAGGCCAGTATTTTTAATGAAGGTTAGATGTGAATTGACCTTGTCTCTCCAGATAATAACCCATCCTCTGCTAAAAGAGCCTATTACCAATGTCAACAAGTTCTTTCATTTGGCAGTGCAAGCATTAACAAATCCAGGTAACAGTAATGTGAAGGCAGTAGTATCCAAACTGGAAGTATGAGCAAATTTTACCACTGATGCCAGCTATTACTGGAACAGCTAAGAAATCAACAAATATCTTTAATCATATTGAATTTTCTTTTCTACTTTTTGATGCAGTCCTATAAAGGCAGGGCATCCATGACAACAGTATTTTAAAGTCAGTAACAAAAGGTCAGACAGCCACCAAACTGTCTGATCTCAAGTGTAATAGTGTGATTCTTGCCCCTTAAAAAAGACATAAATTGAGTTTCTGAAGCCCAGTTGCCACTACACATCAGTAGCTACAACCTTATCAACCAAGTTAATACTAGAGCAAGGTAATATATAAAATCCCTCTTGATTTTTTCTGACACATTTACTAGCTATAAATGGACAGGAAACATAAGATACTTAAAATTTTAAAAGTTTAAGGTGGTAATAATGACTTAGGTTAACTGCAGTTTGTTACATTAATTTATGAAAAGCTGAAGTAAAACTGAAGCAGAAGAATATATTTAATAAGTTAGGTTTTGTCAATACTCCTCTTCATCCTTCACCTAAGCCTGGAAATAGGCATTGCTGGGTGCATACTGGAAGAATGTCCAAGACACTGACTTTAAACGATCTGTCTAAGAGGTCACATAATACTTGTTCAAATGAGATTACAGTTATGCCTTTGAAAAATCAGATGTCATCTGACACTATTATGCCTATCAGCATCCTGTTTGCTACTCATACCTACAAGGACTTCATTACCAAGCTGTGCAAATTGTGCATTACCATTATTTTTTCCATTTATCACAGAAACCTGTCCTTATATATCCATGTACAAGGGATTTGCTAATAGCTAATCTGCTGCATACTGCAGTTAAGCAATTGTAAACAAAACACAAATCAACAAACATTCATTGTAAATATTCTGCAATTTCTCCTTTGCCATTTTTATCTGAACGGCAAATTTTGATTCTGCAGTCAAACACCAGGACACAAAACTTGAAAGGTTCTCTCTCTCAGGCTGTCTCTTCCAAAGCCCTCAGACTGGTTGGCTGTTTCCAAGCTAAATTTATCTTTATTGCACTTATGTAAGTACCAGCTTTATCCTTTTCTTCCTCTCCCAAGTTTGCTTCCTGCAGTAATTCTGAAGAGATGTTATATCTCCTCTCAGCATCCGTTTTATTACACTAAGCAAGCCAAGCTGTCTTGGCCCTTAGTAAGAAATGCCCTCTTCTCCCCCATTGTCCCTGAACTCAGTCCAAGAAAAATGTGGTTGCTGTGTACCATGGAGACCAGAACTGTACAAAGTACTCCAGAAGAGATGTAACTACAGCCTCATTGGTCACATGCCTCGTACACTGACAAATTTTCTTTTCCCCTTTTCAATAACCAGTGCTATGCCATTTAACAGCAAATAATGTTGCTATTAATCTCTAAATGAGTGACCTCTTTGCTCATTTTTGGGCTGTTCCATTTCACTGCAAATCAATTCTGTGCTGCTCAAGATCATCCAGCTTGCCTCTCCGATACACTGATTTCCCCATTCATGAGCAACGAACTTCAGCATTGTGCTTGCTGCAAAAACCACTAAAATGCTACTCTGCAGATTGTTCCCTGGTCCCTAAAACATCCCAAAAATAAACCTGACTATGAGATTAACCTTTTAGAAGCCTTTTAGGATTAGCAAGCTGTGCCTGGCTGGATACCCCTTTCTGCATTACAGGACACTGCCTGCCCTTTGACTGTTATGTACCATCCAAGCACAAGGGACAGTTTCCTGAATGACACTGGGTGAGATGTTCCTCTGAAGTCCAATTACATTTGTTAGACAGCACTTCCTTCCATTCCAGGCAATCCTTCAGTCTGGATTGAGTTTCTTTGATAAAGAGATGTGGAGTTTTATTCCTAAATTCCTGCATGCTTAACCACCTTTTTTGCTGACGAGTGCCCTGTAAGCATTCTAGGTCAGACTTAGGAGCGTGAAGGTGCCCTGGCACTCTCCTGTCATTGATGCTATAGGCTGCCAGCCATTCACCATCTCCATGTGAGCCCTGGCTCACCTTACAGGGGATGCAATCCAGCTATATTACACTTACACTGCATCTGCTCCACTCCCTCTCTATTCCTATTGCATGTAAAGGAGACCTGCTTTCAGAAGTGCCTCTTGATGCCTTATGGTCTGTAGTGCCCATCTTTTGGCAGTGACAGTGGAGCAGTCTGAAGGCAACTGGGCTCCTTGCTCACCTTGGGTCTGTGTCTAAGCACACCTGGGCCATGGTGGCATCCCATTTTGCAGGGTTTGCTGGTCCCTCGAGATGCCCCATGCTAGCTCTGCTGGGGCAGTGGGAAGCAAACATCCAGAGGGGTCCTGGTCAGGGCAATGCTGCACATCAGAGTGAGAAAAGAGCTTGGGAGGAGTTATCCCATGAGCCAAAAACTTGATGTCAGGTCAGTTTTTGACATTATATGTGTGCCCTTGCGAGGACTTTGGTGAACTTCTGCCACACTGACTGGCAGGGTTTTGGAAGCAGCCTCCCTGGTAATAGGTGACTCTGCCCTGAGCAAAACTGAAAAGCTGATACTTCACTTGTCATAGTGTCCAGGTGGGCAAAAAACTCTTTCAGAGAAACAGAAGGCAGTGACAGCTGGTTATTTCAGGTCCCCTCCTACTTGGTGTGACTCATAACAAAAGGGAATGTACTGAAAGGCCCCAGTACTAGGGATAGAAGGAAAAATATTAATGAGAGAAAACCTCCTAGGAGCAAGCTATTAATTTTCTGACTTCTTTCCACTTTGGTTTCTACACATTTTTTATAGATTTAAACATGGTCCATAATTACAGAAAAATAATCATTAACAAATACAGTGTAATTTCATTTAATATTCCAAGTTTTCCATTAGAATATTAAATGAATAAGATCTACTAAGTGCTCGGACATGCACACTTACATCTTCAGATGTCATTTGGGAGAAACATGGAAGCAATAATAATAATAACAAAAAACTCTAATGGAGCTCAGCAAATTTAATTCTGAAGCTGAGGACACAATATAGAAGGGTACTGGTAAGGGACATTAGCTATCCTAGCAGTAATCCCAGCCTATTGATTTTTTGTGAAGGATCCATTTGTTTTTGAGCTCTCTGTCAGAGGATGGTGTTTAATTCTGCAGTAAGCATGCAGCAGGAGCATGTGTTATGTTTCACAGATAATGCAAAACAAAGCAATTTGTTCATCCTCCTGCTTTGACTGGAAAGCATTGCATTTTCTAGGACAACTAAAAAGGACTTCTATCCAAGCTTTCTAAGATGTTCAATAATCATAAAAATAGAGAGAAAACCTAATCTTTGAAGATAAAAGAACTACTTTCTCATAGCTTTTCTAGGTTTTTGATGTGATCAAAAGCAGTTAATTTACTGCACACAGCACAGGATACTGCTTATTGGGGATTTTGTTTAACATGAGTTTCATCAAAGAGCTAAATTAAGGAAAAATCCAAACTATCCCAACTGAACTTCCAGATCCAGATCTATTCCTCAGAAACACCACTGCTGTTAAAGCTAAATACAAGTACTTTAGGAGCAGTTAAGCTTCCCATTTATCTTATGCATAATTTTGCAAATATCAATTGTAAGTGATACTATGAGTAAAGACAAGGTAAAGAGCACCTTACATTTGCCACCTTTTGCAAACAATCTAACAAAATCATGTTAACAGTTTCGGGATTAGTTTACCAAAAAAACGGCCTTGAAAATCCTTCTAAACACCAAACTGAGACCATAATCTCAGGACCAGGAGGGTGTGTACTGGGCCACAATTAGTGTGTGACACATTTTATTTTAATTCTGACTAAACATAAGCATAACCAAATAGACTAAGGGTGGCTGTAAAATTATAATAGGATAAATATTTTCAAGCAATGAAAATCAAGACAAACAGTTTAATTCAGTTTTATACTAATGACATGGAAAATGTCACAGAAAATTGAACTGGCAAAAAAAAATAAAAAGAAGTTGTAAACATCATTCAATAGAAAGAAAAATGGTAGGATTACCAGAGGTCAGAAGCAGTGGCAGGTAAGAAAAACAAGCTTTCACTTTAAAGAATGTAAGTGGAGAAAAAGGTACAAGCCATAAACTCTGATGGCACACATGGACTCTGAAAGGAACTGGTGCCAAGAGACTGAATGGAACAAAGATAAAAAAACATGACATTAATCTGAAATGTAACACAGTGGCACAGCATGGAGGGTGACTTATGCCTGTACAGAGATCTTCCCCAGGCACAGAAATGCTTTCCCCATACCAAGGGGACACCCACTATCACAAATCACCACCTAGGGGATACCACATCACCATAAACCACCACCTCCCAGGGAACGTGGGCACGGGTAGGGCTTCTCCTCACTGGGAGGGATGGGTGAGCATTTGCACATCTTCACCACCTTCCTATGGGTGCAGAACAGGGTTATGCTCAGAAAAAAGTGATGTTTGTAGGTGCAAGCAGCTCTTCTGGAAACTGAAGATGGGTATTCTCAAGACAACAGGCACAGTTAGGTTTATACTGCATTGGTGTGATATCAGTATTGATAAAAATTGCAGAAGTAGCTACATACCCCATCTGTGGAGATGCCAAGGTGACACCAAACCCCTGCCATCCTGGCCTTGCACTGCTGGTCTGCACAGGCCAGGCATTTCAGCTCCCCACCTCCATCAGCAATGCAGGCTTGTGAGGAGAAAGCATTGGGGAGGGCTCTCACACACTCCGGCAGAAAGACCTTGCTCTATGGTATAAAAACTCTTGAGCATTTCCTGAACATCAGACAGCACTTTTAAAGTACCAGACCCACAGACTGTTTAGTTTCTACTCCTGGTTTTTAGCACAGCTCTCCTAGCCACCTTGTCCATCTTTGTCCAGGAGGACTAGACCTGGACTGCAGCAGCAGTAGGCTCACACCCATGCAATACTCCTAATTTCAGCTGCTATTACAAGCATTGTCTCTGCTTTTAATCTATCCCTTAATGCACCTGGAAAATGTACCTGAACCAGCACTGAGCTAGCACTGTCAGCACACAAAGTTGCTGCTAAGGTGAGAAAACAGTGTTTATTTTCACGTATTTCTGACAGAGATAAATTATCTGTATAGGGAGCAGAGTGTCCTATTTCTGCTGCCTTACAAACCTTCTCTGAGTTGGTCTTTTTGCTCTCTCTTCAGAACTAAATAATGCCAATTTTTCTGTATCAACTCATGCATATGCAAAAGGAGATGGAAGGCCTGAATAAGAACATGACTGGTACACTCAGGTTCTTTCCTAACCATCAGCATAAGATAAGCACACAAGACTTTGTCTGTACCACACCTGCTTAGAGGAGAGGCAGCTCAGAGATGAATACACACATGTAAGTACAATGCACATTTTGAAATAAGATCCCATTTCCAATCAGGCACAAAAGTTCCGCCTCATCTGTAAAAAACAGCAATTGCTTTGTGCTTGGTTTAGGTTCCCACCCCAACAGAGCATTCCCAATTTTTTGTCGAGAAGGCAAAGTTTTCAGCAGCCTATTTCTATTACTAGTGGCCTCTTCAGCATGCAACAGAAACCACACAGAGCAGTCAGACGACTAGTCCTCATGATGCCCAGGTTCTTTCAGGAATTTTTTTTTGTTTCAAGTTTATTGGCCAGACCTTGGTGTGAGATAAATTTTTCCAGTCCCAAGGTGTTTTTTTTTGCTCTGCCCTACAACAGTGGAAAAATTAGCCTCATACTTTCTAAGCTGTTTTCTCAAGTTTCAGGGATTTTTTGTTATTATCATTTTTCTTTCCTCAAAGATAAAATTACTTTTCAAACTTACCCATAAGTCTGAAAACACTGAATCCCAGGTTTCACAAATGCTGTTAATTGCGTCACTCACAACATTGTCCGGAGTTACAAGAAAATGAAAGAAAAGATGACCTCCATATAATAACTTCTGGGCTACATCTATATTAAGTGGTAAAATGAGGTGGAGATTGATCAGATACGGTGTGACTCATTCAGACACAACTATTACCCTGTAAAACAGAGTGGCCACAACAAATTGCACATTAGAAACAGCCCAGGGCCTGTTCTAGCTGCAAACTAGCCATGCTAAAAATGTGATGGGTGCAAACAATCTTGGGCCTATGCCTTGACTTACACACACCCCATTGAAAAGTCTCTGCTGACAATTCTGGATATATAGACTTCCTTATTAGAGGGTCTGATCCTGCAAGAGCGTGCCTTAAAGCTTCATGCCTGGACAACAACAGTGCCAAGAATCAGAAACACAAAATGAGACAATATAGTGCCCCATTCCTACAGTCTAAGGAAAAGTTTATTACTGTTTCTCACAAAACATGACCTAAGGACAAGATCAGGACAAAAATATTGATTGAAAGGAAGCATTTTTATAGCTGCCAAGATCAGAAGTATTATTTAAAAAAAACAGGCTTCTTCAGGTTGGGAAAGGGACCTGGAAAATAAGTTTTATCTGCCACAAAACACCATTTTGTACAATTAAGCTATATTCCTGAACAAAAACTATTAAAATGAAAAAAAGCCCCTGTTATTACCGGTCACAGAAAAAGGGGCTGTTATTTGATTCTGCTGAAAATGATCTAACAAGAAGATACACTAATTCCATGTACCTAAAAGCTATTTTTAGCTTTCAGTGCTACAGATGAGTTGCAAAATCTGACCCTGTGTTGTTATAGGCTCAGACCTTCCCTAATTAAGCTCTGACTAGTTATCAAACTGACAATTGAGGAAAATAGAACTGAATTTTTCTTGGTATTACAAGAGATAGGAAATATGATTTTTTTTTTTTGGCATGCCATTTATATTCAAAATCAGTTCAACGTGGAGAGAAATCTGTGGGTTGAAACAGAGATGAGGTTGCAGGCAAAGAATGATGAAGAACCCAAGCCCTGGGCTGGAGGAGGTGTTCAGTTCAGTAGCACAAAGCTCAGCAACATGCTGAGTTATTTTATGTAACAGTGCCATTTAGCCAAAAATTTTCAACTAAGATTTATCCTAAAAAGTCTAAAAAATGACAGGAACCCTGCAAGTAATAAAACATGTGCGTGTAAATATACATGTGTAAGGGCAAACCAAAACCACTCTGCCATGTGTGTCACCTATTTTATTATGAAGACATGCATGGACTTTATTGAGTGCTCAGGGCAAAACCAAAGGCTGTCAATTTAATAAAGATGCATGCATACAAAACACAATTTACACAGCACCATGACTGTCTTTGGAAATGTGGTGTAGGCTGTGAAGGTTATTGAAGCCAGAACCACTGTGCTGAGCAAACAACAGCAGCAGCCTGAGAGCAAACCAGCTTCCCCAGCAGGGAGGAAGGACCATCTTTGATGACCTGTGCCTGGGGCTATAGAGTCAGAACAAAACTAAGCTTTGTTAAAAGGAAGTGTGGAGATCACAAGTGCTCCAGTCATCATTGCTACCTAAGAAGAAAGGCAGGATGAAAACAGGGACAAGCTTTCTCACATCCACCAGAGACCAGTGGCTCAGTGAGGTCTGAAGCTGGGATTTTTGTTCTTTCACCTTCCTGGTTTGGAATCTGGGATTGCTGTTCTCTATTCTGTAGGCATGTAATTTCTTACACTACAGAGGACCCAGGTAAATCTGGCAGGCACAGGGAAGTGAGCATCCAAATGAAACAGCACAGCAGACAAACCCCTTTGCTGATCACTCTTGGTTGGACCATGCAGCCCACCCTGCTGGCAGTGTCCCAGACTGGAAGCTGGAACACCACCTGCTTCTCTAGTGTCTTTTAGAAGTTAATTTTGTGGCATTTTACAAATGAGGTGCCTATCTTTGAGGTGAGAAGGTCTCAGGCTGTGAGCAGGTGTGAGGGCACTGGTGGAACCTGGCCTGGAAGCCAGCACCCTCCCTTAGGTCATGATGCTGCATCCAAACCCATGGAAATCGCAACTGCATGCACAACCATCTTCACTGAGGACATGCAAAAATCACTGCATGGGTATCATAACCCAACACATGGAAAGTTTGCTGTGGAAAGATGCAACCTAATGTGTTTCTGGATTACATGCTGAATGGAAGGAGGAGCCTAGGAAACCTGGGAGCCCAAAGATGGACTGAGCTGACAAAACAAAACCCATTAAAGGACACATTCCCAGTGTTAGGGTAGGCAGGCTGTCAACTGTCATGCAGACCTGCCTAAGAAGTGTAACCTGATAGGTGACACTGATGCCAAAATGATTTTTGACAACACTACCCATGACACAGCCCTGGTGATGCCTGAACCACCAGACCCAGAGAGACATTGTAAAAAGTTAGGAAAATCTGGGGCAGTTCTGATAAGAACATCAAAAACTCTGAGGGGATTAAATAGCCTGATTTTTTTGGATAAGATTAAAAGCTAAACATGGACATCTTTGCTTGACTAAGCAAAAAGCAAAGAAGCATGAAAGCACTGCAAATATCTAAGGGAGATATACACCCACAACAAACGAACAGACTTCTTTATCATAAATCAGTAAGAGGTATAATTGCAGGCAAGGGTATGGCATTAAAAAAAAGGAAATTAAACCTTTTTATGAAAGAAAAAATGTCTTTGCAACAGTGATTTATTACTCCATGGTTAAATGTTCCTATGTGCTTGTGATATTTAAAAATTATACTAGATGATCAAGTAATGAATTTACAATACAGAAAATTCTTGTCCTGAAGGAAAGTTGACTGAATCACCTCACATCAGAATTCTAGGTTTGTCTGCATTAGACATTACTGGGGAAAAAAAAGCCTAAATTTAGATTCAGTAATCTTAAAACAATCAGTATCATCTGATCCAGAGATGTAAGTAGTCTACAGCAGTTACAGCTGCTGCAACAAACAAGGCAAAGATTTATTATGTAAGCAATTAAACACCCATTATACACAATGCATTGTGTTCCCTGGCTTGCCAAGAATGACAGAAACACATTGAACAGTGCTAAGGCTGAAAGAGACTCTGCAACCCAAACTCAGCTAGAACAGTACAAGAGCAGAATTGTGCTGCCAGGCTTTGCAAGGTGCTGACACACAGTCAAATAAATAGTACTGAAGGAGCACAGAACATGAAGTTGTGCCTTTGAGCCTCTCTCTACACAAGGCTGTGAAGACACGCAATCCTTGTTTTGATTTAAAAGACAACTTGCAACCAACACCTGCTGTGATGGATTTTCACAAGTTCCTCAGTGCAGCTGGAGGTCTAGCATGTTTCAATGCACCATACCACTTTTGGTATTTGCTTCTGACAGACTTCCAGAGGAAGCAGACTGACTTCCTACTCTTCTCCAACACAGTTGGTACACTTAAATTAAGCTGTGCACCTTCATCTTCTGTAGAAAATCTAGAGCAGAGGCTGCTCAACAGGAATAGGGCCTGGGAAGAACTGGTCATTTCCTCTTCCCTTGTGTCCATGGTAGCAAGTCAGAGTAGTGTTGCCACATTGAAGAACCATAAGTTAATTAACGCCTCTTTGAAGCACTGAAATAGAATTAAACTTTTTACAGAATCAAGCATAGCCCCTCTCTTCTCCCAAAAAATCTTCCATTTTAACTAAATTTTTAGAAAACACTCTCCAGATTTACCAAACCAAGTTCTTCATATGGTATGAACATTTCACATGCCAAAATTCTTCAACTGTTGCTGAACTGGAAGTACAGGACAGAAGATGAATTTACACAGACAGCATTACATCCTCAAGGTCTAAAACAGTCCTGCTTTTCAAACAAACAGCTCATGTGATCGACAGGTTAATAATGAGTGCTGTTAAAAAAGTCTGACAGTGTAAACTCACCTCATGTTCATGCATACTGATGTGATGTTTAGGGTTAGTTAACAGGGGAGAATGGTTGGATTTACTCTCCTCTTTAGTGCAGATACAAAAGAGGATCACAAGTCTACCAGCAGCACTGACTGGGTGTTTATGTTGGCTCAGTTTGCTACTGCATTTGCAATCTCTTCTGGTGTCTTCTTAATGGCCAACTCCAAGCAGACAAATTAACTATGAGGCCTTTCTATGTCATCTAACAGAAACTGAATTAAAGCTGTGACTGGTCTGTCTCTTTTACAAAACACCAGCTCCAAGATATTTATATTTTCTGTTTGTTTGCACAGACATGGGAAGCAAAGCCAGTGAACAGGGTGGTCTTTGCCCTCTCCCAGGTTATGCTCATTATGGCACATAAAATATACCCCTTCATTTCATGCTCTATGATTTTTGGTGTTGGATTCATCCTATCTTTCTGCTACCTACACATATTTAGTGTTAATTAAAAATATCGCTTTATAGATACCATGAGAAAGCTGTCCAACACACTCGGTAAGTAAAGTTATGGATTTTAACACTGGCAAGCTCTAAAAAAAGCCTTAGGTATTAAATATCTTTTAAAACTGACTGATTTATCCAGAGTAGTTTTAATAAACAATACCTTAAATATCTTCCATCCATTTCCTAACCAAAATTAATTCTAAAGATTCCTAGACTACTAGGAATCATTGATTTGTTTCCCTAATTAAAAAAAATAAATAAACAAAACCAAACCAAACAAAACAAAACAAAAAAAACCCAAAAAACAAAAAACTACATAAGAGTTTCCCAAGTTTGGGAATGGATTTAATTTTTTACTTTTCCAATAGAACAATTTTGCCACAACCAGTATCATTAACTCTGGCTCACTGGAAGTCTGCTTTTCTTGTACTCTGTATTTTTCTTTAACAGAGATTGCTTGACTGTAACTGACACTTGAAGAACAGGGAAAAGATTGGCTTTTGTATTGAATTTTTTATGTATCCAAATATATTATGACTAAAATATGACTATGAACCAGGAAGCAATATAGGCATGTATCCTGGTTTGAGCTAGGCTGGAGTTAATTTCTTCTCAGTAGCTGTTACAGTGCAGATTTGGAAAGTGAATAGTGTTGAAAACATACAGATTTAGGTTTTTGCTAAGTCATGTTTATCCTAAGTCAAAAACTTCTTTTTTCTCTCCTAGTCTCATGCTTTGCCAGTGAGGAGGCATGCAAAAGAAACTGGGAGGGAGCTGGGACTGCTGACCCAAACTGACCAAAGGGATATTCCACATCACAGAACAACACTTTTTGTTTACTGTTTATTATCATCATTATTACTGTATTTTACTTTATTTTCAATTATTAAACTGTTCTTATGTCAACATACAAGTTTTACTTCAATCCTCCTCCCCATTCCACCAGGGTGGAGAGAGGAGGGGCATGAGTGAGTGGCTGCGTGGTGCTTAATTTCCATCTGGGATTAAACCAGAACAGCATGAAAACTAACAGGGCATATGATTTACTGTGAATCTTCACACATGCCCTCACTTAGTCAAATACAATGGCAAGATCATGGCCAGTTGCTATGATACCATGGCTCCCTTCATTCAATTAAAATACTGAAGTCACTGTTCTACCAGTATACACACTTTCCAACAACTGCAACATTCCTGTGACTCTCATCTGCTACTCTTACATGCTATGATCTCATTGCTAATATGAATGTGTGCTTCTTGCAATTTGCATTTTCCAATTTACTTCTGTTGTATTTTGCAAGAAATCATCCTCATACTGAATGAGGCTTGTGAGTCTCTGATTATTTTTGTCTAACATGGGTAAGTAACCCTCTTGTACTGCATATGATGATCTTTCCCTGTTGGTGTCTTTTGTTCCTCTAACTTATCTTGGAAAAGTGGAAATTTCCTCTGGGTCACTAATTTCCTTAGGAATTCTTTAAACAGGTAAGTTCTGACTGCAGGAAATGCAGTTCTGCAAAATCTAAAGCTGTCCTAAATGAACCTAAATGCCTCTAAGTCTTGTTAGAATCAATTATTTGAGACAGGACAGGATACTGGATTTGAAAATAAAACATTTGTCTGTACAGTCCTTTGAAGGTGCAAAGCACTGCATCTCCTCATTCTTGGCCACCACCACAAGTTTGGTAAATTCTCATCCAGTGAAAAGCACATGACTGGAGTTAAGACGTAGCATTTTCAGCAGGAATTGGACATTAACAGGACTACTGCTATGTTAAGACAGATCAATGACAACATCCTGCAAAGAAGCCACACTTTAACTGAGCTGTCAGCAAATCAAGGACAGAGGAGAGCAAATGGCCAGTTCTCCCTCATGCTGTTCAAACAACAAAACTGCCAAGCACACATGCTTGCAGCTGAGAAAACACGGGCATTAAGGTCTATTTTCCTTTCTGATTAAAACAATTGTTTTATCAGTTGAAGTCTGACAGCTTCCAGGAGCTTCTGTGTGTTTATATGGTCCCACTGCTTCTGGATTTGCTATCTTCCTTGCAAGAAGGTCTGTATTTCCCTGGCTGTAACTCAATTCCTCATTCACATTCCCAGTCAACTCTTTTCACTTTTGAAATATATTCAAACCCAATCCTCAAGTTCACAGACAGAGGTTTTGCTAAATGAGGTTGATCTAGCAAAATGGTCTTACTTCTGTATTGCTTTCTACCTGCCCTCCCTCCTTTCCTGGACACATTCTTTCTTATTTCAAGACCACTTCCTCTTTAATATCACACATCCATTTTCCTCTTTTCCTTCTGAACCATGCCACTATGACTCTTCTGGGGTACCCAAATCCTTCCTTCTCTTCATTTCCTTATTAAAAATGTTTCCCTATTGCCATTTACCCTCTTGAGTCCAAGTGAAAACATATTCATGTGACTGTAAAGAACAAGTGACATGTGAATGCCTTCCTAGTAAGGAGGGAAGGCTCCTTCTTTCATGGTGTGCTTGCCAAGTTTGATACTGTTAGGCACAGCCTTTCTGTCCTTTGGTTATGCAATTTTTCCTTCTGTTTTCAAGAATATTTTCTTGTCTGGGGCTTCACCTACCTCTCCCACCATTTGGTGTTTCTGCTGCCTTCTCTCTCTCTCTGTGGATTTGACTCTTCCACTATGTGTGTTTGCCTTACCCATAAAAACCTTTATGTCTGAACTTGGACTGTATTTTACTGTCCTCCTTTGTCTTTGCTGCTGCCACTGTTTCATTGCCATTCCTGGACGATCCTATATCTGTCCTTCCCTCTAGTACTTGCAGCATCCTCTAATGCCAAGCTGGCAGGTGATTCTCTTCTCCCTGAAACCTCTGAATTTTGAATGCCTTTAAAAATTAAGACACAAAACAGGGAGACTACCAATGAAGTTTAAAATTTAGTGAGTCACATAGCAGAAGGATCGGGACCCATCTTAGTGTCTGAGACAAGAGTAAACATGGAAGGGGCATCAGACCTTCGGAAGACCTGCTAAGAGAAGGACTCTGTTAGGATCACAGCCTAGGGGACACTGGGGGACAATTCAGTCTGGGACAACTGACTGTGAAGTGCTGGGTCATGTCAGGTTTGGCTGCTCTGGCTGCAGCCCCCAGGCCCCCTGTGAGTCATGTGCTGCATTCAGCTGGTGCATCTCACACTTGAAAACCTGCAAGTTTTCCCACCCTGGAGGAAAAGAGACTGGGTGGACAAGACTTAGGAGTTAGTCAGTAAAGGTTTAGGGTTTTGGAAGGTGTGACAAGATGCTGAAAGCAGAAAAAGCTCTTGGGTTTGATGCAAATGTTGGCATGAATCTTTTAATTAGAAACTTTGGCTGTCCCTAGAGTAGCCAATGCTGCCTGTGAAACTGACCATTCAGACATGCCTTCTGAATCCAAGAATACCCTTTCCTTATTGCCAAGCTGACTCCCACTTTTGCTTTTTTTTGCATCCTTCACTATCTTTTGTTCTGCTCTGAGCGCTGGGAAAACTAGAATTTGCCAGCCTACCACAGTGCTTTGCTTTTCTACCATGTCGCCTTCCTTTCTTCATCAAACTTTGCTGAAGGACAGGTTAGGTCCTGTGAATTAAGCAGCAGGTTGAGGATTGCTGGACTCTCAGGAACCCTTATTAAATGGAAAGCATTCTACCTCCCCATATAAAATTACTCTGAGATACTCCATGTCTCAAGATGCACCAAGAAGTAATATCTCTTTTTAACGTGCTGTCATCTTATGTTGGTGTTTAAAAATTTTAACATCTTCCAAAATTAAAAAAAAAAAATTAATTTTGCATAGATAATCTCTTAAATTCCCTGCTTATGTGAAGTTGGAGAAGTAACGTTAAAGATTTTGAGCAAGCCTTATCTAATTAGAACCTAGGACTTAATTACTTCTCTCCTGAAAGATGAGCCTCTGGGAGATAATTTTATGAGGATAGTATGCCTTGAGCAAAACACGGAAAATAGTTTTCTGTCAAAACTTAAGAAAATGGAAGTTTCATCATATAGATTATTAACTGTTTTGCACATGGGCTGTATTTATAAAAAGTCAGGCAACCAAAACTGAAATCAGAGAAAGTAGCAGAAGAATTGATAAAAGGTCACAATTAAGTTCTTCTTTCTTTGTTGTGAAATCTATTTCATGTTCAGTCACTTTATTAACCAAGACAGGCCACACCACCCCATGCCCTTTCTTTTGTACTCCCAGCAATTTACTGGGACTCCTTCTGTGGATTATCTAATAGCAGGGAAGGTATAGATGCACCATTATCACTCCTGTTGTCACATGAGATATATTACATGGAGTTTGAGGCAGAGTATTTTGTCCTGGATACAGAAATGAATTATCTGTCCATTCGGTGAAAGAAGTGACAAGCTAAAACAGAAGTACAGCAGCAGACTCATGCACCATCCAGGCTGGCTTCAGTTTAGAATTAATCATTCCTTATGATCTTTATGAATCTGTATTCCCACTGGTGAGTCTTTTTATGATCGTGTTAACTCTTAAGGGCATTTATTTATTGACTTATTTAAAAAACCCTTAAGCCTGCTGCTGCACTACTTGTGCAGACAAGTGTAGTAAAACACAGGGAACCAGTCACTTAATTCAGAGTGATAGCAATGAGTACAAGTTCAGGATCAGCTTCTTATTTTTCCCCTTTTTCATTTTCTGATTGCTCTTCCAATTTTGTTTGTTTTCTTCTGAGCTTAACAGGCAAGTATTAAACAGTTTAAGCCTGGAATTTGAGCAAACTTTGACTGGTCAATATTCTTTGCATAGGAAAGTGAATTTAATTGTGGTGTCTTACCCCTGTTTGTGACTATGCTCTCTTTTCAATCATAGGTGTGGTGATCTATATACAGTGTTTAGCAGAAAGCTACTCCCTGTAAAATTTCACATATGGATCCAAACTCAAAGTTCCTCCCTCCTCCAGTCCATTAATTTTTTATGGCTCCCTTATCCAAAAAACTTCATTTTTAAACAAGCCAAAACTACTTAGGATTTAACGCCTTGATATTTTGATGCATAAGCTTATCTTGGGACAAATGCTCTTATGTTCTCCTGTTTAATACCACATATCCACAAGGATATGTGTATGTATGTAAAAAAGATGTATATGTATCCTTACACCTTTATATAGATGCATGTTTATACAAGTACATATACCTATGTTCCTAATTTTTTTGGTAGCCTTTGTTTCCAAAAATGATTTTAGTAGAAATTCCAAAGTATGGATTTCATTTAGGATTAATCAAGCAATTAGTACAGCAATAGGAATTTATTGTTATAAATGTATACCAAATATGTGCCTTTTACAATAAACTTAAAATAATGTTTCTAATTAGCAAATGGAATACAACATTTTCTAGCTGTCTCATTAAAATGAAATTAGATGCACAGTTGGGAATTTTAATTCCAAACATTCACCTTTACTGTTGAAACATGTTCCTGAATGAGTTCCTTGACTATTTCACAAAATGTCCATGCAAATGAAGTTGTAAAACATGGGATCGAATCTTGTTAACATCCCTTTCCAGAATTATGACATTGAAAGAACTTCAGAAGGAAAAAGGGGATAATATAAATTTATCCTCCTCTGTTTCATGGATTTCTACACTGTTTGTTCTGAATGATTATGTCCTTAGCGTAAAAGTAATGTAACAAAAAAAAACCCAAAAAACAACAACAAAACCCCCAAACCCCACAAACAAACAAAAACAAACAAAAAACCCACCACCCTAGAATACCTCAGTTCCTTCTATAATACAATTTAATATTTCTAAGGCAATTCAAGAAAAGGATTAAAAATATTAAGAAATAATGGCTTTACGTGATAACAGTAGGGAGGAGTTTCAAACAAATTTGCAATCACATGAGGCTCATGCCTAATAATTGCAGTCTAGGTCTTGCTCCAGACCATTTCTGCTCTAAATCTGTGAGCCTTAAAGCAAAAGGCAATTTTAAAGAGGTTCAAGGGAAACAATTCTCTGTGTGGATACCCAGACCAAGCCAACAAACCTGGGGCTTTGAACGTGAAGTGTCGAGTGTAGAGATCAGCCTCCAGCTGCGCACACCTACCTCCTCCTGCAACCAGCACACAGGAGGAGGGACTTTTTCCAGAGAGGTTAGGACACTTTTGACTCTTAGGCAACTTGAGGTCAGCAGTGGGAAGTGGGACACACATAACTCACTAACAACCTCCTGGAGTCAGGTCCACCCTGGAGCTCGCACTCAAGGGAATGCTGTAACTTTGTGAGGGAAGAGCAGATCTGGGACAGGCAGCAGCATACTGAACCTGTCCTGTGCCTTCAAGACCCCCATCACTGCTCCCCTTCTGGCCTTCTGAGTCCTTCAGATCCACAGAGGGGAGAGTAGAGGCAGAGGTGCCAAAACACAGAAGATGAGGGAAGAGGAGGAAGAAGGTGGAGGGAGACAGGGGAGACAGCCTTGACAAGCAAAAGTTCCTAAATGCTGTAATTAGATGGTCAGACTTTATTATACAGATTTTTCTCCCCTGTCCCTATGTTACATTGGGACAGTTAAATATTTACATGTATCCATATAGTTTTCAACCTTATACTATTAAAGACCATCCTTGTATCTTTTTTGGTTTAATTTTCCAGAATCAGTCCGAGTTCTAATCCCATTGAGCCCTTTCATCCTACATGGGGTGTTTACTTCCTATTGCCTTCACAAAGGCAAATGGATACAAGTGATGCAAGTCTAATTTATGTCTTCTCTAGAAAAATAATCCCCTTTTGTTTCTCTAAATAGTACTGAAATGTGCAGTTAACAGAAAAACACAAGTATACAAAGATAGTGAAGGATGTTTCTGCTTAGCTCTCTGGTGCCTTATTTGTGCCTCATGTAGAGTGCTGACCGAAGTGAAAGCCTGATCTGCATCAAATGTAGTGAACTTCACTGACTTCCTTGAAGATTTATTAATGAGAGGCCAAAAAGTCAAGCTGCAAGGCTGCTTGGCTGCATGAGTGACTGTGAGAAATTCACCCAGTCATTCTGGCATGATGCACAGAAGATGGAGCTGATCAATAAATTCCAGATCACTTATTTTCTCAGAGTCTGGTATACAAATAAACAACTGCCACACAGATCCAAACTCCAAAAATAAGAAAAAGCAAGGGAATTAAGAGATTTGTGTATATCTTGTGCACCATGTTCCAAGAAAGGCCCCAGAAGTAGCCCTTTGTTGGAGAAGGTTACGAAGGGAAGGAAAAAAGGCAGTGTAAAGCTCCTTAATTTAATCTCGTAGAAAATACCATACGTTTTTACATGCTTCATTAATGCTCCCTGGTTTACCAACTAGAAACACACAGCGAGTCCAACCTTCAGGGGTCAGCAGTGCTCAGGATATCTCTGAACTGCACTCTAGGCACTGTGGGGACTATGGAATAAGGGCTGACTCTGCTCAGAATTAATCCTGCACTTTTAGGATTGTATGGCTTGGAATCTGAAGAGCAGCTAACTGAAAATCAGCCCTCATCTCACAAAAACCACCAATCACCAGGGCTCTTCCCTGAAATAAAGCAGTGCTTCATTCAGAGGGTGCACTTAGAGATTATTCTTGTAAATAGATTTGCTAGATTGCAAATTCTCAGTTCACTCCCTAGTTTTGAAATTAGATAAATACAGTAGCCTTTTCTGAGCTTTCTAGTGCAGATAGTCCTGTGTCTTATGAGTGATCACATTCATTTTTGGAAAGCCTAACACTATCAGACTATCTGTATATTCTCTGGAATAAAACTTGCTAAATGCAGCAGAGTTTCTGTGGCTGTGCTGAAATACAAACAGTATAAAGAAAGGCTGCTGCTTCACTCTCATTTTTATGCCCAGTGGTCTTTCATAGACTGTTCTGCCTGAATTTAAGTTTTAGTAGATTATCTTCAAATTAGAGCTCAGGATGTACTTACAATTTAATGCCTCACTCCACTAGAAGCCTAACAATTTAAATGCAAGGGAGCAAAATCTTTATAGCTTTGCTTTGTCTTGACAATGTGCTGTTTATGGACTCTTTTTCAGCATACACAGGCATACATGCATGCAAAGCCAAGAGGTGGAAGTGAAATGACTCAAACAACGAATCTTTCCTGTTACAATGTTATGCTATTCCAGGCTTTCTTATTCTTGTTAAAGGACAGTGGATTGAATAAAAAGGGAATAAGAAGTGTGATGGATAGGAAAATATAATGATGACAGTATAATAAATTATTGCTTACCATTTCCTGAGTGTTTGCAAAATCTGCCTCTTTCGAGCTACACTGCACCAAAAGCATTATATTATTAATCAGGGCAATACAAAGGAATACATATTTGTATCAAAATCTACTTAAGTGTACTGATCATTCCTGCTCCCTAAAAGCAAAACCAAAATAAAAACAAAAGAAAAAAAAGAGGAGATTTTCATCTCGTTGAAACAGTACATGATACAGTACTAATACTTCTGCATATACAGAGGTACGTTGATATCTGATTAAAAATACAGTCTGAGCCTCAGCACACTGTCTTGCATGCAGACTTTTATTGAATACATGATAAACTACTCTTTATCTGAGAATCACAGCCATAACCCCTCAAGGTATTTTTATTTGACCTCGAATGAACATGAAAAAGGGGTTCACAGAGCAGCCATTTCTTTGCTATTTCTGCAGCATCTCTCAAGGCAGTGGCAGTGCAGCTTTAGTGTAGAAAGTGTTAGTGCTTCTGAAACATGTAATTAGAGTAAATCTTGAACTGAACTTGACTTTATTTTATATTTAATGACACGATCTCAAAAATACTTTGATCTGCATTAATGCAGTTGCTAGAATAAAATTACTTTCAGTCATTTAGTGTTTTGATCCCACATTTAGCTACACTATCTAGTCTTCAAGAACTGATGGTCTTTTACACTGCAAGCGGTCTCTTACCCCTATTACCCCTAGAAGACTTACCACTAGAGAGTAACATATCTTGAATCCAGGTTTAGCCACAAAGTAGTCATCAGATTTGAAGGTTATCTTTATGTGATTTGTCCTTGATGTTATTCTTGGAGGCACTTCCTTGTGTCCACACCACCGTCCTCGAATAACTGTGCTGGTCTCTGACACATCTTCCACTTCCACAAAGTCATACCTGAAAAAGAGTATGAATAATTAGTTTCTGCTGAGTCTGGTTACAGAAGGTGCTTGCAAATTGACAGGAGCACAGCTGGAGATACAAAGACATCTGTCCCCTGTTCTCCACTCCAAAACATCTGACTAAATATTACAAATGGTGGACAAGTCTGTGCACCACTAATACACTAAGCTGCAAGCTACTGCCTGAGTGCTCAAATGACTGATTTCTGTGCTCCTGGAACATGACAGTATTTGCTACCACGTTAAAACAGCAAGAAGAAGCACTTGCATGTGCTTAGTATACAGTAAGCATACGCATTGCGTTTCATGTGGTGGGTAAATAATTTAGAAACCTGATAAAATATTATTTAAGGCAAGCTGCCCAACCTGAGCAGCTGCAAGCACTTGTGCACTTTGTGGTGGTCACCCAACTCCCTGCAGCAGCAGCAGCAGCCACAGGCGCCGGCTCTGTTGGTCAGAGGGCTAGAGAGGGGCAGCCATTGTGCCAGGAGCAAAGGGAGGTGCTGGAGGGACACAGGGCAGTGCATGATACTGAAAGGTGCTTTTTAGGACCTTCCTTGTAGGTGGTACATTGCTCCTGTAGCTGGTTTGGAAAGATTTATGTCTAGCTTTCAAGCAGGAAAGCATGCTGCTGCTCTGTGTGCTGCAGTGGGGAGTTTATGTGCATGCTGTCACCAGGGAAAATGCAACAGGACATCTTGTTCTGTGAAAAGTCACATCTTGGCCAGGCACCCCTGCCACAGCAGTGGTTCCTGAGCCCAAAGAGGGCACTGCCAGGAGCAGAAGGCACCAAACCCCAGGGATGAAGGGACACAGTGGCAGCACTCACTGCTCCAGTCTGTGCATTTGCCTGCTTGGGTATAAATGACCATATAAATAAATACATAAATGTGTACAGTTATTGAGCTGGAGAATAAAGGGGACAGAGAATGAAGTTCTGCTTTTACTAAATCTATGACAAAATATCTCTCAATATCTTTGGAGGCAGAATTAGGCCCCACACATTGCTGCCAGTGAGGCAGAGGTGATGACAAGAGGGGCAGCTTGAGTGCCATCCTCACAGTACAGTAAAGCCTTAAAACCCTGGAGGTCTTTACCAGGAATGTTTTCTATTATCAAAACATCTGCTCCCTCCAAAGAAGGAGTTCAGGACTGTTGAGTGATTCTTGCTAGCAATGCACTGCTTCCCACCCCCAAGTCTGTGAGCCAAGCACCCTCCTCCCTGCCCAATTGTGGGAGCTGAATAGCTCTGTAAATAACAGACCTGCTTTTCTTTTTCTGCTGAGAGCCCATGAGATAAAAACCACAAGTACTATGTGGTTTGAGAATATCAGCTCTGCTGCTTTTATATTCACCAACGCCAAATTGCACAGAACAGAAAATAACAGATCCACCATGACCACTTAAATCTACCCAAACTCTGCTGAAATATTCTTTTTTTGAAGCACACCGAAATTTAGTTCCAGGTAGAGGTAAACTTGTCTCAATCTCCCTCCACCACTCCAAGCTCCCACTCCCTGGTGGCGATGGATGTGGTACCCAGCAGAGCTCCCAAGGATCCACCCTGGCCCCCTGGGAAACATGGAATTGTGAATGCCTATTCCAACACAAGGGGTTGTGGTGCCCAGCAGGAGATAACCCTGTAAGCTTTGGTGAAAGCTGTCCTGACTGGCCTCCCCACTTTTGGAGGCCAGAAGCCAGATAAAGCAGAAAAAACAGGGAAAATCCATGGACTTTCAAGGATTATATCTGCTTTCCACAGCAGAGGCTTTGCTGCAACGATCATAGAAGTAGGTGTATTCTCAGTTGCTTCTGTGCATCCAAGGAGGCTGGGTAATTTAATTGCTTTTCAGAATAATTTCTTATCAAGTGCCTGTGGAAATGCTAACAGCACTTCTTGAACATTCTGTAAGACCTTGAATATTTCCTCTCCTTCTTCAGAAGCTCTGAAGAAATATAGCTCTGCTAAAATATACCTTTTCATTCCTCAGCCTGAATGAATTTCAATCAGGTCAGTCTTAATAGTATGCAAATTACAATAATTAGCATTAATAAAAAATTGAAAGAAAACACTGGGAAGTTTCTGGAGAAAAAAGCTTAAGGTCAAAAACAAACACAAAAGCAAGGTAAGGTGCAGAGGTCCTGAATTACTTGTCCAGTATGCCTTCAAGCATATGCTTAGCTCTCGGCATTCATTTCAATTAAAACAGCCCTGGCTGTCTCTCTAAAGCAGCACTGCAGGGATTGTCAGGGACTGAAGCTGCAGAAGGGATCTAGTTTTGAAAAATATATTGAGCATTAGCAAAACATCCAACTGCATACAGTATTTAAGAGACTTAAAGCCATCACAATCTGTCTGACCAAAAAATTCCTCACTCTGGAAGTAATACTACCCAAACAAAGGTCTTCCAGAAACTCTAGGGAAAGTTTTTTTGTGGAAAAGGATGTGATATTTCTCCAGCACTATGGATGATGGAAGGTCTTTGCTTTTCTCTGCATTCTAAATTAGCTGCTCTGGAAAAAGCAAGCAGACTGTCTTCCAAGATGCTCTCCAAGCACATAATGCCAGTAACAGCTTGACTTTCCCTCACTGTGCCACCACCTTCAACGGCTTTTGACAGACAATACTTCATCTTTTTTTCCACAGTAAATTAGCCCTCTGTTTCAAAGTTGCAATGCTTTAAGTTCAGCCACAGTTTATCCACTATGTAAATATTAACAGGCCGCTTCTGTGTGCATTAGGCTCTGAATCTGGGAAAGCATTTGGGGTACTGGGAGGTTACTGTTGTTACTGACTCTGCTGCTGATCTTGGACCAACATCACCAGAGCAGACCTGCCAAGGAGCAGGGAAGGAGAGCCAATTTTAGGCTGCATTCTTTTATTGCTGCATGGAAAACAAACCTGCGGGAACGGTTCCCTCTATCAGTAATGCAGAAAATTTAACAAAGAAAAAGAAGGAAAAAAATCCATCCTGTAAAATGCCTGCAGAGATGCCAAGCCCTACAAACACAAATTAATTGACAAAGATAAGATAAGAAGAGGCTGGGTGTGCAGAAACACTAACAACCAAGTTCTGTGCATAGATAAGGTGTAAGTAACAACATGATCACACAGAGTTGGAGGCTGAGACTTGAGCATTTCAAGTAAGCAGCATCACAGCAATCTGCCTTTTGGAGGGCATGGGAATCCTGAGCCAGTTTTCTCTCACAGAAAAGAGAGCTGAATAAAAGAAATATAAACACATGGATTTATACTGTTTTAGTGAATGCTGGCAAGATTCACCTCTGTACTTTACTAATGCAAAACAGTTTATCCACCTAGGTTAACCAGCCAGATCAGCTGAGCTTAAGGTCACTTCTGCTTAAAAGGGGAACCAAAGCAACTGGGATATGGTAGGGCAGGCTTTATCAGATTTACAGATACATCAGCATGCATCAGTACACTGATATTTGTGGACCTACATTTGAAATTTTTAAAAGGAATTGTACAAGTGAAGAGTAAAAATAAAGTTAAGCAAGTAATTTGAACATAATTCTATTTTTCAATACATTTTTATCTGTCCCTCACAACCCAATATAAACGCTTACATACTCACTCAAACCTTCTAGAGCCCTCCACCTACTGAAAAAGATGTTTCTTGCCTGGCTGAAATGCGACAGAGGTGATAGAGGACAAAATCCTATTAAAGTAGTACCTATGTTGTTAGATAGTGGGATTTGAGCACACAAGTACCTTGTGCTTAAAACGTTATAGAAGGACTAAAACCTGACAAAACTGCTTTGGGTCCAGGACAGCTCAGTTTATTTATGAACTCAAAGTCCAATTTCAGCTGTGAGGGCCCCTTAAAGGTCTGTCCTCCTGGCAAGGACATCCTAGACCCATCCAGAGATGCCCTGATTTTGCTTTGCAGTCTCATGCCAGTGAGCTCAAAGGTGGTCCTTAGGAAGTGCTTTGCAAACTTTCACTTGGCACTCACCTGCAGATCTCATTTTCGGGTTCCTCCAGCCCAAACTGATTATCAAAAGCCAGCTGGATCCTGGTGCTCTCTGGGGAGTGGAGGCGCCACGTCAGCAGGAGGTTCCTGGGGTAGCTGCTGGGGAAGCGAGGACTGTGGATGCAGCCGTTCCCTGCCACGCTGATGGTCTCCTCCTTTCGGTACAAGTCTGTGAGGTGATTGCTCTCTGTTAGTAGTCACAACTTGTAGAAATTAGTATGTTGTTCCAGTTACAGGAAGGCAAAAAACACAACAGTTTATAACACAGCACAATTATTATTAGCATTTCAAGTCTATAAAATGTTTGGTCTAGGAGCAGATATTATTAAATGGGAAGTACACTGTATTTTCTCTTAATTCAATCCCATATTAAACAGTAAGAACAACAGAGCTCAAGTATATA
Source organism: Molothrus ater (assembly GCF_012460135.2). Lineage (NCBI taxonomy): Eukaryota > Metazoa > Chordata > Aves > Passeriformes > Icteridae > Molothrus > Molothrus ater. The sequence continues at coordinate 75,543,724 of NC_050479.2, read as the reverse complement.
GACTCTTTATTTTACAAGAAATGTACAATTATTTTTCTACATTTATATTGATTATATAAGTTCATTCTCACCACTTTGGCTTTAAAACAGAATTAAACTTTAATAAAAGCTTGAGAACAATGAAGTAAGAAAGACTGAAATGAAAAATGTAAATAGTCCAGCTTCCCAAATTCTGTGCTCTGGGGAGCAATGCCCTCTGAACAAAAGCAGCAATGAAGGACTGCAGAAAAGTGAGTATGGGTGAATTTAAATTTCTTTACTGTGCTTAAGTATTTCCTTCCAGAAACATGTGTAAGGTCGTGTTTTGATTTTATTTATATGGTTTGAACCATTTTCTGCCTATGGTCTGTTTACTCAAACAGTTACTCATGCTTATACCAATGTAAACGAGGCCAGATCCTATCCCATCAACCATCTTACTCAATAACTTCAAGACAAATAGCCAGTCTTCACTTAATTAAAATTCCACAATTTTTGCCTGAGCAAATATTCAATTGTTCATAAAGTTTACTTTTACCGAGGTAAAACCTCTGCTGCTGTAAATCCATGGCTCCAAGGATTACAGGAACTGTGTCAAGACCCAGATCTCTAAAAGCCAAAATGTCTTCTCAGTTGCACCATGCACTTCCACTGCCCAGCTGTTTCTGATACTGGAATTTGGGTCAATTTGCATCAAAGAACTGCAAACAACCATTCTTCTGTGCATTGACAACTTTAGCATGGGGAAATTTTGAGGATCAGAAGACTCCAAGGCAACATTCAGATGACAGCAGGTTTCAGTTCCCAGTCAAAACATGCACCCCTGAGCCTCCACATGTGGGACAGCTACCTGTGTTCCTTCCCCACATGATGTATGGGGATCTACATGAATTTGGACACTTGTTTTCATGTAAACACCCAGACTCTGGTGTCTTTATCTTAAACTGAACATCACTGCACTCTGCTGAATGCCACACCAACCTCCAGTTCCACTGCAAGCAATAGAAATAGAAAACTGTTTTCTTCTCCTGAATCTGGCTACTGAGGAAGAACAAATGGGGGAAAATATCTCCACCAGGCCACTCTGTGAACGCTGGAACTACAAAACCAAAGCAACCAGCCACAGCTATCTGTCACACACCAATCTAAGTCTTCACTTTTAAAATAAAATCTAATGTGTGACCGAATTTTTCTAAGATCTTTATATGAAATAAATATACTTGTTTCATAAATGCTCATTGAAACCAGGAATCCAGACAAACGGTACAAACTTCTTGATTAGTGCATCTATTTTTCAGGTTGCTTTTCACTGGTTCCTGGCTGTAAATACCTCCCTGCATGCAGCTGTAAACAAAGCACGATTGTCTAACCATTCATTGTACTCTTCTGACAGCACAGTAATTCTAGCTTCCAAACAACCTGAAACTCAGAAGAAAAAAGTCTATGTTTCTTATAAAACTATCTCCACAGACCTAACTGTGACATCTTTCTAAGATGCTTTCACACTCTAAGTCACCCTATCTAGGCAAACACAGCCCTAGTTCAAAAAGTGCAGAACTATTCAGTTTTGTTTTTTTCTGCTTTAACCAAACAATTTGCTTTGGAAAAGTGCCAATTTGGTGAAAATAAAGACCCCCCACCTATTAGTTTTGTTGCGATTTTCATCAGGGACATCTATGCTGAAGTCTGTTTTTTATTTGCTTTTATTCTAAAAAAAGGACAAAAAAGACATCTGTGGGGTTTTTTTCCCCTGATCTGGAATGAAACAAAATGTCCAGCCAACACTACTGAGCTCTTACTGAAATCCTGAGGACCTCTGAACTCTGAAAACACCCAGTACACTAAGAGGACACTATTTCACAGGACTTTATCCAAAACGTCCAAGAAAAGGGATAAAAATAAACCAGACTTGATGATAACAAATCTAGTGAAAAACAACCATTCCCTAAGTCGGAACAAAAGTTACTGCAGTAAAACATGGCAAAACTCATCCTGTGCCTGAGAGTCCATTACTTTTCTTTCTTGAACAGCAAACTATTGTCATTTTCCCTCTGTCACCATGCACTTCACTGTGTGGTTCAATCTGGTTCATGATTCTGAGGGAAAGGTTCCCTTTTCCTGGACATTTCTAGTGCTGGCTTTACTCTCGTGTCGTCAGCTGCTGAAATTAAGAGTTCTGGGGACAGTATCTCTGAAATGTGCTCATACATATACCCCCAAACAAAACATCTGTGCACAGAGCACACCAACTGAGAATGAGTACTATTTTCTCTCTTGTACATCAAGAAGAGGGTCTGTCACAGCTTTTCATTTAAATTAAACTCTGAATCATGCAGACTACAGTGCTCTGCCTGCAAGGCAGTCACACCTGACCAAGACCAGTACTGAAATGTCACAGCTGGCACAGCTCTGCAGCATCCAAGTAGTACAGGTACATGAAGCAATAGAGCTGCACGTGTTATGAAGCTTATAAATCAAAGCACAGTGACTTGTTATTTCCACCATGGTAAACGTGGCAATTATAAAATCATTGTAGAGGAAAGGCTGGAGAGAAGCATGGGGAGAAAATTCTCACTATAGTAAAATAAGGGATATTCAAATATTACACTCTGAGGAAAAGCCCTTTCCGTAATGGAATAAAGTATGTTTGATAAGAATGGCCATAAATACTGTTTCTATAGCCCACATGGGATGAAATCTCAAGCTATTCAGAGCCCTCATGTGATGCTGGAGCAGACTCTTCAGGAGCTCTGAAACAGCCTGATTCCCTCTCACCGTCCTCACCATGCACTAAATTACGATCTAAAGTGGTGTAGCCAGCACTGTAATCAAACACCACAGAATTTTCTAAGGTGATTTTCATTAGGATTTCACAGATAGAACACAGTCAACATAGAGCTGCTCCCAGGAGGTTGGCTCCTCATAAATCATCAAGCATCTGGGAAACAGCTTGAGGAGATGTGAGCAACTCTCGTACCTTTTGTATCAACAAATCTATGAGACTAAAATAAGACCTTTCCAAGAAGACAAGCACTGTCCTCATCAGATACACTGGGGGAGCTCATGGAAATCACACATTCACCAAGGCAAAAGTTGGGATAAAAACCAGTTAATAAAAGGCATAGGCAAAGGAAAAGACAGAGCGTCTTTCAAGGCACTGAACTGTCCCATGTTGTAACACAACACAATGCAGCACCACACCGTGTCCTGGATGTCACAGTCTAACTGTATTCCATAATGCCTTATGGGAGCAAATAAAACACAACAGTGCATAATGCACTGCCTGTCACATTTACTAAAAAGCGTACAAAATCATTTCACAATGAATAAAAGCAGGTGCTAAGTCATAAGGCAAAAAGGCCATTTAGGCCATAAACAGAAGGAGGATATTTGAGATTGCAGAAGCCACAAACACATCCTTGCACTGGGGGAGAAAAACTATCTCATAAGGAAGATGAATGGGAAGGAATCTGGAAGACATCCTTTTTGGTGAGGCAATTCCCTGTAGAGAGTCTGAGCTGATTGTGAAGCAGCTTGCTCTATATTTTATTAATCTGAACTAATCTCTCCTTTTTTTTCCCCTCTTAATTCTTTCGCAACCACTAAGTTTAAATATGGCATACATGATGGTCCAGCTGTCCAAATTAGAGGAGCTTCCTTTTAAATGCTCAAGGCAACTGTATTTTCCAAAGTGTTTGCCTTCCTCCCCTGAAAGGAGTGCAGCTGAATGTCAGAGAGGGAACTGGGATGTACAGTTCAATATTCAGGAAAATGTGCTTGTCTCAAGACAGGCCTCACCATGCATGACCAGTGCATCCAATGTTTCCCTTTCCCAGTGATGCCATGCTGCAGGAGCAGGAAGAATCAGAAAGATGAATTTCATCCTGTGTTTTCTCTGGATGCCTGCACTTCCTTGTGAGCTTAGGAACATATCAACACTTTCCTCTTAAAGCTACTCCTCCTAGTCATGACATGCCTATTACTATAGACAGAAGTCTGCTTGTATCATCATCATCATTCAACAGGCAATGAAGTCCTTCACTAAAACAATGGTAATAATAATTTAAAAAATCCCAACCAACCTAAAAGGCAATTTCTAACTGATAATAGCTAATCTGACATCTGTTCTGTAATATATCCAGCAAGGAGAGTCTTTAAGTGTCAATTCCTTTAGAAAGAAGAAGAATTGAGAAAATGACCTTGTCTAAGGACCTAACCAACAATATGGAATACTTAGCTCCACCCTTCTAAGGTTTCTGAATTTCAACACTTCCCACATTTCCTAAAGTGTTGTTTTGTTTCTAAGTTTGCTTCTGTCTTTCTTCCCCTTGGGTAAGTTGGCCAACCAACTTTGATACAGCAGTAAAGGCTGAAAAAATACCATATTCTGAATGTATTATGACAAGAAATACACCCTCAGAAAGGCCATGGAGCGCAACCTCATGAGCTCATCCCTCTGGTACAGCTGAGGAGAGAGTTTCTGAGAACCATGGTGAAGTTCATTTTATTACTTATGAAAGTATTTGGTATTTCAGGAAAGGTCCTTGGAATTTTGCACATGGGGGTTTTCCAGATATAACTCTCCTCCCCCACTGCTGTTGTCTTAAAAAAAAAAAAAAACAAAAAACAAAAACCAGCAGTCAGTGGTTTGCCACCAGTTTTTAAACAAATGAGATAACCTTCAGGGAGAATAATAGCTCTTCAGCTCCTCCAGTTGAAAATTAGCCTGATCTAAATAGCTGAATCCACAGAGAAAGAACAGTAAAACACTTTTGAATCCAGACCACAAATCAGCCCATCTCAGGGACAGGAATGTCAAGCGAGTTGTATTTATGGTAGCCTGCTTAGGCAGTCACTGGCTTCTTTTTACTCCCCACCCTCCTGCAATAAGCAGAAACTTTGCTATCCATAAGGTTCAGTGTAAATCAAATTAAAAGATGACACAGTTCATTGTAAAAATAGTGTATGGCATAGCTGGTCACAACTTGTTGGGAAGATGTAAAACTGTAAGATCATTTTTCTTGTTAAAAAAGAGGGTTTTTTGGATTTTTATTTTTTGTGGGTTTGTTTGTTTAAATGGATATAAACAATAAACTGAATCCTAGGCAGTGAACACAACATCACACTTCTACTTTCTAATGCAGAATATAATCCTATATGGTAGTACCAGTCCTAGACATCTCTTTCCTTTTAATGACAGAGGCCTAACTCACGTAAGTCAGCTCTGCTCCCATCACTATTCACCAGCAGTTCTCCAAGAAGGCAAACCAAAGGAGGGAAAGGATTGGGATGGTCAGTGATAAAACAGGTATACCACACTCCCAGCCAGCTAAAAGATCCAAATTGTCTCTTATAGAGGCACTAAACTGAGAAACAGCCAATCCGGTATAAGGACGTGTATGTAGGAGCACATTAAGGCAGTGGATCCATCCAAAACATCACTTCAAGTTGCTTTCAGCTTTATACAACTTCAATAACCCCATTTATTTCAAGAACACAACAAACCCATAGTCAAGCTCATACTTAAGGAGTTTGCTGGATCAAGACCCAAAAAAAGATAACAGCATTTTAACACCACCAAACATCTTCCTTACCACCCAGTAAATGAGCAATTAAAAAGTGAACCTAAATCCCACAGGAGCTGATGAAAGACTATCAACTTGGTTGGTTTGCCACTGGACTTCAAAGAAGAAGCTCCAAGTACCTGCTCCTTCTCTTATTAACAGGCCTCTTCTTTTTATCAGGAGCATGAAAGATACTCCAAGCAACATGACAGTTCAAATCTAAAGCATGACCTGTTCTATCACAGAGGTAATATCAAAAGATGCTCTGTGCATGTTCAGCTAAATTCAGACCTGAGCTGTGTGCAGATCTTTGCCAGAAGAATATATCCATAGAGGATTTATAAAAGAAACAAAATTGAGCTTTAGTTGAAAGAAATAAAATTAATCAGGTCACAACACCAGTACAGAAGGTATCAAAGAATGAAAACACTCCAGACATCTAAAATTCAATTCAGAGCTATCATCCATTTGGTAACAGAAGGGTTAGTGGTCTGCCTGTGGTTCTGTGCAGAGCAACCCCACTAGTCCTGGTGGTACACAATCAGTGGTTGAACATGACCTCGGCAAAGACCACTTATGAGAATAGTAAATGAGCAATTGATAAGGAAGTCCAGGCACATAATTCAAAGAGACAGCCTGTCTCTATGCTTCTCACTGTAATAAGCATAGTTTTATTTGCATTTAATAATAGTATTTTTCCTGTGAAATGGTCACCACCATAATTGCATTTTGCATACAGAACTGAAAAAATAGTCCTGAAATGAAGAACAGACAGGACTGCATTTTGGTGGGGTGAAGGCTCTCCTTTTGTCTGCTGCAGTGAGGGCCTTGCTCAGACTTCCGCAGATGAATGCTGAGAAAACAACTCCTTAATTATGTTTACAAAGATACCAAACTAAGAGCAGTTTGCTTTTAGCAGTGACTTGTATTACTTGCTTTTATTTGACTTCTTGATAGAGATTTTCTTCTACACAAAAGAACATCCTGAATGTGTTATAGAAAAGCAAAAGTGTCTTTAGAAAAGTAACATATGTTAGGCAAACATATAAAACACTTTGTTAACTGCTAGCTCTTTCCTGATGGCTGGTAGTGTTGCAATGCACCTCTGCTGGACTCTTAAACCAACAGCAAACTGAAGGTTTGCATATTTATATATTTTTTTCTTTGGGATTTCATAAGTATGAAAGAAGAAAATGTGTGTATCAAGAACGTGTATCTCTAATAATGTGCAGTAAGACTAATGCATATATCCTCATGATTGTGAGCATAAAAACACATAAAACCTTGAGAAACAGTGAGAAAAAAAATACAGAAGGAAATGGTTCTCCTGGTGCTGCAAAGAGCTTAAGGGAAACATGATAACGGAAGCAGATGTTTGCAGTGAGTGCCAACATCTTTCTAAGAAGGCTGGTACATAAAACTTGTGTAGTGCCTTGGAGAAGATGGTGCCATTAGAGACACAATTGCTATTAAACACAAATACCAACACTGGACATCGGCTCATAATGTTTTGCAAAGAAATAGCAAACTGTGAACTTAGACACTCTGAATTTTCCTGTTTAGGCATGGCTTCAAGAAACTAGACCTTTATGGGAAGCTTCCTTCAAATTCTCCTGAAAATATATTTTCATATATACACAAAAATATATTCCTTTTCCATTTTCCCATTTTCTCTTCATTATTTTTCACTTTTTTACAACCAAACAAAGACTTTTTGCCTTGTAAATCTGGCATAGCTCAAGTCTTAAAAGAGAATGTTTTAAAATGCTGTTTTAGAAACTGTTTCACTCAAGTACTTCTATGTCTGAACAAGACATGGAATTTTTTTACAGAAAAAAAATGCTGATAGAAGGAAAAAGAAAATCCAATCAAAAGGGGAAAGTCTTCTCATGTTGAACATATTGTAGTAGATACATAGGCAATTACAGAGTGGAGGTCACATGTTGGGACATTGGGCAGTAAAAGGAGATGTGTTCCATAAGACAAATCAAGGCAATTTTCTCTTGTGATGTGATGTTTCTTTACCCTCTGTGTCAGCACTGAAGATCTAAAATCTCTGAAAGGGAGTGAAAGGTCACTTCTTATAATGGAAAGTCTGGCAAAAGAATTCTAACAGACATCCTTTCCTTGGACTCCATTTGCCATGGGCATGTTTTTTTGTGTCTTAGAGTCCACACACCAACCAACTGCACAAATATAAAAGCTTGTGAGGATACTTCAGTCCCTTTAAGGCAGGTGCACTAAATACCTAATACCATAAAGTTACCTTAATCTTTTCTAAAAAGGCAGATCTCAATTCATTAAAGTATGATTGGTAGTAGTCTGTTCCTTTTTGTAGACTAGCCTAACAGCTAAAAAATGAACTCCATTCTCAAAATGAGGACACAGCTTAATCTCCTCCAAGGAAACAGAAGCCTGTGTTGTGATTCTTCTACTTGCTCAAGAAAATTCAGACCACTTCTGTCTACTCTCAAGGGACAGATAGCTTCTGGATATTGCTTAAAGATGGCTTGTCCATTTTCCAAGGAATGGATAGAGGTAAAATGCAGGAAAAATTCTTGGCGCAAGGACTAGGACTCAAGATTAAGCCAAAAATTAAAGACCCAGCAGCTTTTCTACTTTCTACTCCAAGGCACTGTCATCAGTCTCTGACAGTTCAGACCAGAGCAGAGCACACCACAGCCTCTTTTTGCCCCCATGTCTCAGTTTTCTTCTGCTGAACACCACAGCACTGGTGCAAGGAGAGCAGAAGGCATTGAGATCTTTTCCTGGAATGAAGGCAGAACACGACCAGGGCCACTGGGGCGGCGTTACATCATTTAGATAAAACCCATGTTGAGAAACAAAATTCCCAGTCCGGAAAGTAATTTAAGTCATGCATTCTGAAAGTACTGAGAACTTGAAGTGCGGGGGATCTTTCCTGTAAGTGCTTAGGATTTTCTCTGGAGGTCTGGCATCAGAATGCTGCAGAGCTGTCGTGTGGATAGATACTGCAATTCAACAAAGTTTCCAGGCACATAAAATTCTTGGCTGTGGCTTTCTTTTATTGTTATGATCCTGCACCAAAGGATCATCTAGACATTTCCTTAGTCCTTCACCTAGGAACAAAACTACATGTGGTGGAGTGCAGGAGAGCTCATTCACTGCCAATATTTAGGGACAAGTGGCTGGGAAGATGATACTGGTGTGTATCAGCATAGCCCACTAGCTCAGGAGCTGCTGTACCACGGGCAGAAACCATCTATCTTACCAGTACAGACACATCCTGACCACCATAAGCCAAAACCAAAATTGGAAAAAGAGCTATCTCCAAAGGTTTGATTTACACACCTCAGCTTCCCAAGCCCTTTCTGGAAAAACAGCTGTTTGGCTCATTACCAAGAGGAAGTTATTGGAAACATTCTTTCTAGGCTGTATAGGGGGATGTTGATGGAAAAAAAGGAAGAGCCTAACTTACTCTTAGGTTTGTTATGTTAGAGGCACAACAGATCCTATGTGAGCAGATGAAAGCACACTGAAACCTGTGTGGAGGCAATGATAACCAGAACTTTGCTAAGACTCCACGGGGAGCAGACATTATGTATCTTTATGCTCTGAGCAGGGCTGAGTATACTATTGGCAAATCAGGATGTAATTAAATAATCCTTCACTTTCATAGACCTTCAATGAACTCTCACTTTTAAACGGAAAGCTGGAGTCCCCTGTGCAGTTGCACTGGAGACAAAGCCAAACTTCAAAGTCATCTTTGACTGTGGATTCAGTGAAATGTTTGACTAAAAGAAGAATGCAGCGGTTACAATGAAAAATTCAGCCAGCTTTGGCTACAGATCTCACCAGCAGGAACACAAAGGGACACATTTCACTCCTCCAGCTTTCAGAAGACACATGAGATTACTTCAGAGTAACCAGCAGACACCATCAGCACCCCTTCACATTAAAGTTTCCAGAGAGACACGGTGAACCAACCAAACCCAGTTTGCCCCCACCTAGCTGAAAGCATAATACTGAGGAGAAATGCCTGCAGATATCACAGCAGAGGATTTAAGGGAGCAGTCTCAGGTTTTGCTTTACACTTCCTGATGTAGATTGCACAGCAAAAAAGGAGAAATGCACACAGTGGTGGTATGCACGTGTCTGCACAACAGGCAGGACTTGGATGCTTGGCTGAGGCATGACCCAGAATAGGTCCCTGAGAGCCTGTGAAACCCAAGAGATCAACACCAAGCCACCGAGGCTTGCAGCCTGCAGGTGAGAAGGTCTAGCCTCCATCTGTTTTAGAAGGGGAGGTCAAGGGGGACTATTTCACTCCTGTGTCACCCCAGTTCCATGCTGATACTGATGCTGCACATCTGGATGAACACCATGTGCTGAGGTCCTGTCCGTTCAGAGGGCACAGCTGCGTGCTGACTATTAAACACAGCTCCGAGCAGCTGTTTGGCAAAGAGGAGCCAGATAAGAGGCTTATGTAAGGGAGATAAAAAGGGTGAGAAAGTCCAGTAAATACAGTACTCTCACATCATTTCATTAACACCCTGTATCAGAGCTATTGAAGGGAGACAGGGACATATTGCACCATTTCCTGCAAAAACTGTTTTCCACACTAATGCTTGAAATGCATAACGATACCTTGGCATTCTTTGGACTACCCAAACAAATGGCTTCTACTCAATTGGCTTTGCATATTTTTTTGGCATCTAGAATTACAGTCCAGTAAGACAAAAAAAAATCTCTACTTATAACAGTAATGGAATATACTATGTGAGAAAATTTTTTTGTTCATGTGTTTGACACAAGAAAGAAAAAAAAATTAATCTTGGAAGAACAAATATGAAAGCTGGATTAATGACAAATTTGGTGTCAAAACTGTATTTTTCTGATATCTATTTATTGGCAAGAATTCCAGAGACCACTCTTTTTCTTGTTTGAACTTACAACCTGTTTCATTTATTTGTCCTTCCTTAGTTTATCTCAGTCTTTTCTATGGAAGCTATGGAAGAAAAGGATGAAATTTTAAACCTTACTTGATTTAGAGACTTCAGAAGTCCTACTTTACAGTAGACACTCTAGATAACATAGCAGCAACCATTTTTGGATTCCCTGGGGTGAAATGTTCTGGGTCTTTTTATAGTTTAGACTGTAAATAAGAAAATAACACAAGTATGACCTTAAATAACATCTAGTATAAACTATAATTAAGTAACTGACAACTTTGGTAAATGACAGCTTCATTGCATGTTACTAAAATCAGGTTTGAGAAGTTTAAGTACGTAGCACTGCTGTCCTATCATTTGCTGGCCTATGTACTGATTTATTTTATTTAAAGTTGTTCATTTTTTGCATTTTTGTGGCGCTCCCCATCTCACAACAGCTCCATCTTTCTCAGACCTTCACTTCTCATTTGCTCCTAAAAAAAGGTTCCCACCTGGTGAACCTCATGAGCTGTTACAGACACTGATACTCTCCATGACTGGCCATTTCTCCTCTCTGCTCCCAGTGGCACTGGGCAGCTGCAAGGACCAGTGAGATGCCGGCCTTGGCTACAGCGGTAGGGGAAGGGAGGGGAGCAGACACCAGCTAAGAGAGGCTCCAAGAGCACTGGTGGAATCACAGCGAGACATTTCACGCCACCTCCTTCCCACATAGCAGATTTGCCAGCCCAGTCTTTGCCCTTTCATTGCCCAAAACGAGGGGCAGCGTGTCAGAGCCATCGCTCTCACTGCACTCCACAGGGGCATCACGGGCTAAGGACAGGATGGAGTATGCAATGGCACAGACTGCTCACATCCATGCACTTCTCTCAATTACAGGCCCGTAGGAGTTTTTTAAGCCCATACTGACATTTGCAAACACTACCATGATTTGTGCAGCACATATTTGCCAAGGAGAAGGCAATCTTCCCTCTCTCTCTCTCTTCTTCCCTCCCTCCCTGCCCAGGAGCAGCAAGGGTCAGTCCTGACATGCAGAAGGTGGTGGCATTCCCCAAAAAGCATCCAGAAACCCTAAAAGCCCAGCAAAACCCCAGGTTCCCACCAGCTGAGGGTTTGTCTGCTACAGCTGCAAGGTAAAGGCTGAGAGTCTTCCCTGATTCATTCACTTTAATTAAGGGACTGGTGGTCCCCAACCTACCAGTTCAAGTCTAGCCACATACACATTTGCTTGGTTATTTCATACATAAAGCTTTAAATAAAATGCCTTTCTTTTTTCTTCCTACTTTTTAATGGATGCAGAGAACCATTCTGTCAAGAACAAAACAAATGCCCCACTAAACCCATCTCAATGGACAATTTGTTTCTCCAATGCAGCCTTTAAGTAATAAAGAAAGAATAAACATAACATTCTCCTAAGAAATAAAATGAAAACACTCTAAAAAAAACCCCTTGCTTGTCTGAGGCATACTAAGATGTTAATAAACTCAGCTCAGACATTCACAAAAGAAGCTTGCTCACCAAATCCATTTTCATAGAGCAGTAAGACAGCCTGGAACCAGATCACCTGCTTGTGTAAATCAGCAGCATCCCTACAGTGATCACAGCTATTTACACCAGCTGAGGATCTGACCAAAGCAGGAGGTGAAAAGGGGAAGAGAAAACTTTAATCTGAACAGGACCAGCAGCAATAAGTGCCCAGTGCTGTGATACACTGAACTCACAAGAAATTGAACTTAATTGGCTCATAGGGAAAATTCAAGGTGTGCCTCTCTGACCTATTAAACAGAATTGGAGAACTTATGCATGTTTTTTTTTATTTGCAGGTTAAGTTGGGGAAGATTCCTAATTATATCAACATGGACTGAGTTGTTTGATTCAAAGGAAAACATTTGCATTTGTTTTTACACAAGTATTAATATATTGGGTTTTGTCATTTCCAAATTATCTTCTGTACATAAATGTAATAGCTGAATTCAGTAAAATGTTTGATTTTTATTCACTCTTTCCACACCTTAAGTGCTGTTAGAATTTGCTGGGATCAGCAAGTCAGGCACCCTTGAAAGTCTCACTCACATGCACTGGGGACTCCCATGTGATTCAGGAGAATTTCAGCTCCTCAACCAGTGCAAACCAGTATTGCTCACATGACACAAACTGAGCTTTCACCCAGGCAATTGCTCCTATCATGGTTTTTTCCTTTCCTGGTCACAAAATTGCCACTACTGCACAGAGCTAAAACACAGATTTTGAAATAAGAATTTGAGATTGAAATACACAGTTTTCCACTTATAAAAAGACTCAGATGCTATACCATTTGTGGATCTTTAAAAACTAATGTAATGTCTGTCACTGATGTAAACACATAGATACTTTCAGGGCCTTATTTCAAAATTCACATAAAATCTTGTCAATGCCAGATTCATGCATACGATACTTAACTTTAGGGATTTTTTTCCTCTCTTTCTTTAATCATCTGAAATATTTCCATATGGCTATAAAAAGACTGCTTTTAAAAAGCAAGTTCTGAAAGAAATGCTAACTAATCATTAAAAACCTAGGAATCAATTATATATGTGCTGAGTACTTCACATTCTCCAAATACATGTGGCTGTTTTGTCAAAATGCAGAATTATCAGTCTTTATGTACTATAACAATTAATGAAGAAATCCAAGAGCTGAATCCAAGAGCTCAAAAAAAAAATTGGAGGAGGTGGTTTCAAAAAAGTCCACTGGCAGCACCATTTTTAAAAAAGAAATATTAACAGAAAAAAAAAAAAAAACAACTCAAGCCAACTACAGGTTTGAAAAAGAAAAGAAAAATTTTAAAAAGCAGGGATTTTTTTTCTTAAATGAGAATGAATAGAATGGATGTAAAGATCAACTTCTTTCTCCCCCTAAAAGACAAGAGCTCATAAACTGCACCAAATGTTGTACAGAAAAAGGTTTGCAGAGAACAGCTTTCTACCAGAACATAACACTGGCTGATTATAGGGAAGCCAGAAGACTGTATCTTCTCTCAGATACAAAAATTAAGGAGCCGGACACAAAGACTTTCAAGGCAACTGATGCTACCATAAGTATCTAAGGTTTGTGAGAGACCCTGAAAGAAAGTATTTCTCTCTAAATTAAACAGTGGCAGATAAGAGAAGGGAGTTTTCTTGGCTGCTGGAAAAGATATGAGACACGTTAGAACTATAAATTATCAGCATCATGGTACCAGCGGAAATATTTTTAATACACAGTGACTTCCTGCAGACTAAGACCAAGTCTCTGATATGGTAGGTGTTGACAAACAGAATGGGAAAAAGACTGGAGTCCTAGGAGGTCATGTGTTGAAGAGATACCACCAAAGCGACCTAAATTACCCCGGGATTCAGACAAAATCTGCAATTCAGGGAGACTGGACACTGTATTACTTTATAAGGAGAACCAATACATTTGTCATTACTCATATTATTTGTACTCCAAATTGTGGTTAGATCCAAAAATACCGCTTGGGCATCACATCTGTTCTACAATTCTGGCAGAATTGTATTTCTTAACTTCACTGTAAAATTGCCACCTCTCTTCTTAGATATCTGTGAGCATCACACCTTCTGCAGGTCTTTACTTTCCACCTTCTGTCCCAGCCCACATCCAGATCATCTCAAAGACAGACTGACTGGACACGAATTACCCCTGATTCTGTGTTTGTAAGAGATCATAGGTATTTTCTGACAGATTACAAAAGCTTTTTATCAGGCACGCCATGGAGCACGCATACTGTGACAGAATTCAAAATGTTGACAGTCTGAACTTCTGTGCATGCAGAATTATACATTCACAGCCCTTTTTTTGAGAATCTGCATACACAGCTAAGACATTTCTGCATGTATGCCTCTGGTGATTTTTTCCCCCCTAGATGAGTACATTTATGATTAAATTATAATAGTTTTCTACATAGCATTCTTAATGTTTAGACAGATTGATAGAAGAATATATTTTATTCCCATTACTTGAAAAAGCTCTCTTACTGAAAGTAAACAGTGATTACAGAAACCATAAACATTGCTTCATTCAGAATTAAAGCCACTTCAGCTACTTGTTTCGTAGAAACTATGGAAAGAAGCAAGGCAGACATGGTGCTGTTACTCCATAGAATCTGCTCACAGCACCAATAATTTTTTAAGTGTCATCATATTTTAACAGGAAGAAATGCAATTATCAGAATAGGTGTGGATCTCAGTATATTTTACTATCCCGCTCACTTCCACTGCCAGGAATAAGAGAAACCAAGAAGACAGAAACTGAAAAACTCCAACCACAATTGAGTAGCAATTAGTTATGAAAGGCTCCCTTGTTATAATATCCTTTAATCTAGATTCTGTTTGATTATTGCAGAAGACACCCAGTGGCTTTAATACATTTTGAACAAAAAATAGAGACTGTGAGAGAAAAAGCCCCACTTTCTTGCCAAGCAAAATTTGGGGAGGATAGTATTAGCGAATGTTCATGTAGATTCCTTCTTAAGACACGATCTTATTCTTCTTGAAACTGTGCTAGTTTCATCAGTAACAGGACTGGGCTCCAATTGTTCATTTATGATGGATTTTGTTTCTGTGCTTTTCTCCTCATCCCCGCTTCATAGCTGGGAAAGATGTAAACCATATAAACAGATGGGATTTTGCTACACTAGTTAACATGTTGATCAATCACATCATCTGCTGTGTGAGCCTTCCATCTCCTCCCTCCCCTCCTTTTGTAATCACACAAAAAACCCCAGCAGACTGCTTGTATATCATTGGTCAGGATGACAGGCAACACATTTCTCAATCTGCTTTCTCCTTTGAACACAGTAAGGTCTACAGAAGGTTTTCACACCTAACTAAACCACAGATACACAATACTCCGGAAAAAACGCCACACTGGTTCCTGCTTTACAGTGTACAGTGCAGGACAGACGTGCCCACAGCCTCCTGGAAGCCTTCCTCCCGGGATGGCAGAGCAGCACGCCACATCTGCCTGGGGACACCTTCAGTGACAAGATGTCTCTTCACGATATGGCTGTTGCTCTTAAAATGCATCATGGCAGCAACCTGTAGTCCTCAGGATTCAAGGCGTTTCCTGAGCTAGGCACCATATGGTTATATAAAACCCTTCTGCAAAAGTTGCTGTGATGACAACTGGCAGGACAGGAAAAGAACTGGAGATGGAGCACAAAAACCAGGTAAGTGCAACAATGACAAGTAAGAGAAGAACATATAAAAGGCAAGTCATATTCACATCCATAACTAATTATATGCCCATCATTTGCCAGTAGAAAAACACTATATGGTCTGAGGGTAGAAAAGGAAGATCGCAAGAAAAATTAACATTTTTAGTTAGACTAATTGAATTGGCTTAAAAAGAAAAAAATCAGAATGCCTTTGGGTACACAGGATTTTCACTGATCCTCTCTGTTTTTGTGTCTGGGTCCCACTGGTGAGGTTTAGAAGTGGATTTTTTAAGATCTCCCTTCTACTCATGCCAGACTGGGGAGTGCAGGAAGGGCAGACGAAGCACACTCTCCAGACCATTGGGACCAGAGCTTTTCTCCTGGAAGTGAAAACCTTGACGAAAATGGAGAAGAGATAAACCACTCCTGACTTAAACAACAGGCTTCCTTACTGCATGCCAGTGAGATGCCAGGGCTGGACTCCATGTTTTAGCAAAACTCATAAGTAGAATCATACCTACTTTATTGTAAGAATTTTTAGCAGTAATTAACACACATAGATTGCAAAGCTCTTCTAGGCACTGTGATGCTGCTGTTCTCTAAAGATGCCCAGGAAGACATCACACTGCTCCCTGCCTTAAAAACTGCTAATAAAAGCAGGCTTTAATTCTGAAGTGCATTCAGCGCACATGGGGGAGCAAAATCAATGCTTGGTTTAACAGATCAAGGAAAACAACTCCCTGGCAAGGTAACCGTGTTTTTCAGACTCCTATGTGCCCTGTTCAAATGCTACTAAAGTCAATGCAAAAACTCCCCAGGGAATTTGACAGATGAAAAAAACAAGGAAAAAAAATCAAATCCAAATCCAAAACCTTGACCAAAGCACATTTAAAATCCCATCACAATACACCTCATATTCTCTGAACCCAAGTGTTTTAGTATGAGAATCAGATTAAGGTGTGCAAAGTCCCTTCAGTTGGTTCACATATTAGTGAGAGAACTCTGCCAACCATCAAGATTTCAACAGAAATATCACTTCTGTTAACGTTATCTGAAAGAGCTATAGCTTCTAATATTGAAACATCAAAGGAACGGAATATATCCCAGCAAAACTACTGATCTTTAAAGGCAGAATTAAGCAAATAGTTTCAACACAATGAGAGACTGAAGATTTCTCTGCATTATCTTACTATTGTTCAATAATCTGTGTCCATTCAGGGGTTGCAGTACAAGCTTAAAATAGTGAAGAAATTGCATTCCAGCCATGGCAACAGTATAGATGCAATCGACTCTTGACTTTGATTCTTTTGAAGGAAAAAGGCTGAAAAATGGGGCTGTACTTATGGTAAAAGCAGTGCAAAAGTAGTTAGAGAAAGACAGGAAGAAAAGATGCTAACACTTCCGTTTTAAAGTGACATCTGATCTGGAATATAAAGGTTCAATTATTATTTAGAAAGCTGTGTTCTCAACAGACATTTTCCTAAACCTGTAAAGGAAAAATACTCCAGCATTACATCAAAAACTTTTATTTCACCTTTTTTTAAAATTTTTGTGAATAATTTACCACTAGAAAGTGGTTGCTAAAAACATATATTAATATCAACATTTATTTTAAAAACTTCCAAAGCTTTCTTTAAAAAAATACATAGAATACAGGCAAAGAAATTAAAGAGAAGAGAAGCCGTGGACAGAATTCATAATATCAAAAATTACTGATCTTGCATAAGCATTATGCACTATGTAAGAAGAAGAACTTGCTCCTCTTCAGAATACAATTGTTTTGTGCAATACTCATTTGTTTCTGCTAAAGAAAAATCATGGGCAACACTATTTTGGTCGTCTTCACCGCCAAAATGTGAAAATCTTATGCCTACTGTAGTCTTACAAGTATTTTTGACTGGATTCAAATCATTCAGAACATTTTTCTTATAACAATCAGGCTTTCCTGCAACATTTTTAATGACATTTTCTATGTCTAGATATTGCAATTACATTAGAGAAAGAGACTCAGAACTGACTAGACACCCGAGATCTGAACCTGATGCACTCTCTCCTGCACTGTTTGCTTCAGGGAAGTCATTGCACAACACCAAATTTCCAGAAATAGAAGTCAGCAATTTGGATTAAGTATATTTTTGTGACAATCAGCAAGCTTTATGGAGCACTAAGATAAATAATTCCCAAAGTGAGAGAATTTCTACAGAGAACAATCCAGTCATAACTGAAGCTCAAAGCAGTATTATTTCTCTGTGTTTTTATATGCATCACTGATACAAGAACAGGTGAATACTACTGTGAAAAAGAAACTCAATAATGTATGAAAAGAATTATTGTTCATGCCTCTTAGTTGTTCCTAAAGGTGCTAAAACACACCACAGTAATACCTAGACTGGTCTTGAGGACACACAGGACCACCCTCATTCAGAAAGTCCATGGCTGAAGCTAGAGTACAATACACAGACAAAAGAAGCAAAATTTGGGATCCCCTTCTTTCAAACCTCACTGAAGAGCTGATTTCAGAGCAGTTGTGAGATAACAGGCTGCAGTTAGCTATCTAATTAATAAATAAATAAACCAATAACCCAATCACACCAAACCCAAATCATTATCTAAATCCATTATCTACAGGTTATAATCACAGTGTCAGTTAAAAAAAAAGGAAAGAGAAAAATGGGGACAAGGTAAGTATTGATATGTATCCAAGAATCAACAAATACATTATTGCTAGACAAAAAGTTCACAAATGATAAAATCAAAACAGAACATCATGAACATCCATTTTAACTTTGACAGCATACAGGCTATAGCCCACAGTCAAAATGTATTAGATTAGAAACAATGGTTCTGCACAGAAGAACAAATGAAGGTTGGTTTCCTACTGCCTCTCTCTTGCTTGCTCAACTCCTGAGTTCAATTATACTAAGACATTCTGCTGTCTTTGTCTTTCTCCTTATTAATTTTACTTCACAGCATTTGGCAGCATTCTAAAGACCACTCTAGGAAAGAGGTCCCAAAGATGCTATGGCTGCAGCACTTTACTGATCCCTTCAAGGTCATGCAGTGAAACACGGGCAGAATGGGCAGAATATCCTGACATGAACAGCAAGCACCTGACCTTCAAGGGTTCATGGTGAGCATTTTCCAAGGCCAGCCCCACTCTCCGTTTCAGACTGAGTGTCTTAATAAGAAGGATCAGAGAGATCTCTGGAAATCAGATAATGCCAAAATTGCCCTTTCTTAACCTCAAATGTGAAGATCAGGGATCAGGAGTTACCTGACAAAATGCTGCATTGGATTTTGCGTGGCCAGGTTTTGGTATGAGGGGTGGCTTCTGTGAGAAGCTGCCAGATGCTTTCCCAATGTCTGGCAGAGCCAATCTCTGGCAAATCCCCCGAATCAGATGGGGCTGCTGCTGGCCAAGGCTGGGGCAATTGGAAATGGTGGTAACACCTCTGCAATGACATTTTTAAGAAGAAAATAAAAATTATGGCACAGATGTAATTGTGGCCAGGGAAAAGCAGAGTGAGAACATGTGAGAGGAAACAGCCTGGCAGACACAAATATTTGTGATAACTGATACCTGCATATGGGAAAGAGATATGGCACTTGGCTACTTACAAGGAAAGATTAACAACTCAACACACAGGAGTCCCCCAGCTTGATTCTAGCAGCAGGATGGAATAGATGTTCATGAATCTGATTTCTTCTAGATGCCTTGAGGGATAATGAGCAAAGCTAATTAAAACTACATCAAAAAAGTAACGGTATTCTTTTTCCACTAAATTCAGGTATGACTTTAATTCTCCAAATTCTGTGCCAATGATGGACTCTGAGAAGGATGTAACCACATCTCACGGACTGCACAGGGCATCTAAAATATCTTTCAAATCAGCAAAATAAAGGATGGAAAAAGAATGCAGAGAAAGTAGCTTCAAGCTGCATTAATTTCTAACCCTGTCCTTTCCCAGAAATTATCTAGCAAAGCAGACAACATCTCTACTTCAGTTTCATCGAGTGTGACAGCATATATGTGTGTTTGACAGGTATGAGGATCATTACTTGTCACAATTCATTTTGGAACCCAATCACTTCTCCTACTTGCTGCTTTGAAAGCACACACATATCAAAAAGGCAGAAAAATAGATTAGCAGCTGTATCAATTTATTCCACTTTGTATCCTAAGCACTGGAAGGAGCATGTGTGTCAATGGTTGTTCTGTTGATGGAAAAGGTCAATGTGTACAGAAGGAGAAGTTGCTAAAACAGTATTGTCTGGTTTTTTTTGTACAGGTACTTTTAGTGTAGCCTTCATAGGGAACCCATGTTTAAAAAAAGGAAGGGTCAACTTAGCAAAAAAAGCCAATTACAATATTGGGTAAAGAAAAGAGGGTTAGAACAAATAATCAAACTCACAGTTATGGTGGCAACATCATGAAATTTTGTGCAATCTAGACAATGTCTTAAAACAGCAGTAGTAGAAGCAAACAAGCAATAAAGATGTCAATTACTATGAGGGGAGATGGCTTTTATTTGCAGTCTTTTTTGTGAGTTTTATTTTTTTTTCTCCAAACCCCTCATTTCATAAAAATGAAGCAAAAATTTACAATTTACAAGGCAGATATGTACAGTTCAACTACAGGGGAGATAGTTTTCTGTGACCCTATAAAAAATTCCAGGAACCTTGCAGAATTTTTCCTTTGCAGCAGCACCTTGGCTTTATAATGTGAGTCAGATAAAAGTCCTACGGGACCCAGCAGCTGCTCCTTCATATTCTGAAGACATTCAGATCACACTTAGTCAGGCATATAGCATAGAAAAAATATATTTTTTTAAATAGCTGTTTTCATAAGTCCATATTCAATAAGCACCACTTTTGACCTTGAGAACCAGATAGCTATTCAGAGAGCTTCGCCCATGCTCAGGGCGAGACTGAGGTGAAGGAAGTTCCTGGCCTTTGCCAAAGGGATCTGAAGCCCCTCAACAGCACTTGGTGCGACCTCTCATGTCTCTGAAATTACATATGGACCTGAACGCCTGGAATGAGACCAGGTCACTGCATTCTCTTTGTTTTCTAACAAGCGTGAACATTATATGCAAAATTCACTCCCTACCCTCTCAGGATTATCTGTCCTAGCAGAGATAAGGTTGTGGGCATTTGGTTGTCAAAAATTAAATAATGGGCTATACTGTATTTGTAGCCCATGCTTGCTGCAAGAACTGCGTGTAGCTCAGCCCAGCAATGGACCATGGGATGGTGGCATTCCGCACTCATAATTTATTTGGTTTGCTCTATGTCCTGAGGTCCAAAGCCAGGTCAGGATGCCAATCTGACAGAGCTGTCGTGGTGGAAGCAAATGGTCCTGCACACCCATGTCCACGTGCACTCAAAGCAAGCAAGGCTCTGTAATGGAGCTGAACAGCATGTTGGACTTCAGGTCAGGGGGCTCTGATATGCTACAGTCAACAAAAAAAAGAGCAGCTTTAAAAAAGTTACTTAGGGCTACAATGCAAGGAAAAAATTTTCCAAGATAAGAAATAGCCCAAAGAAGGGGTTTAGTTTTTTGGATTTCAGGAACAAATAGGATCTTTATGGAAGACTTGCTTTTTTCCAAAGGTAAAACTCTAATATAAACTACTTCAAGTTTTATTAGTCATGTAAGTCCTTTTGAAGTGCTTCAAAACCAAACTTATGACAAACATTTATTTTAAAAGATCATGCTCATGGTTTTCAGGGGCCAGAGTCTGAAATTCCTTCTTTGCCTGCTTTCCCCCATTCAAGAGTTTGTGCAGACTCAACAGCGTGCCAAGCTGACAGAGTGCCAAGCTCCTTCCTAATGCGACAGTCACAAATCATGTACAAGTGTCCCATTTCTGAGGACTGAAAACACTGATATTCTGCAATCCTAAACAAGAGAATTGAGTAAATCACCAAACCTGACAATACAATGCTCACAGACTTCTCTGTGTACTTTTTCACATAATACAACAGCAGCCATTAAGAAACCATCACTGCCAGGCAGTGAGACATCAAAGCCTTGCTGCACACCCCAAGCCTGGGATAACTCATTTCAATTAACAGCTGACATGCTGAGCATTGCTGTATCCAATAAAGTAGATATCTATGACAAAAGATGTACTGATAAGGAGAAAAAGAAACAGGTAGTCCCTTGCATCTCATTTATTGGGGTTCTACCATCATATTTCTGGTCTGTAGTGTTGGCAGGCAGCACCTTCTCACTCCAGGTCCTCTATTTGTTATGTTTGCCATGCATAAACTGTACCTGTTGTCTCACAGCAAGCTAAAATGCGGTCTAAGCTGTCATCTCCACCTTCATCACAAGAACTTGTGCACCATTCATATCTATCCTGAAAACTCCTGCAAACATCATTTTCTCAGGCCTATGCCTTTGACCACATCACATCACCTATACATCCTTCACTGACCCACTCTACTCTGCTGTAGCACATACACAGTACTTGTCCTGACTTCCAAAGGCTGTATAATTTATTATGCCTTACTCATAACTTCTGATGTGCTATCAACTCTTGATTATAAACTATGTCCTATGATCTGCAGTCCTTGACTGCTATAATTAGTTTCGCTATGTAACTTAGAAATATGTCCCCACCAGCCACTGAGGAACTCATTTATGCTCCCTTACACTCTCCTGCATATAATACCCATGGAAACTTTACAATGACCAGGTCAGACCAGATATTGGCTATTATGCTAACTTGTTTGCATTGAATGGTTTGCATTGGAGGGTGCTTCCAAAGATTATCTAGTCCAATCCCCCTGCCATTGGCAGGGACATCACTAGATCAGGCTCCATGCAACCTGGCCTTGAAAACTATCAATGACAGGATATCCACAAATTCTCTCACCAACGTGTTCCAGAAACTCACCATATCACTGCAGAAATATCTTCCTCACATCCAATACAAACTTACCCTCTTCTCAGCTTAAAGCCATTGTCCCTTGAACTGACACTACATGCCCAGGCAAAAAGTTTCTCTTTTTCTTATAAGCCCTCTTTATGTGTTGAAAACCTGCAGTAATATTCCCCTTAGCCTTCTGTTCCCTAGACTGAACATTACCAACCCTTTCAGCCTATCTTCATAGGAGGTGTGTTCCACTCCTCAGATCATTTTCAGGGCCCCTCTCTGGATTGCTGTAACAGACCCATGCTTTTCTTTCTGGGCTCAGGGCCTCAGAGTTGGATGCAGCACTTCAGGTGGGTATTATCTCAACCTGCTGGCCATGCTGCTTTGCTTTGGATGCAGCCCAGAACATGATTGGCTTTCTGGGTTGTGAGTGCACGTTGCACATTTCTAATTTTTTAGCCACCAGTACCTTGAAGTCCTTCTCCACAGGACTGCTCTTAGTTTGTAAATTTAATCTAACACTGCTTGTGTTGGACTCCATCTGTCAGAGTAACCTCCTCTTCTTTTTCATTCATGCCACACTCAGGACAAAAAAGATGCCCAATGGTACTGATGGCAGAGGATAAGACTGGTTTGTCTTTGGGAAATGTGACCTAAGCAGAACCAGGACTGGAATGCTGAAGAAGGTCATACCTTTGCTGCTGAAAATCCAACTAAACCTGTCACATAGGCTCCATTTACATTCAGTGGATTCAGAATTAATTAAGATATTTATCTGCTGTCAGGAGCATGTAAATCATCTCACTTTAGCATGCTCATTGTTTGGTGCGGCAATGCCCACCTTGAAGTAGGAGGCTGCAGGCGACAGCATGGGGCTGTTGGTTTCTCCAGCCCCACTCTGGGGACTCTGGGGAGCACCCATCCCATCCACCAAGGGCCTGCTCACTCCTGGGCAAGGTCCAACAATCTTCTTTGCTTTGGTCCCCTTCATCACAGTTGGGTACCTTGACCAGGACCATCACAGTATCTGGTGTTACCGAGAGGGCTGAGGACTTTGGAGACCACTGCCACAAGTTTTAACCAGCTCCTAGAATTTAACATAGCTTCTATTACAACAGCAAGTGGGATTTCAGGAAAGATTAATTGGCTTTCTGGTCCGCCTGCCCTGCTGTCAATACACTCCACTCACTGGAGTAACAGGTCTTCTCACACACAGTTTGAAGTGAATGGTTTGTATTAAGTTTTAGTGAGAGGCAGAGAGCTAAACTACCTCAGGAGTACTTTGATCATGCCTAACTGGGGACTGCAGAAATTTAAAAAAAATCACTCTTCTTTTTCTTCTGGACAAGGCCACACATTTCAGGTCTTTTTCTTCCTCTCCACTAACTCAAAACCAGAGAGACAGCACTCGGGCTGTAACAGACTTGACACAATCTGATACACACTACAATACTTGACAACACTGACAACTTTATCTGATTTTGTAGAAATATATTGTTTCTGACTTCTTGAAAACCAGGTTTGATTCTGTGTTCTCACTGAGTAGCACAAGCTTGGATATGCAGGCATTTCTTCCTCCTTGTTTCTTATCCATAAACCTCCCCAAACTAGCACACCTTAGGTGGAATAAAGAGGTTAAAAAGAGTAGGGCTTGATTTATGTTTTTTTCCCCCTTCCACCATTTGGTGCTGCTGTGGCATCACAAACCTTGGCTCTTCGTCTTGTTTTTATTAACATAAATGTGATGGGCAGCCCCCAAACCATGTGATCATTCTTTACATCTGAAAAAACTCACCTGCACACACGAGACCAAGTGCCTAGTTCATCTAAAATCACCCCTGGGGTGTGTATCAGTTACCTCACCTTCAAGATAAAGCCACTAAACACTTACATAGGCTAGAAACAAAGAGGGCACACACCAAAACAGGACTCCCACCATCAGTAACAACTGCTGGCAGGGTTCAGTGGAAGGAGTGTGATTTCCAACCTCGCGCTGCCAGTTTTGGGTATTCTGAGAACCATGACTTGGGAGTCAGGAGTCTGTGAGGAAGCTGTGAGGAGTGAACCAGGGACCCCAAATGCTGTAGAAGCCAATGATGCACGAGTGCAGGCTCCAGTTCCTGAGCTGGAGACAACACTCCTGACATAAGGCAGCACATCACCCACTGCCTGGAGATGGAGGAGCAGATTGTGGGGCCCCTCCTGAGCAGTCCGTTCCTCCTGGTGACCATTGGCAAATACAGTGCTTCCCCTACACAAGACAGCACTATTCTACACCACCCAGTCAGCTGAGATGTCACAGAAAGCACAGGTAGCCCTGTGCTCCCCAGAGAAGCCCTGGTGCGACCACAGGGAAATTCATCTTCAGCTTCAACCAGGAGATCCTCCACATGGCTTCACTCACAGGAGCTCCTCAGAGTATCCATTCAGTACAGACAAATACACAACCTTTCTCTTGGATATGTGTAGCAATGGCACAAAAAAACCTACTTTTTTATAGGAAATTCAGCCCCTCACCCACACCACCAACCACCCCCTGAAAAATTTCAAGCCTTCATCAAGATGCAGAGAAGTTATAGCTACTCAAAGTCAATACATTTATCAAGAACAGAAAACAAAATTTTTCCCTGCTGCTTTATTCCCAGAAATTCCCGACATTTTCCGGTCATAATTTTTCTAAAGAAAATAATTAAAATAATATGGCTTTTAAAATAATTAAAATAAGATGGCTTATTCATCTTGGAAAAACTCATCCCAAGCTGTCAAAGTGTAGCACAGTCATCAATCTTGAGGGAAAAAAAAAAAAAGACAAAGAAAAAGGAGGAAGTGAATGAAGTATTCATAAGAGATGTCATTCCTAAGAATGCCCAGTGGGACTGTGAGTGGACTCGAGCTGAGCCAGTCCTTCCTTCCAAGACACACGGGGGGTTTTTGGAGGGTGGTGCAAAGCACATGGTGGGTGGAGTGCCAGCCAGCTCTGGAGTGTGCTGAGTGGCGGCTGCCCTCAGGGGCATGGTGGGCAGCTCTTGAGCTCTCTCTCCAAGCACAGAATTAGAAGGATAAACTCCAGGCCATATGAGTGAATCGAGTGTAGCTTTAAAAGCAAATGAATATGAGCAATAATCCTAGATAATTTTTAAGAGCACTTTAGCTGTTTGTCCAGGAGCTTCCCTGATCCATCTCCACCATAGTCCCCCCTCTGCTTTGGTGTGACACAAGGGGTTTATCAGCACTCTTCCAAGAAAAGTGCGTAATTGTGCCATGGCTCATCTCCAGCAATACAGACAGACCCCATAAAACTCACAATAAAATCCTTATCTCATATCCCACAGAACACCTTTTTTTTTCCCCTTGTTCCCTCTCACCCTTCTCTACCTATAAACACATGCAACTGACGAATGTAATCTTGTATAAAATTTAGAAAGTAAGACCACCATGAAGTGCTGATCACATTACAACATTCAGATTTTGTAGATTAAGACTGAATAAAATATGCACACATTCGCACACATCCACACAAGCTGAGAAGCTGAACATGTACTCCCAGAGAAGACACCTTTAACTGAAAATTGCCTTCATATCTTGCTTCCTGCCAGAATATAGTTCTAAATGCTGTAAATCTAAGTAGAAAAACCTGCACTATTAACTAATATACATCAGTCTCAACTTATTCTACTCCTCAGGCATTGATGCTTTTGCCCTCAAAGGTTAATCATTTAAGAAGACAATATTATGACTTTTCAGAGCACTGTATATTATAAGAAGTGTTGAAGAAAGAACTTCACTGAAAGCCCTTGACGAAACATTCCTCTGAAAAAAACCCAAAAATCAATAAAACCTTTGAAGTGTTGTTTTGAAGTACAACTGGTCTCATTTTCTGATGTGCCAACATAAAACTGACTTCTGAGGCATTTTCTATAGAAACAAATAAGTGGGAATTGTCTTATATTAAATTAAAGCCATGATAAAATCAGTAGAAAATGTATACAACCTTTTAGATAAATGCACTTAACAATTTCAAAAATTAATGACAGAGACAAATTCTTGAAATCAGTGAGGCTTCTTGAACTCAATGGGTTTGGCATCTCCCTGGAATTTTAGACTGAGGGAAGATTTGAGCTTCCTGTTCCCAGGATCCTGATAACTGCCTTGGAAAGGGAGTTTAAGTGGTCTCTTGGTAGCTCCTGCAGCCTTCCCTGCTTTCCCACCAGTGCTGGTATAGTTCAGGAAGATGACACACACCCCACGGGAGAGGGCACACCCAAGCCCACAGCTGAGGCAGACTTGAAAGTCTGTCTGTACTTAATAAATGTCAGGTTTTAACAGCATGCATCGTTACTGTTAATTGTACTCAAACCCCCAGCAGGGCCCGTGTCCATATTGCATTCATCAATTTGTACAAAAGCTAACAAGCTTTAGCCTCCACATGTGCAAAAGCGGCCTGCATACCTGGCACAAACCCAAGGAAGCTGCAGCAAGGTGGGAGTCAGCCTCTTCCCGCAGGCAACCAGTGGGAAAACAGGACAGGACAAAACAGGACAAAAGCAAATGGAGTTGCACTGCACCAGCAGAGGTTCAGGTCAGACATCCCCAATAATTTCTTCACTGAAAGGGTTGATAAGCATTGGAATGGACTGCCCAGGGAGGTGGCGGAGACTTGAACACCCCGGAGGTGTTCAAGAAATGACAAGATGTGGCACTTAGTGTCATTGTCTACTTGACATGGAGGTGCTCAGTGACAGGTTAGACTTGATCTTGGAGGTTTTTTACAACCTTAATGACTCCGTGATTCTATGATTTGCACCAATGATCTCCTTATCTATTAATTCAACCCTTGACTAGAGTGCTATGATATCTATGGGATTGTATAATCTCAATTGATACTAATCAATAATAAATAACTTCAAAGTCTACAAAGGCTACTAGAGTAATTTGGAACCACTAAATGACAATATTACCTGATAGGGCTGCAGTAGACTTTGTCATCGTTCCTTATACAAAATCTGTAAAGTTACAATGAGAAACTGAAGGTGTGTGGCAACATCTACCCCTATTTCCAGGACTGTCATAGCACTTACGGGATAGTCAAAAGTATCAACGAAATGTTTTTGCTGATTATAATTTCACCACATTTTCATGTTGCATAGGTGAGAAATGTTATTGATTTAACATGGTGTTTTTAGGAATGTCACACCCCTAATGCATTTTCATACAACTACTGCTTTTGTTTTTTCTTTTTAATACTGTGATTTTTTTATGTGTTAAAGTACCTTTGTGATATTGCTATTCAAAAGGCACTCCTGAAGTGAAGGTTAAAAGCAGTCAGGAGAGGAGACTTCTTCCATGTTCTCCCAAGCATCCATCAAGAGGTGAACAATTCACTCTGACCACTTCCAAGGGACCATGGGCAATGCTCACATTGCCCCTAAGCATGGATCACTGCTCTGTTCATGTCTTGCACCTCTCACCTCTGAAGCCACCTGCTGAAGAGCTGCTTCCACTCCTCTTTTGATGTTCAAAATATTTTTTTCCTTTTGAAACACATTTCAGCATCACCCCCACACAGCAACAGTCTGTGCAACCTCAGAATTAAATAATTTTCAGTACACCAATGGGCTGGCAATATTGACATGTCCATGTCACCCCAGGCTTATGATGATACACAGTGTCCCTCTGTCCAACCAGACTTGTCACTCTGACCTTCAGGCAAACACTAATGTCAACAACTATTAACTTTGCTAAGTTCATTATGCATTGAGTGTTTTTCTTGAAATTATTCTTGTTTGTAATCTTGCACTGCATAATGTTTTACTCAGGGTTCTACTATTTTCAGTATGGTGTGGAATCAGACTTTGAATACCATTATTACAAAACAAGAACAGCCATCTTTATATTTCCTCAATTTGGAGATAAATAATTGCAAATGATAGAGAAGAAACAGATGGGCAATCACAGCAAGCAGAAACAGACAGGGTCTCTGTTTAAACTGTCACTGACTTGTGCCACCAGAACACCACTGGTGCCAAAATGAGACAACATCCCACTCTTCCACGAGCCACAGGAATTCACGCAATCAGGAAAAATGGTAAGAACTATGTTAATATTATCATGAAGTCTCAATGTTTCTAATTAAATATGTCAAAATTTCATGACTACTGAAATATTACAGGGCTAATTTGCAAAAGAGAAGTGTCCATGCAGGCAGTCATGGACTTACAAAGATCTCCAGATTCATGCAGATGACTCTGTACCTTCAAAATGATCTTTAAATGCCTAATCTTTTAATGATCTCTAAATACCTTTTAACAACTTCTGCAATATTAGAGAGTCCTGGTAGGGTTAATGGAAGCAAGCTATTCTGAAGTAAAGTGAAAGCCCTCACAATATCTCTGTTCCAGCTTGTCCTTAATAATAGGTCCAGACTGCAATAACAGTTTTTGTGTCTTAGAACAATTCCTAAGATATTCCAAATACTCAGTCTGATATGTGTGGGTGATAAAAGGGATATCATTGTCTTTCACCCTTTTTCATGCTTCTGTGAGGAAAAAAAAAACTGGCTTGATGCCTTCATTAATATTTTTCAGTTCACTAACAAAAGGCTATGAAATACAGCCTCAAGTGAGAGGGAAATAAATGAACTTTCTGAGCCACTGGAAATTAATTGTGAAAGACCGCCTAGATCTGGTGAGCTCCCAAAAAAAAGGGAAAAAGGAAAATGTGGCCTCTGTTTTTCAAAAACAGAGTTAACAAGTACCGGGACGGCAAAGCAACATGCCTCTTACCCTTCCAAAGGCAGGCAGCTGAGTCCCCAGCCCTCTAATTAACCCAGAGGGTGAACATGCTACTTGAGCATCATACTGAAAAAGCATCAAAAAAACAGAAAATTGACAAACTATAAATGGGAAAGTGACCAAACTGTGACATGGAAGAACAGCATTTTTCTGCACCATGACTGTTTTTGCAAAAGCAATAAAGAATGTGGAAGTTCATTTGCAATGTAGAAAATCACATCCAAGGGGACAATACTATGTCCCCAAAAGAAGTGCTCCAAATGAAGTATTTGGCTTTATTTTTAACCCATTTAATAATTTACAAAGAAAGACTATCAACGAGCACCTAATCAGAATTTTACCTCATTGAGTTACAAAAACCAGCAAGTCTGTCATTGCAAACCATCTGTTAGACACAGCTGGCAACTCCTCTGCTTATAAATCTGACGCTGCCTTTTACGAGCCCTTGCTGAAGTCATGATGATGAGGTTGTTACTTCATAACTGAATAATGCAGTTTTATAGCTTGTAAATTCCCTGCTGAATGGCTTGAGGTGAACTTGTGGAAAGCAGAGGGAGACAGAATGGCTGAAGAAGACAACTGCTGCAGAAATCTGCCATCCCACTGCCCAGAGGCAACTTCACATTCTTTCTCACCAAAGGCTGAGTCTGCAGCTTGAGAAGGAACTAGAAATTTGAAAAATATTTCAGGATGCAAGACAAAAATGGTGCAAGGTGTTTTGTCCTTGTTTTCTGTATTGGTTTGAGAGTAGGAATAGAGCATTCAGAGGCTGTGCTGTGTTTGGCTTATCAAATAACAGTTTGCTCTCCAAATTTATTTCTGTTATATTTCTGAGCTACAAACCCAAAATTTTTGCAGGTCAGGTCTGGGCTTCTAGAACTTCTTGGATTGTAAAAACACCCTACTACATACAGTTTCTGTTCAGAATAGGAAATGAGGGTTCTGGAAAAAATACTAGAAGAGAAACTCAAATTATTTATAAAGAAAAATAAGTGCTTTATTGCAAAAGATAAAGAAGTGAAACTGCAATGCAGCATTGCAGCAGAGAAATGCATGAAATTGAATGAAACACTACAGCATAAGAGGGAGAAGAATTCACAGAGAAACACAGTAAAGAAAATTATTACAAAGCATAAAAGATTAAACTGTATTTTTATGCTACATGTTAACCCATAAGGTACTTAAGGGTATATATTTGCAGACAGTGTGCCTAAACAAGAGTCTGGAGAAAATTATTTCTCTCAATGAAAGGCAGATTTTTCTGTCACCAGTGCTGAAGTAGCCATTTTATTCTCTGCCAAACTACAGATTGCTCTGAAAGAAAAGAGGTTTCATTTTTATTATGAGGACTCTAAACCAGTTACAGCTGTGCAACAAAACAGATGTGGGACTGCAAAAGTGGAGTAAAGTTCACTGGATCAAATGTAAAGGAAATAATTATGATACAATACACTATTCTGGAACCTGAAGTCAGTGCAGAAATGCTGACATCTTTAATGTGGGCTCCCCCTTCGCAATCCCATGATCTGCTGACAAATGCAAGCACTGTTGA
Source organism: Molothrus ater (assembly GCF_012460135.2). Taxonomy (NCBI): domain Eukaryota; kingdom Metazoa; phylum Chordata; class Aves; order Passeriformes; family Icteridae; genus Molothrus; species Molothrus ater. Next base: position 75,512,832 of record NC_050479.2, on the reverse strand, counting down.
ATTGCATTTCCTGTTCCTGAAAGGCACTGATGCTGCTCCTGCTGCTGGGATGGTCTGAATTTTAATGCTGCCCTTTCACAAGAAGAAAAAGACAGTAATTCTTATGATGGTGTCCTGCACTTCCCTCACATAATTTCCTTCACCTTTTTCATTTCCTACAGTCAAACTGAATACCTGCAAACTGAGAAAAGCACTCTTCCTTTTCCATTTTCCATTTTCTATTTTCCATTATCTTGTTGGGTATACTCCATATATTATATAGAATACTCATTCACTGTGTAATCAGAGTACTTATTCACAGTCAACACTCCAGGAGTCACCAGAGCTCAAGGGAACATATTGGAGCTATCTTTAAATTAGCTATCTCAGTGTTGATAGCAGGGTAGCTATCATAGCACACAGCACATCACAGCATGCCGAATATTGCAGCTCCTTGAAACTTACCACAGGTTTTTCTAAGAGAGCTACAACCTCAGCAGCATTTGTAATGATGGGTTCTTCTATTTTTTTTCCCCATATTTACTGTAACTATTTTGAGTTTACAAACGAAGAAGGGAGAATAATGAAGTAACAAGAAGAAAGTATGAAAACCATTCTGAATTAGCTGAAGGGAGAAAACAAAAAAACCAGGCTTCTTCACCCCTTAAGTCATTCAGGTTATTAAGTACTATTTTTACTATATTACCAGGTAAAACAATCTTTTGGCCTAGATCTGCTCAAATTGAAGTCAACAGCTAAAAATTTAAAAAAACCCAAAACAAACAAACAAACAAAAAAAAATCCAAACAAAATTAATGGGATGACAGTATCAGGTTGAGTGACTTCCCGGAGCTGGGAACTACATAGAAACGTGATGACAAATGACAGAAGTTTGGGAAGTCATTACTTTTACTAAACTTAGGACTCTAAAGGAAGCTTAATTTGCAGTTATGTAATGGACTCTTACACATTTGCTTAAATTCTCCCAGAAAACCAAGAAAGCATAAGCTTACTTTCAGGTGAGAGAAGGATGACTTTTCAGGTGACTGAGGTCTGGTCAGCAGAATGAATAGATATGAGGGAGGCCCTCAGGTATGATGCAAGAAACATCTAAGACTTAGAGATAAGCACACTTCCAAGCTACTAATGGTGGGAAATTGCCCACATCTGGAAATTCATATCAGGCATCATGTATACAACAGAAAGAACATCAGTGAATTGACAACACAACTTCCAAAACAAACTTTGAGATTTCTTACCGGTCAGCCTTGTTTGACTTAAACCACTATCTCAGAGACCCAGTGCTGTGGATCAGAGATCTTCACCCAAGGGAGTATACATAGGCAGATGAGCTGTCAGTCAGTTCCCTCTCCTCCTGTTTTGAGATCTTTTATCTATCTACTTTTCTTTAAGAAATATCCCTACTGATGCATTTTCAGTAACTCATTCACCTAATCTTCATTTTCATCCAGGTTATTTCTTTAGCTAGATAACTTTAATGATCAATATGTTATGAAGCCAAGAATTATCAGAGTATATTAGGAAATATTTGGAAGACTTCAATGATGCTACTGGAAAAAGTTGTTTGAATTATATTCCAAAACTTGCACAAAGTCTCAAAACTTGTGTAAACCTATATTAAACTGAAAACTCTTCTCATTCCACTGGATTAACACATGTCACAGGTCTTGTGCAACCGAAGTAGAGATATGGAATAAAAAGGAGCCCAAAAGCCAAAGTCTATCATAAAAGATTTCGTTTCAAAAAAAATACTGCTATAAATACCCATGAAAAGCATTCCTGGCAAGTTCTCACCAGAGGGAGTGCCATAGATCTAGGAAGAGATACCAAAGATGAATGTTGAAGCTTAATTTTCTAAGAGATATCAGTTTTTTAATCTCTGTAGCCTCTAGACACAGAAAGTGAATTTGATCATGTAAAAAGATGGTGATCAAAAGCTTGGACAGTCATAAAAATGTTCTGGGGGAAAGGGATAATACTGAATAACACAACATTCCATGTTGTCCTATGGTCTGTACAGCTTCTTATCAATAAAAAATTTACTTACCTAAACATATCCAGGGCAAATATTCTCCCCAGCTTCACCAAAGCCACTCAACTTTGAGGTCCATGAGTTGAGACAAATGTAGAAAAAGGCAGGATTATATTATTCACTGCAATTCTTCATTTATGAACTATGCTAATAACATTTACTTGCAACAAAAAAGTAAATGGAAATATCTACATAGATGGTGAGTGGCTAGCTTTTTATAGAAAATTATCTTTCTCTTTTGGAGAAATTAGTCTTTTTAAAAAAATGCAGCATATTCATGGGTGACTATGTCCTCAGAGAACAGTAACATTAGAAATAATTATGAACCATCTTAATTCATTAAAGCTGGTTTTCCACCCACTTAAGTTTTTAATTTATTGCTGTGCTAGCCAATTGAAAAGTAACACACTGACAGTAAGGAACTGATTATATCACCACCAGCACTTTCTGAAAAAGGCAAGAGCCAAACATTGGCTTGTCCTTGGGCAAGAATTCAAGTCTAGGAAAAAAAGTCAAACTGAACCTGGTAAAAGCAGTATCAGATGAAAGACTTGAGGTATTTGTGTACTAATGTCTCTCCCTAAAGCCCAGTTTCAGAAAGACATGTTCATACTGGCACAGGTAACAGGCTAGGAAGAGATCAATGTGACAAGCACACACAAAAGACAACAGAACCAACTTAATCTCTCTGCAATGTGAGGGAACAAAGACATGATTTTATGTCTTTAATTTTGGCTTATATTTAAAAAGGCTTTTCAGAAAGAATGGTGCTCACATGCTCCACATTCAAGGCCACATTGTCTCCAAATAATGTTAAGAATTTTGGCCAGGAATAACTATACTATGGCTCTGCTTCCCCAAGTGCCACTGCATAGAAATACAAGATAATACTTAGTGGATGAGAGAAGTTCATGCAATGGCACCTACAAAAACAGAGCAGGCCGCAGTACAAATCTGCTGGACCAAGACTTGAGGGAATGGTGCTGTGAATTTTCATTCATTGAAGAAAAATAAAAAGTAACGAATACAAGATACCAATGACTCAGGAAAATGTAACTCATTTCACAGACAAACTTTAAAACCCCTGTGTCTGAGGATTATTTAGTTATGTCCAGCTCTGCTGGACCTGATCTTCATCAACAAGGACTGATCAGAAATGTGAAGGCTGAGGGCAGCCTTGGCTTCAGGACCATGAAATGGGAAAAGTGAGGCTCCTGAGAAGATGGAACATGGCAAACAGTAGGATAACAGCCCTGGATTTTGAGAGAATCAACTTTGGCCTGTTAGGGGATCTGCTTCAAAGAACTTCATAGGATAACATCCTGGAGCAAAGAGGTGTCCAAAAGCTGCTTGACTTTCAAGGATCACCTCCTCCAAGCTCAAAATTAGTCCATTCCTAAAAATCAGGAAGTCAATGCAGGTGGCAGGCAGCCTCCACGGATGATTAAGGTCCTGCTCAAACATAAAGAGTGTAAGAGGTGGAAGCAAGGACAGAAGAAATGCTGAAACAGCTTGAACGTGCAGGAACGGAGCTGTGAAAAACTAAAGCCAATCTGGAGTTTAATCTCATTACAGGCAACAGCAAAAGCTTCCACAAGTATATCCACAACAGAAAAGCTAAGGAAAATGCAAGCCTACTGCTGAATAGGAATTGAGATCTGCTAACAAAGGACAAGGAAACAACTGCATTTTTTAGCTATAAACAGATGAAGCATAGTCTAGGTAAGTGGACAGTGAATGTGACTGAAAACTAGCAAGCTCACAGGGCTGTGGCCAGTGCCATGAAATCCAAACCAGCCTGAAAGCCAGTCACCAGTGGTGCACCCCGTATTTCATAGCGGCATCTACTAAATACTGCCTAGTATCCTCATTAATCACCTAGATGATGGAGGAGAGTGCACCAGAAAGTCTGCAGATGACACAAAATTGGGAGTAGTGGATGATACATCAGATGGATTTGCTCCCATTCAGAGAGACCTCAAAACAAATTGAGAAATCAGCTGACAAGGACCCCATGAAGTTCAACAAAGAACCTGTGAGGAAATAATGCCAAGGACCAGGACAGACTGATCAAACAACTGAAAAGCAGCTCTTCAGAGAACGTCCTGGTAAGCACCTAGTTCAACACAAGCCAGCAATGTCTCCCTGTGACAAAGGCCAACAGCTCCATCAGGCAGAGCACTGCCAGCAGGTAGCCCTGCCCCTCTGCACAGCACTGCTGGGACACACCTGGAGTGCTGTGCCCAGTTCTGGGGTCCTTAGTTTGAGGGAGACATGGACATACTGAGAGAATCCAGCAAAGGTACACAAAGATGATTACAGTCTTGGAGCACCTGTCATATGATGAGAGGCTGTAAGAGCTGGTTCTGCTCAGCCTAGAGAAGGAAAGGCTCTTATCAATGAATGTAAATACCTGATGGGGGTGTAAAGAAGATGAAGATAGAATCTTTTTACTGGTGCACTATCAAAAAAAAGTAGTAATGGGCACAAACTGAAATGCATGGAACTTCATTTAGACATCATAAAAAATAACTTAGTCTCAAGAATGGTCGAATTTTACAAAGGGCTGCCCACAGAAAGTGCGGAGTTTTATCTTTATAGATATTCAAAATGCAGCTGGTCACAGCCCTAGGTCATCTGCTCCAGCTGACCTTGCTTTGAATGGTCTTGATGATTTTCAGAGATGCCTTCTGACCTCATCTATCCTGTGAGTGCCATTCTGTTTCTCCTAGTATCCTGATAGTTGCCTTCCTACAGTGTGAAAATACAAAGCATTTCAAGAGCACAAAAGCACCAAGGGCATACATGTTTGCACGCACTCAAGCAGTCTACACAAGCAGAATAGCAGATGCCTTTACAGGCTTGCAGTACTGTGTGGAAGTTGTACCACAACCTCTGTTCTTGTGCCAAGAGAGAGAACTGACCCACAGATGAATACACAGCAGAAAAGCAGTGTATTCATCATTTTTCAATCAAATGAAAAGAGAGAAAGTGAGATGAGCATGCTGCACAGGAATGTTGGGAAGCAAGTGCCAGCCATCAAACCACATCTGTACTCCTGGAGTATCATTTTACACTGCTCATGGCTGGAATGTGCTGCAGCAGCATGGTCCAATTGGCAGCTGGAGTGTCAAACCCAGTGCCTACATTCAGCTGGCTGCCTTTCCTGGGGCAGCTCAAAGAATAGCTGGCTGAGCGGCCAACCCTCCTCCCACGCCAGCTCACAGGCCTCTAGGCTCCTCTGCCTGTCTCTGAGGGAGCAGATGGGAAGAGTTGCTACTTCTGGTGGTGAGAGAGAGAGGGAATAATCTTTGGTTGCCCACGGGGTGGGCAGTATACCTAAGGAGGGAAAAGGTGTGAGTGGGCTGCTGCTGCCTGCTGCTGCCTTGGGGTGTGGGGAAGGCAGGCTCTTGTGCAGGAAGTGTGGATATGGGAAGATGCTGTTAGAAGAGTGGCTGGTGTTTCAGGGGGAGAAACAGGGAGTGAGGGAGTGGCCCTCTCTGGGATAACACAGAATGGATCCACCTGTCGACATCACTCTGCACAAGTGCATCTCCATAAATTCCTTCTAACAGCACTAGTGATGAAATGCCTTGTTTCTAGTATCATAGTCCTATGCTATTTAATTGCTCACCTTCCCACTTCACGTGTGAGCACATCACTGCCCTGCCCTGGTCAATGCCCAGCTTCTCTGCTACACACAAAACTGCAGCCACTCTGCCATGCAACCATGCATGCAAGATCACAAGGATAGAGCTACCAGTCTGGCAGGCCTCTGCCAAACCTGCACATTCCTTCCTTAGGTACTCACTTCTTTGACATGATATTGCTTAAGCACCTTTGGTGCTTTGCCTGAATCCTGTAAACAGGAAGAATCCTGTAAATACGAAGATGAGGCATTAGCTTTTTCTCTACCAATTAGTAACTTTTACTGGCAGTTTCCTGATTCCCTCAATTTTTCAGGTCAAGTTTACTTTACCATAGCTATGCAAAATTATGAGGTAAGTTTCTGCAAATGCATATGAACTTATCTAGATACAGGGACATATGAAGTATCAGACAGAAGGGACATAGCATCAGAATTCATATTAAAATATAGTCACTAACTTCATTAACCCAAGAGAGAATATGTTGGACATGGACAATCAAGAGGAAAATGTATTTGAAGCTCAGATTCTACACATTCACTGGGCCCATGCTAACCTCATCACTCCTAGGCAGTGCAAATGCAAACAAGGGAAATTCTAAAGCCAACTTGCTTATAAGACAGACACAAAGCTAATTCCCCAGAGAGTCCGAAGTGAGGTGCCCATCTGCGCCTCTCCACTGGAGATACACTTCCACAATGATAAACAGCTGCTAGGAAAAACTCTGAGAGACAGCAACTGAGAACAATATAAATTAAGACAAACTATATCAGAAAAGTCACTACAAAACCCCACGCATTTCTGATAACAAACCAAAGGGCCCGCCTGAGATGTGAAAACCCTCTCCAGCTAGTAGCCCTGTAATGGCACCCCTAATCCCCCATGACCCATAGCTCCAGGGAATATTTTCTACCCTGAAGGAAAATTATCCATCTCTAATAGCTGCAGGATGCTAGACAGATGGGGAATTAAGGCTACAGACTAAAGACATTGAGTTTTGTGTGGCTATCTTTCTAGTTTGTCAGTACAACTGTTATGCCAGACAGGGGGATATGGCCTCAGCTGTCAGGAAGGGGAGAGTCCCTACAGGAGGTGTCTGGAAACAGCTGGGAAACCTCCTCACACTTTCTACCCCATGATAAATCAGCAATAAAACAACACTTTGTAAATGAAGCAAATACCTGGATTTAGTGTGGGCTTTCTTTCCAGTGACCCTTGCAGTATTGTACAATGATGGGAAAGTGCCACAGTGTTCATTTTACATCAGGGTAACAGCAGTACTTCTAATGGCAGTAATGGAAACTAAATCCAAAGCTGCAACACTAGATAGCTCCATGGCTATCTAAGAAATTTTACCATTAATATAATTGAAGCCAAATTTCACTCAGCTCCTCTGAGTCCTCCACATTTCTTTCAGTCTCCTTTTTTTGGAATGAACTTGCTGTAGCTTTTTAAAGGTGTGGAAAGGGCTGTTTCCTTGGATTCCTCTTAGCAGTTCCTATTTCTTTTTTACAAAAACACTCACTATATACCAGGGAAACAAAGACCACTTTCGCACTTCTTAATTCAGGAGTCCTAAGGTGGATATAGGGAAAGATGAAGACATTGAGAAGCTGAGAAAAAAAAAAAAGCCTGAAATTCAAAACAATAAGCTGAAAAATGTTATTAACTGCTTTTGCTTGTATTTTAACTGGCAGTATGCATGCACAAAATGCAAACATTCTCCATTATATCCCCAGAATACAGTAGCTCCTGGACCTACTGGAGTCAATTCTAGGAGCACAGAGCACAAAGATAACTCAATACCTGTAATCATTCATGTTGAGGCCTCTGAAGTGAGGCACATGGCAATGTCAGCATCACTATGCCTTGGTCATGATGTAGCACCTTTCCTGTTATTTTCTGTCTTATAAAATATTCATTATGTTTTTTTCTATCCTATCATTAACTTGCTGGAAGTTCTCTCACATGGCTGACTCTCTCACCTTGTGTTTGATCCCCCTCAAAATCTGCCCATGACTTTCTCTTCCCACCATCTTAACAGTTCTGCCTTCATGTCTCCGAACAGTGCAGTCCCAGTGCCAAGCCCTCCTTCAGCTCTATGGACACCCATTCCTGCCCCCTGGCACTTTGATCCTTCCTGAAGTCATTCTGTTGGTTTAACAATATTAACATTTAAAGAAAAGCCATGGGATTATTACTTGAATGTGAGCTTTGCCAGAAGCTCTGGATTTGGCTCACTGAGATTATACACCTCCAGCAGAAACCAGCTCATGGATTTAGGCACAGTGCCAGAACACTAAACCTGATATATGGATAAAAGGTATTTCTTGAATTAGTGTCACAGAAGGGCACTGACTTCTCTTGTCATCACAGACAACCAGACCATACTCTCTCCTTACTCCAAACTCAAAACCCAAACAAGCAAAAAAACTCAACCCAACCAAAATCAAACCAAAGCAGATCTTTGACAAGTCAAGAACTGTTCTCAAAGACATCTATGCTCCTAAAGGTAATACCACACCTTCAAGCAACATTGAGCCACATCATATTAGCAGAAGCTAATCAATTTCCAGTCACCACAGTGTTTTAAAGAAGGGTGCAGGGAACAATCCTTACAGAAGGAAGCCCCACTCCATACCTGGCCAGCACTTAGGGCAGGGCCATCACTCACCATCACTTGGAAGAGCAGCAGTGTTCACCACCACCTCTCATCATGGGCAGAAGGGTAACGCAACTCAATTTGGCTGATGCCAGGATGCACACGTGGTGATGGCTTGATCTGCCTGCATTCAGCATCCTATGTCATCAAATACAGTCAGCATGCTAGAGACTTTTTAAAAGCCACAATGAGGAGACAGCATGTTCTTCAATGATAGATGACCCTAAACAAGCTCATACATAAAATTAGAAGCCATCTGTAGAACTGCAGTTTTTATTCTCCCATGGAATTGAAAGGAGGATGATTATTATAGCAGCAATTGTTAGGGCTGCTGTATCAAAAGGTCAATGTGCAATTACCTACACCCCTCAATACATACACACAGAACAAACAGCAAACCATTCCATTTCAAGAGCTTGTAACTCCTCCAGACACGTCATGTAGTATACAAATCTGAGCCCAAGAGCACTCACTCATCATAGTAAAACTAGAAGGTCTATTTGTAGGTATATTTGAAGTTGAGAAGGGCTTATAAAACCTGGGTACATTTTCATGTCAGCTTGTTCCACACACTTCAGCAAAACAGCTTTTATTTTTTCTTACTGAGAAATTCTGCACCCTATTAACCTTTTTTCTATTGTATCAGGAACATGAGCACAGCAACATTATTCGCTTGTGCAGGAACCAGAGGCCAGACTTAGAACAGGGACTGATCCTTGTCATTGATCCTTTCACCCTCAGTACACTTGCAGAATGTAACCAACTTACAAACCACATTCCTACAGGATTGAAATGTCTATCCACAGTAAAAGGTCAACTACTTTACTACAACAAAAACTTTAAACTTGCATTGTCTCTTTAATGTAAAAGCTTCTTCTGAAATCAAAGCCATAATATCTATTGGTTTGATGACATTTTTAAAATTGCTAAATGTTTTGTGATTGTGATCGAAGAAAATGAAATTATTTTATTTCACATAAGAGCTTCAACTTCTAGAAATATTATCTATGATGAAATGATATACTAGCTCAATAAGATGCTCCACTACAATGCCCCACAAGAATATCACTGAAATTTTGGGTGATGAACGCTGTAATATTGAACATTGTTACGACTGAAGGAAAATATATGAGGGACTCTTCAGTGCATTAAAAGCAATTACCAACTAAACTAAGATCAATGATGTGAAAAAGTACAACATAGGAATGATTTTGCTTACACTGTTTCATCTGCTTTCAAGTTCCAAACACAAATCTTGGAGCTTCTGAATTTCATGACCTTCTAGTATAATTTGCTTAGTTCACAACAAAAACTTACAGATAATTTTATCAGTATAGCTATTTTGATAGCATAACATTAGTCTGATCTGTTGCAATTCATTCTGTTTCAAAGCAAAAAACCACCACAGATTAGACACTGCCATTATCTCAACCTAGAGAGTACATTTACTCTTGACAACAAACATGGTATTTATTTTTAAATGGCAGTTGTAGTTAAGTCATTATACAAAACTACAAGAAAATAAATCTCCCGTTTTTCAACAGCATCACACAGCTTGGTGTCGATGGCAAGCTTTCTGAGAGTGCACTAAATACCTCTTAGACCCTGAGCCACTGACCCTAACTCTTTGAATGCAGCCATCCCTTTTAAAGCAGCCATACCCCTCTCCCACTCTACTTATGCAGACATGTGCATGCAGACATTTGCCATCTGCATAGGACTTCACAGCAAACTACTGTTCCTCCATAATTATCAGGTTAAAAAGAGAAAGGGGAACTCGTATCAGGAATTCAAGTCTCTTTAAGTTTTTTATGCAGAAAGAGAAAGAACCTAGGAAATAATGTGGAACTGTATTTTGATTTCCCATTTATGTCTGGCATCTTTTGCCTTATAATGACTGTTTCTACATTAAAAGAGAAGATACAAAAGCCTCACCTCAGTCTACTGCCTAAATGCATTAGGGATAATTTGTGTACAGTGTCAAAAACTATGGCAAAAGCTAGGCCATTAAAAAAGTACATATCTAAATAGCATGGTTATGTTAAGGATAAAAGAAAAATGTATTGTGGTTGAAGTCTGGCATGTGTTTGGGAATGTAAAACAGAACACACTTGCAGAGGAGACATCGGCAGAGTCTCAGTTATAACACACAGTTATTTCCACTGTAATATCATTCAGATATTTCAAATACTTCAAACATTTATATTTTTTGTACAATCACAATACTTTTGAAAATTCACTGTGTTTGAGCAGTGCATTTATGGGGCTGAAGGACAGGATGTTGCAGGCACAGATGACATTCATCAGTCACGAAGCAGAGGGATGCCGCTGCCTGAGGCAATGACACAGTTCTAACACAGATTTTTACATGCAGCTATAGAATTTCGGACTTCAATAACAGAGTCAGCTTTTACTAGCTTATGTTTAAAACAGCTTTGTCAAAAGGTGTTAAGTACCCTGATCTTTTGCTTCAGAAAAACAATTCTTGCACAGTAGGTGCAATTTCTTCTTGATCACAACTAACCATTAAAGCAGTATTAAATCTTAATACAAAAATGGTAGGGAACTTATGAGCATTTCCTATTTAATAATGGAACTAAAAAACCTTGAAGCAAACAAAACTTAATGATAACATCTCTACCTATTCCTATTAAGAGACTAAATTAAAAATAAAACCATTTAAGCATTTAATTTCTTTAACAATGATAATCTTACTCAAAAAAATGAAAGAAAACTGAATATATTTAAAATTTATTCACTCTGCACTTGATGAAATGCAGAGGAAACCTATATCTCCACCTCTGAAACCAGCAAGTTTTAAATATGACTGTGATTTGTTTTCTTTCCATGCAAGGCAGTATCTAAATCATTGCTCCACACCACCCACACAGCTATACTCTAATGCCCTTTCCAGAACCCAGCTTTATTGTTATCTAAAGGAGAATGAAGGCTAAACCTTAGTCCTATGAAATCAGACTGAAGCTTCCCTTGTTGTCACCAGAGTACCAGAAATACACAGTGGATGGTTCATACCACTCACCAGAGATACTGATGCTAGGACTGGCTGAACCCCCTTACAGAGGGACAGCTCTTTCCATCGATTGTGGAGAAAGACTGATGAAGCCTTCCCTAGGTTTGAGGTGTAATTTTAAAATCGCCCAAACCAGCTGGATACCAGTCTGAGCAGGAAAGAGATCTGGCACTTGTCACAGAGGAGCATCAGAGCACAGCAGTCAGCTGGGGCTGGCTGGTGGAAGGCCCAGGACAGTCCCTGGGCTACACTTCTCTTCCTAGGGCAAGGACCAGCCCTACTGGGGCATTTGCAGCTCTGACTTTTCAGAAACAGTGGCTGTTCAGCACAACTCCATAATAACTTAAAAGAAGCCATAGAAGGACATGGGGTACAACAGACACTCAATAAACAAAAGGTGCGTATGATCCTTAGAAAACAACCCTTACACCTCAAGTCAGTTTCATCATTCCCTCATTACCCAGAATCATTTTACCATCTGTCCTCTTTGCAATCTGTTTTCCCCTCCCACATGCTAATATATAACTGAACAAGGCACCATGACCCCCCTGATGTTACTGACACCAATTTCTTTGTAGCAAAGGTAATGGACGTCAATGGCACCAACACAATCCTGCAGTTTCTTGTGTTGTTCCCTCCAAATAACCTGAATTCACATCATGTCAGTGAGGCCACTGCGAGGCCACTCCTTTCAGTAGGAGTTGTTCATACAAATAAAGATCATTTCCTTGACCCCAAATGCAAAAGATGTCTACAAGAGTAGCACAGCAATTTCAGTGTCTGAGGCTGTTAGAGCCCTATGATTAGTTTATTAGAGCACTAGAAGGTGCCTTTGCATCAGTGCCAACTTTCTCACATATGACAATATACTGTATAGAGTGTTTAGCTCTATGCAAGAAGAGAAACCAATACACACTATTCACTCCAATTACTCACCAAGATATGAAGAATCTCTCATCTCACGAACATAAAAACAAACAACAGTTGTGACACATATTCCTTTGAAAACAAGCCATGGTTGTTCATAAAGCTTTTGAATTGTCTGGCAAGTCCTTTTTGCTTATTGACAGGCTGTAATTGCTGCCTCTTAGCTAAAGTGAACTTTCAGCCTGATACCTGACCTTCCCCCTGACCCCTACTTTAATCTTTTATATTGACTTAGATACAATCTGTGCCTAACACATTTTGGCAAAGTACCACAACTTGATATTGTTTTGCTTTTGACAGGCTTCTCCTAACTCTGGCCATTTCTGTGGTTTCACTCACTGCAACTATCTGGCATTATCAGGGGATTGAAATGTGCAAATGGTATGCTGCTTGTAAAAAAAAAAAAATCCCCAAAAGCCTCCTTGAGGCCAAAAGAAATTCACTGCCTGCCCTTGAGCTGAGCTCTCCTCATGCTTCGTCTCACTGGGCTTGAGTCTGGAGGCAGAGACTGGCTCCAGGCCAGAGCAGAGGCTGCCAGCCCCCAGCAAGGCTCAGGTCTGGCAGAGACCTCGGCAGCAGGCGTGACAGCTGGGACCTATGACAGAGGTGGAAAGGCTGGAGCTGTCAGAGCAACCCCAATGAGAAATCTGGCAGTTCTGCCGTTAAACAAGATTTGAAACAGATATTCTGACCAGACGTTTGGATACAGAAAGATCATCAATAAAGTTTCTCAACAAGAAAAGCCACAATGAAATCAACATTGCAATAAGCGAGGAATGCAGGCCTTTACAAAGATGCAGGATTTCTAAGTAAAAAAAATCCCGAAGAAGAAGGCAAAGCTGACACTTATTTGGTTGCTGATGCTTTCTGAACAGAAAGATTGAACTGGCTTCTTTATATCATGCAATTATCCCTAGCGCAAAAGTCTCCCAGAGGGGAATGGACCACTCCCCCTCTTACTGCTTTGAGTCCAAGATACTTACCTGCTTGAACCCACACAAGTAATTTTCTCTCCTCTCTCCCTCTAAGTAGTAGAAAATAAAGGCATGTTATGTTACCCAAGGTGGGGTTCATCCAGGTACAGTCATCTAGAGCCAAGGTATCTCTGTCACTTCAAGGCTTTTTCTGTAGCTGGCAAAGAGAGGCTGGAAAGGAGCTCAACCTCCATATACCCTTAGAAAAGGTGAAATTTACTTACAGGTCTCCATTTACTTTTAAATGGACAAAACTGGGTAACAAATTCCCACTAGACCAAGTGTGCCATTTTTCAGGTACCTTCTTTCCTACACAAGAATAAGGCAATTGAGAGAAGTGAAACGGCTGCCAAAATAGTACTAAAATAGAAGTGGTCTGCATCAGTTCAGGGTAATCCCAGCTTCAGATGAGGTCAGGAATTTCTGTAGCAGTGAATCGGCACTCTCTGGATTTCACAGTGAGGTCTGTGGTCTATGTGACAAAGCTACCAAGTTGTTTCTGCGTCATAGGATTGCTCTCCTAGCCCTATTGCAGTGTGTTTGTGGCACTTCTGTGGTGGCAGGAGAGCATACACAGACTGTCTGGGATGAGAATCATCTGCTACAATTTGCTGTGTTTAAGTGTTAGAAGACAGCTGGCTTCAGCTCTTTCATGCCAAGCAAAGTGATGGACAAGAGACAGAGGAGAAATGCACTACTTTAGATGTTCCTTGCAGCCTCACTCCTCCTGCTCCCTTGGTCCTCATTAAATGTTTGCTCATTCCATCAAATTCATTCAACTATTGTTTTCCCAGCTTGGCTGTTTTGAGGGACTCTGACAACTATTCCTGATGAACATCTGGGATCCCCAGCAAAGTATTGCAGAAGAAAGAATGACACATAGTACAGAAGAAAAGAACAAAAATTGACAAAAGACGTGGCTTTATCTGAACTGTAGACCACAAGATTCAGAACCTCTCCTTTCCATGAATGGAAGTGAAGAAGGAAAGCTAAAATGGTACCTTGAATGTAGAATTCACTTTGAGATACACTTTGAGAGCAGTTTTTATGCATCATAATAAAAAGTGAGCTGGAGTTGATCCATGATTCCTGAAATAGGACAATTTTAAAGCCTCATAAGGGATAGGAAAGGCTACAATGAAGAGGAGATCTAAATAGAAAACACTAACTGATTAAAATAAAAAATTGCTACTAACCGAACTGGGAAAAGTCACTGAAAAGCTGTCTAGCAGAAAAGAATCTGACAGTGTTAGTCAACAGCAGCTGAACATGACCAGCAATGTGCCAAGAGGTGGCCAAGAAGGGCGATGGCATCCTGGCCTGGATCAGCCAGGTGTGGCCAGCAGGAGCAGGGCAGTGACCGTCCCCCTGTAGCCAGCACTGCTGAGGCCACAGCTCCAATGCTGTGCTCAGTTCTGGGCCCCTCACTGCAAGAGAGACATTGAGGGGCTGGAGCGTGTCCAGGGAAGGGCAACGGAGCTGGGGAAGGCTCTGGAGCACAAGTGCTGTGAGGAGCAGCTGAGGGAGCTGGGGGTGTTCAGCCTGGAGAAAAGGAGGCTCAGGGGGGACCTTATTTAAAAGCAGGTTGCAGAGAGGTTGGGGATGATCCCTTGTCCCAGGTAACAAGTGAAAAGATGACAGGAAATGGCCTCAAATTGCACCAGGGGAGGTGCAAATTAGATATTAATGCAAATTTCTTCACTGAAAGGGCTGTCAAGCATTGGAACAGGATGGCCAGGAAAGCAGGGGAATTGCTGCCCATGGAGGTATTTGAAAGACTTCTACTTCCCTGTGGCACTCAGGGACTTGGACTAGTGGTGAACCTGGTAGTGTTGGGTAAATGGTTGGACCTGATGACATTAGAGATCTTTTCCAATCTAAAAGGTTCTGTGATTCCATGAATGGGTGCTTAGGGTTCTCAAGTCCCTGCACAAGCTTCAGCTGTCTCTGACCTAAGAACCAGATGGAACTTGGCTCTCCAGGGTGCCTCTTGTCCAACTACAGGTGAGTAGAGGTCAATTAAAAAAGGACCAAGGAGAACATAAACACTGTATTTTTAAAGTATGCTATTGCATTTGAATTCACCTGTGTCTAATAACCCTATTTAAACTCAAAGTGAGAACAATTATGTCTACTAAAACATATAACATTAATACTGTTTTACTTACACTGGCTAATTGAAATAATACGTGCTTGTTGCAAAGTTTCAAAACAAGTCAAATACCTAAAGTGGTTTATTAGTAATGAGTTAAATGGAAGACAGTGGTTAAGCACCTAGAATACCAAGTGCTGAAACTGATTCTGACAGCACTAGTCTCTTCTGCAAATATAGATAATGTATCTTTCTTGACAGTTTATTTAAGTATTTTTGGTTCACTGAATAATTCATTAAAAGCTGAAACCAGCAAAGAGTTGAGGAAATAAGAACCAAAACAAAAAGCTTCAGATAGCTTGCTTTCTAATTTCATCTTGTGAGTAAAAGCACAGGGTGATAGGATGAGCACTGCAGTTCTGAAGCCTTGAATGCAGTTATTAGAAATAAACATATTAAGTCAATAATTAAAATGTTATTTTGTTTAATTAATTACTTTATTATAAATGATAAAACTTGCAAAAAATAGTGAAACATATACATCATATACTTTAACTGACTGAAGAAATACTACCTAAATAAATAAGAAAAAGAAGGTGTTCAAAACTGCTTCTTGCTCCCATAGAAGCAGATTCAAACCTGTAAATGATCACTATAACGAAGTGCAAAAAAGAAGAAAATGAAGAAAGTCAATATGAAGAATTCCTCTTTCAGAGATCATGTTGCTGAAATATTTGCTTTCTGTTAAAATTCTTCAAACTGTGAATTTAAAATATCACAGGTCCTTTATCACTCTGAGAAGACAAATTTACACTGCTTAATTTGTATCCAGAATAAATGAAGGCAAAAAAGCTTCACCTGACACTCAGTCATGCAGTCTTTTCTTAGCTCTGCTGTATTACTGCATAAAAGAGATAAAATACCATCACTGGTGAAGCTTTGAATGCTTCATTGTAGCGTACAGCCTCCTGGGTACTTGTCCTTGAACAGCTCTGCAACAGCTTCCCCCAAAGTTGGGCTGCAAATGAAGGGCTGGCAGACTCCAGGAGTGCCTGGCCACTATCTGCAGAGATTCAATTGCTGGAAAGACTCTAAGCAGTTTTCTTCAAAGAGAACACTTCATTAAAACTTCAATATACAAATGACGTTTGGTCATGTCAAACACTGTTTGGGCACAAGAAAAAGACTGCTGCTGTGTCAGACAAGAAAGTCTGCCTGAATTGCATGGTTTGGCACTAGAAAAATCCCAACCCCTTTCTGTACTGCAAGCAAAGAAACAGCAGCAAGAATTAGTCAGCGGTGGGTCACAAAAGCTAAAACAATGCTGGCCTGCTTTATTTCCACTAGCAGAAACCAGAGATCATTCATCACCATACCTGTATAAACAACCTATTACAATGCTTCATGCCAAAAAAGTAAAACAAGAGGGTTTACTTCACAACGTATGGCTACAACCCAACTTTGCTATTGCTGAGATGCTGGAGAGGAGAGGCACAGTGCCCACACACCCCACCACTCTCCTCACACTGAGCTGCCCAGCCATATTTTGGGGGTCAGAAGGAGGACAAGCGGTTCATTGATTGACTCCAGTTCCCAGGGAAGAGAGAGTAACCCCAAAACTGGGAATCTTGGACAATCCTAACTCCACCTGGCTCCCCATGCTGCCACCACAGGCAACTAGTACCTGGCACTTCCAGATACCTGACACAGACCCCTCGCTGCTCTCATGATCTCCAGCATTGCGATCGCTGCAACGCTACCCACGCGATGCAGGAGGTCTGAACTCAAGGATCCTTAATTAATTCCTGAGTCCTCCTTGAGGGAACAGAAGCTGCTGAAGCATCTTGGCTTCCCAAGACAAAGCAGGAGTTAGCTGTTTTGTTTATTTTCTTGGCTTCTGCCAGGGTGGCCCTGTGTGGTGTGTCTTGAGCACAAGGAGTTGCACAAACACAGACAACATTCCTTTAAGAGCATTTCTGGTGGGCATGGAGCCATTCCTCGCCAACACCCCAGCTGCTCCGCCCAGCTGAACTTGAAAAAGCAGTATCTCCCGAAGCCAAGCACTATCCTACAAGATCATCAATTATCTCATTGAGAATCATCGACTTAAGGGAGGATTTAGTCTCTGAGGTGGGGAAGAAAGTTCCCTGGGAGATGCCAGGAGACAGCACCATGGATAATCAGTGAAACATAAAAAAAAAAAAACCAACAAAAACATTATAAAGCAAGCCAGGCTGTAGCAGAGCAGTCCTGCAGAACAGGTTTTCTACATCCAGAACCTAAAGAAATATTAGGAATTCAAGAGGAATTACTCTAAAGAGCCACAGGATTTATGATAAGGTGTTAAACTTTCTGTTAGCATTTTGACCTATCACATATAAAATACTACAGGTATGCAGCTTTTGAGAGTATGTTCCTAATATAACTTTTTATTTTTCTTATTTTCTAGTAAAGGTTTCATGAGCTTTCAGCAAGCATTTTATTCCTATAGAGTTTATTTGAGATCCTTGTCTGTTAGTCCAGTGGTGGTTCAAAAGCACTTGAAAGGTCTCTCGATGACATTTTTCCCTCCACTGTTAGATCTTTGCAAAAGGTGACACATTCTCCACAAACTGCTGGCTAGCTGCCCAGCACAGGAAAGAGATGAAGCACCTGCCACCTCCCCTCCTACTTCTGTAAGGAGAAGAGAAAGGGAAATTCTTTCCTGAACAACATGAGCTGAGCTGCATAGACATGCTATTGGAGATGGTTGCTGTGGGAAGACATGTGGGAAAGTCTCCAATGAACAATCAAAAGGAATGAGGAAAAGTGCCATCCTCAGACAAATGGGAATTCCACCTAAAAAGTGAACAACTCAGAAAGACCTTGAAAATTTGCATTTAGGGCTTTTGAGCATTTCTGAGCAATGCTGGCAGACCTGGGAAGATGTTGTGCTGCAAAGTTGATGCTGCTGCATTTGTAGGGTCCCTCTAATGCCAGAGGGACTCATTACTGCACAAAGATCGGCACCAGCTCTGCAAGGAGCACCACATCACACTGGCTTTAAGAGAGAATGCCACCTCCTCCCTCCTCCTTTCTCTTGTGAAAGCTAAGAAACCAGTCCAGCATTTAAATACACACCCCTCCCCCTCAACTTTGTATGAAAAAGAAACAATAGAAACCACTCAGATCTCAATGCATATTAATTTTCACTTTACATGCTATTGCTATCCACCATTTAAAATACAATTGGTTGTGTATTAAAAAATACTTTACATGTGACTTTAGGTTTCTCTTTTTTAATTAGCAGGAGTAAGTGTGTTTAGGAGGCTTAACTAAAATTAACTGAAATAATTGGCTGGTGGTTTTAAGAATTAAATGCCTTTCTATTCCTAGGCTGAAAATGGGACAGCACGTTAGCAACACAGAGGGTGTGGGGAAGGTCAGACACTTCACTGAATATAACTTCACTTTGGTCTCTTTCCACGAAGTGAGCAAAAGTGCCACTGACACCTTTTTCTGCCAAAAGAAAGCAGACCAAGAAATGGTTGGGTTGAACTTAAAATGAAAAGGATATTCCTTTGCTTTCCTATAGCCAAGGAATGTAACGTAAAGAAGCCAATCACTCCAGTCATGCACAATTTGGCACAGGAGAAGAGGCAAAAAGATGGTCACCATGTACCCATGCTCAGCCAGGTACTCTGAGCCACACTCTCCAAAACGACTTACCCTCTGCACAGGGACAGGAAGAAAGTCGCATCACAGTGAGGAAAATGGATATTGTGCAATATAAGCAGAACATTTACAGGCAGCAAAATCAAATAGCTTCCATGCAGCACATAATTACCTTGTACAGCTTACTGTAACAGGAAATGGAAAAGGTTTACGTGAGTTTAAAAAATATTAGACATTTGTAGAGGATGGATTCATCATAAGCTGTAAAATACGATGGTTTGGATGCAAACTATGGCTCAGCAAGCCTCCACAGTGATACTGATTACTGAAAGTTGGGAGAGTGTAGCAGAGGAAATGTCTCCAACTTTCCTCTGATTTTATATTCCTTGGCTCGACCTTGTGTTATTGCAGTCTTTGCACAACTGAAAAGAGGCTCTCTGCATGCAAGAGGCTACACCAAGAAAGCCAGAATCTACTTTGTATTAGGCACTAAATGTCTTTGTGGCTCCTGGGAAGGCATGTGACCTCAGTTTTCATTCTGCCATCACCAACGTGCAAGCGGTTTGTTGACAATTAATTAGCTAATGTTTATATGTCTTAACCATGAAATAGAATTATAAAATCATGTAGATTTGAAAATAGCTTTAAGATCATCAAGTTCAACCATTAACCCCGCACTCCCAACTTCACCACTATAAATCATGTCCCTAAGAACCATGTCTTTCAAATACCTCCTGGGGTGGTGGCCCATCCATTTCCCTGGAGAGCTTGTATTTCCCCATGTATCCAGTAGATGATAGAGATTCTCCTTGATGCTTTCTTCTGCTGCTAAGGTATTTGAAAACATATTTTTTGTTGTCTTTTATGGCACTATCCTGTCTAAGTTCTAGCTGGGCTTTGGCTCTTTTCACTTTCTCCCTGCATAACCTCATGGTACTTATTTGTAGTCCTCTTGAGTTGCCTTCCTCTATTCCTAAAGGTTAAAAGTTCTCCTTTTCTTCCCAAGTTCCACCCAGATCTCTCCATTCAGCCATCCAATAATCACCATTCCCCACTGGCTCATTCTTTGACATCTGGGGACAGCCTGCTCCTGCATCTTTAAGATTTCCTTCTTAAAGCCCATCCAGCCTTCCTAGACTCATCTGCTCTTTATGTCTCACTCTCAAGGACTCTTTCAGCTGCCCTTGTAAAATGGATCAAAGTTTGCCCTCTGAAGTCCAAGTTCAGAGGAACTGGAACCAAAAACATGACTGCTGTGCCCCGGACAGCTTCCAACCACCCCACTGCCCACCAGTCCCACTCTGCTCAGAAACAGGTGGTCCAGGGGGACACCCTCCCTAGTTGGCTCCCTCACCAGCTTTCAGTTTCAGGAAAGTCTTTTCCACAGCCTCCAGGAATACCCTGGACTGTTTCCTCTCTGCTGTGTTGTACTTTCAGCAGACATATGGTAAGTTGAAATCCCCCACAAGGACAAGTGCTAGTAATTGTGAAACTTCTCCCAGCTTCTTATAGAATGTTTTACGTGCTCCCTCACCCTGGCTGGGTGGCCTGTAACAGACTTCCACCAGAATAGCTGCCCTGTTGGCCTTCCCCCTGGTTCTGACCCATAAATGCTCAACCCTACGGTCACCATCATTAAGCTCCAGACAGTTGAGACACTCCCCAACATACAGAGCTACCCCATCATCTCTCACTGCTTGCCTATCACTTCTCAAGAACTTGTAGCTGTCCATTGCAGCACACCAGTTGTGTGAGTCATCCCACACTTCTGTGAAGGCAATGTCACAGTTTTCCTGCTAGGCCACGGTTTCTATTTCCTCCTGCTTGTTGCCCATGGCATGTGCATTGTTGTTGATGCACTTCACAGGCTACTGATGCCACTGCATTTTTGGGGGAAGAAGTCCTAATTCCAGTGTGACTGTTCTCAGGCACATCATCAACCCTTCCATCTTTGCTGCTGACTGGATGTCCATCCACAACTTCCACTGAGATGGCAGACAGAATCACCTTGCTAGCACACAATCTCTCAAACATCAGTGTGATGTCCTCAGGCTTTAATCTTTTCCCCTTCAAATCTAGTTTAAAGGTCACTCAATGAGCCCTGATAACATGTGTGCAAAGATCCTACATATCATATTCTACATTTCATCACTTAATCTCATTTAACAAACCCCAAGAAAAGTATTTATTAAAAATCCATTTTCTTTAGTAAGTTGTACGAAGAAGTAGCTATTACAGCTTCTAGTACAGCAACCTGACATTAAAAAAAAAAAATCATCAGTATCTTAAAATATTGTATTAGAACTGTACAGGTTTGAGGGTGAGATGTGGATGACATAGCCACTTCTCAATTGTTACACAGTACTAGCTTCAAATTCATAATACTAAGTTTACATGGATCATGCCAGAATTTTGTGGAGATGAGATACTACATAAGTGGTATCTTCCAGATCAATCTTGTCTCAGAGACTGCAGAACACAGACATGACTATGCCACGGTCTGCTGCAATAGTAATTCATGGAAACCCCTGCCTTATCTTTCAAACTACACCTAAATCTGAATACCCATAAGACTACAGGTTACAGCAGCACCATAAAGCTTAAGGTGAAATAACTACCAAGGCATTTGCCCAGTTCCTTGGGAAAGCCTCCCCAGCTATCCAGAGCTCTATATGTATGCTGATGGCAAAACGTATTTAAGGTAGTAGTCCAATGTTGCACTGGGTATACACAAATGCAGTCCCTACAGCCAAAGAGCTTACTAGGTGGGATAAGCCATCTAAAGTTTTCTACCCCACCTAATTCAATGTTTGGGTTTCCTCCACAGTCAAAAGAGCTGGAATGTCCAAGAACAGACTAAATCTGACATTTTGTGTGTAACAGTAAATATCCAGTTCTGGACATGAGATTTTCTGGGTACCAGACATGAACTACATTCATACCTCCATACTTCATTCAGGTTTGTCTGCTGTTCTAATTGAATAAAGTAATAAAACTATCACTGTGCTATGTAAAAAGCCTTAATGTGGCTGCCAGAGCAAATTAAAAGACAAAAGGACCAGTACTTTATCACATCATTTATTGCTGAGAAAAACAGCATATTCAAGCTATTACCACTATTATGCTACAAGTTATAACAGGAAATCAATAAGGGTAAGAAAGAGGAATGTCCAAATTTATCCCCAAGGCACAGCAATCTCCTCTCCTTTATGCAAAATGGAAGGAGATAATTGAATGACTGCAGTGTTACTGAACAATGTCAAAAGGCACAGCTGTTACTCACAGTGAAATGTTGCCACCGCAGCTATTTAGTGAACTTTGATTTTAAATTCAGGGAATTTTCTAGCAAACAAGCATCACACTGTAGCAAATGGGGTGCAGAAGCACATCCTCTGCCCAGCAGAGCTCTCCCCAGCCCTGACACTGACTGCAGCTGGCACCTCAAGATGCTGACAGTCAGGTCTTACACCCATCTCCTGTGCAAATGGAGCAAGGAAAGAAGATCAAGGAGCTCCCCTCTCCTCCTGCTCTGCTCCTGCTTTCCTCTCACCAAGTCCAGCTACAGCACAGGCTGTTCTTCTCTCCCCAGCTCATAGCTTCCTGACCTTCAGGACCTTTAGCTGAATGTTGCTACTTGCTATTATCATTGGTGTACTTAGAAAGAAATACATATGTACTACAGAATAGTAGTAGACCAGCAAGTAACAGACTTTTAAATGAAAGGTCAGTCCATTCTCCTTGGGGGCAAAAATAACCCTATTAAGAATTACTTTTATGCAACTATCTAGCATCTATTCTGGTTATAGTGTGGCTCTCCTGAGGATGTGAAGGAGTGAGGTCATTCATGATCACACCTACTGGAATCCCTTCATTCCATTTCATTCCACTCTGCAACTTCTGCTACCACTCACATTAACCCACTTTTGCTGCACAAAAGTGCAGCAGCTTCCAGCCTGTGCTGTGCAAGGAAAAGTCCAATTTAACCTAAGATGCTAAAATTATGAGGGACAGACTCTCAGTAAACATTCTACATTCCAAGTGATTTTTCATTTATTCTCTACTCTGTGTCTTTTCACAATTTTTTTTACCATATATTAACTGTACTAACTTCTCTCTAGCAACAAGACACAAACACAGCAATTGGCAGCTTAACATAGCTTTCAGCTTTTCCAGCCATTTTTGGTCCCAGTTGTGCAACATCTTTCATGTGCTACAGCCTCTTCAGAGCAACACATGGCCTAGCCTATTCATTTACAAAGAGAAAGAAAGGAAGTTGAAAAAATAATGTAAACTAATATATTTTCCCTGGGGACTAGGGCAAATAAAATAAGGAACAGAAGGAAGAAGACAGGTCATAGATCAAAGAAATGCCCTAACCAAAGTTTTTAATTGAATGGAAAGTCAGAAACATCTAGCCTGCTTTGAAATGTTAACCGTGGGATGCAGACTTCTGTTGCGGAAAACCAGTCCCACAGGACAGTCAGAAGGTTAGGAAACAAGAAAAAAAGGAAAGATGAGGGGATTAGTATCATCTTGCCTTAACATCAGTCTGAGGTGTGCTAAAGACTTCTCAGGATGAGCCCATCACTGTTCACTGCCTGCAGACAGAACCCAGATGAACAGCTTCACATACACACTGCTTAAATCACTGAGTGAGATGAACTGAAAGGTGCCACCAACTCTGCCCCATTTCAGTGGGATATTCTTCAGTGAGGAAAAGAATCTATCTGTAAGGCAGCCTCAGGAACACCTGTGCAAGTGTGTGTGACTTTGAAACCACTGCAAGTCTGTGTTCTACTGCATCTCCCTGTAAACAAGATGATATCACTTTCTATTTTCATCCTCTCTGGCAAACTATTTCATCAGCATTTCTCCTGTAATCACTAACTGACAACACATGTTAGCATTTTTTAGCACAATATTTAACGTTGTATACAGAAAGATCTCTGCCAAAGTTTCACTGTCCTACTGGCATGTTAGATAATACTATATTCTCCAACCAGGAAGCCTGCCACTTCCACAATCTATGCTTTTTATTTTCCTCTGGAAAACTACTTGATATTCACTCTTTCCTGACACTGCAAGACTCTCAAACTCTCTTGAATATTACCTTGGCATTTAAAGCTTCATTACAACAATTAATAGATTAATATAATTTCCAGTGAACTTCACTACTTCCTTTTTTCATAATGACATTCTGAACCACAATCCCTTGCTTCTGTTAAGCAAGAGGTAACAGCTCAGACTAGTTATGTGTGGAGCTAATGAAGTATGATGAAGCTACACCAAATCTGAAGGATTACCACCACTGGAGACAGTGGCTGGATTCAAATATTTCCCAAACAAAACTTAAAACATCTCTCTTCATGATAGGAAAGAAAAAGGAAGACGTGGTTTTACACATAAAGCAGACGTCAGAGGGAACGCAACATGCCCTAACAGGGAGGAGACAGGAGACAGAGGTCCCCTTTTATCAGCTAGAAAATATCCAATTCCAGAGTTCTCCTATATGGAAAGGAACAGACCCAACTTCGTGGGGGAAAAAATTCTTCTCAAAACACCAACCTTCATGGAGGATCGAGGATATAAAGCAAGGTATGTTTTTTTTGGGAAAGCAGCTGTGTTATGACCATGATTTTCACTGGTAGATCATAAGCTGCTCTGAGTCTGAAATCATCCTGACATATACCTCACATAAGTATAGCAGGGCTATTTGACTTCATGCCACATCTTATTTTAAAGTTTAGTAATAAAGTGTAAAGTTATCTTGAAAAATCTGAATTCCAGTCAGTCTCTTAAGTGACAAAACTATATAAAACTGACATAAAGAACAAGTTGTTTTATTGCTTTAAAATGCTGGGAATAGTCTCTCACACTAGAGCAAATTCACAGACTGAAAATTTTCTTAGCCAGTACACATCTTCTATTCTCATTACCATTATCGCAAATATTTATATTTGAGGCACAGCAAGCTGCTGCAGTTCAGACAAGCCTAGACAAATTCAGACTGAAAATGAGATTAAATTAACTCCAAACCAGTGGAGTAACTTAACAATGGATTCCAGCAAGCTTAAATGTTTTAAAAAAAGATTTTTAAGTAATGAAACAAGAATTTTATTCTAACCCTATTCAGAAATATGTCATTGCAATGAAGTAACCTTTCGATGAAATAGTGCACTCTGTTTAATGAAGAATGCCAGAATCGATCTAGTGGTTTTTTCTGGTCTATAACTTGCTTACCAGTTCTGCAAGAACTCTTGTAGAATAACTACCCTGGCTAAAACCCCCTGCATTGATACCAATCATGTGAGCCCACAACAATGGCATTATTTGAAAGGCCACTGTCAGCATTGCAGCTGTAATGCATCAGGCCTCTCCTTTGTAGCACCCTACTTCTGCTGAAATCATTCAAGCTACAGTGGCGTGAAACAAGAAAAAGGTCTTCAAGACTCAAAAAACCACAGCTTTTGTTTAGAAATGAGAGAGATGGTGAGATCAGTGTTTCAATTCAACATCCACATGGTGATCAGCAACCACAATGGAAATAACAATAATACACAGATGGCGTGGAAAGAGATCTCAGTGTAAGAGAAAGATTCCTCAAGTCTTTCTACCCTAAAATAGTATTCAAGTTTCTTTTATTATACTGTTTATGTTAACCTCATTAATTCTTAAAACACATTATTCCCCTCAACAGAAAAAAAACCAAAACACCACTAATAATATCAAATATATTAGAGAATTCTGAAAAAAATGCAAGTATTCATCACATTTCACCCTGCAGTAACATGCAACTTTTGCTGAGAGCCCCTCTAGTTCTAGCTGCTGGCACATAGCAGCACTGAGTTCTTCTAAGTATGAGGATTTGACAGTGCATCTCAGAAGAAGATTTTCACCTTTAGGCCACTGGTTCATATAACTTCTGCAATCAGCCCTTTGTTTAGGATGTACAGACATGGACATAAAGAAGCTGAATGCTACTGAAGTCAATGGGATGGGAGTTGAGTGTTATCTTGATTCAGGGCCAAAAAATATGTCTCTTGAAAACAAGAGGTTCAAAAAATGGCTATTGGAAGTTGTGACTCTGATGGAGAATTCTTCTAAGTATTTAACACCCAGTAAATTGTAGGTGTCAAAGGATCTTGCTCACTTTCTTCCACTCAAGCCAACAGAAAATCCCAGAGGTGCAAAGCTTTAGAGATCTAACACTTACCACCTCAATGGGGTGTGTATGCCTGGTATTTCAAGAGTATCAACATTATCTCCACTTTCCACAAAGAACTGTGATAGACAGAGGTAGGATAGCAGCCTTCAAACCGTTTCCACAAAAACTCTTTAGTCATATATATATTTTGTCAACGTATATTACTATTTTTAAGTATGTGACACGTTCACTTGGTGAGCTGTAATTTAGTAATTTCACTTTGACTGAAGCATGCACAATACCATTCAATACCAAAGGGATCCTGTACAAGGCATACATTTACACACAGAATTTTAGAGCTGGTTATCCATGGAAGCATACTAAGTCACCATGCATCCTTGTCAATACCCACTACTGGATTTTTAACCTTCACGCCCATTGGAACCAATGTGAGATGGGAAAAGAGGCTCCAAAGTACAGTATTTCTGCAAGTTAAGAGAAAACAGGACGCCAGCTAGAAAAAGGGATTCTGCTAATGACACTGGTTCAGGAAAAGACTGCACAATCGGAGGACCCCTACCAGGTATCAGGGAATCCACACTGGCTCTCATCATAAAGTCTGAAAACCCTAAAGAAACCAATCTTTATTAGCTCACTGCTCATAAAACTACTTACTGTCATTCAGGAAAGCATTTTAATAGCATAGCACCCAAAACCTAATTCATCTGTCATCTCTATAAGACTTCAACCACGTTTAATACGCTGTCCACTGCTTGAACAGCAGTATAGCCCTCATGTGCTAAAACTGGAGACCAGCGTGCTAGTTCTGCATTCCAGAAGGGACTAGGAAACAAAACTATTCAGAACATCTTCCTATTACCAAGGGTCAGCTTATCAGTACACAACATGCTCATTTTCTATAAATACACCACAGGTGTTAATTTCAAAGAAAGAGAAACACTCAACATGGAGGGAAAAGTTCATCTGGGAGCAAACAGATGAAAACTTGGCACTTACAAATCATGGCCAGAATGGCAGGAAGGCTGCTTGGCAGCTTTGTTACAGCCCCCAAGTAGTACCAGCAGTAGCAAAGAATATACTATTTTTAAGATGGAGTTCACTTGACCTGTATACAGATACCTGGACTAAGGCAACCCTTTCAGTTGCAGTGTCAGCAAGAAAAAGGACAAAGGTGAAGTACTGGCACAAATAAAGTATGTGAATTTTAGCAAAGGATTTCATAGAAGGCATGAGGAGCAGGAAATTACCTTAGGAATATTCCCTAGCCAGAAGACAGATGCATCTTTCTTAATGGGAAAAACTTCACACCCCAGAAAAATTAGTTTAATAAAGCATAATAAAAAAGGCAGGAGAAGAGAAAGACAACCTGTAGATAGTGTGAGGTGGTACTTACCCCTACTGAAGGATACAAAGTGGAATGAGCTGCACAAGAAAGTGAAGGACAGAAATAGTTCAGTTGAAGAATGGGAGAGGGCAATCAAGATAAGGAAACTCCAGACATAATGCCAAACAAGTCTCTAAAAGTTGACTACTGCTTAGGGTAGAGAGACCACAGGTTTGCAAAATGTGAAGGACACCATGTGATCTACTCCCAGGATTCAACACATTTAAATTTGTTGTTATATTTGAGCCATGACTCTCAGCATTTTTTAGACCAAGCCAGAAAGGAGGAGGAAAAAGCCACCTAACAATTGTGAACCTCATCAAGATGTCAAGTGAAAAGATGAAGAGACGCAGGAAGAGAAAGGAGTACCTTAGCTTTACTTTTAATTCATGTTGAAAGCCTTCAATTTGCAGACTAAAATTTAGATATGAAATGCTATTATTCTGTTCAGTTCCTTCATTCTGAACTAGCCTTTCCCCCAGTGGACAGCTATTCAGTCCAAGAGAGGACTGATGCTAAAATCCTCTGGTTCTGATCACTTCCAAGTGAACTTTTCAGTGTGTCAACAGATAATAACCAGATGAGAGGAAACCCAGCTACAGCTTGTAGAAACCATTATCTCCAACATATTACACACATCTGCCTTTGCTTTTCTGTTTAATCTAAGTGCAATAATAGAGGCCAAGAAAGAACTCTGATGAAACAGGTCAAATCAGTCATTCAGTCTGATATCTCTCTATTGATAGAGCTTGTGCCAAGTTCCTCAAAGGGCAACTTAAAACAACAACAGGCATAAGCAATTCTGTAATATTAGATAACAAAGAAAAACATTTTTGGTTCATGGGTTTATTGTTGGTTTTTTTTTTTTTAATTCTATTTGGACTCCTAGCCCTATAAACATTCGGTTAATTTAATGACAGTTTCTATTCAATTTCATTCAGGGTCCAGTACTGAATTTGGAAACAAAGATAGTAATGTCTTTATCTTCCAGGGCATATGGTCAAGTCCAGAAGTGTCTTAGCATTGCTCAAAATATATTAAACCATTTGTCTCACATTAGATGCAATCAAATACCCTTTAGAAATATTCTGAATCAAGACTTCTACCACATGAACTTCTGCAAGTGAATTTATTGAGTAAATAAATCCTTACAGGACCTCTACAGAATTACTGTTTTTCATTTAAATTGGGTTCCACCTATATTCCCAAAGAGGGTCAAAGAAAGAGTCAAAGAAAAAGCCCCATGGCTTTTCTGTAATTTGCCATTTATACATCCTCTCATTTCTGCTTACTAGGTCTTTTACTATTATTATTATATTATATATATATATATATATATATATATATATATACACATACATACACATTTTTTTTTCTTCTTGGTGTAGTTAATTTAACCAAATAAAAGTAGTAAGACAAAAAAAAGCAACACTCAAAGCCCCTACTGAATGTTTCTGTATATCAGCTTTTCATGCTTAACTTTGAGAAGACAACTAGTTAATAGCTATACCATTTTAAACTACATATTATTTGTGGAGACAAACGTCCAAGTTGCAAATAAGGTTTTTTTAACATGAGTAGTTGAAAGAAAATAATGTAATAATCTGGGTAAGAACTGGCTGTGTCTTTTCTTGAAAAGAAAGGAATGGAGCATGCTGAGTTATAAAATTTTAGTTGTGTTGTAAATTCTGTATGTGTGAACCAGAAACAGTAGTTGGATGGTCAGAGAATACTCAGTTTCTAGCTGCAATTATTTGGGTTTCAGAGCCACCGCACAATGCTAAACAAACCTTACAGACTCATGGTGTTCCTGACACAATATAAATCTCAGTCTAATATCCAAAACATGATTTACCTCTCTACTACTTCTCCAATACAAACAGCCATTTATATTATGCATCTGTTCTACTTTCAGATAAGAATTATACATTAACTACCTTTACTGGCAAGTTTATATATACAACCTTATGTTCATTCTTAATGGAACAGACTCTTTCCAGGCTCTTGCTTTCACTAATTTCTTTTGACTATTACCATTTTAAAGCAACATTAATTTTCTCTGCTTGAAAAACAAGAGAAATTCCATACCTTCTATGACTCTTTGTTCCTTTATGTGTTTAAATTCTAGTATCTGAAATACTCATAACTCTCTCAGAAATAAAAATATGACTGGATGGGGATTTCTGAAAGCTCCCAATACTCTATTCCCATTGAAGTCACTGCTAGTTTATTCCACACTCCTGTGAAATGAGAGCTTAGGCAGCACTGAAGCCTGATTTCATGCTGTAATGTTTCCATAAATGGACTTCTAGGTATACACAAAATCTATTTTTAATCCATAAGCACTCAATAACATCACCAGGGTGGATTTGCTCTATGCCTATATTCCCACTTGTGAGTTTCCCTAATATCTGTTGAACCTGTTGGCTAAATTGAGGATAAAGCCTCAAAGGTATTTCAGTTCTATAAGGCTTCTGAAGACTAGCAGGAAAAGAGAGAGAGAGACTGTATTAATGTCTCTCAGGGAGTTGGGAAGAGCCTCATCCTCACTGCTCAGCAGTCAATCCAGAGGGAGAACATTATGGTATGCCTTAACACTGGGAAAAGTTTAGAATGCAGCTCACATTCACAGAATCACAGAATAATGGAATCACAGAATGAACTGAGTTAAGGGACTGAAGGGACTGACCAAGATCAAGGAGTACAACTCCCAGCCCTGCACAGGACCATCCCCAAGAACCAGAGCATATGCCTCAGAGTATTGTCCAAACACTTCTGGAACTCTGGCAGCCTACCAATGAGGTAAAAAGTCTTAAGTTTGCAATACTTCAAATATACAGAGAATTACACTTGATTTGAACAAAATTAATTATGCTTAAGACTTAACACAGTAATATTTGGACATTTTATATCTGCATTTAGGTAATTTAAGGGAGAAAATGCTAAAACAAATTCTAAATATATTTGGGATTATTTACTTTTCTTTGCTTCTTATCTTCTGATCAACAAAGGAAAACAGTATCTTACAACACGTGAGCAGCAGATGGGTACCAAGCATCTCCCACTACACAGTCTGAGGTGCAGGAACACACGTAGGAGTCAATGACTACGTGCACTACAGCTGCTCCAGGGAGGAGGGCTGCAGCTGCACATCTTTCAGTCAGCACTGTGCCTGAGTGGGTTTGGTCAGGAAGACTTAAGAGAGGGAAAGGGAAAAGAGCTGGTTGAGCAGTGAGACAAACACAACTGAAAAGATCAGAAGGTAGAGATACTGGGCTAAAAATATGTAAATTTGTGTTTGCACTTACATGTTTGTGCAACTAGCCCACACCCAAAGTATAATCCTACAGATGTTACCACAACAACATTTATGATGTTCTTTGCAGTATTCAATCAATCCTCTTTCCCTCCAGCACTTGCAACTCTGCAGCAACCCCTGGCTCTATTTTTATGACTATGTACCTTCAACCAGGTGTG
This sequence comes from Molothrus ater, assembly GCF_012460135.2. NCBI lineage: Eukaryota > Metazoa > Chordata > Aves > Passeriformes > Icteridae > Molothrus > Molothrus ater. The sequence goes on along the minus strand of NC_050479.2, from coordinate 75,481,787 downwards.
GCCAAGAGCTTATTCCTTACAAGCAGTGATCTCAGACCCCACCAGAAACCTCTGATAAATTCATTCTCATTGAGTCAGACACTAATATACCATTATAAGGTCTAAACCAGCTGACAGGAGTGAGCTGTATTAATCTCAGTTGACCTCAGTTAACCTCAGTTGACCACTACACATAAAGAATTGCTAACATAAGATCTTGTGAAGTATATGCTGGCCTTAGTCTATTTAATAACTGCCTGAGATCCTGGAAAAAAAAAAAAAAAAGGAAGGCAAACCTAATCCTAAATCTTCTCATACTCCAACAGCAGTGTCAACCCTCCACATTTCATCCCAGAAGCATTGGCAGTGAATGTTTATTCTTGAGCTTGCATTTTGCAGAGTAATGGACTGTTACAACTTACTAGTCAGAAATAACTACTATATTGCCATTGCTCATCACTCTAAAGAAATCTTTAATCTTATCCTAAAAATGCAGCATTTTGAATAGATCTAGAAGATCCAAACCATGTTTCCCAGAGAGCAATAAAGCCAGAAATATTTGTCGGCAATTTTGTGAGTTTGCTATGCTAGTGACCTACTTGCCCTAGACTTTCTCTGAGTACAAGAAGAAGACACATGGAGAAGGTAATTCATCCCACCTGAAGGCAGACATCTAAAACAAATGGGATGAGCAGTTCTCTGCAGGTCTCTTTCTCTCCCCTCTCCCCCTCAATTGTAAGGGAAGCTTTAGTAAGATGTCCCATTTTTCAAACCACCAAAATGTTTTAAAATGAACTTTTTTTCTCAACCAGTTGCATTTCAGCCTCCTTTAAAAGGTAAGGCAGACTGAATGTAAATGTAAATGTGTATGAATCCCTTAAGCACACGGCAAATCAACACATAGATGCAGATGGCTGTACATACATATACACACACTTTTCAAAGGCCTGCAGCCAGGACCTGAGATGAAGTGACTGACTTCATGACAGATTTTCTGATCTGTTGTGGAGATAGGCAGATGGACTGAATCGCATCTGAGATTTCAGCTCAGTTCTAAAGGTACAGGTAGGAAGCCTAGCTTTATATCTTAATTTTAGTCTGAGTTTTCATTTTTACTTTTTGAGATTGCTTGTTTTAAAAGGATATTTAAAGACACAACCATCAAGAACACAATGTCTGCAATTAAATATAACTTAGCACAAGATCAAGTAGTTCTGCTCCCCAGGAAGATGAGCTATGTTTAATAATATTTAAATCTATTTTGTCTCATCATACATATACTGTGCAGCCTGAATTTTATGATTTTTAAGACATCAGAGAACATACTCATAATAAAGTTGTTTTGACTATGGTAAGCTCCATTTAGACAGGAATTAGAATTAAATTAAAATATGTATATCTCAGCATTTTAAATAGTTCTTAGTTAAGAAAAACTACCTAATTGTGCTGAAAATATCAGAAAAAGAATTGCCATAACATGTTTGACTTAGTAAAAAGAAAATTTGCCTATTAATCAACTCCAACTGCTCCTATTCACCAATAGCAGCCATATTTCTGAAATGATTCATGGACCCCAAAATAAAATGAAAATTTAAATCTTTTTTAAAGCATCTGTGCAGGGTGTGTTCCTATTTTTATTTTGGATGTTTTATTCTGCAGTGCTGACTTTGTACATTTGGTTTTTACTTATGGACTGAAAGAGAAAACCAATTATTCTGTTTGTGATCTGTTTGGTCTGGGGACTTTCATAAGCCCAAACTAACTTCTCAATTTTGAGTGAACTGAACAAAATGAAAAATTAATATTTCCTCTACAACTTCAGATAAATTGAAAACAGGAATAATGAAAGCAAAATTTCTGTACAGTGGCAATTGAAGACTGCAGATTTTGAAAAAAAAAAGAAATGCCAAAACCATTATTCAACCTACTGTAAATGTGGTCCCTACTGATATTTAATGAACTGCATCTGACTGTGCTGTAGTTGCAAAACTTGGGCTGACCTCCAGAAATAAAAATAGTTATTCACTTCCATACCTAATTAAGAAAACAGCAATATTTCAAGTAGAATTTAAGATATTTCAATGAAAGCCTTTCACACTTATCCAGTAACGTGTCTTACATTTTGCAAAGTATTACATTTTGCTCACATCTTCAAATAAGCTGCCATAACTTCAAATGGGTTTCTTTTTCAAGCTAGATAGCAAATGCTTTTTATTAAGAATGTTTTTATTACACAAAGGAGCCCTAGGTAAAAGAAAAGTATATATAATCACAAAGAAAAATTTGCAGATTTTATGGAGATTTGTGCAGAATAATCTGCAGTGTAGCAGCACCACCAGCATTTAGTTTGCAAAGCAGCAGATATAAACAATACAGAAAAAGTAAAGAGACCTTCAAAAAGCTATTCATTTCATCAACACCATATGATACCAATTCTTCAAAACAAGAGAGGATTAGAAAGATTTTCATTAAAATATAAACCAATATTATATCTAAGAACAACACATTTAGGATTGTAGTATTAAAGTTTTATGTCCAGATAAGTCCAAATCTGTAGAAGCAAAAAAAGCATGACCTGCTTTTCAATGTCTATCAGAACAATAAGAAGTCCTGCACAGATTTTAAATAGAAGGTTGTAGGGCCTGTAAACAAAATTGTACCATTTTGACACCTGAATTCAGAGTTAGGTCTCAGGTACTGAGAGATCAGCATCAGCTTAAGACCACGCATACCACCAGGGATTGTGAAACTAAATGAATCTGTAAAACTTTGCACTGATTTGAGAGAAATCCTAACTATACGTGACATCTAAACTTTCTCATTGGCTGACAATGTCACTCAGTCTGTCAGGAATTCTTTGCAAAACAGAGGCAAACAGAAAAGGATTATTCTGAAATTATTCCAGCAGAAAGAGCCAAAGGAAAAAACCTAAGATGTTACAGCATAGACACTGCCTATTATCTTTGTAATGCTCTATGGAAACAGATATTTGCACTAGAATCAAGCAAGACTGCACACTGTTTGATTACCTTTCCACAGACAGACCAACTGCTACGCACACGGGCACAGGAACCAACTCTCTTAGACAAACAGGATGTGGGAGAAGGTGGCAGAATATGGTTAAGGTCTTAAAACTAGATCCTTTAGAGCACTAGAAACCAGAGAATTCCAGAGAATCACTAAGACTTCCACTTGACACCCCCAGCACTGGCATGATGAATGCAAGCCTCAATCATGTTGCAGCAGAGGATTTCTTTATGAGGAGCTGTCTGAGGTATTCCTTTTTCAGTTTAGAAGTTACCAGAATAATCATAAGGACAGAGACAGTAATCACTAAAGGATAATAAAAGAGTAACTCAAAATTTACATACTTAACATTAGACAGAATCAGCTGCTGCCCCAGTATTGACTGAGTGATCCTGATGGGTTTATGGGACACAATGCTAGATACTGTACTCCTCAGTCAAATGTTTCTTTGCATACAGGACAGCATTCATACACCAAATCTAGAGGGGAGCACACATAAAGACATTCCCTCTCATGTTTTCTGTAATGTTCCTTTCTCCTCTGTCAACCACAAGGCAGAAAAGCCATAATTGTTATATTTACTATTCCTTCTCTTCTCTACTGAAAGTCAAATATGGATTCATAGAGTATGAATGTAAATATATCAGTTAATACTGAAAAGACAGACCTCAAGCCACAGTGGCAATAACAGCTTCATTATAGTTTGACTACTTTTAGCAAAGATGTCTAAAAATTGACAAATTTGAGAAACTAATCAGCGTACTGGGGAAATTAGTGCTAATTAAGTTATCTGAGTACCTGAACTTTTGCAACAGAAAAACTGTGAAATAGATTAGCATTTTATTTACTGTTCATTATTAAGAGGTGAGTTGCACCTGAAATCACACTACATGAATAAGGTCACAATTACAGTAAATTACTTTTTTGCAAACTGAACAGTTTGCAGTTCAGTTTAATCACACAATGCGTAAAATTCCATTATTCCCAGTCATGGGGACAAGGTGAAGACAGGATCTACACCTAGTGTCCATTTTCCACAGGAAGTAAAAATGGCCTGCATTGACAAAATGCACAAAATATACCTATATCTCACATGAGGCACACATGGATGGTCTCTCCCACACAGCTCTTTGAGGAATACAGAGACTGAACACATAATTTGTTTTTCATGGAATCATCTAACCAGAAATTGATTGGAATGGACTTCTGAATGTCATCTAGTCCAATCACCCAGCAATGATCAGGGACATCTTTTTCTTAGCAAGAGCTGCAGTACCACATGGAAGAACTATGAAAAGTCAAATCTGGCAATATATCAGATTGCTTGCTGACACAGGGCTAAGATGAGGCTTCAGTTATACAGACACAGGAGTGAGCCCCATCCAGTGCACACTGAAACAAGATGCCGCCCTTCCACATTCACCTGCAAGACATGGAGCAGTTACTTCAGCAGGAAGTAAGGAGGAGTCTTGGCACACTATCCAACTTCTCTCTGCCTTAGCATCCATTTACAACATCCCCTCCCCCTTCTACTTCACTGTGTTGGGACACCCAAGGGAAGATTATTTGGGAAAGGGAGGCAGGGCGGATGCTCCTTCACCTTCCTTATGACACTCAGTACATGGCTGGTGATGCACCTGGCTGAACACGCAGGATTTCACCCTTTACTGCTGCTGTGTCTGGCCTGACAATGCATCTAACAAAAACACCCAAAACATAAAAACCGCCCTCGCCACCACCACCACCACAAAAAAAACTTCAAGATTTTTAGTTCATCTGTTTTCTTATTTTGAACATTTAACAAGGCTGTGTAGTCAATTCAACTTTGTACCTAACGTGATTTTGAATTTCTTTTTTTAAAAAGTATGTTTCAGGTTAAACCCACATGTTCAGTGATCTGACAGTGCTTTTATTTTTTGGGTTTTTTATGTCCTGGCAAAAACCAAAACAAAAATGTCTCTGATGCTTTCTTTCTTTCTGGCTGCTTTCCTTTGCTTTATTTTAAAAGCAAATATTTAGTGAAAAGTTTGTGAGAGCAGTGCTTTGTTTTGAATACAGTAAATGTGGGGATTTGACAGGTTCTAGAAATCCTGAGCTTCAAGTATTGCCAGACTATTCTCAATTTTCTTTTTCTGAGCCTCAGATGTCAGCACCAGTCAGTCAAAATTACCAGCTTTTTAAGAGAAATGCTGTGCATATGTGCATGAAAAAGTGGACATTCTATGTGAAACTATTCAGCAATCATTATGGGTGACATCTCTTTGTTGGTGTCCATGATAAGCAAGCACAGTGTATGTCTTAGGTAGCTCTCTGACAGAGGTTCAGCCAAGCCCCCAGTGGGAGCTCCCTGGGTTTCCCGGAGTCAGCTCTTTCACCAGCCCCACTCATGCCCTGTGAAAAGCTCTGCCAGCTGCTGCTGCACACACGGGAACCTCTGGCAAAAACAATTTAGAGAACTGCCTGGTTTCACATGCTGGCATCAGATCCTCCATTTTATCTGGCAATTTTAAGCAACTTTTAACAGGAAAGAACATCAAGTCAGCAAGATAATGATAATACTGTGGAGTTCATAGTGCTTTGTCTTTTAAGAACAGGCTTTGTGTTAGCTACAGTAACTATAAAATAAAAATTAAAAGTATCTACAATACTGATTTATAATAAACAACTGAAGGAAATGCTTCTCTCCCAGCTTTGGAAACAGAAGGGAAGGAGAAGTTGCATTAGGTGACAAGGCTGGGTATCTCCCTAGAATGAGGCAAGGCAGCTCACAGTATTTTTGTTCTGGTGTGGCCAAATACCTTTGAAGCTACCTGCAAATACCTTTTTGAAATTGATGTGCTAGCAATTCATTGTCAAAACTGCAATGACATGTACTTAAATTTGCAATCATTTCACTGTAAAAACATATATAGAAATACATTTTGTCTCAATTCTGATAAGAAAAACGGGTGACACTTTTTCCCTTGCCTAAGGTAAACTTTAAAAGCAATCTGCTTGACAAGGTTTAACTTTAAAACCTGCAAAGGTTGGTGATGGTACAAAAGATAGCAGGAGAATCAGGAAATGGCACGGTCATTGGAGACAAATCCTGAGACAAGATCCCTGTACAAAAATAAAAGGGAGCTCCTGCGAGCCTTGAAAAATATCCTGCACACATTGATAAAAAGGCCTTTAAAGTCATTCTTCAAAAAAATAAACTGAACTGACATATCCAGTCATTGTGATTTCTTCTTCATGACCTTCCTCTATATCCTTATGCACTAGATGAAACCAAACCCAGAGAACAAAAGTGAAAAGTAACAAAACCAGAATAATAGCTTTCCCTGTTTTGTTCCAGGGTTTCTTCACAGAAGAGACTGCTATTTAACTCCCATATCACAGAAGTCATATTCAGGCAAGCATGTGAAAACCAAGATATTTGATTTTTATACAGGGCATCACAGTGTCATTTTGTGTAATTCTTTGTTCCCCAAAACTGGCTATTCACGTGCCCTGTTATTTTACCTCATGTATGGCACATGGCTCTCAGTCTGCAAAAACAGGGGCAGCTCTGAGCAGGAAAGTAGACAGGAGGTAGGACAGCACAGACAGCAAGGCCACAGCAAGTTAAGGGTGGTTGCACCCTGGTAAGGATCTCCAGTCTTTGCCCATCCATGGCTGTGGGTAGCACTTCTGCCTCTCCAAGCTGCCAGGGCTCAACCCTGACATTGAAACTAAAGGTATTTACATGCAGTGATATTGCCTGCAGGAAAATATTGTCAAATGCATGTACACTGCCCAGGAAAGGCTTACTGTGTGTGTGCTGTGACCAGTGAGGAGACTGGGGAAAGAGCAGGGAACAGTCATACTGATCCACTTCTCATCCACCTTTCCTTGCCAGTCGTGGGAACAACACAGGTACAGGATCAGTCCTCAGATGTCTACTAGAGTATAGCATGAGGTTCCTCTGTGGTGCAAAAAATTTTATTTCTGGAGTGATGCTTGTTTCTATGTTGTCACATGGCCAAGAGAATTCCTCATTTCTTGAAGTCTCCTGGGAGGCAAGGCTGTATCCCTGCCATGCAGGTCCAAGAACAGACTCAAGACACCTTAATATTACACAAGGGTTCTGCAAAGATGTGGTTGTCACTGCAGCCACTTCTCAGAGGCACCACTCAAGACACCCTGAGTATACTGTGAACAGGGTGTGTGTGCTGGCAGAGAACTGACTCTGGAGGTTCAAACGTTTGCACCAGCTAATTATGTAACAGCAGACCACACACATACCTGGAGCAGCCAAATCACTACTATATATGATGCTAGACTTTTGTATTTTGCTTAAAAGAAGAGTTTAATTTTCCAGGATCTTATAAATGTCAGGAACTGGTGAGAAATGCGTATCATGTCAATAAGCTCTCCTGGGTGATAAGTATTAATTCCAAACAAAAATAAAGCCAAGCCTATTCAGGTACAGAGCAGTTTCCTTCCATTAGGAGGATGAAAAAAACAATCCCTTTCCCCTTCTCACAATTTCAAAGACATCTTACTAGAGTAGCAGTGATACATGCATATCTGGGGGTTTGGGAACCCCAGGTCACACCATATGGCTAGTGACGAAGCAAACCAGCAGTCCCCCTGTGCAAACTGCCAAACATTCAGAAACATAACAAAGCAATGTGAATGTGGCTAATAGAGCAAGGGAACAGGCTTACAACCTGATCTACAAAGGGAAACAGTGCCATAACTTTGGGGTTTCTATCAATTTCAAAGCAGAAAATTCCCTGTAGGCTTCTGCAAGGAGGTCTTATACCCTTTTACTGACATCTGGATGTGTGAATAAAATCACTCCTATCAGTGATTATCCCTGCTGTGGAATCATGATTAAGAAGCTGTGTTGGTCCATCTCCACAAAGAATGCCAAGGCATTATCACCACCTACTTGCTGTTCTCACTCAGCATTACTGCCCCTGGTTTGCTAAGGCAAAGGATTTATCTTTCAAGAAAACTGGCTGAAAAAGTAAGGGCAGAACAGTACATAAAGGGTTTCTAGATCCCACAGTACATCTGGTCATCAACATTCTGTGTATCTATTTTTATTCCTTCGCTCTAGCCAGTCTGGGTCTCTGCTTCATCCTCAATCCACTTTTTTGTGAGTCACATCAGATTAGAAATACATTCAACTATGAGAAAAATCTTTTGCAACTGATCCAAAAAGAAACAATAACAGAAACCCCCGCATATTACATTTGGAGCCTCTTTAAAAAACAAACAGAAACAATGCAAGACACTGAAAAATATGGACAAGTTTCCTTATGGTCTTGTTTAGAAATGTACTGCAGCTGAAGTCACTTGTAGGATATCCTGTGGGTGACACATAAGGTAGTCAGTATAAGAGAAAAAGAAACTGGACATCCGAATACAAGGCTTTGTTCTGCATTTTTGCTACACAATCTCTAACTACATAGGTTACCCCTCCACCTCTATCAGTACAAAGGATTTGTTTGGATTGTCTCAGTGTATGGACACTAACCGAACATCCTACCTTTGAGTACTGTACACAAGTCCCCCCACTACAAGAAAGAAAATGAGGCGCTGAGGCGCATCCAAAGAGAAACAAAAATCAGGTAGGGTCTGGAGCACAAACCTGACAAGGAGTGACCAAGGGAACTGGGGATGTTCAGCCTGGAGAAGAGGAAGTGCAGGTGGACCATATCAATCTCTGCAACGCCCTGAAAGGAGGGTGTAGCCAGGTGGGGCTTGATCTCCCAAGTAACAAGCAATAGGATAAGAGCAAGTGTCATTACGCAACACCAAGTGAGATTTTGACTGAATATTAGGAAAGATTTCTTCACTGTAGAGGCTGTCAAACACTGGAAGAGGCTACCCAGGGAAGCGTTTTAGTCACTACACCTAGAGGTATTTAAAAGATGTGTAGATGTGACACTAAGGGATATGGTTTAGTGGTGGGCTTGGCGGTGCTATGTGGCCTCAATCTTAAGAGTCTTTTTCAAATTAAACATTTCTATGAATGTTTGATTTTATTACAAACTCATCACTGAATTCCTACGCATTTTATTCTATCCTGTATTAACTCATGTGAACTGTGTGCTAGGCCTTGCCACAAGAAGTGCTGATGGAAGTTTTGTCATTGATTTTAGTGCAGCAAAAGTCAAGATGGCTATTTTTCAAGTTTTTCATGGACCTAGTGCTTAATAAGTAGTTTTACAGAGTCTCAACATCATCAAGTCCCAAGGCACAGCAAGATTAAAACACACTGGCATGAAGTTTGAACAGAAGGTAAAAGTGTGTCCTCCTCCACCATCTCCAAATACACAGAGCTCTAATTAACAAAGCAGAAACATGGGATGTTGGCCTTCACAGCGTGGGATACAGATCAAAAAGGAAACATGAAACTGAAGATTACTCAAGTACAATAGGAAGCTCAAGATCATGGAGCATTTATTCACTACCAAAAATATTAGAGCCAAACCCAAACTCCCAAGAGAAAGTATCTCCAGTTTCACACTAAACAGGACACTTCCTTAGCTTTGTAAACAGGAGACTGAGTTGAAACAAACTGCCAAACAACTCTATTTCAATCCAGTATTTCAGCTAAGAGAACATCACCAGAAGCAATGATCTAAGTGCTCTCTTATCCAAAATGCGGTATAATATAATCAACCTCACAGATAAAATAGCAGGAATTTTGGAGGCAGTTCTTGAATACAGCTTGAATCAACTGACTAAAAGATTACTACTAAATTTCCCTGCATTAGTGGGCAAAGTCTTACTACAGAGAAGGCCAACAAAGAGTCTTCATGGTATTTCTTAGGACTCCTTTAGCACCCTGACGTCAAATCCCTGCAGGTGCACAAAAGCCAGAGCAAGCCAGGGTAGCCCTTATTTGGGGTTGGGGCCATGCTAATTTTAAGAATCAAAATCATTGAGCTGGACTCAATGATCATTCTTGGTCTCTTCTAACTAAATATATTTTGTGATTCTGTGATAGGCGAATATCTATTTTGCTATATTAGAAGATATTGTAAAGATAAAAAATATATTTATTCTGCAAATGAATGTACAAAAGACTCATGCCTATGATACGTATACTTTTTTTATTTTGATAGACTAAATACAACTAACAAAAATGTAGCAACAAAGCCTGTAGAAAAGCCAAGGTTGCGTATGCCTTCTTTGCCTCAGTCTTTGATCGTAAGACCAGTTTGCTTTGGGTATCCAGCCTCCTGTACTGGAAGAACAGGGAGCAGAATGAAGCCCCATCAATCCAAAAGGAAATGGTCAGTGACTTGCTACACCGCTTAGACACAAGTCTGTGGGGACAGGTGGGACCCACCCAAGGGTCCTGACAGCTGGCAGAAGTGCTTACCATGCCACATTCCACCGTTTATCAACAGTTCTAGCAAATCTGGAAGGTCCAATTAACTGGAGGTCAGCAAATGTGACACCCATCTACGTGAATGGCCAGGAGGATAGAGGGAAATACAGGCCTGCCAGCCTGACCTCAGTGCAGGGGAAAGTCATAGCACAGCTCGTCAATAGAGTGTCCTCATGCAGAACATGCGTGACAACCAGGGTATCAGGCCCACTCAGCAAGGCTGTAAGAAAGGCAGGTCCTGACTGACCAGCCTGATCTCCTTCTGTGACCACGTGACCAAGCCAGTGGATGAGAGAAAGGCTCTGGATGTTGTCTGCCTGGACTTTTATGTACTGGGTTTACCTTGACTGGACACCAAGCACCCATCAAGCCTCTCTATCACTCTCCTTCTCAGTGGGACAAGGGAGGGAAAGTAAGACAGGAAAACAACTTATAGCTTGATGTAAGGCACTTTACTAAACCAAAACAAACAAAAAAAGGCAAAAATTTGGTGTGTATAAACAAAGAGAAAAAAGTTTATTCTTTACTTTCCATCAAGGGGTGATATCCAGCCACTTCCCAGGAAGCAAAGTTGCAGCACATGTAGTGATTGCTCTGGAAGGCAAGCACTGTAAAATAAAAAATACCCCTCATTCCCCCTCGCTCCTTTAGCTTTTATATCTGGGCTGATGTCATATGGAATACCCCTTTGGTTAATTTGGGCCCGAATTTGTGCGCCATCCCAGGAACTTTCTCACTCCCAGGCACTTGAGAGGGGCAGAATGTTAGAGAGACAGCCCTGATGCTGTGCCAGCACTGCTCAGCAGTAGCCACAACACTGCTGTGTCATCCACACCTTTCTAACTACCAATGCAAACCACAGCACTGTGAGGGCTGATGTGGGGAAAATTAACTCAATCTCAGCCAGTCCTGAGACACTTTAGTAAGGCTTTTGACACCATATCCCACAGAATTATCCTGCAGAAAACAGATGCTCATGGCTAGGAGAGGTGCATTGTTTCATGTATAAAAGACTGCTATATTATCCAGGTCCAGAGAGTGGTGCTGAACGGAGCTACATCCAGCTGGTGGCTGCTCCCATGTCAGTTCAACAGAGTTCAGTCCTGTTGAGTATCTTTATCAATGCCCTGGATGAGAGGAGCGAGTGCACCCTCAGCAAGCCTGCAGATAAAAGCAAGTTGGGCAGGAGTGTTGGTTTGCTGCAGGGTAGGAAGGCTCTGCAGAGGGATCTGGACAGGCTGGATCAATGGCCCAAGGCCAATTGTAAGAGTGCTGAGTAAACAGCTGGGCTTGATCATCTTGGAGGTCTTTTCTGACCTAAACAATTCTATGATTCCTTAATTTTGCAAATACTTGGTACACTCGGTTCATAAAAAATATACGATTATTTTTACTCACCTCATTTACATATAAGCTATTCCAGCTTTCTTATCACACTGTCCTGTATGACTTGAACCCCTTGACTTCAGCAGAATTATGAAGATGGTCAAAGTTAAGCACATGATGAATATTACTGCACTAATGATCCCCTGTGAATTTTCTATTTATGCCTATTCCTAGAAGTTTTATGAAACACAACATCTCTGTGGCAAAACAGTGGAAAAGAACTCCCAACGTTATTTTAGATTTTCAGCACTGTTCAGTTTCTACAAATCAAAGCAATACAATTATTAAGTTTTCTCTTCCAGCCCTTTAAGGATTAGTTGGCCTAATTCAGTTTCACAGTAATACTTAAAAAAGCCCCAAATGAAAACCAAGAAGTTTCAAGAGACTGAAGAATTTATAGTGACTTACACTATGATATACATCTGCCTGATAAAACATATTTCAAGTTCCTTTAGAGAATTCCTCTATGCTGCCTGCTGCTGAGTCAGGGTTGGAATTCTCGTGCAATATGCTTTGATATTTCAGTCCAAACTGTTAATTATAGAGGTAAGAGACACATCAAAGTCAGATAATTGTAGACCAAAGTGCATTACTGCAGGGAAATTAGTAAGGCTTTTTTTTTTCAAACTGATGAAGCCTGAAATACATATTTCTATACAAGAAATATTCTATTTCTATTTCTATCTAGAAAACAAGGAAATAAAACCTGTAAAAACCAGTTTATTTTGGCCATTTTACAGTTGACACAATTTTATGTTACCAGAGTCCTCTAAAGAAATGTATACAAGCCTATTATAAAAGAACTCAGTAAGTGCATTCCAAAAGTGATGCTTTGTACCACTAGTGATACCAGAGACACTTCATAGAATCATGGAAACATAGAATCACAGAGTCACGGAATGGCTTGGGTTGAAAGGAACCTTGAGGGTCATCTAGTTCCAATCCCCTGCCATGGGCTCCCTGCCATGAGCAAGGACGCTTTGCATTAGACCAGCCTGATGAAACCCCTTGAATACACCTCTCTGGGCAACCACATCTGGCCCCACCATATCCACAGTAAAGAATTTCTCCTAATACCACAGACTCATAAGATGGCTTGGGTTGGGAGGGACCTTAAAGCATTTAATCTAAACCTATCCTCTTTAAAAACCCAACCAAAAAACAGAAAACAACACAATCTTCTCCCCAGACAGACATTTAACATTTGTTTGGTGAGAGAATACTGCCCAAATTACCATACACTTTTTCCTGTGATTAGGCATCAGCCAATACAGGGAAGAAGAGGATGGAGTTAATGGCATACATCCATTTGGACTGGGCCTTTAAGAGCCAAAAGCTGCAGGCAGTTATCCAGAATTGTAAAGTACAGATTTTTCTTTGTATTTTGGTGGTGCACAAGCAAAGCAAAGTTTGAAAATTCCATTTTTTTTTTTGATTCATAATGAAAACCACAAGAGCGTGGAATCTTATCATGAGTCATCTCATGTTATGGTTTCAAATCCACATCAGAAGATACTCATTCCATGGCTTTCAGTTGTTTACATACTGAAATGACCTGACACTACGCTGTCTGTTCTGTTCTGTCTTTTCTTTGAACTCTGGAGTTCGAAGTATGTATGGTGATGCTTAGTCTGAAGATACAGACTAGGCATACTTCCCTATACTAAGCAGATGTTTATTCAATAACTGATAAGAAAAAGCATGTGATGTTTCAGTTAGACATTACATAGTAAATAATATTATTTAGCACTTTTTATCTTCTACTTTTCATCTCCGAGTACACATCAACAACCAAAACAGGAGAAACAAAATACCAGACTTCTTGTAATTAGGCAGTATTACCTGCATACTGCAAACTGGGAAACTGAGTCAAAATAGCACAATGGAAGCATCTGGAAGACCTCTGTGTTATTCTGATGAACTTCAAAGTACTTAGCTTAATAGCATTAATAAACACTCTAAGTGAATACCAGTACTTGTGCTATAAATGTCGCTGGCATCTCCAGGACACTTTAAAAAATTGATTAGTGCTACACTGGACTGCTGAGTCATCAATGACCGTCCTTCAACTAGGACAAGAGGATGTCTTGTAAGCAAGTTATTTATATTCTTATTATCTTCAGCAGAAAGTAGAGTCTGGTTAGGTTTGGTAGTCATTAAACAGCAATTTTTGTACGAGCTGCCCTCCTCCATAGATTTCTTATCAGATCAACTTCAGTCTTAAATAAGAGCAATTACAAATAGGCCAACTTCTTTTAGTCTGAAAGAAGAAAGGCAATACTGAATCACGCACACTACAAAGGTTTGTTTTGGCCAGAAGCAAGACCAAGCCTCCATATTAAACTCTGTGTATGCAGTACCACTAAGTTATCCCACTTGGAACTGGAACTCAAAGGGTTGCTTTTTTTTTTAATAAAATGTGCAGGTGGCCTTGAACTTCCCAAGATATTTTTTTGAAGCTGAGTAGGCCGTGTTTCCTCTTCTCTCTTAATTTCAAAAATCTAATAATCATGATCATTAACCCCGAGCACAATATTAAACTACTTTTTATCTTTGCTGTGTGTTTTGAGACTGTTGTAACACATTTACCCCAATGTACTGCATGCTCTCAGATCCCATTCTGTATTATCGTATCTGCAAATATTTACAAAGCAAAAAATACTGCCTGACTCAGCAACGAAACTCACATGTCTTTCATGCTGTTCCATATAATTGCTTCAGACCAAAACAACACAAAAACACCACTGTGAATTACAAAAGACAGAAATACTATTAGTGGCCTACAGCCAACTGTGGTCTAAGCATTTGCTGGCGAGCCCGTCACATGCATGCAACATTTGGAATACTGCTCAAAACCTCTGGCTGTACAAATATAGACCTTCAGTCAAGGAACTCTAGCAAGAGTTTCATTTGAGTAAAATCAGGGAGATCAGCAGCTGATCTGCTTTAAATGTTGCAACCCCACACCAGAACACACCGTCCTTTGCAAAGAAAAAGCAACAGGATTCCCAAGCACAGGAAGAGAGCAAGGCAGCAGCATGCTAAGGGTCTGCACTTCAATGAAGTCTGTGACCTCTTCAGAACATCCACAACATCCACTCAGGAATTGCAGAAGTGTCAGACTTTAGCATGGGCACATTCACTGTAGGCTGCAAGGCTCACTAGCACATGTCCCAGCAAAGATGAAAAGTAGGATGTAACTACACAGAGATCTGCCACCTTCCAACAGCCCCGGTATTAGTCCCCCTGGTACCCACAAAGATCAACCACTACAAGTTGCTTTGGGTAATTTCAGAGATGCAAAGCTTAGTCAAATTGTTAAATTATCACAACTAGGAAGACAGCAATTAAGTAGTAATTTCAGAGGCTGGTTCTCTTCATCACTCCAAGAAGCAAGTTCACCACTGGAAGTCTTCTGAGGAGTAAAACACCTGTCACACTTCCATTAATATGAAAACTTTATTTATATTAGGGGTTAGTGATTTCTTCATTGACTATACAGAGATGATCAGAGTAATACACATTTTGATGTTCTAAGTATGTAAGTTTTCAACGAAAAAGCTTGTTTGAAGTTTGAGCTGGATGGAAGCTTGCTTAGACATATTCAGAGATAGTTTCAGTTCTATGAAGATGACAGGCTAAAAAGTCATGAAGCTTGACAAAAACACAAAATAATTTTAAAGAATGAAACAGAAATAACAAATATGTACTTTTATTGCAAACACATACTTTTTTTTCTTTAATGAGATTAAATTTGACTTCTTTATCAAAAGAACTGCAATTCTATCCTGCTTCCTGAGTCAACATTTCCATTATAAGAAAAAAATCCTCCACCTTCTCTAAGTCTTCTTTCAGTGACTAGGAAAGGCATAAAAATATTATTAAGTTCAATATGGCTCCAAACTTTAAACAAAAACATCTTCCTAAATCAACTGTATACCCATTACATGCATTGTATACATGCTGGAAAATAAACACTGGCAAATACAGTCTTGGAAATGGCTCAAGGGCCTGGGTTTTTGAAAAGAGTTTATAAAATATATAACTGCTGTCAACTGGAAGATGTTAACTTCAAGACTGATGTTAACTTTAACTGTTCATTTGCAAGGAGAACATCCTGCATTTCCTCGTCGAAGAAGGTGCACGGCAACGTGCAAAAGCAAGCTCTCCCATGTGAGGCGGGAACATTCCAGGCTGCTCCCTGGCCAATGCCCATCGCTCTTCCCAAACTGAAAGTCATGGATTCTAGAGGTGAATTTCAGCAGCGCTACGTCTATGCAGTCTCCCCGTTCGCTCCCCGTGGGGTCACGGCACACGACCACGTTCACGGGAGGCACCTGCGTCCCGCACTGCCGCGCTGTGACCTGGCAGCACCTCGGCTGTCCAGGACATCCTCTGCCGGCAGCTCCCGGAGGGAACCGCAGCGGAGCTCAGGCTGAAAACATCCTTCCCACGGTGTCCGAGAGCCCGCTGCCGCCCTGATGGGCGCGCACCATCCCCGGCCAGCACAAGGGACGAGGCCAGTCCTGGTGGGGCAGTGCCCAGGGGAGCACCAAGCCCTGGGCTCAGACCCTCCGCTCGAGAAGTCCCCTAAACCGGCCAGCAGCACGCCGACAGCCCTTATAGCAGGCGAAGCCGGTGAGGCTGTGGCAGGGCTGGGAGACGATCCTGCTCCCGCCAAGGAGCCCTGGGGCGACGGCAGCGCCCCCGACACACCGGCCCTGAGAGCCCCAGCAGCGGCGCCCGCGCGGCCGGAGCCGCCACGAAGCCGCCGCTCGCCCCGCTCTGCCCCGCCGCCGGCCCATCACAGGCACACGGGGGACACGGGCCCAGGGGTGCCGAGGGACGCCCGGCGGGGCCCGCCTGGGCAGCCGGGACCGAGCACTCCGCGTTGTCTGTCCCCCCGCAGACCAGAGGGGACGCTGGGGGTACCGCCGACTCCCAGGAGACCTCCTCGAAGTTGCCCCGAGAAGTTTGGGACCGCCCGGAGGTGCAGCCGCCGGGCAGAGTCGCCCCCTCATCCCACACCTCCCTCCTGCCACCTGGCCACACGCTCCCGGACCGGCCGCCGGGACCGGACCCCGGAGACCGACCCCACGACCTGGTTGAGCCCCCAGGACGGGACCGGACCGCGGACCAACCCCAGTCGCCCTCTGGGCAAGCGGCCTTCGCTCCTGGGACAGGGGAGCGGCAGCCCCGAGGCGCGCTTAAGGGCTACCCCCGCAAAAGCAGCCCTTGGGAATAAAAGCAGCAGGACACCTACCATCTCGCCTGATGTTGGAAGCCCGCAGGGCTTTTATAGATCCGCTCTGGGCAGGGGCGGTGGTGCCCTGACGGCTGCAGAAGTTCGCACAGACGACGGCGTAGAGCAGGAGGAGGATGAGCAGTTGCATTGGGACCAGCTGCGAGCGGGACCGTGTCTCTGCGAAGAAACGGACTCTCCTCTCCCGCCGAGGGTGCTTCCCTCGTTCGTGTTCTCTTCCCCCTTACCGGACTTTTTGATTGTTGTGGGTTGCTTGTGTGTTTGGGGAAGTTGCATGCGGGGGGCAAAAAAGGCACAATCCCCGCAAAAAAAGCTCAAAACCCCGGAGCAGGCGAAGCAGCGGTCACCGCCACCGCGCTACTCTCCGAGCTGCCTCAAAACTTCCTGCATGCTGAACTCTCGGCTGCCCTTCTGGGCCGGCCAAACTCGGCAGAGGTGCGCAGCGCCCGGGCCGGGACCGCCGCCCACTCCCCTCGCCCAGCGCGGCCGTGCCCCAGGAGCAGGCGGGGGCTGCCGCAGCCGCGTTAGCCCGCGGCCGCCGCGGGGCTGCACCGCGCCTCGCACCGCCCCCGCCCGCCGCGGAGCCGCCGCCGCCGGGGTCCGCAGCGCCGGGAGCGCCCCGCTCTCCGCGCCGGGGGAGGAAAGGGGGCCCGCGGGAAGGGGGCGGGAGCGGTGCCCGGGCCCTCCCTGAGCTGCCGCCCGCGCTGTCTCCACTCCGGGCAAAAAGTGGCAGGAGGGATGGTGCGGGGAGGGGGCTGTCCCCGGTGCGGAGTGAACGCTCCCGGCGACTGGATAGGACGGGAGCCGTGTGCCAAGGGCTCTCCGCCAGCACAGGGGCCGCGCACCCGGCGGTCCCGTCACCCTCGGGCCCGCGGTGGCCGCGTGAAAGTCATCGCT
Source organism: Molothrus ater (assembly GCF_012460135.2). Classification (NCBI taxonomy): domain Eukaryota; kingdom Metazoa; phylum Chordata; class Aves; order Passeriformes; family Icteridae; genus Molothrus; species Molothrus ater. The sequence continues at coordinate 75,463,860 of NC_050479.2, read as the reverse complement.
GGGCCGTATGCCTCAAATCTCTGAGCTGTGCCAGGGCGGGTGGGAAGACTTAGTGGGACAACTGGGGAATAATCCGCAGTTGTCCCAGGGAGAAATATATGGGCTTCTCCTGTCATGTCAAGCACTGTCCAAATCTTTTAATAAAAAGTTACTTCTTACTAATTTAGACCCTCATTAAATTGGGTCTGGCATTAAAATACTGTATTTCTGCCTGGAAGAGTTTAGGTCTAAACCAAAGGTATGTGAGAGTTGTAATCAGATTGCTAGTTTAACATTCTTTTTCTTTCCATTAGTTGCAATGAAAATAATCAAAAGGAAGATGCAAACCCCCCCCCCCAAAAAAAAAAAACCCGCTCAGGTTTTAGCAGTTCTCTAATAATTTTTCCCTACTCAGTTTATTTCTTACAACATTTTATGCAGTCTTAGCCAGTCTAACAAACGGTTATATGCTGCCAGATCTTTAACAACATGAAACATCCGTCATTAGCAGAAGAATGTCAATATGGTGCTGTATCAGGAGTCTTGGACGAGTCGTGCTACACTGTGAGTTCTGCCTCTGGCTGTGTGAAGCATTTTCTCCAAGAGCATGCTAGGACGACAATGGGACTGAAACATCTTGTATGTCTCAGGAAACCAGTAGGGTGCAATTCTGTTATGCATAATTCATGCTCCTTTATCCCTTTCATGTTCCCCAAAACTGACAGCGAACCTAATCCTGCTCCCATGTGGTAGATAATGGAAAGACTCCAACAGTGCTTCATTTGTGAGCAGATGTGACTATATTTTAGGTGCCCATTTCAGGGGGGAACTAGTGAACAGAGGGAAGGTGGCCAATTCAATCATCCAAGTAGAAACAGAATGTCAAATAGAGGACACAGAATGAATGAGTGTGGGGGAGCTTGGGAGATGTTCTCTCTTCATCCAGTCAATGGGTCTACCTCTCTCCAGTTACCTTACAAGGAACTGCCAGAAAATGCCAATAGAATGCCTGCTCCCCAACTCTCTTCTGACCTTTACCACAACTTGTCTTGCCTTTCTCAGTGCCTTGAGGCTCTCCTTCTCTTTTAGATTCGGGATGCTGGAATCTGTAATTGGTTCTCTTTGGGGAAGTGGTCATTTTAATGTGGAAGAGAAAGATGGACAGATTACCTTCCAGCCAAAAGTCAGACAAAAGATGTTTTGACAGTATCTGAGCAATTGCACAATTCAGTCAAGAAATGGCAGTATTTCCCAGGTTGTTTCTCTTTCTGTATTGAAATTCATCCATATAAATTTGCTTATATAAAATTCATACGTCTTCCCAAGACCTGGTATAGAGACAGTCTCTCTGGCCCCATGCCTTGCTGGCTGCAAAGGTCTAACTTTAACAGAAGAGTAAAAGAGACTTTTGTCTTTAACAGTCCACAGCTGTTTGGCTGACATGCTCCTTGGCTTGATAGAGACTATAAGTTTAAACTCCCTCAAGCTGACCAGGGCACAGAAGTGAGGTTTCCTCAGCACTTTTTTTCTTTTTTTTTTTTTTTTTTAAGAGCACATACTGTTTTGGTACATAAGATGAAATTCCTGTTTATGTAGCAGAGATACCTGGTTGCTTAGAGACTTCTCAAGCAAAACAGCATGAGGCCTCATCAGCTAGACGATGATGGATACAGGCAAGTGGATTCCACCACCTGTGGCTTTGATACATACTAAGAGGATGTAACTCATATCATATGCTCACAGTACATTTCTGTTTCTCCCTGTACAAAGCATGGGATAGTGCCACTCTTTCTTAAATCAAAAAATATTTCTGTAGCAGACAAGTCTCTTTGTCAGGTCAGAAAACAGGGAATAACATTGTGGGGTCCAAAACAGAGGCCTAGCTCTATGAATTATCAAATATTTATTTTAGCCCTAGTATAGAAAAAACCCCCAGATTTTCCAGTTTGATGTACAGGTGAACAGAAAGATTTTGGGACAGAGAAGCAAAACTAACATACATTAGAGGACTGTTAGAGGAAAGGCCTGCACCTGCATTCCAATGACTGTGGCTACAGCTTCTTAGTTCACTTTCAAAACCACTAGACCCACTAAAAGCCAGAAAAGTGTCTTTATAATAAGGTGTCATAGAACCCCCATCAAAGAGAGAGAAGTTTGGATTAGACTCAGACAGTTTTATAAGCATATCACTGAGTCTTTGCTTTCTGGCAAAAGCTCTAGCACATTGGCTAATCTGCATTCTAAGTGCTTGGAATAATTTAAAGCATCAGGTGGCTTCTGTAGGAAGACCTATAGCAAGTCATGGTTGCTGCATAAAAGGACACACTGATGTATAAGTGTGATAACCTAGGTAATTATAGATTTGTCTGCTCAATTGGGACCCTAATAAAAAAACCTTCACATTAAAGTCAATTAATAGAAGTTATAAAGAAAATAATATAATTGTTTTCTATCAACCTGGAAAATCTTACCATGCCAACTTGGAAATCTGGTTGACAAGCAGAATAGCATCCAATTATGGCTTTCATTACATACCAATTGGTACTGCATGATTTGAATCATATGAAATGAAAGCCATGCATACTAAGTGTTTTTAAAACTTCTTAAATGACAGGCTTAAAAATGTTTATGAAAAAGGGGAAAATTATTAAATGGATTCTCTTTGAGAGAGTGCCACTTAGACTAATTTTTTACTTCTGCACTGGTTTACACTTGTAGGCACACAGTTTGTGGTAATTGGGAGTGGGGCTGCGGCTGAGCCTCATCCCCAATGGGCTACAGCTGTGCAGGGCAGGTGAGCAGCGTTGGAGGTAATGGGACATGGAGGCCATGCATTTCCAACAATGACCTGTGAAAATTGCAGCTATTACTGATGACTACTGAAGATGACAAAAACTTTGGGGGAGTAACAGTAGGATGATTGATAGTGTTGGTGACATATTGAGACAAGTGTGTAGTTACTACATATAAGTGTAAAGCTGAGCCCTGGCCCAGCTTATGCATCAAAATAGCTACTGGCAGCACTTCCCAGTGCCTGTGGAATCTACCTCACCTTGTTTTAGTCCCCTGAAAGTGCCTGGTGTTAGCCAGTTGCAAAGTTTCTCATTGTTCATGGAGAGAATTGGGTTCCCATCAGAGGGCCCTCTAGCCCAGAGGTTTTAGGCAATCATGCTGGGGTGGTTTGGAAGGTCCAGTTTCTCTCCACTGACAAAGAGAGTACAGGGGAAAAACACATCCATAGTTATAGGAGAGAGTGTTTAATCCTAGGAAGCACTGATGCAGAAAAAAAAGATGGGGGTAGATTATCAAGAAAGTCAATGGGCTGTAGCAATCTCTGTTATCATTTTTCGACTGGGAGATGCTCCAGAGTAATGCAGTTTGTCTATGGAACACAAATGCACTGTTTTTCCAGAACATTTAAGCTATGTTGATTAAGTAGCAAAATCCAAGATATCTGTGAGTTTTCTCTGGGATCCTTGAATATTTATTTTTAAAAGAGAGTATCAGTTAAAGTAGGGGCATTATGCCTTCTTCTGTTATTATTAGATTGCTGCCTCAAGTTCCTATGAATAAAGTCTTAGAAAAGATCATAACAAAGTGAGAAACACTGAGAGGAAAACCACAGGGTTAGCTGGAGGTTGAGAAATATGCCACTCAGAGGAAAGCTTAAAAAATCACAAGCTGTTTAGCTTGTCAAGGAGAAAATCCAGAGGGGTCACAGCTACCTCCTGGAGGTAGGATATTGATTCTAGAAGGCTATTTTGTCTAGTGGACAATGACATATCAAGGTGAAAGCTGGAGACAGACAAATTAAGGTTAGAAGTAAAAGACACATTTTTCTCTGTGGAAAACTATGAAGTGTCAAAGTTCTTCACCACTGAAAATCTGAAAGGCAAGAGTTGATGTTTTCCTAACACCAGTCAAGTGGTTTCAAGCTGTGCTTAGGAACTCTTGGGGTCTATTGATCACTTCTAGAAAGTCTGTAAAGGCAACAGTGGAAAGCATGTTCATATGTTCTATACTACAAGCCACAGATAAATTTTTAAGTGATTTTGCAGTTTCTTGGAAAACAACAACTAAGAAAAATAAAGCTCCAAGGATTGATTTCAGCCACTGTGATTTTGGTTATATAGGAGGGCAATGACCTCATCCCCTAGTTTATAATCTGTGACAAAGATGTAAGAATGAGCAGAGGTACATAGAGTAGGATGGAGAAAAATCTCAAAATTGCTGAAATATGTCTTAAGTAAACAACTGTAACCATGATGGAAGACCAAAAGAATGTAAGGAAAATTAGACCAAAGCCATTCTATGTCTGGACTTAGAAAACACAGGCAGAGTAATGTGTTACTAAGAAAATTGCCCCAGGCACCATGACATCAAGAAAAAAAAATGCAGCACAGGGATCTATGGCCAGATTTACTACCTGAGCCTACAGGCAGTGATTCAAAAACACAGACAGAAAATCCCCAGTGAAACTGATCATTTTAGGTGACCAGACCTATAAAACACAAGCTCAAGCACTGCTGTCTGCTATCACTACAAGCGTAGCATTGATTTGTGGAACCTCATGTTAAAGCACTGAATATTAGATCTGGGCCACAGACCTGCAAGTGGTGCTGCTGTTTGTCCTCTTCCAATGACCAGCTGTGCAAGTCGCTTGTCTGGCCTATTCTTGAGAACAGCTGCAGGCAGGTTTGATTTGTCCAGTCTTCTGATTTTCCTTTTTGTGCCTGCACTGCTACAGGATGCTGGGCCCTTCTCCCTTTTGTATATGTGCTTCTGATCCTGACTCTTAAATGACTTTTGCTGGCTTTATGTAACTTTTGGACAGTTTTCCACTGCAAATGTTGAGACAAATATTGCACCAACATGCACATAGGAAGGGAGAGAAAAACAATATCCCAAGCTGAACATGCTGATATATTAAATTCTGAGAAACTGTCATATCACTCAGACTGTTGCCCTGGTACCTAGTGACAGTACCAATTGACATCTAGTGTGCATGCAACATTCAGAGTCACGCTTTCAAAAACTGAATATAATCCACAATGAAATAAGAAATGTTGCCTTTCTGAGGTCAATTAGGGTTTTTACCCCCCATTTATATCAGTGGAACCAGCATTTAGACATAAATTCAGGTTTAAAAATACTGGGCTATGTTTTCTCATAAGTTTTTCATAATAAGAAAGTAATAGCTTCAAAAAGACTGCATTTCTTCTGTAGCCCTGTTCCCAGATTTGTAGATTTAAAGCTGAAGAGACCTTTCTGACATAATACAGTTTGACTTCTTGCATTAATAAGCCAAACAGTTTTTCTGTCTGACCTCCTGCTTTGTTTGCTTAAGAGTGTGGTACCTTTTAGAAAAAGAAAAGATCAAAGCTTTATTTTAAAATAGGAAATCAATTTTACAGTATCTTAAGCCATAGAATCACCCACCATCAATGTTAGGTAATTCAAGTGATTAATGACTGGTTTTAATATGGTTGATTTTTTCCTCTGGATCTTGTGTTGTGAATGAACAGTAATGGTTTATCAGGATCCTGTGCTGAGTCTTAAATATTTGGATGTAAGTAATCTGAAACTATTAGTTTGGATTTAGTAAAAGAGCTGTCCACAAACACTTGTATCTTCTACCTAACCACTTGTGTTATTTCTGTGATCAATTTCTTTGCACCTGTCAAAATTATGACAGATTTTTGTCTTCAAATACATTTGAGTTAGAATTTATCTAAAATTTTAGATGTCAGTTTTCTAGGAATGTTTTAAAACTGGTAGTATGAGATTTCTAGAATCTGAAGTTTCAGACTCAGAATTTTTAATGATAATTCCTACTTTCTGTCTGCATGTTGCCAATATTACTTTACAAATAAAACAACAAGTTTTAGTAAGAACAGTAATGGTGTAGGTTCTCTGTGTGTAATACTGCCCAGACATTCCTTCTGGACTGCTCTGTGTTCTCTTCTCTGGGGCAAGATGTATTTGCCTTCTCTTGACTTCAGCATCTTTTTTTCTTCAGCATGTTTTCAGCATGGGAACACTTTACAAGTTCTGTAAATTATCTTGTAAACAACTTAGGAGATATCACCCAAGCATTATTGTAAAGACTGAAATGCATCTTGATGCTGAAGCCTGAGAGCAGTAACTCATGTCTTGGCACAACAAAGATGGTATGTGAACTTGTCATCTACTGTGTTTCAGTTTGTGCTCAATTCAGAATACATGTAAGAGATCAAATATCTTCAACTTTGGTGATGGAAGATTTCCCTTCAATTTCCCAAGGCTGAAGTTCTGAGCAGCCATCATACATATGGGTCCTATGTAAATTCCTCTACACATCCACCTAGATAATCATAGCTTTATTGAAATATTTTAAGGATTTTTTAAGGACTGAACCTTCTAGTTATGCAAAATTCTTTCCTGTCCTCTTGAGTTACAGCTTGCCTTTAATCCTTTGTTAAGTTCAACAGAACATCACTGACTCATATTGTTGATAGTGTTCCAAAACTGCCAAGCCATGATTCTGGGCTTTTTTTGGTTTTTTTTTTTTTCATTCCTTTGTGGGTAATTTCATTCCTTTTTGAGGTCTGGGCACACATGTGCAGTATACATATTTCCTAAATCTGATCATCCAAGAACCTTAGCCCTTTTTTTTTTTTGTTTTTCGTTCCCACTTAAGAATTTTCCAACACCACTTCATAAATAGGGAAGATTCTGGCTAGCAGTGAGAAATGTGCAATGCAGAATGGAGAACAATTTTTCCATTGCTGACCCTCTTGGTAATGAGTTTAGTTATGTTGTTGGAAAGCGAACTTGTCATATTCTCTCTTGATTTGCCTGTATTTCATAGACATAGCAAAATGAAGCCTTTACAGTCATTTCACAATCAATAATTTGACATAATTAAACGGAAAAATCCAGAACATAAAAGTAAAAAATGCAAAACTCTGAGGCTCAAAATTCAGAGCTTTTATCATAGAATCATAAATGGATTTGAGTTGGAAAGAACAATAATGATCACATAGGGAAACCTCCCTGCTATGGGCAGGGACATCTCTCACTAGATCAGGTTGCTCAAAGCCACATCCAACCTGACTTTCAGCATTTACTGTAATGGGACTACCAGAACTTCTGTCAGTGACCTGTTTCAGTAGGTCAGCACCCTCACAATGGAAAAAACCAAAACAATTATTCCTTACGTCCAATCTGAACCTCTCCTCTTTTGCTTAAAACTATTGTCCCTTGTACTGTCATTGCAGGTCCTGGTAAAAATTCTCCCTGATCTTTTCTATAAGTCCTGTTTGGGTATTGAAGGAAGTCAATAAAGTCCTCCCTGAGACTTTTCCCGACTGATTATTGCCAGCTCTGTAAGCCTTTGTCCGTAGGAGAGGTATACCAGCCCTTGGACCATTTTCAGGGTCCATCTCTGGACCTGCTCTAACAGGTTGCTGTCTTTTTTGCACTGGAGCATCCAGAGCTGGATGCAGCACTTCAGGTGGGGTATCACAAATGGGGAATTGAGGGGGGAAACACCTCTCTTGCCTTGCTGGCTATGCTTCTTTTGATGCAGCTGAGGATGTGGTTGGCTTTTTGGGCCATTAGCACACATTGACAAGTCACGTCCCTTTTTTCATCCACTGATGAAAGTCCTTCTTCCCAGGGTTGCTCTCAATCCATTTATTCCTCCAGTCCGTATTGATACTGGACATTGCCCTGACCCACGTGCAGAGCCTTCCAGTCACCCTTGTTGTTGTAAAATGTACCTCTGCACATACAGTTTGGGTTTGGTTTCTTTAATAAAGACTGGTTTAGATCATTAAAAAAAAACCAGAACCCATATATAACTGATAAAAATATACAAGCAACCAGATTTTCAAATTGACTTGATTTATAAATATTGAGAAAGCACACAAAGCATGCTTAAGATTTTCTTTTGAATATATGCAGTTTTTAAATCAGCTTGCTAAGAAAAAAATATTTGAATCTGCTTTGGATGGCAATGAGAGTCTTCAACTTATCTTAGGGGCACCAGTGAGAATGACTTATCTCTGGTTCCAGATTAGTGGGAATACATTCAGGCTGCCAAATCTTTCTTGAGATCACATTGTCATAGAGAGGAGTTGAGTTCACAGTTTTATGCACAGAACACATTACACAAACTAGTTAATCACCTGGCATTGGTTAAGCAGAATTTATGCTGTACTGTGCTAATGACCTTACACTATCATTAGACTAAATCAGTCTCCTGGGGGAGAACCCAACAAGGCATACTAATTCAGTGCATTCCTAGGAAGTAGCATGTACAGTAAAATATATTTTGTCATTTATTGAGCTCCATTTTTAATTCAAGAAGTATTAGATTAAATACTATGGCCTCTCCAGAGACCTCTAGAATGGCAGAACAAGATAAAAACATGCAGTAGAAAAATACAAGGAAAGGAAAGATTTGTGCATTCCTACAGCATTTGTGGACATTTAAAAATACTGATGTACTCAATAAACAAATGTCAGAGTAGTCTGCTCTAAACATAGATTTAAAAAACAAAACTTAGAACGGTAAACAAAACTTTGAGGGCTAAACCTGATTTAGACATTGTATATTCCATTTGCAGTCAGGTGCCACCAGAGAGCGCTTGATCCAATATGCCATTTTCATAATTAACTTAGAAGTGTTGAGTTCCCCTAACCCTTCCCCTACCTCCAATGGCCTTCTTTTTGCTTTGTAAGACAAATGCAGATGATTAGCCCAGACTTAGGTGTTTATCTTAAGAAAACCTAAGTTACCAATCAGGAGTTAGAACATTTCTGAAATAAAACACTTTATGAAACTTAATTCAGCCACCTTTTGGCATATGTTGTAATTACTATGTGTGAAAACTACTTTTTTCGGAAGATTAAATATACCTAATGGAGATAAAACATGACTTTGCAGTACAAAGGGAGACAGCCTGCAGAACCTTTACTTCATTTGTTGCAGTGTTTAAAGTCATGAATTGAGTGGGGCAGGAGGTAGATGGAAAAGAAAACTGAATCCCTGAGGCAGCTGAGTGACGTGGAAGGGTTTCTACACCCACCTGTGTGTTGTTACACAGATGACACAAACCAGATTTCTCACAGCTGGTCTTCAGCTCTATGTTTCTCATTTTCTGGATGCCCAGCTGGAGACAGTAGAGTCTCATTAGAAAAAGTTCAGAGCATGCATAACTATATTTGAAGTTAACAGTTGCTGTTCGCTGTTTCTTGAATATGTGTAGTGCTACATAATACCAAACATTATAAATCTCAGTCTAGAACTAACAGAAACTTAATCTTTCTGCACCCCAATCCCATTTGAGAAAAGGGATGATATACTTCACTATACACTGTAGCACCCAAATTAAAAACTAGTATATGATCTGCCAAATAAAACCCTGCATCTGATCATAAATATCTGTAACATAGACAAAAATTGACAGATTTTGAACAGCGTTAATGTGTCTAAGAATAAACTGAGTTGCACCCTGGAATTACCTTTTTTTTTTTTTTTTTTTTTTTCTGTGAAACTAAGGGAAACACAAACTGTCTACTTCAGCTGTAGACCTTAGGGCTGCACATATCTGGAGGCAATACAGGTGCATCCTGCTTTCTCTGCTGACCTCCATTTTGGGCACTGAATGAGGCAGAGGCTATAAGAAAAAAATCGACTCAGATCATGTTATTTGTTAGTTGTCTTTGAAATAGCTGTGCACAAGGGACCAAACTAAGTTTGCACAGAATGTTTTTTGAAAGTTTGCCGTGGCAATCTTAAGAGCAGTATAATAGTTGTTCTGTGGGAATGAAAAGACATCAGCCTGAGGCAGACACTTGAAATGTTGCATTTCAGCTCAAACAGTTAAAGTTTGAAAAGAGAGTTGAACAGTAGGAAAAGAGAACAAATTGATAATAGGTAATTTTACCAGCTCTTCCTGAGAAGCCTTCATCATTTCTCAGTCCTGTGGCCTGCAACAGAGCTTGCAGGGCAGCCCTGTGCCAGTGCCTGTCTCAGCTCTAGTGCTATGTTCAGCATTCCGCTAGAGTTATTAAGGACATTTTAATTTTCAAGAGTTTTCACAAAAATGGCCTAATCCTCAGGAATGGGAAACTATCTCGGTGTTTGTTAACACTGTAGAAATTCACACTGTAGAAATAGGGAAAACATCAACAGCAATTATTTGTCTGGGGTCACATTGCACAAAACTATCAGGTAACAAATGGAAAAGAGTCAGTGTTTAACTCATTAGGCTAACATTCCTTACAAAGTTTTCTCTCTGTTTCTTCCTGACAAGGCTGCACTGTCCCATTGCATGTGGGCAATGACTTTGCATGCTGATGTTACAGGCTTGTCTAAAAGAAGGACCTTGACTAAGCCCTGAAAACTGTGTGATATGATCATTTAAAACAGCTCAGGGATTACAGTGTCTGGCAGGAGGTGATTGTACTGCTTGATTCACAGTTCCTCAGACACAGTTTATGTTAAGCTTACCAGCCATCTTTCATGTGTCTTCCTGGTATAAGTCTTGTGGACATTTTATGAGCATTCAAAAGTCTTTCAGTCTCACCAAACAGTATTAGATACCATTGTACTTCCTTCCAAAATTTTTCATTTGCACTTGGCTTGCTTAGAAGCTGCCCTGGATGGGGGAAGTCAGTAAGATCAGGCATTAGAGGCTCTGCTGCAGGGTCACTCTGGCTGTGTTGCAATGAAAATTTATTTTAAGCAGGGATAGGCCATGTGAGGTCCTTATTAGCCATTATGAACCCACTGAACATTGTATGAGAACATGTGACCTTCCTCGGCAGGGCATAAACATCCAACATATTGTAAAAGGGCTTTGGGGGCATCAATTCTGAGTCTGACTTGATTTAGTTTACCATAATGACACCAGAAAACTGATTTTGACCTTTAAATAAAGGTCAAACTGCCAAAACTGCCTACTAATTTTAGAAATCAGATTTTCAGAAGAGTGCATCATCTTCAGCCACAGTAGATATTCAGGCATTACAATTGTATCTCTATTGCTGTTGCAGATTTACTTGGGAAGGAAAAAGAGAAATGGACTATGAACTTTTTAGTAATTCTGTTAACACTGACCAAATCAGCACATTATTAGATGTATTTGCATTGCTACCATTCTGCACCCACAGTTTTTAAACAAGAACTGTGGGACTACTCATTGAGTAACCAAGATTTTTTGGAGAACTGCTGTTTGTGTGGCTATACTACCAGCTAGTTTATATCAAAAGTCACTGGAGGTGGGAATGAATTGTATTTATCAATTTCATATCTGAATTTACCCTGTGCAGATCTGCAGAACAAAAAGTCACATAGTGATGCTATACACAGCTGTTTTAGACTAAGCACATCATAGTTCTGGTGCAGATCTAAGACAGCAAGCAAAAACTTCAACAAAGTCATCTACAGATATTTACTGATGAAAGAAATATCCCTGCTTTGAACTACAGAATCTGCAGCTATGGTCTTCAGTCAGGTGTCAAAGTAAACTAATCTGGAGCAAAATCAGCTGAGTCACTGAGATCTGAAAAGAACAATTTGTAAAAGGAAAAATGATCAGTCTCTTTCTTGGATTAAAAGATAAAGGAGGCTTACTGCAGGTTTTTACAAAAGCATTCAAACAATGTTTTCTGATCAAATCTCACAGTTTTAACAGAGAAGGAATTTGTTTTGGTAATTGAAATGGAAGTTATATGCCTATTTTTATTGTAGTCTTAAAGGTGACACTTTTACCTCTTCACACCTACACAAACACACAAAGAGTCATATATTTGCATGAGAGAGATCTTATGTCCCTCATTGGATATAATCAGTAATGAAAAGGACCTCAGTTCTAGTAATGTAGCTTTGTGACAGTGAGGCAGGTAACCAGTCTATGATTTACAATCTATTTTTTAATCATGTTTTCTTAACATTTTCATAACAAAATAACGATAATAACTCTACAGAAGCAATAATAATGCATTTTTCTCAATTCTGTTGCTGAACATACAGAAGCAAAAGCAAATGAGCTGGAAGGGGCATTTTCTGTTTGTCTGAAAATGCCCTTCAAAGTCTGTTATACTTTAAATAGTGTAAACAGAGATTTAGATGTAAAATTAGGAGGTTGGCTCTTATGTTAGGTGTTTGAGAAGCATGAAGAAAAAAAAATTACTCCAAGGAAGATGAGCATACTTAGCTTGGAATTCAGTACATAATTGCAGAGGAAAGAGCCACAGTTTAAAGAAGTAAATCAGCAATGGTAGTTCGTAAAAGTTGATCAGTAGGTGATTTTAATGCTTGGCTCCCTGTTGGTATTCTCAGTCACAGTCTCAATGTGATTGACAGCTGAGCTGTAGTCCAAGTAATTGTTAGTTATAGCCCCACTAGCCAATTATTAATGTATGTTGAACTACCCTGCACAGCATTTATGTGTTACTTTACCTTTACCCTAAGTTTCAAGGTACCCAAGGTGATCATGTTTCCTTTTCTGAGGGAGTGATGGAAATGGCCTTAGGCTTCTTTACAAGCAGTACTGATTCATGAGCAGTAGTCCATTTGAAGTCTTTTGTTAGTATCCATAAAACATTATTAATTTTAAAAATTGAAATACATCATATTAGACATGCTTGGTTTAGTAAGAATGTATCACATTTTGAGTAAATTCAGCTTTTGGGATCTTATACCAATTTGTATCTTTTCAGAAGTACTGAACATCAAGTGACAGTCTACCTGGTAACAGGATGAGGTGTCTCAATATGTTCCATACCAACTGAATCTTAGGTAGAATCTGTGATGAGTAAATTCAGACCTGTGTAGTTCATACAGAGGTGATAAACAGGTGTTGTGAAATAATAATACATTTGTGCCTTCCTTTGATTTATAATTAACATTGCCTTCATTTTCCTGCTATCTCCCTAAATTCAATTTTTCTTCCCTTTTTTGTAGCTATTCTTGAACTTTGTTATGCACATCTTAGTCTTTCTGGAGGCAGGTATATTGGCCTATTCTGCACTGATCTTCCATAATTGATTTGGGATGTGTGCCAGTCTCTTTTATTATTCTGTGCTGATATCTTTATATGACTGGCTTTTATCCAAATGCTGTCATCTTTTGCATTCTCTTTATCCTTTTGCTCTTTTTGTGCTGAGAGACCATATTTTTAGCCTTTGAGTGTTGCCCCTTCTTCCCTCTAATTTGCAGTGTAGAAGGAACAAAGGACAAACAAATATTGAGATCCCCATGCCTGACCTTTTTAATATTTTCTTTACTCATTTTGGTTAAGGCCATTGTTGCACATAGTTACTGAAATGATATTTAAAGATTTCATTAATTTTATTCTGATTTAGTGCTTTGGTGAACTTATTTTTATTGCCTTTTTTATTTTTTAAAAAGCGCTTTACTTTGTATTTCCCACACTATATTTGATTCATTAAAGAAAAGGATGTGATACATAATCAGAACACAGTACTCTCAGCATGTTCCCATATAGTTTCTCAAAGACAGCTCCTCTATGACTGCTCTATGCCCCCATGAGCCCTGGCATGATAGGGCACAGACTTTTCAGGAGTTCAGTTGATAGAGTCCCTTGGGAGGCAGACTTGAAGGACAAAGTAGTAAAGGAAGGCTGGACATTCTTCAAGAAGATCTAGAAAAACCACAGGGGAAAGCTGTCCCCATGTGCCAAAAGATAAGCCAGAGGGGCTGGCTAAACAGAGAGCTTTATCTGGAACTGAGGAAGAAAAGGAGAGTTTATGGAACACTTTGGAAAAAGGGGCAGGCAAACTCAGAAGGACTGTGAGGATGTTGAGAGGTTATGAAGGGGAAAACTAAAATAGCAAAAGCGCAACTAAAACTTAATATCTCTACTGCCATAAAAGACAACAAAGAATGCTATTTCAAATACAATGGCAAAAACAGAAGGGCCAAGGAGAATCTGTAGCCTTTACTGGATGCAGAGGAACACTTAGCAACAAGGGCTGAGGAACTTAATGCCTTCTTTGCCTCAGTCCATAATTTCCTCAGTCCATGTTTCCCTGGTACCCAGTCCTCTGAGCTGGAAGACAGGGATGAGGAGCAAAGTGAAGTCCCTATAACCCAGGGAAATGGTCAGCAGCTGGTACCTTTAGATACACATAAGTCTGTGGAGCTGGATGGAGTTTTCAGTGGGCTGTGTGTCAGTCTCTTCTAGGTAACAGGTGACAAGACAAGAGGAAGTGGCCTCAAATTGTGCCAGGGGAGGTTTAAATTGGATATTAGGAAATAAAATTCCTCACCAAATGGGTTGCCAAGCACTGGAACAGGCTCCCACAGCAGTAGTGGAGTCACCATCCCTGGAGGTATTTAAAAGATGTGTAGATGTGGCACATAGGGACATGGTTTAGTGGAGCACTTCCCAGTGCTGTGCTAAACTAAGAGATCTTGGAGATCTTTTCCAACTCTAACAATTTGATGATCTCTGTAAAAAATGTATTTAACTAGATAACTTTATAATGCATTTTAATGTAATGGAAAATCATCTTGGTTTTGTGCTGCGGATCACTGTGTTTTCATCTTCATTATAAGGCTCATAATATGTATGACTTCTTTTTGATTAAATGAAAGAAGCTATTCCTAGACAAAAGAAAATTCCTATGTTGTTTATGTTTGATTTTTTTTTCATGGTCCAGCTCTTTCTTCATGTGTCATCTGTTGCAAAATGAGCTCTGCTCTAGATAATATAGAAGAAAACCAGTTCCTTGGTATCTTGCTATGAATTTTCAGCAGCAATCTACAGAGGAAGAAAATTTAAAATTCAGTTTAATTGTGGGCCCAGAGAAAATCACATATAACCAATATCCTCAATATGTATTTTTTTTAGTTTTTAATCCAAATTCCAAGCAAAAAATTTGTTGTTTCAGACCATTAAACCTTGGATAATAGAGCAACCTTATTCAGCACAGTGCATTATCATTCCCTTAGCCAAAAATGTGTGGCTAATTCAGTCAGTTGAACTAATATGATTAGTAGGCGGTATATCAGGTTGACATTGATAAATTAGGTATTTGCTGGAGGAGAAGAAGGCTTCACAAACTTTTTTTTTTTTGGACTTATTACCAGCCAGATGCCCATCACTAACTTAATGAAGACCTTGTAGCCATCCTCTCCTGTGTTCAGTTTATGACGTCATCATTGATTCATTTTTTTACTACTCTAAGGCCCAATTTTTTTGCATATGGAAAAGTTTTCATGGATGAACCCAGCTGGACCCTCAGTATTTGAATAAGTAAGTGAGCAAGTGAAAAAGACTTGTAGTTAATGTTCTTTTTGTAAGCAAGATTATGATTTTCATGCCTATGGTTTTAAGGTTGTAAATACTGGAGAACATACACATAGAAGTTTAGGATCTGATTCCAGCAAATATAAGGATTTTTACCTGGATGCTTTAGAGATTACACTACTTGAATGTGTTTCTGGAGTATTAGATTTCTTTTGGTATCCTTATGCAAATTCAGATAACACCTTGTAACTCTGTATGGATTCTTTTAGTAGTACTAAAAATTACAATGAATTACCATGTCTTTAATACAATTTATGTAATATACTATGTGGAACTGATACAATTACAATCATTCCCCATCTTAAATAGTATCTGAGCTATTTTCAAGATATGTTCATCTCTGTAACACCTCTCTTATGCATTATTAATTATAACTTGTCATTGTTTTACAGAAGAACTGGAAAACAGAGGTTCTGTGTATGCTGTTCTTTGAAAGTAGATTCACTAATTGCCCTTCTTATTCATGAGGAGTGATCCAAAGGCCAGGTTTAGGGTAAGCCAGCTGTTGTACACAGTAGGAAAATTTCTAGTACCTCCTGCATTGTAAAGTATCCAAAGGTGCTGTTATCTGCTGTGACAGCAGATTCACCCCAGAAGAATGTGTCTGGCTGTTTTCATATTTCTTGCCCACCTTTGCAGGGGCATCACAGGATTAATATCATGCATGCAAGAGAGAACAAAATTCTTAGAAGGTACTGATTTATCATTTACAAGGGAGAGTGGAATTTTCAGTCAGTCCTCATTCTAATTGCTTACAAGGACAAGGTGGATACCATATCCCATTGTAATATTGTAGATATTTGGCTTTCTGTCCTATAACTGAAGCAACTCATACTTGCCAGCTAGTATGCTCAAAACTTTTGAGAAGGCAGGAGATTATTATCCTGTGTACACAGGTATTAGCCCTGAACCCAAAGGCTGCAGTGTTTAGCTGATTTAGACCGTGGATTTGAATTTTCTGAGCAATTTGAAATTCAAGACATAGCACCACAGAAGATCAAATCCTTGTGCAGTCTATCCAAATGATTCAGTAGACTATTTTACCATCTTGTCCTATGATTAACTATAGTGAGTAGTAATTAGCAAGGGTGCTTTAAGCTCTTGATTTAATGCGCTTTTAAAATAGATACAAGGTAAATGGAACCCTGGACAATCTTTCTGGCTTTCTCTTCTCTTCTCTAGCATTTCAAAGGCACCTAGAAACTTGGCTTCTTAGTACTACTAAGCAGATTTTAGACCCAAAGGGCATGAGATACATAAAAATTAGTCTGGCTGTAACAGAAAATGGAAAGGGCAGATTGGCAGCATTACATCAGAGAACACCATTTCTTCAGCATAAAAGAGGAAAAGAATATGATACCAGGTTGGACTATCTCTTAAAACTCTTAGACTTCACATGACATTAATAAGCTAATTTTTCTCTCATGCTAGTATTACTATGTACAGGAGAAGAATATAATGCTTTTGAGCACAATTTATTCTGCTAATCCCGTACTCTGGGGAGAACTTTCAGAGTTCGACTCCAAATTTACAGGACTTGAAGAGATGTTGAAGTGTAGCTGCAGACACATGAACATGAGTGAAGCTGACATAAAAAAAAAAAAAAAACAGATAAGCAAGTGAACTACTAGTATCACTCATTGCTACAAAATGTATTGAAGCTAAGAGTTCAAGAGGAAACAGGAAATACTGGATGATTTGTGAGTAAGCATAAAGCAGCCTTGTAGTACCTATAAACAACTTAGATGGAGGCTGGAGAGGGATTTTTAAAAGGACATGTAGTGACAGCAGATAGGGGAATAGCTTTAAACTGATGGAGGTCAAGGTAAGGTCAGATATTAGAAGAAATCCTTTACTGTGAAGGTGGTGAGGCACTGGAACAAGTTGTCCAGAGAAATTGTGGATGCTCCATGCCTGGGAGCGTTCAAGGCCAGGTTAGATGTGGTACTGGGGACATGGTTTAGTGGGAATTTGGCAATGCTTGGTTAACAGTTGGACTGGATGATCTTAGAGGTCTTTTCCAGCCTAAATGAATCAGTGATTTTGTGATTCTTGACTGATAAGTCACAGAAAAGCAGTGTGATCCACCATGAAATTTAATGTAGATCATCATCTCAAACCACCATAGAAAGAGACTTCTATTGCAAGCTCTGTAAGACCCCCTGAGCATTAGTGTTATTTATTTCTTACAACATAGCTTTCACAGTATTTTCCATCAAGAAATTTGCTCTGGACTTTGCTTTCTATTTAAGATTTAAAAGGGTGAGGAATTTGGCTATCTTTTGAGTCAAAAATGGTTGATTCAGTTCTTTAATCAATTGATCTGTTATTAGTATACAAAACTGAAGCAAAAATTCTATGAAGATAGGATAAGTCTCCAAAATATTGTGGAAAAGGACTGCAAATGATCTGTTAGACTGAATTATTATATAAAATTAGTTCCTGATGTGAAATGGGATAAAAAACTAGTTGGAACTGGTCTTTCAGGAAATATTCCTAATTAGAAGTAGCTCAGATTTAGTATCATATTCATTGTATAATTTAAAGTAGAACAATGTAAGAAAACAAAAACAAATTGCTGTTTATTGCTGTTTATGAAGTAGAGGTTCCTTACTCCTTTGGTGCAGTTTAGCATGACTGATTTTTCTGGGAATTACATTTTCACATTTGGTATAAAAAATCACTGTCCCAGTCTCAGTCACTACGTAAACATCTACATTTAAATAAGCATACAGTGCAGGGGACTGATTCTAGAAAGTATTTGGGCACCTAATTCCTACCCTTGTGTCCTCCAGTATCTTTCCTAATCAAGTCACATTAATCTATCAAACACTTCCAATACTAAGATAGGAATCTACCTTTCAAATATTATTTATTAAATTCTCAGGGCCCTGTGAGTTTGGCAGACTTTGGACAGCTTTTTTAAAGAGCAGTACATGCAGGTTCAAAGGTGCTAAATTGATGATGAGGCACATTGTGGAAGAGCTGTGTCAAGTACCCATCAGACTTAAATTCTAGTCCTCTGCAGTCAACACTTCTTTATGGAGTCGCCTATGTATATGAGATATAAAGCCCCAAAAACGTGCACTTCTGTAAAATTTCTTGTACTCAGTAATCTCTAGTATATTTCTCTGTAGTATTCTCTTGTACTTGAGATTCAATACATGGATGGTTTCCTAGAAGTCAAAGCAAATGAAATATCATTATGAGTTTCAGTATGAGTTCCTAAGGCATAAGTAAATGGGATTTTTCCAAAGTTCATCTTGCTGCCAAAGATGACTTTTTAGTCATCTTTTGTTTTATTGCGACTTTTTAGTTATTGGGGGTATTTTTCAGTCTTTTGTAATGATTTGTTAATCCTTATTGCCACAGAATATGGAGCTGTTCCATGCAGATATTTTTTCTTTTTGGATCAGAGCAGGAAGATACTGACAAAACTTAGACATGGCAAAACTTACTGTCTTTGATACAAAATAAAGTAGGAAAGATACAAAATTCTATTTTTTCACTCTATAAGACATATTACAAATTAGCTCAACTGCAAAGTACATTATCATTGAATGCTAAATGGCATTCTGAACTGTATAAATTATACAAGATGCATAAGACAATTTCACAAATAAAGCATTTTTATTTGAACTGTGTAGGCAAAGAAAAGCCACATGTGGTTTGTAAAAGAAATTCATACATACTGCTCAGCTGTAGTAGCTTGCATTTCAGTAAGTGAAAGCTGTCAGCTTAGCTTTCTCACTACACATCCACTCAAGGGAGGCAGAAATCCCACAGCACTGGCAAGCCATAAAATTGTAAGAGACTCTATGTAAAGGCTTTTCCAGCTGTACTATTTCAACTAAAGAAAAGCTTTGCCATTATTTACAGATTTTTCTATGCCTGTCTTCTCAGGCATCTATGATTACGTTACTGCTGGATGATTTTCTGTGGCCCTTTGATACAGCATGCCTCAGATATAAGGAAAATAATGAGGCCCTGACTCTGAAAATTGTCTGAGCCTTATTTTAAACCTTGCAGCATCCATCTTCAAATTGAACCACTTTACAAACCTAAGTATAAGCACCCACATAATTATTTTGTGGATTGGGAACCACAGAAGCAGTAGAGAGAGAAATCTTACTGAAAGCTTTTATAGAGCTTTGCTCTGTGTCCCAGCTTCTCAGTATATTGCAACACCAAGGGTTTAGACCAACAAACCCCCCCACCCCACCAAAACACCAAAGAAACCACCCAGAAAACAATTGGTGGGAAAATAAATGGAAAAAAATACACAATTGCTACTAAAAATGTTTAAAATATATGTAAATAAATATTTTCTCTTTTTCAGATATATGTTATGTGAAACATAATTATCTTAAGAAATTTGAAGATACTGAAACTTATTTCAAGTGCTATTAAAAAAAAAAAGGTGTAGTGACTAAAAATGAATTACTTTCAAAGAGCTAAGCAAATTCCAAATTCCTCTGAAAATCTACCAGGTGCTTTTTTAGATGTGCCAAGTGTATCTCTCTGCTATTTTTCATTTTAGTCTTCCTATAGATTTTTTAAAAAATTTGATATATGATTAAAAATGATAACTTTCTTTTTTTTTTTTTTATGGTTGATTGATACCACTGTCAAGATCCAAGTTTTTGGGCTGCCTCACTGCTATGAGAGGGAAAAATCCATCCCTGCTATATTTTTTTATGAATTTCCACAGGTCAGCAGTGTACCTCCTACACAGCTTTGGAACATGGGGGTTCTAAGTGAAGAACCTGAGTATTTTTCAGGTGAATCTGATATATGGAAATATCAATGATCAAATTATGGGAGTCTTGGACACCTTCCCAGGGCTGCATGAAATTTAAACATTCCAGTGGAGAAATGCGGATACTAATCCCATCCCTCTAATGGTAAGGTTCAGCAGATGCTTTGTGTTTTTGTCCTGGGCAAGACCAGACACATGTCAGTCTGTGATGGGGGCTGAAATGTTTGGCTCCTGACTCAGTAAGAAGCCTTTTCCAGAGAGCCGGAATTCCCACAGTCCATACTCATAGAGCAGCCCAGCTCAGTAGAGTAGCCTTTAACTCCTTTTAAGAGGATCTACAGAATCAGCACAGCATCAGAACAAATGACCTCTGTGTTCACACAACAAGACATGAGAATATTTAATCTACTGATTTAGCTATATTTATAGAGGTACACTATACCCTCTAAAATAAAAAGATAAGACAAGACTTAGAAAACAAAGAGGTTGGAGGTTTAGTTACTTGACTGATTCTGTATTATCATCCTTTACAAGCAAAAGAACAAGATTTCTTAGGAACGGAGAAGTTATCAATTAAGGGAAAAAGAGAAGCTTAAGTAGTGGAAAGTGTTTTACAGAACTCCTTCATTGATGCTACTGCAGAAAGGGAAGAACAGAGTATGTACAGAATTTTAACAATCATCACTTGTCTCATGAGACATCACCTGAAGTAATGTGACCAGGGATTATTCAGCCTGGAGAAGGCTTCAGGTGGAATTTTATTGTGGCCCTTCAATATTTATAGAAAAATCGAGACCTTTTTAACAGGGCCTGTAGTAACAGGAAAAGGGATGATTGTTCTAAAACAAAATAAGTGTGATTTAAAATAGAAGTAAGGAAGATTTTTTTTTAATTTTTTTTTTTTTTTTTTACCATGAGAGTGATGAGACACTGAAACAGTTTGCGGAGAGACTTTGTGGATGCCTCACCACTGGAAATATTAAAAGTCAGGCTGTTTGAGGTTTTGAGCAGCATGATCCAGTGAAACCTGTCCCTGCCTATAGCAGGTATGTTGGACTAGGGGTTCATTAAATTACTTTCCAACCCAAATAATTCTGTGGCTCAATGTTATGGAATACTTTGTGCAATTCTATAACTCTCAAATCTGCAACTTGCCCTGCTGACAGAGTAATCATTGTGGCATCTCTTTTATATGCCTGCGAGTAGACAGAGATACAGAAGTTGGAGAAATTTGTTAAAGTGGTCTGAGGGTCTCCTTAGCATTCAGTTGACCTCATGCTTTCAACAGCTTGGCAGCACAGAAATGGCAATGATGCAGAAGCTCTTCTGGATGTCACACCAATTCTTTTTATTTATTTGGAGCATACATAGTATGATTCAGTTATCTAAAATGTATGTAAGATTAGAAATGTTCTAGAGAATTCATTGCAGCTTACTGGTACCACTCAGGACTTGTAGAAGTCTGTTCCCTTCTGCAGTAGCATCTGAGGGCCCAACAGGAAGCAGAAGCCATTTCAAATGGCACCAAATACTCTAGAAAAACAAGCCTCATTGTCTTGAAAATGTGTGAAAAAAAAATGCAAAAATGCAAAAAAAATGCAAAAATGTGGGAAAAAAAAGGCAAAAAGTTCACAGGTTCATTAAAACACCACTCCCACAGGACAGATTTTGGGGCAAAACATCCAGGCAGTAATTTTTAAATCAAAAAGTTACTTTAATCAGATTTACTCTCATAATAAAAACAAAAACCTTCCAACAATTCTAAGTTGTTACAATATCTATGTAAATTACTTCCTGGAAAATCACATAGGAGTTTCATTCTGATCACTGTTGCACAGTGAGCTTGAATGCTTTATTTTTTTAGACACCGATATATTCTCATGAAGTCACATTGTATTATATATTTTGGATTTAATTTTTATTATAAGTACCATAACTTGTTGGGAATTACTGATAGAGGATCTCAGTATTTAAAAGACTATTTATTAGGGTATTTTTGTACACAGTCTTGAAAAACCAATAGATAAATGTAGAAATTCCCTTGTATCCTCTGAACTGGTTCTTCTTTATTAGTTTAATTTAAATGTTTCATAGGAAGCATTCACTTTCCTATAATTCAAAATTACTTTTACTTAGAGGAGCAAGACATGGGTTTAGCTGTCCTTAAAGAATGTCTATTTAGGATTCACTGGAAAATGGACACCCATTTCAGGAGAGGAATTCACACCCAAAGAAGAAGGAAAAAGCCCTTTCTGTGACTACAACACCGCCCATTACTGAATCTTATTCTAGGTAGCCTGGCTTCTACAGAGTGGGTGGAAAAAAGACTCTTTGAAACAATATTTGAATTTGATCACTGCCTATGACAGTTGGCAGCCTTTCCCAAAGCATAGGTAACACTGCCATGATCTTCGTACCATTGGTTTTGTGATCCAGTGCAGAAAAGAAGCAGAGAAAATGGGTGGGTGGAAAAAAAGGCATGAAGTTCACAGGTATCAGTTTAGAACTAGAAAATGGAGAAGTCAGACTTCAGAAAAATTTTAAACTATGAGGAATGGTACAATTTTCTCAGGAAAGCGACATCATCTAAAATGCAGTGTGGAATTTATTCAAGTGCACTTTCTGTTGGATTATTACAGACATTAAAAAATAACATGAGGCTCATAAATGTCACCTGGGAATAACACATAATAAACTACAACAAATGATTTTCTGAACAGCTGGAGTCCACCAGAGTTCTTTTATGTGGCTGGGGTTTTATTTCCCTAGTTTTTGATAACTGTGCTGGACAATTGATTCCTGTGTGGGATCTTCACTAGATGACCTTACTAAGCTTTAACAGTAAGAAAGAATGGATTAGGCAATAAAAAGAATTTCTCCACTGAAATAAGTAGAGCTGTGCTAATTTACCTAGACTGCTTCTGGCTCTGGAAGACCAATAATGCTCAATGGAAAAAGGTTGTGGTTTAGCAATGCCTTGACCTGCAAGTAAAATGGAGTCACTGAGAAGTAGTGCTGTGGTAAGTGTGATAGAGAAAGCCCTTGGATGCCCTGATGCATTAAGCACACAGCTTTATCATGTTCAGGATTACTTTGTGGGATCAAAAAAAAAGCCATCAAGATGACCTAGCACAGTAGATATGACATACATTAAAACTCACAAGAGACAATAAGAACTGAAAAGTTGCTGCAGGTACTAATAGGAGCAATGAAAAATGTGATCAGTTGTCTTTGTGTGAAAAAAACCATTACCTTTGGCATCACAAATAGTGACAAATAATTCATTATTCGTGGCCAGCCTAAAATAGCAGGGAGCAAAATAATTGTTTATGCTGGATATGTAATCTGGTCTGTGATTAAACCTAATCAATCCATTCCAAAATGGCACTTTTCAGTGGAATTCTAAAGACAAAGACAAAATTGTGCATACTTCCATTATATTAATACAAATATCAAAATCCCTTAAGATTAAAGTTTTCTCAGAAGAAGAACATCATATAACAAAAGAGTTAATGGACTAATTATCAAATTATGAAACTTTACCAAAGCATTTAAAGCTGCAATGATTAAGTAGTTTGGTGGAACAAGTCTTTCAAATGAGATCGTCTGGAAAGACTGCAGTGTTGGTTCTGGCACTGTTGGGTACAAACTGATCTATCAGGAAGAGGATTATTTAGGTCTATGAAATAGTGAAAAATTAAAAAATAATGAGATGTGAAGCTCTCAGTTATTGTTTAGAGAAGTCATTACAGTAAGACCAACAACTGTATCTTGCCTTCTGCTCTGAAGATGAAAATACTGGATCCTGAGTTGAGAGCAGAATAAAATTCCACTAATGATTGCTTTGTTATATCCAAGATATATCTAACTTGAAGTGTACCAGAGAGTAACACTGTGCATAAAATTATTCTTAGATATTAAAATTCTTGTATGGGGGTTCATTCCAATATGGAACTATTTACCAAATAAGTGATTGAAATGGATAGAGAGCTTCATGCAGCCGTGATAAGATGACTTTGCAGTTTGGCCACAGAGGTGTAGAAATCAGGGTCTGTGAACATCCTTACTCTTTATAAAGCTTGTGTATCCAGTATAATTTTATATATATAGAATTATACATTAAAATTTCATATCTATAATTTTATGTATATATATGTATTCTGAACTCTTTTCCATAAACATTAGTTCAGACACAGTTACTCCTATGTCTGAAGCTGAGTCTAAATCTTGGTCTATTTTAAAACCCTAAGCATGACAAAGGCAATATCAATTACAAACCAGCTTTCATAACAGGAATATAACTTGTTTCAGTGAGATCATCATTGTATAAAAATACCAACTCACAACCAAAATATATGAAGTAATACAGACAAAATCCAATCAAAACTAACATTGATGCTTGAAGTGAAGTCAAGTTATTGACCTAACAGTCTATTACTTCACTTCAAGCATCAATGTTAGTTTTGATTGGATTTTGTCTTGTTTGAACTTCCAATGGCTCTGGTCTTTTGGGAAGTGGTCAGAGTATCTTCCTCACTCTAACAAATTATAACTACAGCACTTAAAAAACCTATATGTAGTCATCCTATTACACAAAAATTCCCATCTTATCTGGGATTTACTATTCCTTACCTCCTCTGATGTGTGAGTGGAAAACTTTTCTCTTGCCTGCACCACTGCAGCCTAGTGCACCCATCTCCACAGAGAACATCCAAATGACAATTTGTGCAATCCTCCAACCATTGGCATTTGACAGTCAGTCCTACAGAATTTCCAGGTGGATGCTTTTGTACCAAAGTCAAAGTGTTGAAGGTTCACAGTACCTTCCACTGAGAGCTCTTCTCTGTGCAGTATACATTTGTTCTCCAGACAACATACTCATAAATGAGCTGAAGAATGTGAGCTCTGAGGTCTCAAAGTCTGCTGATGATATGAATCTATTAAAAATAAAAAAGACAGGTGATCACTATGAAGATCTACATAGGGTGCTTACAAGATTGAGTGACTAGGCAATAAAATGAAATTATATGAAGTGATGCATGTGAGGAGAAAGACACTTAGTTTCCTGTATAAAATGATGGGGTCTGAGGTGACCATTAATGCTATAAAAGTAAGACTTGAGATTATGACAGATAGATCAGTGGAAAAATGCACTCGGTACCTGACAGATCAACCAACCAACAGAAACAAAAGAAACACCAAACCAAAATCAACAAATCATATCCTGGACCTATAAGAAAATTATTTGGGATAAAAGACAATACAAAATTATATAAATGTATAAATTCATGGATCACCCTCATGTGGAATCTGCAGAGTATTCAGAGCAAGAGCATTCCTGTCTACACCAAGCAATGTCCATTTTGTGCAGAAAACAGCATTCCAAAGGAAACAAAATTACAGCCTGGTGCAAGGTCAGTTTGACAATGAATCATGCTGACAACCATGATCTAAAACAATCACTGAGTAGAGTAATAAAGCCTTTGTTTCATTTGTAGCAAAAAGACAGAAAAGCACTTAGTAAAATGTTTTTGGGAATGAGGAATATTTGTATTTCTCTAGCTTTTGTGTATATACATCTATATCTATATCTATATATATATCTTAAAGAAGACAAGCTGTTAGAGGAACAAGCTTTCCACGAGGAGTAACACAGTAAGTATCAAACTAAATTACAACTGTGATTGATTAAGATGGATATAATTTTATACCAGAGAAAAAACAGACTGGGCAGAGGGAAGAAGATACTGGAAAATTGTAAAGGCTTGTGAACCCATGTTCCTGTTCAGTCTATGACTCCACTAGTTGAATGAACTATTAATTTTAGTTGCCAAGATTGTAGATGACCATCGAAGAACATCAGCATCAGGCACAGCATGGCCAGCTGGGCAAGGGATGAGATTGTCCTGCTCTGCTCTGCTCTGCTCTGGGGCAGCCTCACCTCCAGTGCTGGGGACAGTTCTGGGTGCCACAATATAAGAAAGACATTAAACTACAGAGATTGTCTACAGGAGGGCAACAAAGATGGTGAAGGGTCTTGAGGGGAAGCCTTATGAGGAACAGCTGAGGTCAATTGGTGTGTTCAGCCTGGAGAAGACTGAGGGGAGACCTCATTGCAGTCTACAGCTTCCTCATGAGTGGAAGAAGAGGGGGGATAGGCACTGATCTCTTCACTCTCATGACCGGTGACAGGACTTGAGGAGACAGCATGAAGCTGAGTCAGAGGAGGTAGAAGTTGGATTTTGGGAAAAGGTTCTTCACCCAGAGGGTAGCTGAGCACTGGAACAGGCTTTCCAGGGAAGTGGTCATAGCACCCAGCCTGTCAGAGTGTTTGGACAATGTTCTCAGGCATATAGAGTGATTCTTCAGGTATTCTGTGCAGGGTCAGGTCCTCCATACTGGGGGCTACTACCAAAATATATCTGCCAACATCCTCTCATAAGCTTGCCTGAAATAAGTTGCAAGTAACTGGTCACAAACTGGTTTCAATTAATGGTGAAGAGGACTGTTGTGTTCTACTGATGTGTATTAATTAAATGGCAAGATCTGATTTGAAGGTGCTGGGAAATGGCTTACTCCAGGTCAGAAGGCTATGACATCTCTTGGGTTTCACATACTTTTTCTGTTTCCTACCAAATAGTGTTTTTCTTGAAGGGAAGGAAAAACTATGGGGGGTGAGAAGACAAGAAATATTTGTGACCCATGTTGAACTGCAGCCAAATAGGGCACAGTAGAAAAGTGGACTTCTGTAAAGTCAGAGTGATATAATTTCCCACACAGCATATCTTACTGTCCCTTGTATTTAGCTTCAAAGCTGTTTGGGATCAGGCATCCTTTTGACAGAGATTACAGACAATGACTGCTAGGCTCATGTTCTTGTGCAAGGGGATGGATGCCAGCAGCAGAGAAGCAGAATCTGCAGGGACCTCTCTGCCAAGATTTGCAAAGGTGGGAACAGGTAAGACCCGTGCCACACACAGTAACATACTACTTTGTGCCATGCAAAGGGCAGAAGGGGTACTGGGTTGCTTGGTGCCTGGGGAATGACACACTATGCATACCTGGGAGGAAAAACACTTTTTGTTGACATGTGTAGGATAATCTAAGAAACATGAATTTGGGTAATCTAAATGGTGGTGTTTGAAAAAGATTATAGGAAAATAAAAGTCAAATTTTCTGGGAGTGAAGCTACTAGGAAAAAAATAACACACATCTTTTCTGTTAAATCTCTTTGTGTGAAATTTGGCTTCAAAAACTTGGAATAGGTTCTCTTGTTCTTAAGGTGAGAGAATGGTAAGGGCAGAACAGTAGATTTGGCAAGTCTGAGAAGAAATCTATTGCTTATTTTTATTGAACTTTGCATTCACCTTGCTGCTGAAAGAATATTTTTTCAGTATTATGCAGAGAGGAAATCTGTTCATAATAAAGTCCTGAATTTTCCCTTCCTGCTCAGATTTTATCCCTAATAAAGGGTGTTGCTACATGGCACAAGTACCCATGGGAGCTATAAACATAGTACTGAAGTATTTTTTACTGAATCAAGTTAGAGTAGAATAACATGAATCATGTTGGAGTAGAATAAGAAATAATAAATTAGAAGAAAAAAGGCTTTTGATGCTACTGTTTATATGTATTATTCAATAAATGTCCCGTGCAGACTGCATAAATAGCCCTGGTGACACCCAGAACTTCCTCCTCTTGTGTGTTTAAAATACTGGCCTACAGAATCAAGGCTTTGGGAAGCAGAACAGTTCATGCAGTTAGAGGACTTTCTCCACAACCACCAGTCTGTGATGCTGGTTGGGCATCCTTTGTCCTTAGGACTGATTGTGTTAGACTCTTGTTACAGTCAGTGGAGAGAAACAGGAACATTTAATGTTGCTATTCATCTTAATCAAAGGGGTCATCTGCTGTGGAAGTACTGATCCTCTCCATTGACTCAATTGTCTATGTACCTAAAGAGACAGACATCTCTATATATGTCAGTAGTGTATTTTCCTGTGGTCAAAGGAGACAAATACCAATCCATAGGGATTTTGGTGGTACACAGATGTTACAAAAACAAAGTCAGTATGAGATGAATGATAAATATTGTGCTAGGAGACCTGCAAAACCAGATTTTGAGGCTGGGCATCTCAAATTGGCAGATACTTTCAACTTTCTGTTCCTAAAGCTCTTTTATATCCCTGTGAATAAAATTAGTGCTGATTTACCTTGGAAGGCAGTTAAAAAGTCTGTAAATCTGTATAATTTTGACAATAATCAAAGGTAGAACAAAGACGAAACAATGTGCACTTAGCTTTGGATCAGGACAAAAGTACCTCACCAAGAAACAACTTATAGGACTGTGAACGGAGTAGCGCTTTGTCATTATTCTCCAGCTGAGTACAATTCATCCTGTGCAGTGACAGCCAACATGGTAGTCATTCTGTTTTCAGTATTTACTAAAATATATACTAAAATATTTACTAAAATATTATAAAATATATTCTGTAATAAATTATTGAACACCCATTCATATAATTGACTTGTGAGATAAAACACTCTATTTAGAGAATAAAGGGTGACTGCTGGGGCTAAACTACTGTGAGGTGACCACAGCACTGGCCCAAGAGGCTGTCCACAGAGACAGAAGTGACAGCAGCTCACCATGTTGGCCATTTTCTATCACCATTATCTTTTCTGAAAAATCCTTCGCCCAGGATTTCTTCTCCTGGGAAGCTGAGAAGCCTCAGAGAAAAATGAAAACAATAATTATCTGATTCGCTTCTCCTGTGTTTTTCTGCTTTGGAATGTGGTTTGGACATTGTTTACCAACTGGTCATTGTTTCATTGGTTTCATGTGAGTTGTTTTAACTTTATGACCAATTATGGCCCAGCTGTGTTGAGGCTCTGGAGAGAGACATGAGTTTTTCATTAGTATCTTTTAGCCTTTTGTCTGTATCCCTTCTCTATTCTTTAGTACAGCTTTAGTATAGTATTCTTCAATATAATATAGATCATAAAATAATAAATTAGCTTTCTAAGAAAATGGAGTCAGACTCTCAATTGCTTCTCCATCTGGGGAACCCAGAAAATACCACAATTTCCCCATGGGCCTGAGCTCTGGGGCATATCCATCTCACAACATTTAACAAGGCTGAAGAGTGACAGCCCATTTTCTCCAGGCAGCCAAAGGCCTGGGCATTCCCTCTGGCTGTGGCTCCCTAAATTGACATGGTGGCACCAGGGAGAACGCTGGTTGTTGCTATGACAGAGGGGCTCAGGATGAGTGTAGCAAAGGCTGTGTGAGTGCTGGCCCAGAAGGGGAGGTGAAGAGGGGCATGGAGGGGAGGGCAGGCTGGCTGAGCCCATACAGCATGCAGGGGTTGCCCATGGTGTGACAGATGGCAGCTGCCCCTCCTTCTCCAGAGCCAGAGGCTCACACAAGGCTCTGGCCCTAAGTCCTTAGCCACACAGCCACAGGTTCTCTACCTTCTCTTACGACACAGACACCAAGGTATGGAGAGACTTGTAGAGCCATGGGAATGAGTTGACTAAGGCCAGTAAGTACAAATGCAATATTGCCTGTTCTGCCTTTTACAACTCCAGGTACAAAAAAGGACAGGACCAGATGTGGTATATACTGATCCTAAGCCACACAGAAAGAAAATCTTAGGGCCATGAGCAAATACTTCACTTTAACATGTTAACAGCTCTGCAATGTGCCTGAAGTACCGATGAAAATAACAGAAATGATAAAATAATTCCTATCAGGAAAAGAAAATAAATCCTGAAATCAGAGAACCAAGGAAAACAAACACTCTGGTAAGGAGATATGACCAAATTAAAATGCAATTGAAAAAAACCCAGGAAATTTGAAATGCAGTGGTTATGACCAAATGTACTGAGATGAAATGACATGCACTGAAAAGGACCAAAACTTGAAGAAATGCAAACAAAGAGACAAAGAAGAATCTGAAGAAATGAGATCCCACAAAAATTAAAAAAAAAAAAAAAAAAAAAGAAAAAAAATTAGTGATTGAAGAGAAAGGAAATTCTTCCTTTCAGGAAAGGGAATAAAATCTTGAAATCGCAGAAAAAAGGGGAACAGACACTCTGGAAACCCATGACAGGAGATATGATAAAAAAAAAATCCATGAATAACACCAGAAAATTTGAAATGCAGAGACGAAAAGCAATTGCAGTGAGATGAAATGAAGTGCAGAGAAAAGGACTAAAACTTGCCAAAATGATCCCCACTGAAATCCAAAAGTCGGGGAAGAAATCCAAACAAAGAGACAGAGAAAAAAACTGAAGAAATAAAATATCACCGATAGACAGAAAAAATACTGAAATGAAGTGAAAACAATAAAAGCCAATGGGATGACATGAAGAGCAGGGAAATGGACTAAAGCTTGCCCACTTGATCCTCATTGAAATTGCAGCATTTCATTCACTTTCCTGAAAGGATATTCTTCAAATGCATTTTTAAATATTTGTTGATGATGGATTTTTCTACAAGTTATAAGTAAGACACACATTATATGTATTTTATGCTAATTAATCCAATAAACCTAATAATGTAATTATTTTCACCATCCTGTGTTCATTTATTATTTAGACATGTACATTAAGAAAAAAAAAGAAACCACCATGAGGTGTGTTCCTTTAGTTAAGAGTAGTTAAATCAGAGGGTCAATGTTGTTCTCCTAAACGTGGCACATATTGAAGCAAACACTTGGAAATAAATGGTCACAGTAGGCTAGTGTAGAAGAAAATAAATGGGAGAAAGAGGAACATGGGAGGATTAGTATAGGAGAAAGAAAATTATTATAATTGTGAAGGAGCCTGAACACCGAAATAGATTGTTTGGGGATTCTGTGAAATCTGCATAACTAGGATTTTTAGGATTAGGGTAAATAAACATATGTCAGGAGTGATTTAGGTAGAAATAATTGTGCCCAGGGACAGGATGACTTCCCTTTGTGAATTATGTCATTATATGTCTCTTTATTGATGACCTTTGAGGAGTTCAGGAATCATATTAGTATGGAGAATGACTGCTTCTAGTGAGTCTCACCAGTATAGCTGCAGTTTATTTTAATGGTGTCTTTCTTTGGAAGATGTCTACAGAAGACTTTGACAGAATTTCTGGTTTTTTACAAGCACTTTAGAAAGGGAACACTGTAATTTTTACAACAGAGTAATCATAAATTTTGGCAAAAAAATTGAAGAGCTTATGATTTTTTATATATGTTTATAAAATCTACAGTCGTTCTCTTTATGTTAGAATTTCAGGGATGAGTCTTATCAAGAATTTCAAAAACACTTTAGGTGAGATCTGAAACTTGTTTATGACAGCAGAAATTTTCATATTACTTCTTAATTGGCTTCGTGTCAAGCTTTTTATGTGCTGTTCATGTAGTGACTGCTGCTTTCTTACTATGAATTCTTACTAAGTAACTATTACACAGTATGATAAATTTTCCTTTTACCTTGGTTAAAGGAAGTTTTTTCCATGTCCACAGTCAGCTGCATGTGTCCAACACCTTGTTCCTGGGCTGTGTTGAGGAAAGCTGTGATATATATCTTGAATCTGCCTGCCTCAGTGACTGCAAGAGACTTTGACTGTATTTGCCAGCTAAGAGTTCATGATACATCTTATGAAAAGACAAGCTGTGTTATCAAAATACTGCTAGCCATACAGAATAGCATCAAATACCCTTACTTAATTTCTTTAAATGCATCTCAGACTGAATTTAATGGTGCTGCTAGTTTTTCTCAGACATATTTCAGACTACACTCACTCTGCCTGACATAGACAATCCCCTTAAAAACACAAAAAGAATTCAAAAAACTGTCTGCAATTGAACCCATTAACATTTGTTAACATGTCAACACTAGAAGTCTGAAAACATGTAAGTGCTATTTAAGATTGCTACACAAATTATCCCTTCCCTTCCATATGCCTTTAGGTTTGTCTTTCCTCCACTTCCCTCCTCCTACCAAATGCAGTTACTAGCTGAATTTTTAAACTAGAAACATCTGTTCTCAGTGCATTTTAAGAAAATAGTTACTATTTAAAAAAAAAAGTATAGAAGTAAGAATTACAGTAAGATGAAGTACCTGGAATGTCCAGACTTAAAACCAGTATAACTTAAAGGTGTTTTAGGAGGAATATTAGAGAACTAAGAGAATATTTATTACTGAAGAAGGTATGAACATCATGAATTTGAAAATAGATGGGTTCAGACTCTGAATAGCATTTTGGAAGTTTCTCTGTAGTCCAGTAGAGTTGCTGTTTTCTCTTCAGATACCTTGTTGGTATCTTTTCCATGCAAAGCAGGAAAATTTGAAAAAATACATACTTCCAAGTAGCAGCGTTGCCCAAAGCCACATTTATCTTTTACTGTTTCTGATAGCGAGCCAGTGAGTAATCACACCTTGAAACTTGGATGGTTGTTCTTCAGCAAAATCCAGGGGTCTACAGGAAGGAACCCCAGGATGAACACAGCCTGTTGGTTGCTGAAGGCACAGCCTGGGGGTCACAGCTTGAGGGTTTCAGAGATCCTCTTCTCAGAAATACCTGACGGTTTGTGTGGCCAGAGCTTTGAATGTCTGCCTGCCTCCCAGTGCCTTGTTCTTCAGTAACACCCAACACCTCTGCCTACTGTTAAATTACAATTTCAGTCAGGTTGCAAGAGCTAAGCAGGTGGTGACTGAAAGTTACTCATGATTTTGAAGCAGTGACAGGGAGACACCTTTAACGTGTATCAGTGGTGCAGGGAAGAGGTAAAAGCCAAAGGCTGTGAGGGAAAGACAATTTTGTTTTAAACTTTTTTTCTGACCAAAAAACTGGTGAGTGGCTTCCATGAGGAGTTCTTAATATTTTTGGATATTGAAAGTCTGTACACTTTATTTCAGGTAAATAAGGGGAAGCAGAATCATAGGAAGAACTATAGAAAAGGTTAGAATTGAGGATCATGCATCTTGTTTTGGCTTTACTTAATTCACATGTAACAACTGCTCATTTACTGCATGCCTCTCAAGTCTGCTTGTCACATGATTCTGATAAACAGCTAATGGCTTTTTGTAAACTGGAGTATTTTCTGCCAATATATCAAATACAGATCCAGCCTCTTCTGCAATAGTCCCAATAAGTGAGGTGGGTTAGTAAATTGAGGTGTATGTGCTTAAAACAGCCCTGAGTTGTCTTTATTGTATTTGTTGGAAACACAAAAAAACAACTATAGGCATTCTAAACCATATAAAATGTAACGTAAGGATCAGGATTTGTTTTTTCATGGGGAGAAAGAGGGTTTTGATGCTTATATTTCAGTAAAAGCTACTCATTGTTCCATTGTAGTTTTGATAGTTAAAGTTTCTTAGCTGCAGTCTGAACATAGTACATATAGATTTAGACTTGACTAGTGGTACTGTTATGCCATCTACATGCCAACTGTTTATGGAGTTGCACTGTAAACTGCTGCCAGCTCACTGCCTTTGTCTGTATTCTAGATATGCTAGACAGATTACATTTAGGATACCTTTCCCACCACCCCTCTCCCCTCCTTCTCCAAACTCCACTTATAAAGGTTTTTTGGCTTACTTTTCCTAAAATTTTTGAAGTCTAGGAGTAAGAATAGCATCTGAACATTTATGTAATAGGGAGAAAATAGTTTAATAATTTATCATTGTTTATCATTCAGTCATACTGAAGTTCACAGTCTTTCAACAGTAATGCCAGAGTGAATTTGAATAATCATGTGATTATTTTCAACAAATATACTGAAGAAGCTGTAACTCAATAACTAGTAGAATGTGTGTCAAAATTAGTTTGACAAAATTAGCTACAGTATTAAACCACAGCCAGTTACCTCTCTTTGTACGTGTCTCCTTAGATTTAAGGAGACACGTACAAAGAGTTGTATGTGTCCAGTTGCAAGTGATTTTTAAAATATTTTTTCACTGAAATATACAATATGATGTAGGGTATTTTTAAAACAGATATTCTTTGAATAATTTAGTCAGCTTCAGTTTCTGATAAGAAATGGCTGAAACTCCTGCTTGCTTTGTAGAAAATATTTCTGAAGAAATAGAAACAGAAGGTGTTTCTGCCTACAAAGTAGTCTTGTTTATCTCTTATAAAATAAATATATTAAGAAATATCCTTGTCACCTGCTCATAGTTGAGGGTTTATTTTATTGGTGCTTTTTAAAAATTCTTTTTATTATTTTGGCCAGCTCTCAAAGATTCACTAGAGCTGTTTAACAGCAATATAATGCAACCAGAGGAACTAGGCAACTACTGGACAGGGCCTTGTCTGGACATTAATGTGCATTAATTCCATAGCCCTTTGCTAGAGCATTTGCAGAAACAATGACATGGTTTCCCTTGGAAGAAGAGGCAAAAGCAGGGTGCTGTTGTTACGTCCTGCACATGGACCAAAAGGGCCTTCTGAAGCCCTGGTTTGTTCTCTCAGGTGACACTGAACACAACAAGGAAAGACTTGGTCTACACAGGTTTGTTTACGAATGAGAAAGTGTAATCCGCCCCATCTTCACCCTCCTTGGTTGCATGGCATTATTAGAATACCTCTTGTTTCTTTTTTCCTCTGAGCTAATTCTACTCATCCTTTGTGAGTTTCTGGGACTTTTGATCTATTTGCTGTTCTTGTGTTCTGCCTCTCCTTACTTGTAGAAACCAAGAGACAGCAGAACAGAGGTTTCTTTCTACCATGCTGTTCACTGCCATATCCATATGGGAAGTGCATAGAGTGGCTTTTGAACTGATGCTTTTTTCTCTCTATTCTGCAACATAAAGAGATTTGGTTTTCTTATGCATAAATCAGGCTATGTGTCTTGGGGATTGTTTATTATCCCATCCCATTTTTGGGGGTTTTTGATCTGTTTTGCTTGGTTGTATGCTCAGAGGTGGCAGCTGTCCCTGCCTCACTCCCCATCCTCCCTGGCTCCGGGGCTGTCACAACAAAAGGAAGCTGAGCTGGGATTTCTGGGGAGAGCTAGGGGTGAGGCAAGAGGCAGTCTGCTCTCTTCCAGTGGGTGGTTAGACTGAACACTCCTGGCCAATATTTCTGACCAGGGATCCTGCTGTTTCTATGGGGTTTTGCCTGCTTCTTTTTGATTTTTTTTTTTTTGCGTGTGTGTGTGTGGGGGGGGGGGGTGGATTTTTTTGGTTGTTATTGGTTTGGGGTTTTTTGTTGTTGTTTTTTGCTTTGACACTGTGACTGAGCATGCCTGCTTGGCTTCTTTTGCTGCTCTGCTGCCGGGGACTGCCAGCGCTGGTGAGAAAAGCCCAAGGAGCCTTTTACTGCATCCCAGGGCTGGACTGCTACTGCCCAACCCGCACCATACCTCTGCCATTGCTCTGGGTTTGTGCTGCACTGCAGCTTTTCACCCTCTGCCTGCCATTCCAGCTTGCTTCTCTGGAGGTTTCCTGCTGTTATGACAGACAGATAATGAGATGATTGGCTCTCGCAATTAAAAGATAACTATTGTGTGAATATTAAGAAAAGCTGTAGTGATGTATAGTTATGTTATTGTAGTTTAGTTGTCCTCTGTTCTCCCCATAGTTCCTTTCCCCCCTCCCTGTATTGTGACCATCAGACAGCCAGTGTTGTCTAGGACAGGTAAGAAGAAGGCTGCACATGTGCCCCTTGCATGGGGAAGTTGGGAATGGGAAAAGCTTGGTGCTTAGGGGGTGCAGCATGGCAACACCTGACCTCCAATCAAGTTACAAGAAAATGGCTTCCACCAATAAATGGCAAAGAGCTGACTGACAGACTTTGGGAGGGGCCAGGGCTGGCTGATGCAACCCCCAGGGGTATAAAGGACTGAGCATCCATCTTGAAGCTGAACTGGCCATGTGGTATGCACGAGGGGCAGTTCCCAGCGCTGCAGCTTTTTCCTTATGTAGTCCTTTGTTGTATTTTTGTTAAGGTTTAATAAACCTTTTTTAATTTTTCAAAGTGAGCAGTTGTTTCTCATACTACAACAGCTCCTTTTGCTATCCGGAGGGGTGGGCGATCCTGGCGCTCCCTGGAGAGCCGTAAAAGAAGCCTCTTCTCCATCCCTTCTCCATCCCTTCTCCATCCCTTCTCCATCCCTTCTCCATCCCTTCTCCATCCCTTCTCCATCTCTTCTCCATCCCTTCTCCATCCCTTCCTGCCAGCTGCTTCCCCTGTCACCACATTCTCCCCCGCGCCACAGCACCCCCTGCAGCTGCGGAGGAATCACAGCACTGGCCCCGCCCACTGGGAGCCACCAGCGCCCCCTCTGGCCGTGACTGCACTGACGGAGGAGGTGGCACAGCGGAAAGGCTGACTCTGGGTTCCCGGTTCTGTTTGGTGTTGATGCTGTAATTGTCGTTGCTTGTTTGCCTTGTTATACATACTAGTAAAGAACTGTTATTCCTGTTCCCATATCTTTGCCTGAAAGCCCCTTAATTTCCTGTTCCCATAGCTTTGCCTGAAAGCCCCTTAATTTCAAAATTATTATAATGATAATTCAGAAGGAGTTAATGTTTTTCCATTCCAAGGGGACCTCCTGCCTTCCTTAGCAGACACCTGTCTTTCAAATCAAGACACTGTGCCATAAAAGTTTTGAGGAGTTAAAGATCCATGTTTTTTCTGATGAGTGCCTGCAATGAGTTGAATTTGGGTTGTTTGGGAACTGAGATAGTGTGTTCACTACCCAGCCAAAACCCTTCCTATTTTGAACACTCTTAATTGACATTCAGAATAGATTATTGGAAATGATCTAACAAAGAACTTTGAGTAGTGACTGGACCACTGAAAAAAACTCCATGATCTGCTAATAATAATTTGTGATAATTTGTGAGGATATAAAATAAAATAAAGCAATCTCCATAAGAGCCACAGTCAGTTTTCCTATTTGGTATGTGTTTTGTTACATTGCTACAGTGAAACAGCCAACCTAGAATAGCAGTAGCAGGAAATGTACAGATGCTTCTGTTTAGCATAATTCTACAGAGCTCACCAAATTGTGCATCATCTACAGGCAGCAGGAAATCACTCAGTTATTTTTTCAGTGTTTTTCCAAATGTCTCAGAAAGACACTGGTAATATTTTGCAAGGTCCTTAGAGAATTCATCTCTGAGGTCTAGGTAGCTCTTCTGGTACCACAAAGGAAATACTGTATTATTGGATCCCAGCAGTGCAGAGAGCAGTCAGCATCCCATCATTTCCTGTTGCTGTCACTTGCTGCAGAGAAGCGGCGCTGACAGGTTACTGTAGAGAGCAGAGAGCTGTTGGTAAGCCTATTTGATTTTCAATTTTCCTATACTATGTGCAGCCTAGCTGGGAACCCTGTACGCTCTTCTATATTGTGAATAATTCCAGTGAATTTCATAGATGAATTAAAACATAAAGATCCATCTCAAAGGATGAGATGTAACTGAAGAAGGAATGATTGCATTTGAAAAATGAGGTTTTAGTGCATGTGACTGTGAGATGCTGTGACCTGAAGGCTATTTTTTCACTGGCTGTTGATAAATATGTCTCTTAGGCCACCAAGGGCACAAACAAGTATTAACACCACGAGAGGGCAGGAGACCAAACCACCCCTCTTTTTCCTGCTGAAAACAAGGGCACATTCCACCTTTATCTCTGCAGAAGATTTGGTTTCTGAGCTGCATACTGCTGAGAATTGAGAATTGCTGAGAACATACGCATTCTGCTTGCTGCACTATATGAGCCCTCTGAGCTTCATGTTTGCTCTAGAGATATTTTTCTTCCTGGTGGCTAAAACCCAGGTTACAGAGTCTAAGTACCAGCTTCACTATCTATGTCTACCATGCATCACTTGGTGACCTGAGCTTTTGGTGAACCCCCATTCTTGGGGGCCTCTTGGTGACCTCCATTGTGCCAAAGGGGGCCAGCCTCTCTCGGTCCATGCTTATTGTCTTGAAGACTTACAGCAGATGCCTCTGATGAGGTGCTGTTATGATGGGTCACTGCTATTAATGTTTGCTTCTCTGCCCCATCTTTGACTTTATACTACTCTGCATTTTCAGGACTTTAATCATGTCAGAAGGCTGATGTCATTGCAGGACAAAACAATGGAAAAAATGGGGTCAGAGTCAAAGCTTTTATTCCTGTATAAATATCTGAAGTAACACAGGCACTCCTAAGTCTTAACAATGCATTTCTCTTTCCATGTGTTTCCTTTTCTTTTTAATAAAACATGCTCTGTTCCCAAAATCCTGCTTCTGTGATCAAAGTGTTAGAATAGGATGAGCTACATGTTAACCTCCTGAAAGATTAGTGATCCTCTAACACATATTTTAACGGCTCATTAGTGTAAAAGGGATGGTTGCTGGACTGGTGGGACATAAACATTATTCATACTCAAAAATAATATCTTGCTCTGAGTTCCCTTGCTAGCTCGCTCTTGGCAAAAAGGGCAAAGTGCAGCCATTAAAAGGTAGAAACCAAGAAAACACAGACAAGTGCTTCTGACCTGAGTGATATGCAGGCAAACTCATCACTGAAGGAGGTTAGATTGTTTTACAGGTCTGAGTGGGTGCAATTCTCTGGGATTAAGTAGAGCTACTTGTCTTTACAGCAGCAGAGAATGTAACATCAAATGTTTAATGGTTTGATACACAGTTCAGAGAAAACAAGTCTACGTCCATCACTTAACTTTATTGAATATTTGAACCATCCTCATGTTTTCTGAGGTCTCCAGCTCACATTGTGGCAACAAAGGAAAATACCTGGAATATAAACAATGAGATCTAGTCTAAAAATTAAGCATTGGAGATGGGTTTGAATTTGAAGTGCTTGCTTTGTCTGTTTCTTCTGTGGGCATCCCCTGTGTACATCTGACTCAAGCCCCTTTGGCAGAGGTATGAGTGTAGCTGTTTTTAAGCCCACATTACCTGTAACCTGTAACTGGTAAGCTAATCACCACTGGCAATACACCAGGAGCTGGTGTAAAATTGTTTGTTTGGCATTGCTCTCTGCTGAGAGCTGTCTGAGTTAACCTGGTTACTTCTCTGATATCACTGTTTGACTCTAGAGACACCCTTGTAATATTTCCTTTGGCACTTTAGAAGAGGTACTTATATGTTTGACACCTCCTTTGACATTTTGAGGCAACTAGGGAAAAAAGGCACCCTGCAGAGCTGAGCTGTAAGTGCCTCTGAAGTGGGAATAGGGTCGTGATATTGCCGTGCTAACAAGATGCACTTAAGAATGTTCATGTCTTGCAGGTACTCGGTAGTGTTACTTTAATTTAAGTTGTAATTCATTCAGGAGTACTTAATTTTTTGGTTCACCAATATGCTTCAGTTTAGAAATTACACATTTGAGTTTTACCTGCATTTGGACCAGTGATCTTGATTAAATAGTTCTTCCCTGATTTCTAGTGCAGTGATTCATTCAGGAAGAGTTTTGCCAATATCAGTAAGTATCTTAAAATGCCATAATTCATTTTTAGTACAGTCAATAGTGTCAGATCATGATGAAGGATCAACAATTCTTTTTCTCTACCTCCCCCAGTGAATCTACAAACATGTACATACTCTCTTTTATAGTGAGGCAGCATGCCTTTGTAGTGTGAATATTTACACTGAAAGGATTTTTTGTTGAAAAATTAGTTCTAATTGACAGTGCTGCCCCTTTACGTACTTATGTTATTTGTTGGTTTTTTTCCTGTCTGTTGGTCTTCCACTACAACTTTCAAGTATTTGTAGCTCTGGTTCATGTTTCTTCCTCAAGGTAGATTATAGATGCAGACAATAAGTTACTGGGGGTTAAGAATGTTTCTTTAATCCCTAATGACTGATATAATTGATGTATCTGAAGCAGTTTCAAAACAAATTCATTTAACTTATGCAAAAAGTCTTTCTGAAATATTGGTTTTTTTCTATCCTGTTCATTTCAAGGATCATTAATAGCAGAGGTTGCAGGTAAATAATTGGTTGTTTAAAAAAAAAAAAAAGAGCATATGATAGGGAAGAATGCTTTTTTGAGAAGTTGCAGTAGGATACAGGATGATATATGGAGAACCAGTGAAAGGAGGAGGCAATGCATTTATCTGACCAAATTCATGTTTCTTATGGTTTCTTACACCTAAGGTGGCTGTTGAACCTTGTTTTGTAGTCACTGGAAAGAAACAGGAGCTTCTGAGATTAAGCTTGCGGACAGCTAAAATAGATCAGATGAACCAAACCTTAAGAAAAAAACCCATTTTCTATGTGTTTACAGGGAGATCCTCGAGTGACTAGTTTCAGAGCAGACATTTACTGAGGCGTCCCACCACATGAGTCTTGCTGTTACCTGGCTTAGTTTTACAGCAGTGGCTGTGACAAAGGGAAGGTGC
Source organism: Molothrus ater (assembly GCF_012460135.2). Taxonomy (NCBI): domain Eukaryota; kingdom Metazoa; phylum Chordata; class Aves; order Passeriformes; family Icteridae; genus Molothrus; species Molothrus ater. Next base: position 75,423,445 of record NC_050479.2, on the reverse strand, counting down.
CCTGTTCCAAATTCACCCAAGTGGATGTGGCTCTAGCACGTGCATCTCTTGCACTGAGCTGATGCCATGAGATCTGATTTATGGGAGGGCAATGCTGTGTCCCATGGTGGCACTGGAACCTCAGCGCTACTTCTTGATCAGGTAGCTCCGGCAGCTGGCTGAAATGAAGTAAATAAATCTTAGTCCAACATGGTTAGTGTGTCTGTTTGGCTACTCCTGTGTCATGAGGAAAACTAAGAAGCCTTGGTTCTGATGAGGAACAAAAAAAAAATGTTTTAACTATTCACATGAACAACTCATGGTAAAACTGCAAAGCATCAGGAGAGAACTGACAAGGTCTCACTTTTTAAAATGAGGGATGAGTTTTCAACTACTTGAGGGGATGCCCAGAAGTAAGAATGTTAGTCTTTGGAATATTCCTGTAATTTCAAACAGTTATTATTTTAGTACAATTTCATAGTGGGTTTGTTTTTTTTTTTTTAACCTTCACCATTATTAATGTAATGTGCACACTGTCTGTATCTGTTCCTTAAAAAATATCCTGCTCTTGGAAGAGCTTAATTATCTGTTTCTTCTTCTTTTCTCTTTTTTACTGTCGTCCCCTGTGCTGTCAGTCCCTGCATGTTTTTTTTTTTCCTTCTTTAAGAAGAGTGAATCTATTTGTGTCTTTTAAAGTCTCACCTGACAAATAAAGCTGGTCTCCAAATGGAATTTCCTCATATATTAAAATAATGATGGTATTGTGTCTAAGTTTATTTTTCAAAGACTTGTGCTCCCTCCAAAATGCAAGCTGTGTAGATAAAGAGATCTTATGGCAGATATGAAATTAAATTTTTCTCTAAGAAGTTCAGAATCAGCTAAGGAAATGTAGTTCTTAACAGAATGGTGGAGACACTGCTGGAATTGATTACTATGATGTTACCCTAGGAGATCAAGCTGACCGCACTGTGCAATTAATACATTACAATGAATGCACTGGATGATATCACTTAATAGGAGGAACTTGTGCTAAACATCATTATCAATACTGCTTTTTCAATTTCAGATTGTGGTTAACTGATTTGACATTAAATTCCCCTTTACTTTTGTCCTGCACTGCAGAGATTAATTGTTTTGTGGCCAGAGATCAACAGAATATCGATCCACAAGTCAAATCTGTCTACCCACCTTTTACACGCTTTTTGCTTACTACATGGTAGAGTAAATTAAACTGATCTGCTACTGTAAGCTGCTATTTCAATATAAATCTCTCCTTTTATCTTAAGCTCTTTATCACAGTTTTAACAGTGAATTCTGCTCACTCAGTTACTCCTGTCTGTTCAGATTCACCAGTCTTAGGATCCTTCATGCCAGACAGTATCTGCTTCAGTAGGACTGGCATAATTTAGCAGCTTTGAAAATGCTACTGTCATTTATTCTAGGAGTCAGCTGTCTTAGAAGGACCCAGGAGAGGCCAAAGCAGTTTGCATTTATTGGCAAACTATTGCTTGTGTTAGTACTGACTTTCAATTTAAGCGCAAAGATGAGAAAGTAAACATTATTTTGGAAACTTCAGTCAATAGAGATCATTGAGGAATTTTTTTCCTTATTTCAAAAAGAATAAACCAGATGTTAATACTGGAATTCCAAATTAATCAAGAAAAGGCTAATGCTATAAAAGGCTGGAATATTTTCAAAATGCTTTGAAGACAAAGCTGGTCATTATATGCACATATTTACCTAATTGAAATAGACTGTTACATGAACAGAGGACCAAGGTGCATTTTAAAATGGCAGGAAAAAAGCTATCCAACATTATCCATCTTGGGAAAAATATAGGATCTGTCTTTAGGTTAGAATAGTGACAATTCAAGAAAATTCAAACATGAATACAGAAAGATCTAGTCTGTGTGTATTATGTTTTGCCAAGAAGGTTTGTGAAACCAGGCCTGCCCCTACTTAGAGAGGAACTTGTGAATAAAACCAAAATACACTTTTACGAATGAAAAATGTTACTAGAAAGAATCAACATAATTCTGTCAGTTGTGCACCCATATTCCTTTGCAATTACTGCAAGAAAGGCTTGGAAATATAAATTACTATTTTGTTGAGAACTGTGAAGTCTTTGTACATAAATTATGAGAAAATCCAAATTTGGTCACCACCACCAATCTAGAAAGATGCAGGCAAAATGAAGACAGTTTCTGCTGTAGGCCATATACAGTGCAGAGTGGAAGGGAATGAAACACCAGTGCCTACTTCTTTTAGTAGAAATGTACCTGACTTTCCCTTCCAGAAAAATGAGTTAGAGTCCCACCTGTTCATTTAATAAAATCAGTGATATGAAGGGGACTTGATTCTTTAGAAGTGTATCAATTAAAGCTGTCATAAAATTTACAAGTTTCTAAACTCTGAAGCACGATGTCTATTTTAAGAGCTTGACCTATCATGATATATCAAAATAGCCTGTAATATGGCAGATAACAATCACTAACTCCACTCCTTTTTCTAAACATTGATTCTGTATAAAAAAGTGTGATGGAGGGACAGTGGAGTTGCTTATCGGTGCTCAGTCTTAGCAAGACAGTGTTGATAAGACTTTGCAGATGTTACACCAATTAATTTGTATTAGAATTGTAAAAAATGATTTGCTGCTGATTTTGACTGCAGACATTATTAATAAAGCCTTTTAAAAAGTATTTAGCAGCACAGATTAGAGATGAAAATCCTGGGTTTATAATGGTTTCTGGGTTCCATAATTCTGCATTAAGTGTTTTTCATGTATACTTTCAGCCAGGTTGGTCAAAATATTCCACCTGTACTGAAGTATTCTGGAGTTGTTATAAGAAAAGAACTAGTAAGCAAAAAAGATTTGACCAATATTTGAATACAGTAACAATTTGAAATTTGTTAATGGTCTTAGAAATCTTGAACAATTATTATTTTGATATTCTTTCTAGCAGTGTCTGTGCCTTTATGAGAAGGAAAAATGAGTAATTTCTCTGCCTCATTTTGTTGGCAAGCATCAGTAGCTGTCTCTCCCTTCACTCTGAATCAAAGTTTTCTTGCAGGTAGAGGAGCAAGAGATTATTCCCCTGCAAAAATAAGAAAACTTTTTAAGCTCTTTAGTGCACTTCTATAATGGACAAAAGTTTTAAATTTTTTAGTATTGCTAAGTCTTGTGATTTTTGTAAATTATTGGGGGTGTTAATCATATTAAGCTTTAATATTCTCTTTGGATTTTGAGATCTGGTACTTTGGGCCTTATATGAAAATCCTGGCTTATACCAAAGGAATTTTTGGGTTTGGTTTTGTTTTGTTTTTGTGTTTCTTTTTAATTTGTTTTTGTTTTTTTCCTTTCTTTTCCTGGGGGTTTAGAGTGTAATCCATTCTTTTTGAGCTCCATGTTGCTCAGAAAGAAATTAAAAGCACTCTCTTCACTTTTATTTCGTGCTGTTTGGTCACAAGAGAAGAACAGAAAGCAGAGCCAAGCTTGATAATTTAAGAAAAAATGCTAACATTCAACATGTTCAGTCAGAAAATAACTCTTTCATTCACTCTGACTTCTCTGTGGCATCTCTCTGGTGGACAACACAGGTATCTTCTATAGGAGGTAAAAATAACACCATAGGAAAAGTCTCTTTTTGAGGTCTGAGATTCTCAGGGAATATCACTGAGATTATCAGGGAAGCTCACCAGAGAGGACATGGTTAGTGAAACAATTGAATACCAGAAAGTGCACACAGTTCCTGCAGGATGAGTAAAGAGGGCACTGACCAGAGCAGACAGATCTATGCTGACTACTAACAGTGGTACCTTAGGATACTGTCTTTTCTAAAAAGTCAGTTTACACATGTAGGATGGTTGCAGTAGGGTTGTACTTCTCCTGCACCAATAAGTGCTACTTCCAAAAACTTTGTTTTCCTACAAAACAGTAGGCAGCAGAAAGGGGCATTATGTCATCTCAGTGACATTTTTAGAATCATTAACATTTCAATCTGAAATTCTCAGCAGCTGAAGAGAGGCTCAGTTGCTGAAATAAAAGTGTCCACAACACTGATTAGAAGCTGAAAGGATTAGCTTGATGTCTCTGATGTTAATGCTTGCTGAAATGAAAAGGAAAAAAATGTTCAAAGGCCCAGATGCAATGTACCTGACTTCCTCAGACCTATCAAAGGGTTAGCATCAATAACCAAGTAATGGCTGCTTTATAGTTTGAATTTTCTGACCCAGTGTTTTCAAAAGGCTAATAAAAAGCCACACTGCTGAGACAAAATTTTAGGTTGTAATGACTATAAAAATGAAATAGTAATGATAGAGCAATTTGTCTTGGTCTAAGAGAGGAAGTTAAACCTGTAACTGTGCAATCTTGAAGAGCATGCTGGAAAAAAATAAGTTGCATGTTTTCATGTGCATAGCCAAACATACTAAAAAAACAAAGATTGCATAGGAATGAATTTTTTTAAAGGGCGTTTTTAAAAATCTCTGCTTCTCATGGAAAATGCCCCTTTTTGCTGTACAAGAGGGTCTTAAACACTATCAACGTCTAGATTGTTGAAAACAGGCATTTTAAAGATGTTGACTGCAATGTCCTTTTGAGTGTAATGTTAAACTTCACTTAGGCTACATTTTAGGCTTTAGATATGCAAGTAATTGTTCAACTATTTAAGTTTTATGTATGCATCAGCCTTCATGGAACTGGAAGTAGAATTCAAAAAATTTAAACTCTGCTTAAAAAGAGGAGAGTTTGGGCCTATAATAATGAGATAGCTCACTCGCTTGAGCCATAGAATCATTGTTAAAATTAATTTCATTTCTGCCTGCTTCAAGTTTCTGTAGTATTGACAATAACTCTTAGGGAAGGGAAATAAATTATATTGGTTGTATTGCAGCTTAAATAATTTGTATTTTCCCACTTTAATTTTTGGGCAATACATGCACGCAAGTCTAAACTTCATCTGGTAGAAAATGATTTATCTCTCTCAGATGTAATAAACACTTTTGTTCTCTTTCTGTCTGAAGCTTAAAAAATCTTCCATCTAGAAAACAGAGTGCAGGAAAATAGTTGGTTGAATTATGCACAGTTTTTGGAAAACAAGCTTCTGCAACTTTTATGTCAGATACTGCCATCACCACCTCTGGAGATTGCACCTACCTTTCAGGTTATAAAATATCACAGTGGGCCTCCTTTGGATCTCCCTGGACACAGAGAAGATATAACAAAATTTGAATTATCAGAAATCATATCTTCAGCTATAACAATGTGGGTTTTGAAGACTCTGGTGTCTCTGAGTTATTATCCCCCATTCTACACTCAGAAACCAGGTCACATACTGCCAGCTGTACCTTCTTTTTTTCCTTCTTTATTTGGGCTTACATCCAAAAGTTTTATTTTCCCTTCATAAATGTAGTCTATGGAATACCCAGGTGCACTTCTTCACATAGGACAAATAATGTGAAGTAATGGGAAGAGAAATCCTTTAAACCTTCCTTGCACAAAGCAGATTATTTTCCCTGTTGTTGAATAATTTTTTATATGTATAAACCACATTTATCTAGTTATGTGCTGTGCCATTTATTATGATGGAACTGAGAAGTGATATCTGCCTTTGCAAGGACAGAATTGTGGTGCAGCCAAGTTTCTTCTGCTAGTCTATTTTCCTCACCATCTTCCTAGGTGACTTCTCTCAAATACTGCCAAGAGTTGCATTTTTCATTTTCTTAGCTTGTCTAGCTTTTTAAATTTCCATTTTGTTAGTTGGCTGTTTTGTCCATTTTTTCCCTAGCTTGTAATTTCAGTGTATAAGGAAATTTCATTTAGATCTATACACTTCATGGAGACTGAGGCTTTGCATGCCAGTTTTTTGTGACACTATCAGAGAAATAAAACCCCCCAGTCATAATGAAAGATTACAGAACACAAATGTTCTTTCTTAAAGTTGTGCCCTGTGGGATTTAGTCATAGTTCGTAAGTATTATGTATATTCCACTGTCTTTTATGTGCCTTTTGTCAGCTCTATTAAGTAGACAAGGTCCCCTGTTAACTGGTAGCCAAGGTCGTCCTATACTGAATGACAAAATAAACTTGAACATCAAATAGGCTGGAAACATTGGAAAATTTCCTTTGAGAATGACAAGATCTGTTTTATTTCAGTGAAGTTATACCTAATCAGTGGCACAGCACATAAAATTAAAACTGTCTAAGATGCTAATTGTAACATATTTAGGAATATTCAGAAATAATTTAACCCAAACACTTATTGTTCAGCCTAAAACTAAATAAAACCTCCCTTCCATTTTTTGTTTGTTTTTCTTTCCCCTCCAATGATTAATTCATGTTTTCAATGCCCCTTTCTTCACCCCATGCAGAAAATTTGAAAATAGCTGTTGGGTGAGTTATGGGCTTCTGGCATGAAAAAAATTGGTCTCTGACATTAGTATGCACAGGGAGAAAGACATGCTGAGAAGCTGCATTTGAGCTATAAGACCAGTGGTAGTTTTCAGTCATTCTGTGATGCCCATAAGGGGATTGCTTTTCTACAAATTCAGCTGAGTGCACCTGAATCTTTTCTTCAGTAAGCCATTGGCAGCTCTAATGTTTTTGCCCCCCTCTCCCCCCTAAAAATAAAAGGAAAGATGAAAAGAAGTAAGAAGATATTTAAAAGTGAATGTTCAAATGTTATATATTCAACCAAATATGTGGTTTTCAGTGAGGTCACTCCTTGCATGATTTGTTTCACTGTGAAACTGTACTAGAGAAAGGACTCAGTTAATTTTTACATGGGTTGACCTTTTAACCAAGTTTGAGCTTGCCTAGCTGTGGCATTGAAAAAACTTTTTCTTTGCTTTGTTTCCCTAAAAAGTTGGAAAAAGCTTTATGCTTTGTTAAAAAAAAAACAAACCAAAACAAAAACAAAAACAACAAACTCTCAAAAAAAGAAAAAAAACCCCAAAAACCAAAAAAGAAACCCCAGTTTCACTCCCTTCTAGTTTTTTGACAAAAGAATCCAAAATTTATTCTCCTCCTTTCTCTAGATGATCCCATAGGATCGGGATGCTTCAGAGGGCCTTTTCTTTCTGCTGCCCTTATGAGTTACTGTAGTACTTTTATTCATATGTTATTTTAGATGGAGGGCTCAAATGACCTCAGTGTTGTACAGATGATCTCAAGAAGGAGCTGAGCTTTCCCAGAAATGTTGAGGTGAGGGCTCTTTCCTTGGCAGAGCTTTACTTTGGGGCCCCCAAACCGGAGCATAAATGCAATGGGGTTGAAACTTTTCACATTAAATTCATGAGTATGAAATCCTCTTGTTGCACCTTTCCTTTCATTTTGTGTTTACTGAGTGTAGCTTTGGAACAATTTATGGGTGAAGGATTCCTGATACAGAAAACAGGCATCTTGTTATTCTGCAGCTGTGGCTGCAAATTGAAATTTATAGTGTCTGTAAATTGATAAAAGAGATATGGAAACCAGGTTCCTCTCTATTATTTCCATCCTCTCAGTAGGCCACTTAGTTGTCAAAGGCTAGTAAAACTGCAGTCTTTTCTTCCAGGCAGTATGGTAGGCTTAACTCCTTTAGAAGAAGCCTTGGGGAAAAAAAAACAAACATTTTTTTTAAATAGTAACCCATCATTAAGGAGTAGTACTTTATCATATATCTGTTCTTGCTGGTTTCACCAACTGGTGGTTCTCAGAATGCATGTTGAAAAAAAGTGTGACTCCTGTGTTTCCAGCCTCTGCTCATAATCAGTGTGCTTTATGATCTCTCAATTTTTCATTGTAGGAGGTTATAGGCACAGAGAGAGCAGAGTATTGTGGCAGTGTGTCTGTCAAGGTAACTCAAGGACTAAACAAGCAAGCCAGGAATTATTTGAAGCACTGGGACCTTGATCCTCTGTACTGCTCAATTGTTTGTTCTTTCAATGGCCTGGTCTGGTGGTATTCCAAGTGCTTTGCTCCTGGGTAAATAGAGAGGGCTGGTGCTAAGCACTCTTGGGTTGAGCTGCTTGGACTGGCTGGCTTCACAGTCTGAGCCAACATCTAGAATGTTTCAGATGGGCACAAGAACAGCTGGCCTCTGACCTCTGAGAGTAGCACACCAACAAGCAAGCAAATGGCTTTCCTCATCCCCCTGCATGAGCATCATGAAGGATCATTACATTATGCTCTAATGAGTCTGCCTGGTCCTTCACAGTAAGAGTAATAACTTCACCAGTGCAATGTAATTCAGCATCCGAGGAATCTTGTCTTATTGACTTTTGTAGATTTCTGGTAGGCAGAACCATGTTCTCCTCTGACTTTGGAACAAAAAGGAGCACTGCAGATCCTACTGAAATTGGAATGATTGAAAAAGGATTTGTATTTTGAATATTTGGAATTGAAATGATTGAAAAAGGAGTTGTATTTTGAATGTTTTGGAAGCCTTTGCAAAGATGCATCTTTAAACAAAGCACGGTAGGAGATTGTTGCACTGCACGGGCAGTACCTCAGTAGGATGAGTAATTCCTTAGTTTTTTATACTACTCCACTTTAATGAAAAATCAGCCTGCCACACTCGTGTCTTTTAGAAAATTCAATATAGTGAGTTTTAAGGCCTTGTTTCCTTTCTTAGAAGGGGTACACTGATGAGTTTCTACATGGTATCAATTATTGCATAGACGTGAAAAAATCCTAAGTAGTAAAATGAAACATTATATTGCTTTTCAATAAATATTTATTTTCATGGCTGAGAAAATAAAATGAAAATATTCCATGTGAATTTAAGGCAGAGTATGTAATTCCTACACTCACTCATGAATAAAGCAAGGCAATGATGAAGCATCATTCTTTAATAAATTTTTGCTTTCCACCACTCAAGGCTGAAAGTAAATTTTTAGTTTATTTGTAAGCAAGCTTGTTATGGTATACATTAAGTATATCTGTTGCTTCAGTTTTGCCTTTCGTTAGTTCATTCATCTGGCCAACCTAAAAAGAAGAGGTCTAATCAAGCTCCTGGACATTAAGTGATAGCTGCATGACTTTTAGACAGCTCCTATTTTCTTAGTGTCCTCTCTGTTCATCTTCTAATATACATCTGTACTCAAAAAAATAAAATCTATAGATAAAAAGATTTTGTGTACTTTCCATCCCTGCAGTGTTCAAGGCTGGATGAGGCTCTGAGTAACCTTGTCTTGTGGAAGGTTCCCTGCCCATGGCAACAGGGTTGGAACAAGATGATATCAAGGGTCCCTTCCATGCCAAACCATTCTATGATACTATGATTCTATGCCTGCAACAAACTGAAATGCTACCTTTTTTCCTCTCTGGTATTTCATATGGTGGCTTCTTATGTCTTCTTTCTTCTTTTTTTCTTTCTGGGTTTCTTTTTTTTATATTTGCTGTGGGAGCTAGATAACCTTCTTTCAACTTTTGTTGTCAAAAATCCCATTTTGATCTTGTTCTTAAATTTAGTAATGGGTCTACTTCTTTTTCTTCCCTAGAAAACTGAAATTATTGTTATAGAAGCCACAACTTTTCTTAACATTTGTTGCTTTCCGATAACCCTAATAATCTCTGGGTCTATAAAATGCATTTGTCTTTTTAGAAAACCTGCTTTCAGGGGCCAGAACACAAAAGTACAAGTGTTGGCCATCATCCTTCCAGCTGTATGCCAGAACATCCTGCTTGACTAGCCCTAAGACAGAAAAAGTAAAAATATTCAGTGAGGCATTTTCAAGTTATTCACTACAAGTTTGGGAACTTTTTATTCCTCCTGTGAAAACTTGTGGTATTGATTGATTTTGTTCTATCCAAAGGAGCTACTGCAGTTAAGTGTGGGATAACCGATACAACTGTTTACTCCCTTCTAGTGTGAATGTGTGAGTATCCTATACACCCTTAAAGAGTGAAAAATACCTGCTGAATTATCTCATTAGTAGGAATCTGGCTGTGAATTGACAATATGTGAGCAGAACAAATCAAAACCTTTCCCATAAATTATCTGTTGACAATTAGTCCTTTTGCCTACATGATGGAGGCTTCTGATACTGTTGTGTGAAAGTGTTATCAGGAATAGAGTGCTTCAAGGAATAGAGTGCTTCAAGTAGTCTTTTGAATACAGGAAATTAAAAATCTTGGCTTTGTGCAGATTTGTGTCCCATGACTGCCTGATTTTGGTGTGTCTCTTTGTGAGATCCAAGTGAAGCTTTCTCATGGTTAGTACGTCGAGGAAAAGAGGAAAAAGGAGGAACTTCATCCCTCTTATGTTTTCTGGCACTAATGACATCTTTAGTTCCTGCATCACCATACAGTTTACTTGAGATGTTAATAGGTTCTTTCTTCTCTGCTTCATCATCTGCTTGATGATCTGCTTGATCACTGCTACAAGTGTTGTATATACAATAGTTTTTTAGGTGTTGACCTTTCCATAAAACAAGTTTTGAAAACAGTCAGTGAACAGAAAAACTAACGGTGAGAAAGAGGAAAATACAAATGGACAATGGGTATGCATAAGGGCCCCCAAGGGCCTTTCCTGCCCTGGCAGCCAGGGTGACAGCACAAAGATGTAGTTGCCTGGCTTCAAGAATACAATTGAGACAAAGCTGGAGGACAGTGAATGGGAAAAGGTGGACGTCAAAAGATGACATTTGTGGCTGTGTTTAGTACACTAAACAGGGAATGGCTAAACAAGCAAAGAGGGAGTGCCAAAGCAGCTGTATCCAGTTAACCACCTTTGTCCTTGATTTCCTTCCCACTACAGCCAGGAACATGAGTGTAAAAAGCACACTCTACAGGAGAACAAGCCGCTGCCTTCTTTTTGTAGCAGAGCTCCTCAGTTAGAGCATTTTCTGGCAATACCTATGTAGGCTTGATTCCTGAATTTCCTGGATGGAATTAAACATTCTACTTCACAGTAGAGGGTCAAACTAAAGCATTTTGCTGAGGTGGAGAGTTCTAGGCTAACGTTGGAACCAGATACCTCCATGATTCAGCTGAAACCTGTCACTTGCACTCCAAGCAAAGAATCTGTCAGCTTGCTTGCTGTCAGCTGTTACCTGTCTTCAGTAACACAACTTCAAGCACCTTCAGAAAGCTTACTTTCCTGATAAGCCATAAACAAATAAACTGTATGTAGGAAACATGGGAAAAGTTGTCAAACTCTTTTGCAGAAGCCATTAATGCCTGCACTTTGGACAACTTAGTGCTTCTTTAGATTTCATGCAGGTTTTCTGCAAAATGATTTATCTACTGAGTGAGACTGAAGGAAGGAAAAAGTGACTGTTCTTAGTTTTTTGAAGAAAACAAGAAAAACGTATATCAAGCAATTTTCATCTATAAAACTGAAAAGTTTCCAGAAAAAATATAAATAGTTTTTAAAAAGCTAGAGATAATAGAAAGTGCACTAAAGTTATTAAATTAGATTAAATAATATATCTTTAAAGGATGAAATTACTGATAAAACCCTAAATATTTAAGTGTCCTGCCTCTGTGTTTACCAGTCCCCTTTGCTTATGCTATTGCTCCTTGGAGCTTTAGGCAATTTAATTTTTCTTACTGACTACTTTAACTCTAATGGGATACAATGAGTTTTTGGGGCAATATGATTCCATCTCAGGGAGCATTTAGAAGAACTTGCAGCCAGCTGAACCCACTGACCCTTAAAATTAAGGCCTATGTAAGCAGTTATAAATCTGTAATTATGTCACTCAGGAATACTAAATATTAAGAGACATTGTCCAGAACCACAGAATCCAGAGCAGTCAGGAGTAAAACCAATGTTTCCTAGATCGAAGTGCTGTTTACTGATTGTATTGCAAGTCGATATTCAGTATGCTGCATATCAGGTTTAATTAACCTGGTTGGTATTTACAGTTAACATAAAGTGGTTTTGTACAGTGAAGGACTGTACAAGCACTGAATACTGCACAACAAATGTTTAGCAGGTGAAACCACAATGCCACCTGTAACAATACCTGCAATACTATAGACATCAAGCACATACAATATACATATTCAGTGTGTCACATGCCTAGTTAGTCAAGGAAATTATATCTAATTATTGGCGTGGCCACAGAAATACATGAAAAATTCTGCCTCTATGCATGCAAATAACATCAACATTAAAAAAAATTAGTATAACATTTGCTTTAGCATCTTATCTTTGAAAATTATGCCTCCCAAAAAAACCCCCAGTGTTTGAAAGACCACATCTTAATAACACTTCCATGAAGCCTAAATTGTTTATTCTGTCTAATTGACAGAACAGGTGTGGCATGTATGTGACGTGGAATCATAAGAAGACTATCTAAGGAATACAGTTTTGCTAGCACAGTATAATCTTTGAGTTATTAGTGTCTATTGTAATGGGTCTTGCTGAGAACAGTGATCTACTGAAAGCATCAACTCATTTTTGTGAAGTTTTGTATCCCAGACAAATGGTCATAACTCAGTGATATTTCTATCTTGGCTGGGTTTGCACTGTCATTGAAAAAAAGTTATTAGTCACACAGCAATAAATTACTGGGAAAGATATGATGTTTCAAACTCTACTGTGTGATAAATTGAGCCTGAAAAATCCCTGGATTCCATTTTATGAAAAGGCTTACAGGGACTTACCGAGACAACTGAATAAATGGAAGACTTAATGGTGAGGATGAGGATGGATTGACACGGCAATAAAAGAATTCTGCACTGTTTATCATATGATCTTCCAACTCCCAGCAGTATTTCAGAAGTTTGGTAGTCACTTAAGTGAGTTATGATATCTTTAACACATTATAATACAGTTTATATTGTTTCCATGTGGCTATTATGAATTTGCATTTCAGAGTTACTGCTGTTGTCTTTAGACTTCATCTTGCAAAGAATGAAACTAAAAAGCTGCTGGTACTGCATCCAGGCCTATTTTCAAACATGGTGGTAAAAAGACATATAAGCCAGTCAGAAATTTATCGTCTCTACAAGGCTGTTTCATGCCATATCAAATTGACATTGTGCATTGCATTTTTAGAGGTGGTATATGTTGTATTTTTAGAGCCTTATACATTCTTAATGAGGGCTTCATTCTTTGAATAAACCTATATCTAGGTAATTGTGTGATTTCTGCAAACATGATCATGAGCCACTCTGATTCATGGCCTTTCCAAAGAAGTGGGAACTAGTGGGAACTTGCAGCAATGTCAGGGATAGGAGGAAAGTGAATGGATATTGTCAGGTTATCAGTTTCTCCTAAATAATTTTATGATCTGAATGAACACTCAGAAAGCTAAAAGATTAATTGCTAGTGACAATCTTTTCTGGAAAAAAGTCACCCCCAACACGTATGCTGCTACCTGTCACCATGATATTTACTGAAAAATCCCTTCACCAGGATTTCTTCTCCTGGGAAGTTGAGAGGCCTCAGAGAAAAATGTAAATAAGAATTATCTGATTTCTTCTCCATGGGTTTTGCTGCTTTGGAATGCAGTAGGTGAGTCTTTCATTGGTTCTATGTGAATTGTTTTAACTTAATGACCAATCCCAGTCCAGCTGTGTTGGGATTCTGGTCAGTCATGAGTTTTTATTATTCATCTATTTATTCATTCATTTATTTATTCATTCATTCATTTATTCTTGTGTAGCCTTCTGATGTCTCCTTTCTCTTTCTTTAGTATAGACTTAGTATATAATATAATATAATATAATATAATATAATATAATATAATATAATATAATATAATAATATAATAATAATAAATCAGCCTTCTGAGAACTTGGAGTCAAATTCTCATCTCTCACCTCATCCTGGGGATGCTCACAACACCACAACAGCTACCTAATAGAACCTTGTACAGACAGATTTTTCAATTCTTATTGACAGTAATTCCAAGGCGTTTTGTAACAGCACATGCTAACTGGAGGCAATAAATTAGTAAATAAAATAAAATTTGATTTTTGCTCTGTAGTCCTTCAGAAGCCAAGTTAATTGAGATTCAGAGATTATTTCTACTGTATATTACATTCATTTTTCATACTAAAGTACTTTTGTGCATACCCATGGGTAATGCAGTCTTAAAGGATTGCATAGTGTGCTTTAACATCACCTGTATATGAGTACTGATGGTAGAAAAGGCACACAAAGAAAGGCCAGATATAAAAGATTTTTTTTTTCATTTTAAAAACAAAGCAATAGCAGGCAATTCTTTGTGGATTATTAGTAGTTGGGTGAGGAAATGTAATATTCATCAATATGTAAAGTAAGATTGGAATGGCAAGTGTGAGGTTTGCAGTACTGAAGCAGTATTATGGAGTGCTCAGAAAGGGCTCTTTGTTTCTCAAGTTCTGAAGGTGATCGAGACAACTTTTGTGAAATCAGTTGGGAAAAGTCACAGTACTTTGGGGGGAAACTGGAACTATGGCATTAACACAGGGGTTTCACACTGATTCAGAACAGGTTATACCTCTGTTCTTTGTATTCCTTTGAGTCCATAACACACCTGCAAGGATGTCAGAGGAGGTTTGTACAGAGAGACTATAGGTAGAACAAGGCCTTAATGTAGTAGTTAAATTTATTTGTTCTGTTAGATGTAACTGGATAGATGTAACCTTGTATTTTCATTTAAAAGCTACATGAAGTTTTGTAGTCCCTTTCTGTAGTTATTGCAAACAGGAAAAGATATCCAGGGAAAATTTATTCAAGTTTCTCAGGTATCTTCTGTTCCAGTTGGATCATAAAATCGTAGAAGGGTTTGGATTGGAGGGGACCTTCCTCCTAAACATCATTTAGTTCCAACCCCCATGCCATGGGCAGGGCACCTTTTACTAGATCAGTTTTCTCAAAGTCCCATCCAACCTGGCCTTGACACTTTCAGGAACTGGGTATCCAGTTTCTCTGGGCAACCTGTTCCAGTGTCACACCACCCTCACAGAAAAGAACTCATAACTCTAGAATAATCCTGAAAGCAATTTCTCTTCTGCTGCTTCAGAACTATGGAATAGCTATTCTTGTATAATTTTTCTAAGGTAAGACCTAAAGTGTTTCTCAAGAGCCTTTAACTTGGACACTGCATTGCAAGATGATATAGAGGATCTATAAAACAAACCTAACCTTCTTTTGCAATCAGTGGGGAACATTGGAGGTTTTCAGAGGAGCCCCAAATGTGTTTTGGGGCTTTCTTCAGGTAAATAAATGGAAGTGATGGCACTACAGTGGTGTCTGGACTCTCACGTTCTAGAGTGACTGCAAATGGTACAGAAAGTATCTCTGTCCATTTCCTGTTTTCCAGTGAATGCCTCAGTTAAACTAGATTTAGTCTGGAGATTAGAAATCAAACACCAAGTCCAGTCCTGACTGGTGCCACAGGAGTTGGGTAAAGACTGCAATAGGCAAACCACCAGTGCCAGCCACAGGGCACTGTTCCAAATCTGTCAGTCTGGACTCCATTGTAGCCTGGGCCCAGGCCCAACAGAAATCTTCCTGAGAGAGAGCAAGAATGATTTTGGAGTTTGCAAGGCCTGGGGATCACCCACAATAAGCATTGCCTTAATTGGTTCTGCCCACCCCATTTTTGGGAGTAAACAGTGATGATAAATTCCACACATGAACAATTTTTCCACCTCAAGAGAGCCTTCAGAAGGGAGTTCAATGTTTTGTGTGATAAATGATGCAAATACCAACCAGTAGACTTTTGGGTCATCTAAGTGCCACTCATGCCTACATTGTACTGGCTGGACAACAGGCACTACAGCTTTCCCTAAAGACCAGTACTTAGCTCTTTTTAAAGTTATAACAGCAATGTTTTTATAGGCATAAATAACTGATGGCATCATTGCCTTTCTGCACTGATTTGTGATCGTACCAATAAAATAGACAACTGATATTGAAAGAAGTGATCTGCAGAAGAAGCAATACTGCATCTCTTACTATTCTAAATCACAAACTCTCACTCAAATGCAAGGTTTAGTTTTAAAATTTTTCTTTGAGGTAGATATTTTTCTTTGGCATTTCCATTGCACAATATGAACTATAGTTAGTAGTTTACTTTTTGCTTTCAGGTCATAAAATAGTGAAACTTTGTTTGAGTTACCCCTGTAAATGATAACACAGAATATATTTTGTAAATTATTAGGAATCTTGGAACTGATGATAATAATTTATTCTTTTTATATCAAGAATGTGGCCTGCTAGAAAGTATTATTTCATCCATGCAGCAGTGTAAGCCATTTATATTTTAATACTCATCTGTAGTATTATTTATTTAGTTAAATGGATAATGTTGATATGCTGAAAGAATAAACCAGCATCTATCAAATAAAATCTGTCAAATCCCAAAGATACAGCTGTAAACAGCTTGGCAGTGCTCAAATGCAGGATGGTTAACTGCAAAGCTGAAATGACATATCTCAAAGAAATTGACATTTTATTAACTTTCTAGAAGCTGATATTATTATCAATAACTCATCCCAAGGGATGATTTAATGGCATTTAGCTAATATCATAAAACACTTATATAGCAAATGAAAAAATAGTCCAATCCATATCTAGACAAAGGAAATCTAACAGAATGAGGGAGAAGTATAACAGAAAAATAAGACTAAAAGGTATTTTTGGTGGTGAGAGGGGGAGAGGTAGTCCACTGTATCTTCTAAGATATATCTTGACAAATGCTCAGTTAGCTTAATCTTAAACAACTTCTCCCTTTCCTCTTTGCAGTTTATTTCAGCAGTTTATTTTCTTTATCTTTACCAAAGGAAAAATGTCTTTAAAGTCCTCCTTGAATTTTTCTTATTACAATTTTAATCTCCTATCTTGCTATCTTAGCTCTCATTAGCATGAAATTCTCTCCATTTGGCAGCCATACTTAGTTATCAGCTACCTCCTCAATCTTCTCCTCTTTAGACAAAACCATTTAATTTTTTCAGTCTTCCTGATTTTAGCTCACACCATGAGCTAAACAAATGACAGGTGAATTTCTTGTCCTTTCATCATTCTTCTAATTCTCTTTTGGACTTTCTTATTTGGAAAGTTTTGATCAAAAATGATCCAGATGCTGCAGCTGCCTCAGCATGAATTTTTTTCAAGAATTGCAGATTCTTACTCTTTCAGTATGACCTGCAGACGATGCTACTTTTTTTCACAAGTG
Organism: Molothrus ater; assembly: GCF_012460135.2. Classification (NCBI taxonomy): domain Eukaryota; kingdom Metazoa; phylum Chordata; class Aves; order Passeriformes; family Icteridae; genus Molothrus; species Molothrus ater. The sequence goes on along the minus strand of NC_050479.2, from coordinate 75,406,366 downwards.
TGACACTGTTGACTCATATTCAGCTGTCATCTGCTGTAATCTGAAACCCTACTCTGAAGTGTGTTTCCTAAGCAGTTGTTCTGTAGTCTGTTTAAATGGATTTTTCCTGCACAAGTGTACAACTTGCCCCTTATCACCCTTTGAATTTTATTTATTATTTCTACTCCCTGTGACCAATTTGTCAAGATTACTTTGAATTCTCCACACACATTTTCACATTACTTGCAGATTTCAAAAGCATAAACTCTATTTCATAATTCCTGTAATTAAGGGAAAGATAAACCCAGACCCAGGTGAAACTTTATGCTAGGCATTATTCTATTTGATTGCTGGTAAAATATATTATTAAAAAAAAAAACAACAAAAAGTATGATGTTTAAATCTAGATCATATGTTTATAACTTGGTTGTGAAAGCATCATTGGAGCTACCTGGAGTCAAAATTCCTAAACATCAGGTAGCTCATGACTAGACTTGAGTATTTGCTATCTGTGTATTCTTGCTTGTAGAAGACAATTAGACTGATTTAACACAAGGTGTTACTAAAAAGCACATGATAGCCATTGTGCATGTCTTTTGCAAGCTGTTTACCAATGTCTAGATATGTCTATTTATTTATTACAAAATCTGCTGGGAATTTAAGTCAAAATGGTCAGTATATAGTCCATAATCTCTTATTTTGCTCCTTATTTTAAAAACAGCACAATATTCAGTCTTTTTTTTTCACATTCCAAGTATTTTGCTGCCTTTTCACTTCGTCATTTCTCAGAGAGAAACATTAATGGCTCTGATACTGCTTCAGCTATTTCTTTAGGTACTGTTTAATTAATTTTATTGGACCCAATGATTGTGCATTCAATACAAAACTTTAGTAGCAGCTGCGTGGTGTTGGAGTCAGTGGATTTCAGAAGTTGATACCAGGACGAGTCTGTATTCCTAAGTGAAAACACTACAAAAATGCAGTCATGCATATAGAACATAGGGGAACAGGTTTGGTTCTGCTGTTTTAGTAAAGACAAGGAAGCATTAAAGCTGTGGCTGCCCTCACAGTCCCTCTGAAGTTCTCTTTATTCATAGTGCCATATGCTGGGAAAAGTTACTGGTATGATCAGGGGAATGAAACATCTTTCTAACAGGAGTTTATGGCTGAAGCTTCTTTTTCTTGAACATATACATGCAAAAGGGAGACAGGTTGCTGTTGGTATTACAGATAACTGTAATACCACAATTACAAGACAGTGCAGAGGTTTTGTGTTTGTAGGTCACCATGGTTATAGCCTATACTCCTCTTAGGATAGCTGCTTTTGATTAGAGGTGAAAATTTATGCATTTTACCATCTTGATTGATTGAGACGATAGTTTAGATTGATAACATTGGCTGAACCTGCAAGTTGTACTAAGTCCATCCACACACCATGAAAGAAAAGTTATAAAAAAATGAAAAGAAGAAAGACAATGAGGTAAAGAGTGGAAGATCATTTGAAGTCAGTTCTCCTTACAAGCAGCCAGGATAATTGCTATAAGGAATATTTACCACATTTATTATAAGATGTGGATGGCCAAAGAGAAGGGCTCATGTATTTTCTGTATTATATAAACTGGAAAGCTGATTAATGATTCTTAGAAAAATAATGATCAGAAAAATTATAAAGATTTTCCTTCTTATAAAGATAGATACAGAGAGTTTAACCTGCTGCAACATCACTGCCAAACAGACAGGAACATCTGTTTTTTCTGGCTTGACAGTCAATGGTTTTAAAGACGCCAGGTGTCAGGATTATGTACCACTAAAATATTCACTTTTCAAGCCCTCAATACTATGCTGGCAAACATCCAAAAGGATCAAACTGAAAGGTAGATTTCCAATGACATAAGTGGCACACATTTGTTTAAACTAAATATGTGAGGTGTTCCAGTGCTGCTGTGACAGCAAAGAATTCTATTTCCCTAATTATGGACTGAAAATTTCTCTCCTGAGTAACTCAACACTGATGTTAAAAGCAACTTACCTTCCCTACAGTAAGACTTGTCATGTTGCACTACTAAATCTCTGAGTAAAGAATAGCCTGCCAAAATTTAAGAAAAAATGACTGAATAGTTGAAATAGTCATTCAATTTTATTCAGTCTGTCTTGATAATATATTCTTCAAGAATAAGGTTATATGCTTACTAACCAGTAGAAGAACATTTATATACAGTCAGAGCCCATTCAACTAATTTGGGATCAGGAACTGAAATTTGCAGTGCATATGGCTAGTGAGGTACTGTTTGGATATATTGTCTGTGTTACTGGAGAGCATTGGAAGCCCACAATTCCTAATTTTACAGTGTTCTGGTTCCCCTCATTTCAAATTTCATTTGCTGTGATAGCAATGGGCTAGTCAACCAAATTCTCCTGAAAGCAGTGCAGAGCAGCTCTCTTACTTGGGGGAAAGACCTTTTTTTCAATCTGCCATTTCTAAAACAATGTCTAGAGGACACTTTGAAGTACCATAAGTCTCTGTACCAGCAGATTTTTCTCAAATTTGCAGGCCTTTAGTGGAGATCTACCTAATTGATTAAATGGCTAGGATAAGTGATTTATGAGAAAAGATTAAAATAACTTTATACATATTGCTTGGTTAAATCACAATTACTCTGCCTTTAATAATGATCTACAGGTATTATTTGAGGAGCATATGTTCCTTGGATGGAGATGAATTGTTCACTGTTATCCAGGGACTAGAAAACTTTCTATATAACTAGAAATATAGCTGCAAGAATGATACAAAACCAATCACCAAGATAATATTTGTGATCCCTTAAGTCACTTAAAATTAAGATTCATGCACAACCAATTTCCTTGACGAGCAAGTTCGTAGAATATTCATATCAGAGTATTCCTACAAATGGAGCATACCATTTGTGTGCCTAGATGCCCTTCTTGTATTGGCAGCAGCTAAAAATCAGCATAAAAACCCTTAGGATTGAAATCCATCCATTGCACAGGCAGAAGCAATAGCACATTGCAGGCACAGCAAGTAGTCAGCTATGAGTAGATGATACTCAAAGTAGTAATCAATAATCACTTAGGGAAAGATTATCTGCAAATGTTAATATTAGCCAAAGGAACTATAGCTAAGGATGGGGAGAAATGCAGCAAGACAGACTAGTCCAGGATGTAGAAAATAATTTCCTGAATTTCCTCAGTTGAGTAACTTGTTTGTTTGTTCCTAGACTCTATTGGCTGGTGGCATTCTCCCCAAGCTACTGTTGGAGTTTATTCACCCCACTCTGCTGTCTGAAACAGGCTTGTAAAAAACATTCATCATGCAAGAGCACAAACACAAAGAGCTCTCTCTCAAACACTGTAGTGGTGTCAGGGTTCATTCAAATATGACTGCTGCTCAAATTTACATCTGGTTTCTTTCGGTTTTGTTTTGTGGTGGTTGGATTTTCTTGTTGTCATTGGGGATTGGGTTTTTTTTGTTTGTTTCTTCGGTGTTTCTGATTCTTCATTTTGATGCTAGGAAATTCAAGCTGTTCTGTGTGGGTCTTGCCATGTGGTTTCCAGGTACAATGTTAGAGTTGTGCATTGCAGATTGTTTTCTGAACCAATCTCACTGCTGAAGTACAGGACAAATGAAACTAAACCTTTTCCCTCCTGTTTAATATTTTCATGTTTTGATGTTGTCTCAGCCATGAATGACCAGGGGTAGGGCATTGCAGTACAACTAGAAAAACTTAGTCTGGATGGTAATAGACCTTTGGAAGCAACACTGAGCTTTGTGACGTGTAGACTTTACACGATGATTAGAGAAAATAGGCCAAGGAAATGTCATGAAGGTAGATGAGAGAAGAGTCAGAGCATAGTCAGTCCTGTGATTCTTGAAAGAACATTTATTTGTGCTTGTTCACTCAGACTGTTTCTAGCGACATCAGCTATTATTCACCTGTATGCCCAACATCATTTGAAAGTGTTTTGTCTTATTATGGGTGCATGCCTCATATCTACAGATATATCCATACATGCACCTCATCAACATCTTTTATAGAACAAGAATCCCTCTACTAATATTTTTGATTCAGAACTTCTTAATAAAGATTTAATCACATGTTCCTCTTTAAAACAGATACCTGTTATTCTGAAATGGGACAGGAAGATTAAAATGAGGGTGAAATAGCAGAGCCCTTTGCTATTAAAAAGCCTGCCTTTGTATAGTGAAGTGATCATTACTGCCAGACCCAGTAATAACAACTGGGTACCCTATTCAAAAAACAACTGGGTACCCTATTCAAATCTAATAGAATTTAATAAGATTCAGCATTTTATATCCTTATCTGAAAACTCTATTGGCACTGCTTTTATAGGCAGACAGTTCAGTGTAAAATGCTAGAGGAGACAAGACACAGTTACTTTGATGTAGTTTCTTGAGTTGTAGGTTCCCTGAATTTTACACTGTGATAAACAGCTACTATGAGATTGTGTGTTTTACAATGAGATGGGAAGTTTTTACAGACATTACCATTGTCTTTTTTAAGATGTTTCTGACACTTGAAAGGAGCCTTAATAAGAATGCAGAACAAGAATTTGTACCCACTTCAAAGCTCCTTTATACTGCCAAAGTGGCGATTAGTGGCTTTTGTGCAAATGGCAATCAGACCCATGTGATTTTAAACTTTTTTTTTTATGTGTGGAGAGCAACTTAGTAGCATTATGCTGTGTGGAATGGCTTCTCATAGCTATAACTTCATCATTTTTTTATGGTTAAATATGGAAAGGAGTGGGAGGCTAATTGCAATTTTATTTAGTTTTTCCTACTGGTTTCCAAGTGTGAAAGGGTTTTTGGGGAGAAAGGGAAATTATTTCCCTTGGTTAATATGCTCGTTTTGGCTGGAGTGGGTATTTTTCTTCATAGTACCTACTACAGGACTGAATTTTTGATTTGTGCTGAAAACAGAGTTGATAACACAAGGATGTTTTTGCTATTGCTGAGCAGGGGGTTACACAGAGCTAAGGACTCTTCACCCTCTCACCTCACTCTACCAGTGAGGAGGCTGGGGGTGCACACAGAGTTTGGAGGGCACACAGCTGGGACAGCAGAACCCAACTGACCCAAGAGATACTCAGGGCCATATGGTGTTTTGCTTAGTAATAAAAAGCTGGGTGAAGAAAGAACGGAAGGATGTTTGGGGTGATGGCGTTTGTCTTCCTAAGCAACTTCTATGTGTGATGGAGTCCTGCTTTCCTGGGGATGTCTGGACACCATGCCTTGCCTATTAAAGTATCTTTATAACAATCCACCAATTTTTCTCACTTTTCTAATCCTGTGCCCCATCCCACTAAGGGAGAATTGAGTCCATGGCTGGCTGGTGCTTAGTTGCCAGCTGGGGTCAAACCATGACAGTTCAAAAAATAAAGAAAAGGTTAGATATGAAATATCCAACAGTATCTTATTTATTTTCTGACGTCATCTGTCTCTTGTCAGCCTTTTAAAATGTGTAGTCCAAAACAGTGGCTAAGGGGGCTTCTCCTAAATTTTTCTTGTTTAATTTGTTCTGCTGCAGCAGGTGTCTTCTTTCTGACAATTTCCTTGAAAGTTTTTTAGGGCAGGGAGGTGGTCTCATTAATTTTAGAGTGTAGTAAGGACTCAGTATCTCAGTGAAATTTTAAGGTGATGTAGTAAGTAAATACTTATGACTACAGTATTCTGCTTGCTAAAATAATCATTTTTGGTGATGCTCCAGGTACAAGGCAAAGGAACAAATTATTAATCGTACAGGGAAAAAGTCATAGTTTGGCTCATAAGGAGTCAACTTGAAGGCTTGTTAGGCCACATGAGAATGAGGAATCATTTGTTATTCTAGGGGAAATGAGATATGAAGTTGTAATTACTGATGATTAATCTATTGCATTTCAACCTCCTGTAGTTTATTCTGACTAAACCAAGCTTCTTTTCCTAATGCATTAAGTACATGGAGTAAGTCATGTATTCAGACCAAGGTAAACTCAGTGAGATACAGGGAGCAATACCCATGCAATACCCTGAGTAGCACTGACAGTTCAGTTAAATTTTCAGTGACATTTCTGTGCCTGTGAAGGCTTAGAGGATGTCATGCTAATTTCTGTGAGCCTTAGAAACTCCACCGTGATGGTTCAGTGCAGTGAAAATATTTCTGCTGGTAGTATCACCTAAATACCTGCTGATGAATCTAGATCCCAACTGCAGTCCCACCACAGCAGAGGGCTGGCTCCTGCTCTAAAGAGCTCTATCTCATAATATTGTAATACATGGTCAAAGTGTAAGGGTGAAAGAAAGCAGTGGCATTTTACAATGACAGAGCCAGAAAATACCTAGGCATTATTTTGAAACTTTGAAGGATAAGAAAGTAGCTTTGACAAGTTTCCTTTGACAGGAAACTCTTTCTAAAAGGAACAGCAGTCATGGAGAAGGCATGAAAACGCTTCTCTGAAAATAAAGTGAGAAATAGTCTTGGACATCAGGAAAAGGAAACAGAATGTTTGATGCAATGGAGAGAAAGGGCTGGCACACTTCATTAGACCAGGTTGCTTAGAGCCCCATCCAGCCTCACCTTGAGTATTTCCAGGAATGGGGCATCCACAACTTCTTCCACTGCCTCACTACCCTCACACTAAATATTTCTTCCTGATTTCTGATCTAACCTACTCTCTTTTTCAGTTTGAATCCATTCCCCCTTGTCCTGTCACTACATTCCCCTGTAAATGGTCTCTCTCCATCTTGTCGTCCCCTTCAGGTACTGGAAGGCTACAACTCGGTAACCCCAGAGCCTTCTCTTTTCCAGACTAAACAATGCCAACTATCTCAGTCTTTCCTCTTATGAGACGTTCTCCATCCCTCTAATCTTGGTGTCCCTCCTCTGTAGTCACTCCAACAGGTCCCTGTCCTCCCTGTGCTGGTGCCCCAGAGCTGATGCAGCCCTGCAGGTGGGCTCTGAGCAGAGCAGAGGGGCAGAATCCCCTCCCTGGCCCTGCTGCCCACACTGCTTTGGATGCAGCCTGGCATGCACTGTTGGCTTTTTTGGGATGTGAGTGCACATGGGCTGGGTTGTGTCCAGCCTCTCATCCACCAGCATGCCCAAGTCGTTCTCAGCAGGGCTGCTCTTGATCCACTCATCCCCAGCCTGTGCTGATACACCTGACCCAGGAGCAGCACCTTGTAGTTGTCCTTGTTCAAAGCACAAGATATTCCCATGAGCCCACGTTTCAAGCTTGTCTGGGTGGAGTCCTAGGTGGGATTAGGTGTGTATAAGATTTCTCCTGAAAGTTATTTTAACTGGTCTTTCTTCCACCATGCTGCACTGGCAGTGTTGTCAGAAACCATATGTCAAACCAGCCTGGAGGGAATTTTTCTGAGTTCTCATCCTCTTAAGACTGGGATTTAAAGTAGGAGCAAAGATACAGATTTAACTATTGCAATCATTTTGAGCACTGCTGCAAGCTAAAGTGTCGAAACAGACAGATAGGTAGATGGATAGATAAAAAAGGCTTCTGAATATCTTCTAGACTTCTCTTTTTTCCCATGACAGACTCCTGCAAGTGATTGTATGGATTTACATTGCATACAAATTACTCAGGACTTGGCAGTACATACTTCAATTATTTGCTATCACTTGCAAGATCAATGCTTCACATGCACAAGCTTGCATGTGGAACAGTATTTTAAACCATTTAGTAGCAATAAAAAATAAATTAAAAGCAAGAGGAGGAAAAAAAAAGGTAGAAAATACTAATTAATAGACATGAAGGCAAATCTTAAGTAGAAGCTTTTATTAGCTGTGAGCCTATGCTAGGAAGGTAATTTTCCTGTGCATGGAAATTTTTTTTCCTGCCTTTGCAAATAAAACCTTGAGATGTATTTCAGACTTTAAGGAAAGTTATTCTGACAGAAGGATTATATAAAAATCCGGGGGAAGGCAAGAAAATATATAGGTTTTACTCTGGAGTCATCTAAATGATAAAATGATCATTACAGGGTGTAGTCTGCTTACTAATGAAATTTATCTTTTTTTTAATAATAGATTCATAATTTCAGCACAGAAATAATTGCAGATATCTCTGAATGTAAATAACATTTTTTCTTGAAAGTTTAAAGAATAAAACAGTTGCATAGCTGCATTTCATTTATATGCTGAAGAAATTCATACAGTAATTTAACTGTGGTGAGCTTTTAAAAATCACTGAAATAAATTCATCTCATGAGTCTTCTTGATTTTCATTCTTTCTGGCTCCTCTAAAGACAGACTGTACCACACATTGCTGCACAGGCAAGAGTGGTGTGAGCATCAGACTAAACTGCTCTGGCTAGCTGGAGGCAGCCTGGCTAAGCAGCATAAGGGTCTATCAAGGCTGATTAATACCAGTGAAAAGCACAGAGATCTGTGCTGCAATGAGCTGTTTGCTAACAGGATTTAGGATTGCAGTCCTGAATTCATGATTGCTTTGGTATCTATGCCCACTCTCTGACCTGAACGACGATGGCTTGGCATTACTCACCACAGTCTCCCTATGGCTTTGCAGTAGTTTAGTAACGCATTTGCTGCTTTCTCATCTGAAAAAATCAGTTTGATTAAGTTGTGCTGGTTTTGTTTGTAAGTGTGTGGGAGTCTGTGTGTTTTCCTGGAGAGGCTGCAAGGAAGATAGGTAAAAGATTGTCTAATGTTATTTTGATTGTAACAAATAATAATAAAAAAAGAACATGAAAACAGAAGATGCAAATTGACAGAATGTTAACAATGTCAGCCGCCTGTTGGGATTGCAAAACACTGAGACAAATTTCACACAAAATATGATCCTGGTTCTGTGATCCATATGTAACTAATATGTTTAACAGATAAACTATTGCTTTGGAGTAATTAGTTTATTCCTTTTCACACACAGTTGCATACATATGAACAATATGCACAAAAATTATAAATCAGTGTACATGTTATTTACATTTTAAAAAATGCAATAGAAGATTCACAGAAATGCTTAGTGAAAATGAAGAGCAAGAAGATGTTAACCCCAAATTTCTTCTTTAATGAGATCCTTGAAAATATAATGAAAATTATCTTTCTATAATAGTTTGAAATTACTGAGCAACCTTGGGAGTTCAAGTAGAAAATCAATTTACAGCTCTTGTGGATGGATGCATAAAATTTTACTGGCCACACCAAACACCTTTGCATACTAAAACGTGTCTTAACTTTAAAGCCTATAAATTGCATTAATTAAATATATATATATCATGACCCTATGGTTTAGAAATTGACCTCATGATTTGGATGTAGGCCACAATCTGAGCACCTGTTGGAGAACATTATAAAAGGTAAATGCAATGTAACATGTTACCAGATGGCATATATGTCTCTCTACAGTCTTACATGTGAGAAATCAGGCAGCCAGCAAATGATCATTTTAAGAAATGAATGAAAGTCTAATGCTTTTTTGAAATTTCCACTCAAGAATTTGATTCGATAAAGTCCTTTATTCATTCAAGGGATGAAGATCTATCCCTGGGACAAGACTGACCCAAAATTTTATCTTCTGGTGCAGCAGTTCTTAAGAGAATATAAGGGCAGAAGCTATAATTCCCTTTCCAAGTGGCCTATGGAAAACAATTCCTATATGTTACTGGGCTGACAGGATTGAGCTATGTGCAATACCATTCCCTTGCAGCTGTGCTTACGTGACTTTGTCTGGAGCAAGGGAAAATACTTATACTTCCTGCAGTAACATTCAAAGAGACTTCTTATTTTTTTAGGGTTTTATATGCATTTCTATTACTGGTACAGTTCTGATTTTTTTTTTTTTAATTCTGCTATTATTTATTTTTATCACTCAAAATACATCTCCTTACTTGGAAGGTTTTCTCAAGCTTTTTAAATTTTTGTACAAAATATCCCTATGGACTGTGGTATCCATAAGTTTCAGACCATGGTGGTGTACAAGGCAGTTCTGCAGACTCTTGCATCATATTAATCCAGTCCTTTATTACTGTATTGCTTTAGCAGAGTATCCAAAGCATCTCATGACTAAGTTGAGCACCATCTCATATTGTGTAAAGCAGCCAGTTCTCATACCGCAAATGTGTTCTAGTGGTCCTTTAGTACTTGCATTCCATAAAAGAGAAAAAGAGAAGTGAAAATCAAGCCCTTGTCTCCTTAAAAAGACACTGGCCTTTTCATGTAATGGTTATTCTTGGGAGGATATTCTCTGATTTTAAAATACTTTTTGACAAATAGTATATTTTTCTAAACCAGTTTTAGAAAAAAATTACCCAAGGCATGGAAATTGCAGACAATACGAAGTCAAAATTAATTAAAAATGTTATTAAAAAGAAGTGAAGGCTGTGTAAGAGAAGTGCTCTTGTCCCACAATTGCCTCTTTGAAGTCTATATTTAGCATCCATGGTAAGACATTACTTTGCCTAGAAAAGGTTCAACTGCACTGTGTTGAAGGAAGTGCCAGGTGCCATATACACTTGTTCTCACTTCATTTTTTTATGTCTAACACCTACCTTAGGATTTTCCTGTATAGCCTGTTCTAAATCAAATTTGGTGTCATTTTCTTTTTCTCTTAGATTCCTGCTATACAAAGAAATCCTATTTTTAACAAAACCACTGTTAATTAGGATAATTACTGCCTTGTCTTTTTACCTTGCCTTTTTCATATTTTTACATTTATTTTTACATTTATTCTCATTGCCTGAAGCTCCTCTCTAACATGTATGGAGTTATATATAATATTATTTTATTAATGTTTTGCTTAATTTATTGCTCAGTTTCCACAGCCTTGCTATATGCCTCTGACCTATTGCTGTGTAAGATGCTGTGTTAAATATATTGCAATTAATTAGCAATTATTGGGATATCAACAGGTGTCATTCAGCCAACAGATCTCTGAGAGACCTGTTTGTATTTGTGCTACCAAGCTACATCCATTGTTTATATAAATGCCCACTCTGCACTTATCAAAGCCAATAACTGCACTGACTTCATGGGGAATATAATGAAATTTAGTGTGAAATCTTATGCATGTGGACAAGTTCATTTTTTTCTCAAATGCCCAAGATACAGCTAGACGATGTGGTGAATCCTGTAGTGTACTTTGCAATATCAGTGGTGTTACTTCCAGCCCCTTCTTCTACTTAAATAGGTACAATACATGAGTTAAGGAAGATTTACTCAACACCGGGACAGATTATAGGTTAAAAATTCCATCTTTTTGTGCAAGAAATCTGTTATTATATGTCTTTTATCCCATTTCTTAGCTTTTTGTAGTGGAAAAAGTCAGGACCAAGGCTTCAGCTGACTTAAATTTAGGGAAGCTGGTTTGATTTACCAGAGTTGCATGGACTTAGAAGGAGCCAGGAACCCCCCTAAATTAGTATGAAATTTTACTTGATCTCTAGGAAATGTGATTCAAATTAAGTTAGAATTGTAAAGCTTCCAAGAGCCCTATGTGATGCAAATTGAAAAATTTCAGTGCCAGTTGTTCTCTTACCACCTGTAAATGACAATTGAGGAGATTTCCTTGCCAAAATAAAGTTGCATTGAAAAGTGGGATGCAGGGATGTGTGCATGGCAAAAGGCAAAGTGGAACACTACAGAGGAAAAAAATCAGGATCAGGACTGACAAACTATTCCCTCATTTCACATGGAAGAGGTAAATAGAAAGATATATTGCACACAGATGCCTGAAAACTCTTGTCTCATGCAGCAGAATTAGACACACATGAATACTTAAATCAACAGAACTTTTATGTGACTAAAGCAAACTCATAATGGATATACTATATCAGCTATGTTGCAGCTGTCTCTGGCTATCAAAGCTTCCTTTTTCTGACCTAAGGGAACGGTAACTCACTTGTAGAATGCAAGATTCAGGGAAACGGAGTGTTCTTTAGAATTTTGGGAATAAAAAGCTCCAAACAGCCCCATTCTGGTCACAAAGTGGAATATGATGTCAGGTAATACACAGATCATCTGTTTGTAGAGGGCCATCTATTTTCATCCGCTAACATTATGTGGGAGGAAACAGAAGGACCTAAATCTTGCTAAGTACCTTCAGTCTAGCTGATGCTTCTTTCTAAGAGCTGTTTTGATTGAAGCAATTAAGGCAGACATAAGATGGGAGAAGGGAGGATGATGAAAAGTGCAGCTATTTCAAGATAATGCAATTTCTGATGTGTACTCAATACATTTGTGCTTAGGAACAATAATGAACTGTGGGAGGGGTCTGGGTACAAAGAACTGTGGCTTTGCATGAGTAAGCAATGCATTTGTATTGAGAACTGAAGGAGGAAGAGAAGACATGCTTGAAATCTTCCCTCTCTTATTGTGCAGGCTTAGAGATTGTGCTTCTTCCCCTTCTTCATAGCTGCTTCACCACTAGGCATGGACATACAATGAAGTTTAGGGGCTTTCTGCTTTCTTCCAGTTTGCATCCCGCTGCAGTAGCTGCCAGAGTTGGGCAAGACGGTTTTACCTCATTTCTGCCTCCCCAGGTTCCCCTGCATCCTGACTTGTAGCCTGCTGGCTTCACAGAGATGATGCCTTAGGTAGGTAGGGCTACCAGTTACCATGTGTCTCTTTTGACAGTTTTGTGAAAGAGACTTCTGTGCCACGGAGTTTTAAGGGTTCTTTCTGTCTATAAGTAATATTCATTCATTTCTATGCAGAACAGAAGTAAATAAAATGAAATGTAAAAGCTCCCAGGCTTAGATGTCAATGAAATTTTCTCAGAACAATTGTCTGGCCCATGAATAATCATATCTAGTCTGTTTGACCTGATAACATGATTTAGTTACATCCAATTTGTCTCAGTAAGCTCAGGGAGGCAGAAGGGAAAAATAGAAGCTTCTGAGTAAGAAAATCAAGGCCAGCTGACTATAACCAATGTTTTCTACCAATATGAACTCTTCTCATTTTGCCTGTCTAAATCATGCAGAATACTAGTAGGGCTCAGATATTACCTGCATCAATAAGGTGTGGCAACACTATGTGTGAGTCTTTTGGAACAGCCAGAATAGACCAGGCAGAAAAGAAGTTAGGCTTCTTAAAAGAACACAAGGGAAGAATGCTCAATAGATTTTGAGATTACTTTGAAGGTAGGAGCTGCATTTGTATGTGCAAGAGTATATGTTAGTAAAATCATAAAAATCTGTCACCTTCATAATGCTTTTCAGTAAGTAAAGTCTTTTCCTCCTTACTTATACGGTAGTTTCCTACAGTTTTGGCACAGACTGGAGCTATGCACATGTAACATCGCTCTGTCTTCTTCAGATCTGGTTCCCTGATATAGAAATGTGCTTTTGCTTTGTGCTGATATTTTGGTGTAGTAACTAGGTTTACTTACCTGATCCAGACTGTTACCATCATTTGTTTGGGAAACATCCTCTTATTGCAGTAACTTTTATTGTTGAATTGCACTAAGGGGAAGGACTCTTTATTGGTATGTTTGGGAGTTAGAAGATCTTGTGCTATGAGATGATAATGAAAGAGAGGGTGGTAATAGCACGTTATAGAGATGAATGTTTACAAAACAGTGGCATTCCAACAGTGAGCAAGCCAGTAAGAAAGGAAAAATGTGAGCCCTTTACAGATAAGCAAATTAAAATCCAATCTTTTTGCACAGCTTTTAAAAAAGTAATTTTAGCAGTTTGTGTGAAATTAGCATACTAATTGTGAAGCAGATTCTTGGGCTAATTAATATTAGTTAATAAAGATGTAATTTGACATCTCAATGATTTTTTTTTTAATTTCCAATATGATCACATCAAGGAAAAGATGGACAAAAGTGGTTCTAACTTCCAATCCCAAATTCACAAATTGCTGTCTTGTTTCAAGGTCCCACTCTAACACTTAGAAAATATGGTGTTTCAGATTTCATACATAAAATATGAAGTTCTGTCTGAGAGTGATGAGAATATTTGAATTCCTCTTCTTTAGGGCTGCAAACATCGCTGGTCAGTGCAGAAAAACTTACTTTGCTATTATGTTTGAGAAACACACTTGCATGGAACAAGAACTTTGTTTTTCTGTATTTGAATGCTCCTTTAAAGAGCATAGAAGACTTCTATCAGCAGCTTTTTATGGGAGTGGCCATAATCACTTCTCACCTTCCTGCAAGTATCAGGTTTTATTTGCCTAAGATGCTCTACCTGATTGATTGACATACCTACTTTGAATTAGAGCAGTTGTTCTACTCCATAGCTGTGAAGTCTTATTCTGTATTTTTCTTTTTTTTTTGGAATGTGAGAACATCTCAGGTGCCCAAAATCAAATATCTTTCCCTTTTAAAGATTATACACATTCGTTTAATGAAAGATATTATCTCTACAGACCTTAATTGACTTCAGATAAAAAATAACACTCTAAATTCTCTTTCTGACACATTTGTTAGATTGCTCCAGATAAACACGGCTAATATTCTTGACTAGGTTTTCCTTATGTCTGTATAATCTCTGAGTTGACTTGGACATTAGGAAAGAATTAATGACAACTCTTTTTTTCTTATAAGGAAGTTTTTCCTAGCAACATATTCTAGGTGCTTTTGTAGGTCTCGGGTAGGGCCTTGAATATCTCACACTGCAATACTGGTTTTCTCTGGAGACAATGACTGCTATCCTTTTTATTGACAGAAGACCGTGACAGAGAGTTGTGTGCCAAAACCAACCAAGCATAAATCAGACTACCTTCTGACTCCCTGCTCATGACACCAGGTTGTGAAATATCTTTCTTTACTAATATGGTCAGGTCAAGTTTTGCTGAAAGTACCAAATTCCAGTTGGTTCCAGTTAAAGAGCCTCATACAAAGAGTTGTAACCATTTCAGCTTAGTCATTCATCACAGCACTATATTGGAAATGTTTGACATGAGCTGAGGAACAGCTGCTGCAGAGAAGAATGCTATATTAGAAGTGCCATAGCAAATGAAAATGCAAGTGTTGACCAAATACAGGTAAGGCTGAAAACAGCATCTACTCATCGATGAAACTGGTGATAGAGAGGCTGAACCTCACAGATTTCGAGGCCACCGTGAATCACAATTGTCATCCAGACTTGAGCACTCACAAAAGCACACTGCAGAATTTGGAGAGTTGAAGAAAAATATTTTGGAAAAGAATAATGGTTCAACTTCCAATAGCCCAAAGAATAATTTCAGTTTTTTGGAAAAGATAAGTGGTTTCTTGAGCACCTCTGTGACAGACTAGGTCACAATTCCTTGGAAATTCTTGCAGCCCTTTCTTTATTGAGAAAATTAGCTTCCAGCCCTGTAAATGTGCAAAACCACTCCCATTTTGTGTTTCCTTTGCACCACTTCCAGCTTTATCTGCTTCATCGTGGTAATCAGGGTAGATGTAGTTGCCTTCCCTGTGGAAAAATCTTACATTACAAATGATGTCCCTCAATTTGCCTCCTTTCCTGCTACTCCCTGTGTTTTCCCCTAGCATCTGACATGGCAGTCAGTGACCTTGCAAGTCTCCTTGAAGGTAGAAGGAATGTTGAAGCTGCTGTTTGAGGACAAGAGACTACAGTATTCCTTAGACTAATGGGATCAGAACTTTACACTCTAAAGTAGTACAGCAGTAGAGAGGGTTCCTTTTGTAGGAAGGTGGTGTCATCCTTGCAAAGTTACAAAATCAGGCCCCTTTCTTTCTGGTCTTTGGCTCCACTTCTGAATGGAAAATAGATGGGTTAGGCTTTGCCTTCAGCTCTTCTACAAGAGTGTTGATGAAGAGAAACAGGCTTGATCTGAGGCAGTAAATTGCTTGCTCCTGCTACCTGTGTGGCTAGTAGGCTGTGAGAGAGATGAAGGGGAAGGGATGTGGAAATTCAGGAAGGGTTTTCAGGCCATAATTTTCTTCTCATAGGCATTGAAAGACGTAGAGAAAGAAAATATTTTCTCTCATTTCTTGTTAGTACATACAAAGCTGACATTGGAAGTCCTATTGGTTTCTGTCTTTCCCCAATGACTGTATATGAAATTCCTGTACTTCCCTTAGGTTTTTGTGTCCAGTACACCTTAGGAATTTGGATCCAGAGGTACTTGTAAAATATCTAACAGTGCAGGATAATCTACATGTGCATTTATAAAATCCAAAGTGTTGAACAAACCTTCTTCCAAGAATGCCAGTCAGAAGGATGTCTTTTAAAGTGTAGGAACTTCAATAAAGAAAAAGTGAATTTACTTCTGTGAAAACAGGTAGTCATTACTAGTAATATTACTACTCTGTAAAGCAAGAGATTAATTTTAACCATCTAAAAATCCTTTCTTAAATTTAATCCAATTTTAAAATTTCTAAGAAACCGATGATGATTCAATATGCTTTACTGCATCTCTTTTCAATTTTCTCTGCAAACAGTGTCTTCAGTCTAAATTAGAAGACTGTTTTCCAATGCAGAGCTAAAAATTTTATAGATTACATTATTCTGTATCTAATTAGCCACACTTTTAACACATTGTCAAAAACATTAAGCAAAGAGGCATGATGTTATTCTAATCCTTTAGAGTATTTTCTTAGATTGACATGAATTTTTTGTGTGTTTTTCAAGTCCCTAAACAGCTGATATATAAAGAACTTCTTTTGCATTGCATCTGTACTGTAATCTGTATTGACTGAAACATCCATGATGGGTTGCTAGGTAGTTCAGCCTTGTCTGTACAGTATCACAGTGATTCTGTGGTGTCTGTGAATAGCAGCAGCAGTTATGAAAAAGTACCAGGTCATTTACACTCTCTTTGTATTATGTTAGCCATTAGTCATTTTTTTTACTTCACATCATCTCTGGACATCTTTTTTCACTGTATGAATTTTTCACTTTAATGTACCTGATTCAAAAGATAACAGGACCAGGGATCTGAAAGTAGTTAATTTTGTGTATTTAGGCCCCACAATTTAATTTCATAGACTGAAAAGAAATTATATTTGTTCTCTGATTGGATAAGCATGTCAGCAGTTATCAAATAAACAGTTACAGAAGCAAATCTAGATGCATGAAATTGAAATTTGTTTTGCCATGAACATATACAGAAATTAACTTAAGGTGGGTGAAGAAAAGTGTAGCTGGAGAAGATTTTAAAAAATCACCTAAAAATACCCCTCAAAACAAAAAGATCTGTAATTGAAATTTTCATAACACTGAGAGGCTGGTGTTGATGTTCACAGTTTGCCTAATAGATTTGAGAGTGCAGAGATCCTAGTGTATCCTTATTCAGAAGCTGTGGAGCCTTTGGAGCTAACAAGGATGCTTCTTGATCAATATTTAATACTTCAGTAGGTAAAGAGTGAAAGCCTCATATGACACTGAGCAATGTGGTCAGAGCAGACACCATGTCATGATTCTGAATGTGCCTGATGTCACATTGTATCAGAGTTATTATTGCCGTGACATCCAGTATATTTGTTTTTTAGTGACAGTCCTATATAACACGTACAGAAACATTGAAGTAGAGAAGCCCTAGCCAAGTGTGCCAGCTTTGGAATGTTAGGCCTTCTGCCCTGCACTGACCTGACAGCCAGGCCTGGCCAAACACAGTGCTGCACAAAGCAGGGTAGAGAAGGGGGAATGAAACTGTGGAATGCTTGGATTACTATATCTCAAGGTCACACAACTTCTTTTAAACCACTGACATATTGAAGGTGGTTATTCAAGGCATCTCAAGAGGGGTAAGTGGATTGATTTATTTGATGTTTGTTATAAAAATATCAGCATATTCCTGACACTTTCTCTATCTGACCACCTTTTTATTGTCATCATTCCATACATGAAGCGTAAATCTCTTCTATTAAGGACAACTCAAGAGAGGATTATTTAGCAGGAAAATCTTAAAAACTTGTCAGTCCAGTGACCTTTTGACATGATTATGCCACACAGAACACAACTTGGATTGTGTGTGTATCCTGTTGTGACAAATTGAGGCCTCCCCTGTTGCCTCCTCTCCAGGCTGAACAGACCAAGTGACCTCAGCTACTCCTCATATGGCCTCCCCTCATGGCCTTTCTCCATCTTCCTGGCTCTCCTCTAATAGTTCTATATCTTTCTTACATAATGGCACCCAGAACTGCCCCCAGCACTGGAGGTGAGGCTGCCCCAGAGCAGAGCAGAGCAGGACAATCTCCTCCCTTGCCCAGCTGGCCCTGCTGTGCCTGATGCACCCCAGGACAGAGTTGGCCCTCCTGGCTGCCAAGGCACTGCTGGGTCATGTTCAACTTGTCATTGACCAGGACCCCCAGGTCCCTCTCTGCAGCATCTCATTCCTCGGTCTCCACACACAACCATAGTTACCCTGTCCCAGGAGCAGAATCTGGCTCTTGTCTTTGTGAAACTTAATGTTGTTGGTGATTGCCCAGCTCCCTAATTTGTCAAGGTGTTTCTTCAGGGCCTCTCAGCCTTCAAGGGAGTCAATAGCTCCTCCCAATTTAGTATCTAAATGCTTCAGCTTCCTTTCTGAGATTGGAAATTCTTCAGAGCAACCCTACCACAACATTCATCCCTCCTTTCCATGAACCTTCTGTACATGACAGTGACTGTGCAGATTAGGGGGCACAGGTAAATCTAGGAATATGACACCAATTAAGATATTTTTGTATCAGTCCATCAATGTTTTCTATATTTTACGACCGTGGTTCCAAGGATATCCTCACTGTGTGCATAACTGTAGCAATGAGATTAGTTATGACAGTGAGTGACATCTAAATTGGGAGAAAGGGAGGTATGTAGCTCCCCTGAACATTCTCCTAGGGACTTCCAATTAATGTATTCAATTCTGGCGTGAATTTTTCAATTTCATTCAAAGAACTATGTTTCTTGTAGAAATGAAGCAGAGCCTGTCTGAGGTTGCCTTTAGCTAGTGTGCCATAGAATGATCTAGAACCTTCATGCAGCAAGAGAAGCCTGGAGCGCACAAGGGCAGGGACTGGAAAAAACCCTGGCATTCCTTCTGGGGGATCATGGATGGAAGTCCAGCTTTAGCTTCAGCACCCCAGGAAAATGAGAATCTTTAGAGACAGGTAATTTTAGTCATGTGGAGTCCTTCCATGTAATTATCCAATAGAGAAAATGTGAAAATCTATGCCAGCAGTTAGCCTGCTGAGAGTCAGCAGGGGAGAGTGTGTTTTACAGGCAAACACAGCAGCAGGCAGACAGGAAGAGTTCAGTGGAGAGGGAGAGCTGGATGACTTCACAAAAAATGTGTCCCAGCCTGGAAACAAGTGTGCTCAGCTAGGGTCAGGAAACAATGTCAGAAAAATTAGAAGAATGGGTCTAATTCTCTGTTGCTGTTTCACTGCAGTGGTGTTCAGGATAAGAGTAAGAATAGGAAACTAGTGGGGAGAAGTAGGAACAGAATCCATGTGGCCCAGAGCCTGGGCTTCAGATCAGATTTTTGAAAGTCAGATTCCGCTCTTGTGCTTTCTGCTGATCTAATACTTGGCTTTTTTGATTAGACAGTATCAAAATACAATAACAGCAATGACTAGAGCACCAATAGAAAAGAAAAAGGTTTCTTTTACTTTTTGTAGGAAAATTCCCAAAGGCCAGTAGTAGTATGACACGGGCTCAGGTCTGACTGCCATTGTGGGGCACATGTAAACTCTGTTACAGGGCTTGGAGCTAATCTGAAGAAGCCCTTCGTATTTTCACTTGCTCTCCTGTCCTGACAGTTGGGATTCATCTGCCTTTACTCTAGGGTCCAGAGGTATCTAGGTCTGTTTAAAGATGTTGTACAATGTCATGAAATTCTAAATAATGATGTTATGTTTGAGCCAAGAGTTCCAGTAGATCTGCCCCTCTCTGAAATGACTATGGGAGGCAGCAGGAGATGTCCCACGGCACCTAACATGACATGAGACATCTATACTTAGGTAGCTGAAGCTGTTCACTAGGGGTCTGTACCTGAAGTAGTCCTGTCCTAATTTATAGGTCTAATCAAACAAACTTTATTGACTACCTCAGCAGACAATGAATTGCATTTATACTCCTCTGACAGCACTAACTCAATTTCTATTGGCAGTAAAATATCCATGATTTCTGTTCAGATGTGCATGCCTGCACCATGGGCATCCAGAGTGAGTCAGGCTGCTCTCAGTGCATTTGCTAGAGGATGGGGAGCCAGACACATTAACTGTTGTTCACATGAAAAATTAAGATGTGTAGCACCAAAAAATTTATGTCCAGCTGATGGAAAACAATGAGGTATGCCAAAATTTTTGAACAGTAGGGTTTTATATTACTTTTTTTCCTCATTTGATTTGCTTATTTGCTCTGGCAGCCTACATTGTAAGATGAAACTGTCCAACAGTTGTCTCTTTAAGGATTTCAGTTCAAAGTATGTATAGGATGAAATAGAAACAAAGGGAAAAAAGAAATAAATTTTTAATCAATTTTTTTTAAAAACTTTTGTTGCAAACAACAAAGCACAGAAAATTAGTCTAGAATTCTTGTATTATGATATGCCAGCAATCACATGGAAACAAATAGGAAATCTAATCTCACCATTAGGCAAACTGCTAATTTTCAAAACATGCATTCAAACTTTTCCCTCCCTTTGAAACACACATATAGTTATACATCTCACCTATGAGACTTTTTGAGAGTAAGCTCTCTTACACTCAAAAATGAAAATTTGAAAATCCATACCCTTGTCCCAAAGGTGAAGTTTGACAAACTTTGATCAGTGATTACAAAATATCTCTGGCTCAGAGTATTAGTAATTTAAAGGAAGTAATGCCTAAAATTCTTTGGGTCTCATTCTGTACTCACTTTTCTTTCACGAGATGTTGTGCTTTGATTTTGATGGTCATCAAGGTGAAATCTGGTAGTCATCCCTGACAGAGGGCTAGCCCGTGTTTATGATTGTTGATCTGAATCTCCAGTACAGTCTGAAAGTGTTAGGGAAAAAATATACAAGAATACAGTAATGGAGACTTTTCTTTGCTAGAAAACCAAAGGCTAATCATCACACCAACATTTTAGTCTCTTATTTGTTAAACAGTGTTGCATAGGTCATTTGTACTCCTCTTTCATTACCAAGCACATTAAGAAGCCCAAATTATGCCTGCAAGAGCTTTTCACTACAATTTTGCCCTCTTTTCTCTTTCATGTGTACCTGAAGTGATAATTGAAATCTGGAGTTCTAATATGCAGAGCTGTGAAATGTATGTCAGCCCACTGAGTCCTCTACTCACCAGTACAGAACAGAAGGCATCTTCCTGGCTATTTGAAAGCATTATGCTGCTAACAAGATTCTCAGTCTTACAGCAGAGGCTGTCATCTGTTCTCACCAAATACAGAATTAAAGTGTATATTTCAGGGTAGGGAGTAGGATGTTTAAGCTTGAGGCATGAGAAGAAATGTCTGTTGGTATTTAATTCCCATACCTTTTGCCTGGTTAATCAGATAAGTGGTTTCTTGCAGATTTCTCTTGACACACACCTCATTAAACAGAGAGAGAACTTCCATTGAGAAAGGGCAGGATCACAGGTTAAAATTAGTTTAATGTGGTTTCTCACATGTACTGGTGGTATCTGCAGTTATTTCAGGTTCATGCTAATGCCACTTACTTTTATTTACCCATCAGACAAACACAAGGGCCTCCAACGAGCAAAATGCTGGGTGAGATGCACAAGGGTCGAATGACCAAAAACCCACCTGGAATATAGCTTTGAATCCAGATGTTCAACAGTAAAGCCTCTAGAAAGGGATTATATGGAAAAGGATTTTTTTTATTGTCTACTTTTTATTTCCTTAAATATTTTTTTCATCTTCTTCCCTTTTTGTTTTGCTGTGCTAGCAGGATTATCCCTTTCATCCTTTTCTCAGCAGCACAGAGAGGTTTTCCTCAAGTCTGCACGTGTGTGGGAGGCCAGTGCTGGGTGAGTGCCCAAAGAACTCCAGCCTTGCTGGTGCCCTGACCCATAGTACTGCTTCTCCAGTAATCGAGACAGCCTGCTGGGCACTGGGAGAGGGACACTGGGACCAGAGCTGCCTGGATTGGTGGGAAGGGCTGGGAGCATGGGGCTTCTGCATGCCTTACACCAGTTTTAGTGGGAGGAGAGCAGTAATAGGATGTGTCTGAAAAGGAAACCTTGGCATATCTGCAGAGAGAGAAATATGAGGCAGAGGAAGATCAGACTCCAAAATCCATAATGAAGAGTGAAGACTGGTCAGTCCTAATCAGGAACTGATTGTTATGGGGAAGGATGTTGTTAGAGAAAGTTTCTTTTGAAAAACATTTTTCAACCTGCATTTGTTTGCATTTAGTTTTGAACCAGATTGTACTTGCAGAATAGAGTACATGTTTAAACTTTGCTGAAAACCCGCAGCCAACAAAGGAGATAAAGGCCTTCTGTTCCTCACGTTACACAATAATAGGGAAAGAATTAATAATGCTGCACTGAAAAAAACCCTCTGTTTAGATAGCTTTATACAACAATAACAGGAGCTTGCCAATGAGCTCAGTGTACTCTCTATTTACTATGTATACAATGTGCAAATTACACAGACAGGCTCGAGCGTCTGGAATTGCAAAATTTGCAAGCTAATTAATCAGAGCTTGACAACAGAGTCATTGTGCCAGTGTCAAACCATGACAGTCCACTTCACCTAACATCCAGTGTCAGAGAGGAAAGATAATTTTGTCATTCAGGAATAAGCCTGTGCTAAAAGACAGATGATTTTGACTCCTACCTTTGTTCATTCAATTCTGCTTCAATTCTTCTGGGAATAGGATTTCAGATTGACCAAGCTGTCAATGTTAATAATTAAATTTTGAAATTGGGGTTTTGGGGGGTGGAGGGAGAAGCATGAGTACCTTTTAAGTAGGTGAATGCTTAGCTCAATCCAGAATTACTTTTTGGACTTTATCTTTCTGTAATATAAATAAATACATGTCATGTCCAACACAAGAAATGGATGACTTACAGATAGTGCAGAGGCAACATCCTCTACAAAAAAAGAAAGTGTCAGGTTGTCTTCAGGGTTTCTTCTGTGAAGTTTAGAATTTATTTATTTTTTCATTTCTTGGAGCTCAAATTATTTGCAAGATCTGTGAGATACAGTCCCTGTGTTGTGAATTTCTTAGTTGTTCCTGGGACTGGGTAAGTTTCTTTCTTTATATGCCAAGTGGAACAACAGGAGCATTTTCAGTAAGGAGTTATCAGCCAGTAGCTACACTAAAAAACAAATAGTTGGTTAGTACTGTGTGTGATGATCCTATATTGGCAGGTAGAAAAGTGAAACTGTGCATAAAGCTAAAGCTAGGAAATCAATCACTCAAACTCCATGAAGCATATTTATTAAGTTGTGGAAATTCTGAAACAAACAGAAATCTTCTTTGAGAGCAATAGTTTGGGGTATCCTATCTTTCATAAAATTTTGCCATGTTGGCCTTTCTAGAGATCTCACAATAGTTTTATCCTTAGCTTTAGTTTTAGGCTGCTTTGATCAGTCACTCTGGTCCAAATTAACCACAGAAATGTGAAGCATGAGCATTGTTGCAGGTTGTGAGCACTGTAACAATAGTCAACACTTGCCCATATCAGAGATTTTAAAGTTGTTTTTGGGTTAATGAAACATCTCAAAAGCTTCCCAATGCTACAATTATTGCATGAAAGCTTGTAATAAAGTTAAACATATATAGTACTTAGATAACCAAAGTTTTTGATGGATGTTCACAATCTTTAAAGCATGTATCTTATATTTTGGTTTTCTCTCTCTGTCTCCCAGAGGTGTACCTGGGCAGACCTAGGGTACCAGGTACATCTGTCAATGAAGAAAGATATTAAAAGACTTAATAAGTACTTTGAGAGATAACATGTTTTGAAAGTTGAGTTGAGGTTTTTTGTAAATTTTATGACCTACATAGAATAAGTGATAAAGGCAGAAAGAAAGCTTTACTGGAACAACCTTTATATAACTCTCTAGTGTTACTCATTTCTATATATCCTTAATGAAAAATGGAATATGAACTGGATTTTATTGCCGTTTTGAAAATGCAGCATATGGAATTTTTTCAGCCTTATATTCTCTGAAATGCATGATCAAACTCTCTTTTAGATTTCCTTTCTAAAGATCCTTTAAAAAAAGGCTCAGTGGTGGAAAACATCTTTCAAAAAATGTTTTTGTAAAGGGAAAATTTTAAAGGGGTTGGAGTCTTTGTGCGTGTCAACTTATGCTGTTGTTAATACTGTAGCATTTTTATGTAAAATAATGATAAGGAAAATATTCTCAATTTCTCTGCATCTTTTTTCTGTAAGAACAGATTGCTATTCTCCTGTCTGCACAGAATTTGCACCAGCTGTATCAGAAATTTAGCACAGGAAAAGAAAAAAGGTCATTTACATTGCAGATCCAACAGCAGAGCCTACTGCTCAAGTTTTCGGCTAGAGATGATCAATATAAAAAAGAAATAGTTTCAGGTTATGTAACATTAGATTATGGGGTCACACATTAGGAACCATTCTAAAAATAAAAAGGTTTATAAAGAAGAAAGAAAAGAATGAGATGTACTTTTCTGGCTCTAGGTTTTGCAAGCTAAGGGTACTGTTTCTCTTAGCCCAACCTGACAAAATTTTCTAAAATACCACATTTTGATGCTTTACACATTTTCTAGAGGATATCCTTTCAGACAATGGCTATTTTGCAAATTTCCCTACAAGAATGTAAAATACTATATTTAACTTATATGTGGACATACAATTTCCTTGAGGTCTAATATATTTCTAAAAAAAAAAAAGAGAATATGCTCAGGGAATCTTGCTCATCTTTTCCATTTTCAAGGCTCTTTTTCCCTGAGGAATTTGAGAAAGGGGAAAAGTACTAAGGTAGGCAGAGAAAAATAGGATGAAACTGTTTATACTGTAAACAGTTTTAGATAGATTTTTCCACAGAAAATATCACTATTTTCCTTTGGGGAAAAAAAAGTCCTTGATAGAAGAGCATAGATAATTTGAAATATTTTGTGGCCACAGAACCTCAGGGTAAAGGTTTGGTTATCCCTATCTGCATTCCTTGGCAGCCTCACCAGCTCTGAGGCTCTGAGCTTGTGAGGAACTGTCTTCTCTCACAGTGCGTCATGGAAAGTGTGGTCCTATTTGGAGGTCCAGACTGTAGAAGAAAATGGGACTGTGACGCATTTCCCTGTAATGGCCTTGAGTGGCCATTAAAAAAAACCCTTATAAATCAATGTGCATCATTTGGTTTTCTAGCCAAAACATTTTTTTACTTTTATCTAGAAGAAAAGTTGCATGGAAAAAGTTCTATTTTTTCATTCTTAGTCATGCCTAAGGTTCTTGTTATTCAGGTGCACCTGTGCTGTTTTGGGGTTCAAATGTCCTGGGTTTTTATGACTTTAGTTTATTGGTGACCAGTGCTGTGGATCCTGCTCACCTTATCTAGAAGCTCTCATCTGTGTTAGAAATTAGTCCTTACTCTAGTGTCCATGAAGAAAAGAAAAAGACCAGCTGGGCAATGATTTGAAAAACTGACAAAACACTGAAGCAATTATTTCAGACACCCCTCAGATCACAAAAGGCAATGGAATTTCTGGAGGGAGTAGGAGCCATCTAACTAATTACTTTAAGCAAAAAAAAAAGCTCACTGTCAAGGTCAGACTAGAAACATAGAGAGGCAGGGTATATTTTATTACAAGGAACCTCTCAGTGTTTTGATTATGTTATTAGTTCCATGTAAGTGTATTAACTGAAAAGGCATGATTAGCTGAATAAATTTCAGGAGGGATATGAAAGCTGGTGTCAGCAGTTAGAATGCAGACACCAATTTTTGTCTAGCAAGGCAAGAAAGAAAAATTTAAGGTGGAACCTCCCAGAAAAGACACACACAAAAAAAAGGGGAAAGGAATACTTGTGCGATTTCTGCTTGTCCAGACAGAGGCAAAGCCTCTTTGATCAAATGACAAGAAAAAGGACAGATAACATAGTCTTTTGAAGGTCAAGTCAACCTTTGAAAATTAATCTGGAGAACACAGTTCTGAAAAAATATTTCAGTAGCATAGTTGTGAGCCCTTGTCTGAAAAATTTTTGTACACTGACAACTAACGTTCATTTAAGAGAAAAAAAAAACAGAAAAAAGGAAAAAACCTCCAAAAATCCAGCAAAACCATACAATATTTATTGTGATACTTTAACAATAAAGGAAGTTGACTCTGCTTCAGGGTATATTTGAGGACTTGAAAGGTAAGACTGAAATTTCATTAGATCACCATTATATTCTTTTGAAGACTTTAAAGACAAACACTTCAACCATGCTGCCATGAACCAAGATATTCCTCCTTTCTTTTTCCCCTGCCTCTCCTTGTACCTCTGGGTATTCATCTGCCCTTTATGCTACTCTTCGTATTTGAGCTAATCTTTTGATCTTTAATATTGGCACTGCGGAAAGAAGAATTTGAGAACGTTAAGAATTAGAGAGACTACATCTGTCTGGACAACAAATGGCAATTACTGTCTGGGCATGATAATAGAAAAAAGTAGATTTTTTTCAGTGAGGCAGAGGAAGAAAAGCTGAACCTGTGCAGAAATTCCATATGTGCATAAATAAGGTGTTTGTGCTCTTCTTGGGTGAGAAAGGTCTCCTGCTGTGAACAAGGCCTTGATGCTGTCTTTGAATTCCTATTTGCTTTAGTTAGGACTGCTCATCCTCAGTGCTGCTGGCAGAGGCCATGCTCCCACCCACGCCTGTGCTGCAGAGCTTGCAGAAGAGAAAGCAAGGCAGAATGAGGGGGACATGTTAGGAAAATACTGAAAATACTCTCTCTGAGGAGAGTTCTCCAAGAGAAGGAGGCAAGTGCTCAAGACTAGAAGTCTGGGGGAAAAACTGCTGTCCCTGGACCATCAGAGGTGACAGCAGTTCAGTCCCTCCAGCCCAGAGGGCTGTTTCCAGCTGAGATGTGAGCAAATATATCCTCAGATTCTTTCTGTTGCCCAGGATCTGGTGTAAGATTTTTCTGCAGAAGGCTTGGTTCCCATTTTCTTGAGATGAAACAACTTATCAGGAGGGATACTTTGTCTTCTTTAAGTTTAATGTGTGGTGCTATAAGTGGATCAGACATATCAGAGTCTCTTTTACAATGGCACAAATCACAAGTGTCTGCCCCTCCAATCCTCTCTTCCCTTCCTATTCCTTCTGGATGAGTTGGCTTTTTCTTTTCAATGCAAAAAGGATGAAATCTGGGCTACCTGTTTCAGTACTCTATTTTTTCCCATTTTGAATAGGATTTTCATTCCACTTGTGCTGTTTTCAGAAAAAAAAATACGAGTAACTTATTTCTTTTACCAATTTTATGGAGATATACTTGTAAGAAATCACTAATTTGAACTTTTTTTATTCAATATATGGGACAAACACCCAGAAAGGAAGAAATATTTTGTTTTCCTTTGAAATTGATTGCCTTTGTCCACAAAAAGGTGTTTTGAGAGATAATTATACCACATTGGTTTTGCATCCATCAGATATATAGCTTAGCCATTTAAACTTACCTATTGGAAGCCTATGAAAGGCTGGGACTACAGCCCAGAGGTGAATGAAAACCAAAGCTTTAGAAATGGAAAACATGCACCAATCATACTACTGAATTAATGCCCAAATAAAGATTGTGTGCATATACTGTTTCTTAAAAAAGTTTTTAAAATAACTCACGTGGCCATACTTTGGCCTCTGGGGAGGCAAAGAAAAGAGAATTATCTTCCTATCAGCCTATGAATTATTGGGTGGGAAGGCATCAATTGTAGCCAAACTGAAGTCATGGGTTTACCAATAAGAGATGGTTCTGAAAGCTCTCACTGTTTGAGGAAATCCTATTGAAATAATTGTCAGCACTGCCACAAGTCCCTATTTACAGAACTAACTAGACATTTTGCTACAGCACAGGAAATTCTTTATAGTTTGTGCATTTATTGAGAGTCCTATGGTGTATATAGATTGAGATAAAAGCACACCAGTCACTGTTATGAATAGAACACATCAAACTCGGTATGAATTGCATTTATTATAAACTTTGCTTTTGTATGGAAAAGCAAACTACCAAAATCCCCCAAGTGAAATTATTTGATGCCCCTTCTTCAGCCAATGGTCCTTTCTATAGATTATTTTAAGGTTAATTATTAAACTCTAAGCAAACACAAGGCTGATATTTTTGGATCATGGGAGAGCAGGCTGTAAGGAGCTACAGCTGTGAGCAAAGATTACTTAAACCAACCTCTAACTGTGTTTCAGGCTTACCAAGACAATCAGCAGTTGGCACACCTAATGTTGTCTTCTAACTCTTTTGGAAGTGAGAATGAGACTCTGACACGTTCAAAACAGCCCATCATTGCACAAGGGGAGGAAGGCAAGGTGCTGCTCCAGGGCACTATTCCAAGGTCAAGACAGGAGATAGAAATAGCCACCTCTGCAGTGAAATACTTTAGATCCATACTAATAGCCTAAATTCTACCAATTACTCCCTAAAATTGTTTGTTAGTTCAATGGTTATAAGACAAGGCCAGATGCCTAGAAATAGACTGTCTTGGTTAGATTCTCCCTCCACATGCCTCAGGAATGTTCTCTTTGCTGTTGATGAGAGTAATCTAGCATACAAAAACATAGTTGAGTATGCTCACAGCAGAATTGATTCTTGGCCTTTTATAGATTCTGTGAGATCCTAGTCCCTTTGGAAGGTAATTAATTGAAGTATTGGTATAATTTGTTTTAAGCTTAGTGGGGAAGCTCCTGTAATATTGTTTTGTTTATAATTTTGTTTATAATTTTTATCATCATTAGGAGCCTGGGGCCTTGTTGACATGGAAGGAAATCTAAATCTCCAAACATGGGAAGTAGCAGGCTAGAAGATGTGATGAGGTGGATGCTGATGGGATCTAAGCTCAATGTTCAGCCAGTTCTTATTCTGCAACAAAGAGTTTGGGAATCTATTGTCATTGTTCACTTATCAAATGCTACTCTTTTTGTCTCTTCCTCTCAGGCCTTGGAGAGGTGTGTATCCCAGACACTTCAGGTTTTGAAATGAGGTTTGTGAGCAATGGTAGTCACTCCTGCACTACAGACTGTGTGAATGAATTCATAAATGCCATGCTGGTTTACATAAGCTCTACCACAGACGCAATATCAGTAGCATGCTATTAAACCATGAAATAAAGATCATTTTGTCTGCCTAATCAAATTCTGACAAGTTCATGAAACTGTTCCTTTTCAGACCTGATATTGTGCCCAGGACATTTAGGGTGGGTTTCTTTTAGCAGGTAACATGGTAGGAGCATCTCAGAAAATACTCCATGCAAAAAGGGAGCATATTAATGAAGTAAATGGTATGACCAAATGGCTTTCCTATTGTTTTCTTCTCATGGCTTTTTTGGCTCAGCTGCCAATGCAAAAGTTATTGGTATTTTTTGTGCATTACCCTTCCTGCACCGACCATTTGCTCTAATTTTTCAAGATTTTGTAGCAGTTAATCTAACAGTTATACCTTGGCAGAATTCCCATCAAGATGCATGTGCATGGTAAATGATTAAAGGTTTGGGCATGCATATTGAGAAAGCTGATGACTTGCTACTTGTGGTAATAACTCTTGCTGTTCTTTTATCCTCAGCCACATGGCATTAGATGCTGCCTTTACAAAACAGTCTTGTCTTTGTCAAGAAGGAGATAATCTGAAACCCCTTTTTTAACAATCTATTCTTTGCTGAAGCCTTGTGAGGTGCCCTGGTGTCCTTGTTCTGACTCCTTAAGATGCTCTGAAATCCTCAAACATCTTTAGAGTTCAAAGAGAAGCTCATGGGGCTACAAGGTGTACATTTTTCTGCTAGATACAGGCCTTTTTTGAGCTATTCTTTCTGCTTGTGCCTCTAATATTTCTGTTTGCTTTTCTGCCATGTAAGAAGAGAGATGCCTACAGGGTTATCAACTGCAAGAATATTTAGTCCATTCACATACATACTATAGCTCAGATTTACAGGACATTTCTTCTGGGAATAATTAGATCCTCTGTACATTGGAGAAGCTGTTTTCAGATTGTGGTAATCAGAACTAGATCAATTCAATTAATGCTCAAAGAAAATTGCTAATATTTCTTCTGTATTTTTTCTGGCCATTTGTAAGACAAAAAAGAACTTCCCACTGCTATAATACATTACTGTGTTAATGTGGGTGAGAGAAACTGTTTTTTCCTATTGCCTATTTTCCCATCTAATTTCAGCACTTTTAAAAACTGATAGCAGCAGCTGCCAGAAGCAGCCATTTGTGGTACACAATATTGAGTTTTATCAAGCCTGAATAATCAGAAGCTATGCTGGTTAGCAAGACTATTTTTCTCTTGAAAAAGCATATCAACAATGATACAAAGCCCATACCAGCATTGTGGCAGGTAGGGTGCCTGTCAGATGGATTGTAGAAAATGGTATAGCACTGGTCCAGTTGAGAAATGTAAACTTTATGACTTGATCCTTGGGGTCCGTAGCTGTGTCCAAGGTTTGAGCCACTGGAACAGCCTGGGTGTTAGCAGTATGGAAAATCTGACTCATGACTGTCTGAAATCCCAAAGTAAGGTCTGGAATGAAACCTGTATTTGCTTAAGGATATAGATCTTGGCAGCATTAGTAGGACATTACCACAAATTACTTACTTTCAAGTTCATTTCTACAGTGTAACAAAAAAAAGTTTTAGGTCAGAGATCACACGTAATGTTTTTCAGGAAAAGAAAATCAAATTTCTTTTTTAAAATTAACACCCATTAAATATTCACAGGGATATCTTCTAGAAGATGATATAAAAACCTTTTCTAGGAAACTTTTATTACTTTTGAAGACTTGTAACAGTTTAGTGCTAGATCACACATCTGTAAGCAGCACGGACTGTACTGGCAGTGTGGGAAGATTGTGCTGTGGAAAGCAGCAGCCTGGAAAGAGTCAGCTGAATAAGGAGCAGTCAGTTATGGCTGAGGGAGTTAATATGCATAGAGAAAGTATGACTGAGAGTACTGCAGATCTGGTACTGCTACTCTGTAGGGAAGAAATGAGGAATGGGAGCCCAGGGTCCATTTTGTGGCCAAGAAGATGCACCGAGTTAGGGGCTCCCGGAATGACATACAGTGTGATTCCAGTGAGGCTTTTTTTTACAGTCAGAGTCATAATACACTCACCCCATTTAGCCAAACTGAGAGAAATTTTAAGAGCAACTTGATAACAGAATTTAAGTGTTTCCCTTGGAGTCAGATCAGTTCAGAGTGAGATTATTTAATCCTTTCTTAGCATTAAGGATAAGAGAATATTGGAAATCAAAGGTACAACACAAGACTACCTTTGGAAAATCTTGAGGCACTGTAGGACTGTGTGAAAAAAGCCTTTTCTGGCCTTATAACCTGTGACTATATTCTTCTCCCCACCTCCACTCACCATTTCAATTAACGTTGGTCTTTGTGGAGAAAAATTATTTGGATTCTTTTTTCCTGACCCAGTACCCCTGAGCTGAAATGGAGTCATCATTAAATTTAGACACTGCTATTTTCTGCTTTTCGGATACTTCCATCTTTCAGAGACTTCCATCCTTTTTTCATTAAATTCTTGCCTACATGAAGGTACTTGGGAATAAAATCTCCGTGTGGTGTATTCCCTGCTGAATAAGAATGTTTGCATATTCGGTAACTTATGAATAATAAACTCTATTTGCAGATATATCTGGAAAATGCTTTACTTCTGTTTAATATTGTGGTGTTATCTCTAAATATTGACATATTTTAGGCACATATTCATATGTTCTGAAGTATTCTTCTTTCAATGATGAATAGGTGTTATTTAAAAGTACAGTGCAGCCCATCTCTGGTCCTCCCTGACATTTTCAGTCTATGCCAGGTTCCATAGTCGCAGTGAGAATTTTAGGGTCAAACTGAAAGAGTGCCCTATAGGTCTGGTTCTGATCTGCTAATCGAGACAGTGCCCAGCTGTACCTTTGTAAAGCTAGTGAGAAGTGGCTGAGCACTGAGCTACCAAGCTTTGATTTATAGAATTCCAAAGATAAATCAGAAGTTAATTCAAATGCTTTTCTTATGGCCTTCTGACTGTACAGTATTTTTTACAAGCATTTTGGTCCAAGATATATTTGAGTGGTCTTCACAAAGTTTTAAAGGAAATTTTTGGGTTTTTTTTAACTTGATTTGGTTTTTACGTGCTGGTAAATTTTAAATCTTTTGAAATAATTGTATCTGCAAGCAAGAATATTAAAATTTGTTCTTAATAAAGTAGAACATCAAGAAATAGTAAATTTTAGAAAAATTTCAAAACTTCAGTGATAATCCTAAGTGTCATCAATACTGAAATAAAGTCAAGTCAAGCCTCTTCTCTTTATTTTTCAGAGAATCAGTACTTTCTATTCTGTTTGTTTTATGAAGTACTATGCCATCCATCTACCTCAGCATCTTGTTGTAACCTGCTCAATCACTTAAAGATGAACAGGGAAGGTGTTTTGGTTCTGATGGCATTACACAAACAAATTATAAGGAGCTTGTGATGTTCACAAAAACAGGATTTCCCGACTAGGTTTTGTATGAAAAGCTAATACAGCCCCTTTTATCTCAGAGCAGAATGCCTTCCCCATTAATCTGCCTTCTCTTTATCTTAATAATACTTAGCAGTCACATAATGCTTTGCATCCCCCAAGCACTGTACCTAAATTGAGAATCCTTTTTAGAAGTTAGGCATATACCTGGTAAGGGAGTGCTATAAAAATCATAATTGCAGGTGTCTGTAAGTTAAAAAACTTTAAAAAGATGGAGAGGGGGGAAAAAAGGATGGGAAAAGAGAAATAGAAAAACTAGAGTCTTCATATTGTGCTCACAACATTTTCTTGTCTTTTACAGTGCTAAGATATCATGTTGATAAATGCCTTGGTACCTCTGAGGAAAAGTAGATCATCAGTATATGGTAATTTTGTCTGAATATTGAATCTGAAAGAGCAGCAGGACAATAGTTTTTATGTAGTCATTTCTATTATACTTGTCTGGGTCATTTTGTGACTTTTGCTAAGTCTGTATTATTAAGTTATGTGGACATGTAAGATCTGTAGAAGTAATGTTGATGTTTAGGGTCTGACATCTGCGATATGCACATTTCACTGGATTTATATTAGGACTCAACTGGTCCCATGACCTGAGTGTCCTTTTCAGCTGGAGTGCATTAAGTACACTCCCAGGAGCATATCTTCCTTTAGTTCCATCCAGAGAAATCCAGGTCATTTGCTCCAAGACCATTTTGTGGTGCAAATCAAAGCACAACAAAAAGAGACAATAGGCAATTTGTTTCAAAATCTCACTCTTCCTTTAAATTGAAACACCAAAATAGGCACCCCTCTGGGACTTGGATGGAATGTACTGTTTCTAACTCAACAGAAGATCCTGTTCTGGCACACACTGAGGAGCTCATATATCATTTTGAAGCACTGAATGGCTTGTTTTTAGCAGCAAGGAATATTCTTATTTCATTATGGTTTGCAAGTAGCAGCTAGAAATAGAGATGGGAGAGCTGGAATGAAAGACATTGATTTAATAACATACCTAAGGATATACAGTTCCTAGAGCTCACATTATTTAGTTCTTTGCTGAATCTGAGCCCATCGAAAGTTCAGACTTTTAAAGGCTGGTGCATCTACAATAATGCTTTCCTTTGGTAGTCCTCACTTATCTATCCCTAGTGTGAATCTGGCCATATGTTGAGATATGGATACCAAGGGGGGAGCCTGCTGGGCCCAGGTGCTGCCTGCAGTGGTGTTAAGCCTTCTCCAGAGTAAGGCAGAGGCACTCCTTGCAGTAGATGGCTGTGCAACCATCTGCCCCCAGCATGAGATCACCAATCCTAATTTAAGTGAGAGAGATCAGATTTGCAACTAATGCATGACTGACACCTATTCCAGAGTGCTAACAATAGCAATTCTACCTTTGGATACAAGCCAGGCTGGAATGGTGTGTTAAAGGCCCTCCCCAGCAAGAGTGACTGGGGTAGTTGACTCTGTAAACACACATCTAGACAAGACTTATCAGTTAGTGACTGGCACATCATGGGCATTGCCCAGACATAGCCAGAAATGTGCACATGACCGACAGCCAGCTGAAGGAGTGTATAATTACTGACAATAGAGGATCACCAATATCAAAGAGTATTTTAATGTTATTATATTATAAACTTGTCTTGAGTTTTATGAGACTGGAAATTTCAAAAACTGCCCCTAAGAAAGAAGCATCTTTTTTATAGTTTTGTTAAAAGCTGGGAAACAACCAGAGGCAGGAGGCTTCTATCCTTTCCAAATTTTTTTATTTGTTTACAGTTTATAAGCCTGTAACTTTGCATGGCCTCATCCATGCAAATGTTCAATCCCTTTTTCAGTCATGCTGAGCTCCTGGCTGTGTTACTGTCTCATGAGCAGGTGTTCTAGAACCCAAGCAGGGAAAACACACTTCCTTTTACTGGTTTTTCATCTTCTACCTTTCCCTAAATGTCCCCTTGTTACAGGGAAGTAATGAAGAAAGTACAGAGCAGCGTTCAATTTGCCACCTGAATGCTTCTCATTAGTTTGCATGTCTCTATTTTGTACTTTCTTATTTATCTTCTCTTTATCTTTCAGTAAAATAAAGGGTCACTTTTTTTGTTTGTTTGGTTTGGTTTGGTTTTTTTGGTTCCTGAAAGCCATTTTCTCTGGAACTACCTTTTTGCTGTTGTACTCTTTTTGCTATAGGAAAACCAGAACTCAGCACACAACTTCAGATGAGGGTCTTGCCTCCACAGGATCTATCGTCCTTACAAGCTGTCAACATATAACCCCACAGAAGTTCCTAATCTTTGCATAGATCTCCTGACTCAAGAAACTTTCATGTTCCTCTCAGACTGCTCTTGTCGGTGTTTTACTGACATTAATGTCTTCCCTGCACACAGCCCAAGCTCTATATTTGTTATACTGCATCATACTCACTTCATCTTCTCCCTTGTTTCTTTGTGACTTTATTGACCTCCTGGCACTCTCTGACCATTTGCCCATGTGTTTTATCAGAGGGCATGAACTGCCAGAGATTTTAGCTTAGTTTCTCTCTACCACATATGTATCCTGCTATCTTCATCAGCTGTTAGTCATAGAATCACTCCAGTGTTTTTAGTCCCAGTTTGCATATCCAATATTTATTCTTCCTACCTCTGACCAATTTCCTCTCCTGTAATGCCTAAAAGTAGTTTCTTTTCTGCCCAGATCTGTGTTTCTTTTTATGCTTGAATATCCTCCCACTTTCTACATTCTTCCCCATCTTGCTTTTGCTTTTCTGAATTCTTAAAACCAGCTTCTTCACCCGAAGAACTCTGGTGCCTGAGAGACCTTCACAGAAAGGACAAAATACCTCTCATACTCAGTGCCAGTTTCCTTCTGGTATGCACGTGCTCATCTGATCTCTGGTCATATCATAGCATTGACATCCTTGTGCCCTGTACTGGTGGGAGGAATGGACAACTGTGCTGGGTGGGGAAGTGATGTATGGCTCAGACATCAGGAGCTGAAATAGATTCAAGAATGTGTCTTTTAGTGTATGTGAAAAACAAATTTGAAAAACTTCTTTTTGGTTAAAATTTCACTGGAATGTAATCTCTTGCCCCACAGAATGGCTTTACTGTGGCTCAAAGAAAACACCACGATGATCTTTTAACAGGGATCACATATTATCATGTATTATTTTTCCCAGCTTTAGCCTTAATGCAGGTTGAACTGTTTATCAAAAAGAGAAAAGGTCAGGATCCATTATTAATAGTGAAAAAAGGACTTAGAGTGAAAGATATCAACCAGGCTGGATAGAGGAAAATGTAAAGCACAGCCTGTAAATGTAAAGCTGTAATTTAGAATTTAAACTGAAAAAAAAATATAAACCCAAGTAAAATACTTCATTGAATGCAATTACTCAAATTCAATAAAATTATTCATCTAGTCTCCATGAAGCACTTTAACATCACTTGAATTAAACTGAGAGATTTAAGGACTGCCTTTTGATACTTGTTTGTTAAAATCAATAAGTTCCTGAGGCAAGTTTAGGTTCTGAAGGAGCTGACTCTTCCAGTGGAAAAATATTCTATTAAAACAAGAACAAAATGACAACCAGCTCATCTAGTCTTCATTTTTTCTCATGATAAAATGGGGCAATAAACCCAGGTCCTCCTTCCAAACCTTGCACTACTGTCCAAGTTGATAATAAGCCTTTGTGCAAGGAAAGGCTATTTAAAAGCTTCAGTATTTACACAGCAATCAATGTAGATAGTTCCCCTGTGGTTATATCATTAATATTTTTGAGGAACAGAAAACTTATGTATGCAGAAATGGGTTATGAGAAGCAACCAATCTGTCTTCAGTGCAGTCCTGTTCCTCAGAGACAGTGTACTTCTGCTGTAACATAAAAGGTTGATTTTTTTTTAGGTGAAAAAATGAATAATAAAATTCTATGTTGTAAGAAACATCTTGTCTTCTCAGGATTGCTTGGTGCATTCCATATGCAATGCTCCAGTAATGTTTTATATTCAGGACTCACATTGCTCTGCACAGAGTGGTTCAGTAAATATCCATTGGGTGTTTTTAAGTAGGAGGTTGGAAAAGAGGCTGCTCAAGTAGAATTTTGATAACAATTTCACCTTATTTTAGATATCTATCCTTTAAAGGTTTGTGTGTGAGATAATTCTCCTAGGACAAATTTACAATGAATGCTTGTACTACTTCAGTAGTCTGTTGTAGACAAGCCTATTTCTTTCTTTAGTACTTTGAATGTTCAGTGACTGCCAGCTCAGATAAAGACATTTATATGTAATCGGATTAATGTTTCCTGGCTACTCTTCATATTTTGCTGCTCTAGTGTCCCATAATTTCATATACAAACTTGAAAATTTCATTGGAGGTCTCTAGCCTCCAAACCAGATGTGCCATTTGTAATTTTCAATAACCTGCCCAGTTACAAACCCTTTGGGAAAAAATACAATTTACACATGCTGATACTTGCTATAGCTTCAAAATTAAGTATTCTGAAAAGTCCCCTCTGTGTGCAGTCCTATACAGCTGGAGTCCCAGCCCTTTTTCATTAGTTCTCTCGTGTGTATGTATATGTACTATTATTATTATCTGGATTACTGCAGCCTAGTACATTATTTCTTTAAAGCACAGAATTAATATATAATGTCCCTAGTGATTTTTTACTGAGAAGAAAAATTCATAAAAAGTTGAGCAAAGATAATGGTTAGTCCTGCAGAGATTTATCTAGATAGATCTTTGCCATTGGATCTTCCATAACTTCTTGCAAATATTTTCTTTCTTTTTTTCATAATCTTAAAAAGCCACCTCATTGAAGATGGTGATCTGCAGACATGGAGAGAACCACAAAAGGTGCTACATCTGACAGGCTTGTACCTTGCACCAAGATTGTTGTGCAAGGTGCTGCTGAATCTGTCAAAACACTTAGTGCCTGCAGTCCTGGCTACTTCTCTGTATATTGGTGTGCTCCTTGGAGAACTTGGGCCTGTGTGTGGACCTCTGCTAACATGGAACAAGAGGTTTTATGGAACTGCTGTGGTTACTTTTGCCATGTTTTTCTGCTGGGATAATGTTTGGAATTTGTTCCTTTTTTTCCTTTTTCCTGCAAACTCTTTGTTCATGTGTGAAGAAACAGCCAAAGAACCCAAGATGCAAAAAGGACTGTAACAAGGAAGAAGCCCCTGAGGTGACCAGAGCCTGACAAAGGCAGCAGGCTGATGAAAGGCTTAAGGACTCTGCTTTGCATTCTGCTCTCATCCCAAGAATCCTACGGAGACTAGCTGTGAAGGATCCTGGGAAGATGCGCCCTGTTTGTGAATGAAGAGCAGCTTTTTCCATTTACAGCCACTTCAGTTCGTTTCCCTATATAAGCACAAAAATAACCATTTTGGAGGGGGAGGGAGAGCAAAAAAAAGCTCCCAGAATTATCTCAGGGAAAGAAAGCCAGGTGCCCATCTTTGCATTATATCCAAATGAGATGCAGCTGTTTAAATGGAAATGTTAAACAAGAGAGAAGAATGCCTTAATTAGCCCTCAAAAGGAGACAGGAAAGCTGTAAGAATGCACCTGACACTAAGCAGTATGAGATAAACTCATTCCAGCTGTCACTGAACTGACTGTTTGAAGGCAGAGCAATGCTATTTTGTGCAAACAATGTAAAATGTTTAGGGAACTGCAATTAGCATCAACATGCATAGTGTGAGTGAATGCAGCCTGCTGGTGTTTACTTGGCTTTGAATTGCTAGGGTTTGGAGTAAAAAAAATAAAATTAGTTATGCATTACACACTGGAGATTTTATTCCAGGCTGTTATGCATTACTGAGAAAAAGGCACAGGAGAGTGAAAAGAAGGGAAGCCATCAATCTGACTTTAAAAGAAGATATGATACTCAAAGGTCATTCTGAGTTTTCTCCCTCTTACTTGAGCAATAAAATGTTCAGATTCAATCTATGAGAGAAATTTTCATACAAGCTGTCCATCACATAAATAAAGCTGAAATGTCCCATGCAGCATGTCAGTGTTACATATCTTGCCAGGTGGAAAAAGTAAAGACCTGAATTTATTTTTTTCCTTTTTTTATAACATTGGAAAATAGCAGAATCAAGGTTATTTAATATAACCAAAATCTCTAATTTACTTTATGTCTTTATATGTAAAGTAATACATATAATTTACCAGCATATATAAGTTACTGATTGTAGGCCAGTGCATACAAGGCACTGAGATGTATAGAAATACAGCTCTATCAAATATATTCTTGTATAGGACATAGTCTCCTCTCAATAACCTTAACTATAAGCCAATTTTTTGTATGTTTTCTACACTCATGGGAGTTCACCTCAATACTCAAGGTTTTCTTATCTAATATCTCACCAGACTTGCATTATTAAAATAATGGGATGAAGCTGTGCATAAAATGCCTTCATTAATTTTTTGTCTAATCTTCTGTAAATAACTACCACTTACAGAACAGTAAAACCCCAGAGGGACTGAGTTTACAAATTGGAGATCTACCTAGTGACTAAAACAAAAATCCAAATCTGAAGACATTTGAAAGGAGTAAAAAGCAAAAATGTAAAAGGCCTTTTAAAAGTATTCTTGAAATCACTCATATAGCTTATTTTGGTGCAAAGCAAAAGTTTTGACTCATTAGGCAAGACTGAAGCCAGACCTTTGAAGTTGGAGAAGTGGAACCTTCTGAGGAAATTAAAGGTGCACGAATCCATTGGGCGTGATGAAATTTATCTGTGGGTCTTGTAGGGACTGGCACATGAAGTGCCTAAGCTACTATTCATCATATTTGAGAAGTTATGGCAATGAAGTTACCACAAACTGAAAATATGCAAACATAATCCCCATTTTTTAAAGAAGTTAAAGATCATGGAGCAGATGTTTCTGGAAATTATTCAAAGGCACATGGAAAATAACAAAATTATCAGTGACAAAAAACATGACTTTACTAAGGGAAAATTGTGCCCAAAAATTTTATGTTTTATGATGGGGCTACAGCAGTGGTGGATGAGGAAAGAGCTGGAGAGGGTCTTTTTACAAGGGCATGTAGTAACAGGAAATTTGTGAATGGCTTTAAACTGAAAAGGTTTAAATTAGATATTATTGAAAAATTCTCTGCTGTGAGGGTGGTGAAGCACTGGCACATGTTGCCCAGAGAAATTGTAGCTGTCCCATTCCTGGAAGTGTTCAGGAACAGGTTGACAGGGCTTTGAGCAGCCTGGTCTAGTGGGTGGCATCCCTGCACACAGCAGGGAGTTAGATTGAGATGATCTTTAAGGTCCCTTCCAACCCAAAACATTCTATGATTCTATGACAGGATAAACCTTCTGAGACATCAGCAATGGCAGAATTAGCCAATTTTTGCAGGCTTAGGATACAGGAGTACGATGTAGTGCTAACAATCAGATGTGCCTCTGGGAGGACAAAGTTGATGTGGTGGTCCCAGGGCAACACTAATCAGAAATAACGACTAAAAAATTATACTCATCCCTGGCCTATCATACCAGCTGTTTTATCCTAACTTCTCACTAGGCATGCTGTTAAAGTTTTGAGCAAGTTTTACAGTCATGGCATTTTTTTTCCTTTGAAATTTGACAGTCTCTCTCATATGTACTGCCAGTTATTGTTCATTATCAGAAAAATGCATGGGGTGGAACAATGAGACCAGGAACTTTTATTGTGACACCGACAGATCTACAGGATCTGTTCCAGATCTACAGGAAACATCCATTTGTAAACACAGCAAGAATAGCCACACTGTGATCCCAAATACAGCATGCAGTGACAGTAACACTCAGGTTACTTCTTGGTTTTCAGACTTTCCTGACCTATCTGTACTGCAAAGCGTCTGTTCCACCCTGTTGAACAGGGTGGCTCACTTGAGGGGAATGAGCAATAATGTTTATGAGACCCAGTTACTCACATATTTGCATTTAAAATGGATCCTCAGCTTGTAAACTCTTGATTTTACTCATGGTATGTAAACAAAGGTTTATATGAACTCTACATGGTACTAACAGATCCCCACATGAGGGAGCAACTGATCTCTTGATAGGCAATATCAATAGGCATATTCTCACAAAAGAAATCATTCCCAGAAAACTGGGGGATTTGAAAGTATATGATGTCTCTTGATTGGCATGGAAAAAATGAGGACACTGAGGGAAAGCAACCTTTAACCCTATCCCATATTATGTTATATTAATAGTATGCATAATACTTGCAAATTCTAGAGAGAGAAAATCACTATATCTCATGTAAACTTTCTCTTAAAGACTGAATGTGTGAGGGAATTTGAGAGCTGGTGATTTGGGTCATAAAGCTGGTATTGGCAGATGTAGGAATGGAAATGAGGTCTCCTAACTTCCTGCTAATATATCATACCCTGCTCTCTTAGACAACATGGAATTCAGCACAGGTGCTTCAGTGGGGTAAAAACAGTTTTGAACTGGAGCAAAAGGCACCATTAACAAGAAACAACTGAAGGTACTAAAAAACCCTTTCGTGAAACAGCCAGTGAGATCTTTGCAAAACAGTCACAATGAAAGTTGTCATATTGGCTATTTAGGCTGATAGGTCTCCAACAAATCCCACATTTTCCTAATGATGCATCAGAAAGCAAGAAGCTTCCTTCTTTCCCAAATAAGGGGAAGGTTTGTTTCTGTTCAAGCATAGCAGTAATAACCTTGATTTGTCTGAAATTATGTTATTCTTTTCCTTATTGGCACAAATGAGTGACATTGCAATAAGTGCAGTGTCTTTCTGTATATTTTGTCTCCACAAACTAAGAGATGCTTACCTATTTTTAGTCATTAAAAATGGCACTGTAGTCCCTCATTAATTGTTTCTAAGACCACCTTCAGAAGTAAAACATTCACTTTGCTTTGTAGAAACAACCTCAAGTTTGCCAATGGCTCATGCTGGTCAGCCACAGGAGTACCTTCCCAACATCTGTTCATGTGCTGCTCAGCTGTCATGTTCACCCTGACTGTCCCTGGCCTTGCTTTCTGATGAGGAGCTCCCAGAGACATGCTCATGGATTTTGCAGTCCACCTAACCAGGAAATAATGCCAAATTACATTTTGTGGCTCCTTAGAAGCTGCTTTGTATTAGTCATATGCTGTCTTCCTGCAGCCAGGAAAGATGCCACTTCAGCTGTGCCACTGAAGACCTGACCACTCTGGATGGATGACATAGTGGTTGTGGCCTGCCCATCCATGCTGTAAAAATGAGGCACTGATTTGCACTGTGATGAGCCTACAAGATTGTAATCATGCTGTTAAAAAGTGTCCAAATACCCCTTATGGC
Organism: Molothrus ater; assembly: GCF_012460135.2. Taxonomy (NCBI): domain Eukaryota; kingdom Metazoa; phylum Chordata; class Aves; order Passeriformes; family Icteridae; genus Molothrus; species Molothrus ater. The sequence continues at coordinate 75,364,500 of NC_050479.2, read as the reverse complement.
CAGTCAGTCCTATTTGGACACCCATCTTCTGGATGCCCTGTATAGGGGAGGCTACAGTTAAGTCAGTAACTGTACATGACCAGGAGGCAAAGCCACACACTGTTAGGACATTACTTGCTGGTAAAGATAGTTCAGACAGAAAAATGGATGGCCTAGCCCAGGCCACAGACTGCTGCTTGAGGAGACTGAAGTGGTTCTGTCCTGAAGCTGATAGGAAACTGCTGCCATGCAAATGACCTTTTCCAGCTGAAGCTCAGCTGTCAGACCTTGGTCTTTGCCACAGACAAGGTATGCAGGACAGCAGGTCTCCATGTACCTGTGCTATTCAAAGTAGGTTTGCTCTGTCCCCTGCTGACCTCCAGGATCTGCAGATGGGTGCTCTGAGTGTGCTGGGCAGGGAGGATCTGTCTGGGTAGACACAGAGACATAGACCTGCCATTTCCCTGGCAGACTTTTAGCCTCTCTCCACAGGAAGAACCTTCTGACCTGAAAGTGGGCCAAAGATGGTAAAGAAAATGTGGGCAATCATACTTGTGCCCTGAGTGGACTGCCCTGCCAGGGCGCTCCAGGGCGTAACACTCCAGGGAATGACACTCCAGATGGGAGAATCTGTTTAAAGGCAGTTGAAGTCTGTTTAAAAGGAGTTGAAGATGAAAAAGCAAAGTGACTGATCAAAAAGAACAGGGACAGTCAGCTGGCCAAAGAACCCAAATTATTATCTAGGTGAGAGGAGACTACGGCTTCATAATATTATCCACAAATGGAGTTGTGGGGAAAAGAGGGGTTGAGGGAAGGTTGGAAGATTAAACAGTGATAGGGATGGGTAAAGGCAGAGAGGGAGCATCTGATGTTAATACCATGTCATCTAAGGAGGTAGCATAGCTAATTTTCAAAAATAACACTACTCACTCTCTTCTGGACTTTGAATTATAGTCTTGCTCCAAAGAAAGGGTTTCCTACTGTAATAGACTAAGAACAGAGTGGCATTTCTACTGTGCCTTAAGGATTCAAAGTTTTGAGCAACCTGGACCATTCCAGTGCAAGTGTTATAAGGCCATGTTAGACAGGATGCCAAAAGATGCCCTTTTTCTGTAGGTAGGTCTGGAACAAAGACAGTGATATTTACCAGAGAGACTGTGGCAGATACAGATCCTATGCAGCAAAAAACTAGAAGGCACAATCTTGCAGAAGAGCTGATAACCCCAGGGACATTTCATTTGGAGTGCATATGTGAAGCAGAAATTAAGAGCATCAGCCAGGGTTGGGGGGCAGCTCTTGAAAACGATATAAAGAGTAGTGTAGAAGTGGCTACTGATAACAGTGAGCTCTCTTCCAAAATATTCAGTGGGGTCATATCCAAAATTACTACAGCTTTCTACAACATGACATCACTATTAGATTGCAGCCTGGCATCTGGGTTTATAAATCAATTTTTCTCAGCTGCTGTATAATACATAAAGTGGTGATTGCTTCTGGCTTCATGGGGTAGATTTGCTATTATTAAGTAACACTGAACAGAATAATTGTTATTATTTACTTCCTTCTTTGATGAACTTGAGTTCTTCATTGATTGATGAATAATGCACAGGATTATTACAAATGTAACATGAAATAAAATCCATTATATTCACAATTTCTAATACTTGAAAGAAAAAACACTGATCAGTACTTAATAACAAGATAAACACTGTAAGATTCCTACTCATTCCCTGTCCCTGAAGAAAAGTGATGGCTGTTCTAAAGAGAGGCCCCAAGCATGCCTCCATTCTTTGCTCTGGCAAAGTACAATGTAGTGCTTCCAAAATTTTGTGTGCCACAGTGGAAGGCAAGAAGGGGCCAAAATTAGTCATATTCATGAAGAATGAAAGAATTCTTATGCTTGGCTGTCACAGAGCAGGTATCATTGGCCTCTTTCTCCTAAAGTCTCCCAACAACATAATCCCTTAATAAAATGGGAAGAGTCAGAAATGCCTGTGGGGTGACTGTTGCTATTGCCTTTGGATAAGAAGTGTTTGCAAGTGTTATCTAGGGTGATGGATAGTAGAATACAGCTGTGAGTACAATTCTATGCTGTAGAGATATTACGAGCTTTTGGCTTTCCTAACTAATACGTTCTTAAGGAGTAAAAATTCTATTTTTGTCATGTTTATGCAGGAGAATGATCTTGGGGGTAGTGAGGAAATTTGCATGGTGACAAAGACTTTGTGTTAGTGTGGAGTACATGGCAGGTAATAAGGGAATAGGCTCTGAAGGTCATATAAATGTTGTTGATAAGGTTTGATGAGGTTTGGTACAACTATAATGAAAATTACAAGTTAGCTTAGGGATTGATAGTACTACATTTTTTGCCCTCTGTACAGTATCTGAAGTGGGTTTTTTTTCTTTTTTTTCAATAGACAAAAAAAACCCCAACTCAGTTGTCCTTTTATTGACTTCCTGGATCTTGGATAAACCCCATAATTCTCTCTGAGACACATCTACCATTTTCAAAATTATAGGCAGTATAATCAATTGTGATTATTCCCTAAAACTGAAATTTGAATTGTTATTAAAAAAAAAAAGTGTTTTTTTTTTTTTACCACCTTCTATTCCTTCTGTCATCACCACCTACACATATGAGTCTGCTGGTTCAACTTCCAGTGTTCTCTCTCATGCAGGCAGCAGACTGAAACAGAATGAATATAATATCCACTATTAAATATTCTTCAGCACACCATTTCAAACAGTCAATTTTTCAAAACAATTAATTTGTTTAGATTTTGAAAGCATAAATGTTATTCCATAAGGCCTCAATCATACAACCTAGACAACCCCAAAATACTTATTTGACTTGAAATTGTGCACACAGGCAATGGGAATTCTGGTCTTGAGATCATGGGAAAATTTAAAAGATGAGAGATAAAATGGTAACATTTCAAAGTGTAAATGAAGTTTTTTACTATAACATTGACCATTGAATATTTTTTTAATGACTGAGAATTGGCTTTGGTAAACCAGAGGGTTTAGTGTTCGGACTTGGCTACATTTCAAGAAAGAAGTGCATGAGCTAGAATAAGACTTCTTTTTTTTATTTTTTTTTTCATTTAAGTGTCTAAACTGCAATACAAACTCTCCTTTATGTACTACTTTATTATAAGATTTTTAAATAGATGAGAAAAAAACTCATCTTCTATGACATTTCCCCTCATGTGAAGATGCAACTCTGATGTGTGAATAAAGCTGCTAATGATGAGCCCACATCTTACATAGTGCTTCTCAGCTATTCTCAGGATGTTTGACAAGTGGTGTTAGCACTGCTTTTCTCTTCATACACACTAAGAGAAACTGAGGCAAAAAATAGAGACACAATACTCAGGATTGTTAAATAAGCTGTTATACAAACTAAGGTTGGAATCAGGTCCCCTCTCATTTAAAGAAACCATCAAATTAACTGCTAATAAAAATTGTTACTATAAGGCATTTTAAAGGAATTCTTAGAGATACTCTTAAAGGTGCTCTGCATAGCAGAGCCTAATATCTCAATTATTATATAAACAAGTGTGTGTATATTAATGTATTTCAATGTGTTTCAGTTGGATTGAACTGTTGTTCATGGAGTACAGAACTTACATGTAGACACTTCAAAGGAAAGATTAACACTATCCAATTTTTATCTTAATGAGCCAGATAATCCCCTAATATAAATAAGCACAAATCTACTGAAGTGAAAATCTCAGCCCTGTTCCCACATCTGACAGGGAGAGTAGTCAAAGCCTAAATCTAAAATATGGCTAAACTCATATTAATTTGTCTTTATCCAACATATCTTTAACAACTGTCTTCTTTTTCAGTGTGGAAATCATCAACCTGCCCATCACCTGGACTCAAAGCTGAGGCACTATCACAGACTCTGACTTATCTACAGGTCTCCAAGTGTGCATGCTCATTTATTTCATGAAATTCTGGCTAAAGCCTCATCTTCATAGCTAAGTTCATCTAGACTAACATGATTCTATGATTCAGTTCTTACAATATTCTTTTCTCTTGTCCTAAATAAGTGAAGTTTGTCCTCCTGCTGTTGATGCAGAATGCCATTGCAGTGAAAGCCTGATACTTGGCTGGATAGCCCTTCCAATAGCAACAGCTACTGCATTAGACCTAATTAGGTTATCCTCACATTCACAGTTTTTCACACAATATTTTCTCCCTAATCCTAAGGGTTTTGGGAGGGCACATTGTCATTCTCAATCACTTTATGCTACCATTCTCTCATGCACTGGTTAATTTCCAAACAACCTTACATATCTTTTCCCCCAACTTTGCCTTTCGTGCTTTTAAGCATTTAAGTTCCTTTAAACAAAGCTGCCTTTCATGTTCTTAAGCATTTAAATTCCTTTAAACAAAGCTGCCTCACTATCTTTTTCCCAGTCCCTCCCAAAAGTCCTGTAGAGATCCTAACAAAACTCACATATTTGACTAGATTGCAACCATGTTATGATGACTCCCCACCACGTTCACAGCACCATCCCATGGCTGCTTCATTCCCCCTTTGTGCCTTCCTTGTTGTCTTCTGTGTAAACACTTGCAGTCAGCGTCACCTTGTTCAGTTTTCACTCCACACTTTGTTCCTGGTTTATAAGCACAGATGAGGCACAGCATACAGCTGTCTTGGCTTTGTCAATTCTAAGAAATGAGCCTGCAGGATACAAATGCAGGTGGTACATATAGCTGCTGTGTCACACTCCCACCCTCAAAACTTACTAACGGAGGTAAAAACCTTTGGTGTGTAAGTCTCACCTGGGAAATCTGCTCTCTGTGATGCTAAGGATTAATCTGTTTTTACTAGCTGAAGCAATGTCAAGAGAATGTGAAATGTATGGACCTTTAGAAAATGTTTTGAGAGTTCAAAGAATTCCAGTCTGAACTTTTGCCAAAATCAAGTTAATACTTACAGTATCATAAAGAAGCACTAAGAGACTGGGCCATAGATAATTAGTCTCATAATGTTTGATTCACAGAAACATATTGAGCTTGTTTTTCTAACTAAACTTCAAACTTTATTCTTGACTGTATTAACATTATGACTGTGTTGCCAGAACTAGAAACTTGTAACAAGGGCTTACCTTTGTTGCAAGCATCCTCCAGCAGATGCGACTTATGTTATCTGCTTCAGGCTGTCATACATATTTTCCAAACAAGCACAAGTATATGGTTCCCATTAATTTATAGATAACTGTCAGGGCTGGGAACTCTTCCAGCAAACCTTATTATGGATGTGTTTTATCAGTGGAGTTTAAATTAAAACAGCTGTAAAAGCACTAGGATTATTCTCTCTCTCACACAAAGATACAAGCATGTTCTGAACCAAGATCAATAAAGACCCTGACGCAGAGGATGTGTTGAGATTTACATTAATGTGTATTATGGGGAAATGATAGTCCTGCTTCTGCCTGGTGTAGGCTATGCAAGAATAAGTTCTATGCCTTCTTTCAAGGATGAAAAATGCTACGAAGAAAATTTATTTGGCAGCTCATATCACTACTTCACAGCACTTTTTTGCTAGATTAAATTGTGACAATTGGTAACTGAGTAATGTGAAGTCTTTTAAAATAGTCCAGGTTGTTGCACCTGCAGTGTAATTTCTACAGCTAACAAGAAAATTGTGTTGTCATGCAAAATCTATCTCATAATAATTTAATCCAAAAGGTCATCTGAATCAGGAATGCCAGTTCTCTCCTTCAAAGCAGAAAAAAAAAAAAAAAAAAAGAAAACAAGAAAATGGAAAGACACAAGGGGATTTAAAAAAAAACATTTATTGAACAAAATTTGTGAATTCTACCATTTGCCAACAAAGAAAGACTAACAGCTTCTGGAAGCTTCCTAGGTTCTCAGTCAAGTTCATGATAGTATTTTGTGCCCTGAAGAAAATTGTAGCCATTTGTTTAAGCAATGAAGTTTCCATCTGTTCTATCTTGGTTTAAAGAGGCCGTATATTTTCAAGAACCTCAAGGCAATGTTTACTGAAATTATAAAATGTCCCTGAAGTGACATCACAGAAACAAAATATAGATGGCAGAATTTTAAAGCTCGCAATCAGAGGAAAATGCAGTTACAGTTTCATCCAGACACATGCACATAATTATATCTGTATATATAAATAAAGAATAAACAGGGACAGAAGGAGCATCGTATTTACTTTAAAAATAAATGACCGATTTCAGCTGACTTAGCTGGTTAGCAGGGAATCACTCTAAATAAAATAAATGCATTTTTACTTTGTGTGACAAGCAGAAACTAAATTAAACATCAACTTACATGTACTATATTAAATATTCAAGTTATGTATTCCACTACAACTTTACTCAACATATACATAATGTGTATTCTGACAATTTTGGAACAATGCAGAATGTCTTGAGAAAAATTCTAAAGCTGGTTCATTGAGACTCATTTTATATATACTGCATGCTACATACAGAAATGTTAGTAAAAGGAACCTAAGTGCAGTCCACCAGTGCAAGGCTTCAGATAACTGATAACAAATATCTGGTTAGTCTTCTGAGTTTTTTGGAATAAATTGGCTGGACCCAGGGTCTGCAAGTGGTCACTAGAGGTGTTCCCTAGGCCTCAGTATTTGGGCCAGCCTTGTTTAATATCTTTATCAATGATCTGGATGAGAGAATCAAGTGCACCCTCAGCAAGTTAGCAGATGACACCAAGTTGGGTGGGAGCGTTGATCTGCTGGAGGGCAGGAAGGCTCTGCAGAGGGATCTGGACAGGCTGGATAGATGGGCTAAGGGCAATTTTATGAGGTTCCACAATGCCAAGTGCCAGGTCCTGCACTGGGGTCACAACAACTCCATGCATCACTACAGGCTGGGGTCAGTGCCTGGAAATCTGGAGGAAAAGGACCTGGGGGTGCTGGTCAACAGCACCTGAACACGATCCAGAGTGTGCCCAGGTGGCCAAGAAGGCCGATGGCATCCTGGCCTGGATCAGCCAGGTGTGGCCAGCAGGAGCAGGGCAGTGACCGTCCCCCTGTAGCCAGCACTGCTGAGGCCACAGCTCCAATGCTGTGCTCAGTTCTGGGCCCCTCAGTGCAAGAGAGACATTGAGGGGCTGGAGCGTGTCCAGGGAAGGGCAGCGGAGCTGGGGAAGGCTCTGGAGCACAAGTGCTGTGAGGAGCAGCTGAGGGAGCTGGGGGTGTTCAGCCTGGAGAAAAGGAGGCTCAGGGGGAGCCTTATTGCTCTGTTTAGCCACTTGAAAGGAGGGTGTAGCCAGGAGGGGGTCGGTCTCATCTCCCAGGTAACAAGTGATAGAACAAGAGGTAATAGCCTCAAGTTCTGCCAGGAGAGGTTTAGATTGGATATTAGGAAAACTTTTCTCACTGAAAGGGTTTCAAAGCATTAGAACTGGCTCCCCAGGGAAGTGGTGGAGTCATCAGCACTGAAAATGTTAAAAAAAACATGTAGTTAGGTCTCTGAAGACATGGTTTAATGCTGAACATGGTGATGCTGGGTTGATGGCTGGACTTCATGATCTTTTCCAGCCTTAACTTTTCTACGATTCTATGGTTCTGTGAATATAGTCTGTCTCTCAATCTAACTTTTCTTCCATGATATTAAAAATAATATAAATTCTCATACTCTGCAGCAACAGAAATAAAAGAATGTCCAGTATTTTCCAGAGTCCCAAGGATTTGGGGAATCCATTAGGAACAGTAGTTGAGGTATGAATTTGGGGATTTCTCTCATCCATCTGAAAGGCTTTTCATCAATCTATCTCATTTACCAGAACACAATGCCTTCTGTATTCTGAATACTGAGACAGACTTTCTGCTTGTTGACAGGCATATAATTTTAATGAATCAGGGCATAATTCAATCCATCATACTTTTACTGGGATTCCTGAATAGAAAGTTCCTGATTCCCTTCTTGCATAAATATGGCGAGGACTACCAGTATTTAACCATGACTATGATGACTGAGTCATAAATAAGAGCCCTGATGTAAAATATAACAGTAATAAAAATTGCTAAAACAGAAAATCAGATTAAGTGGAACATTGCACAGGAGCCAGAAGAAAAGTAGAAGAAACTGAATATAAAACTTAAAAGTTCCTCACAGGGAGAAGAAGATATTCAGCTACCTTGACAACAACCAGCTTTCCACAGCTCCTAATGGGAATATCTATTTCGTGATTAAGGGAGAAAACAGGAGGAGGGAGGAGCAGGATAGAAAGACTGGGTGTATGTTTAAAGTAGATAACTCAGTGTTTAAGGTAGCCTGAAAAATGTGTATAAGGACAATTGCCATTACTGCATTTAGATAGCTTGCCATCACACAACTGTATCTCTCCCCATGTCCCCACCAGTCTTCTCCCTTCACCCAGTCCTTCAGCACCAGCTGAAGTCCTGGCTGCTCCTCCTGCTTCCTTATATATGCTCCCTATCCTCCTTCACTTGGTGCAGATAGGAAAGAGTTAAGTTGTTTTGCTAGATGCTTTCTGTTTCCTCTCTCTCCTTTTTTTGCCTAAGGAGAAGGCTCATGGGAGCAGGGTTTGAAGCTCTCTCCACCTTTTGCAATGCCCTCCTGTCTCTTTTGCTCCTGGGCAGGCGGCAGCAGGGCAGCCAGCCAGGCGAATGGAAATTCTCTAGAGGGGGAGCGGGAAATATGCAGTGACCCACTTGCTGTTTCCAAGCTATGTTCCCCAGTTCTCCGTTCTGCCACAATCTGGACCATTTTAAACACCACTAAGTACAGTTAGCATACACTGCATACACACTAGAGTGGACATCCAGCACTGTTGTAAAGCTGGCATGCAGATTTAAGTTTAGTCACTATGATAGCAAGACTGAAAAAATTAAGCTTGTTTCCTATACCTTACATCTGTTTATTGCTGATGTTATGTCGGCTATTGATCTGTGCATCCAGAGATCAGCCTAACTCCCTAGGCTTACATATTTATATATTTTGTGGCTGTGCCCTGCTATACCACTACCTGGTTGCTCAATAATTTCCATTACATTTGTGATGTAGAGCAAAAGTAGTAGATAAAAGATAAAGAAATAGTACTTGATTCAGTGCTTTAAAATAAATCAAAAATATTGAGTCAAAACATTGAAATTTCAGGTCTTTAAGCCCAAACAACATTGAAATATTTAAAAGAAAAAATGGTAATGATGGAATTATATACACATTTAAACTTACCAGTAACTGTTCTGTTTTTGCAGTTGCTCTGTATTACACATTTTCTGCCATAAAAGTTATATGTTACCCTTTTTAGAGATGTTTTGTATGAGGCCCAGGTATGATTTGTTAAGTGGCAGTAATGTTACCAAGAGTATTGATTTTGCAATGTTTTCCATGCAATCCTTGGCAACATTTTTTCAGATGAAAAATTTAATTTTACTAGTTTAGAGATCATAGCTCATGTTGTGTTATGGCATCATAAATGAAAGGCTTCAATGAAATTGCATTATATTTAACCCACAGCAATCAAGAGTGACTTATATCTGTGTCTTCTTAGACAACTAAATATACTTCATGTATTTGGGAGCCGCAGAAATTTGACATCATTTGCAGCCTATCTGCTGTAGTAGTTGCTGCATTTTGTACAGCCTTTCTGGTACTAGCAGCAGTGAAATATTAAAGATTGCAGTGTGAGATAACCCACTAATCACATACAATGAATTATTGATAAATAGGATGTTGAGGATTTTCTTCTGGAAATGGAGAAATTAAGAATAATTGCCTATGGTTCTATTCTGTGAGAAGAGTTGTGGTCAAGACCTCATTGTCCACATGACCAGTGATGTGTGGTGTCCCTCAGTGGTTGATACCTACTGAGGTGGATACTGTTCAGCATTCCATCTTTGTTGGTGACATGGACAGGGAACCAAATGCAACCTCAGCAAATTTCCCAATGACACAAAGCTGTGTGATGCAGTTGACATGTTGGAGGGAAAGTTCCCATGCTGGAGGGAAGGAAGCCATCCAGAGGGACCTGGACAGGCTTGAGAGGTGGGCCTGTACAAAACTCATGAAATTCACTTGGGTTTGTTACAACCCAAGTGCAATGTCCTGCACTTGGGTTGTAACAAACTCAGACATACCTACAGGCTGGGCAGAGAATGGGTTGCGAGTAATCCTGCAGAGTAAGAACTGGGGTTGGTGGCTTATGAAAAACTCAACAGGATGCACCAATATGTGCTTTCAGGCCAGAAAGCCAATGGCATCCTGAGCGGCACCACAAGCAGCATGGCCAGTCAAAGGAGATGATCCTGTTCTATGCTGCTCTTGTGAGACCCCACCTGGAGTGCTGCATCCAGCTCTGTGGCCAGCAACGTAAGAACATGGAACTGTTGGAGCAAGTCCAGAGTAAGCCACAAAGTTGATAAACAGAATGGAGAACCTCTCCTGTGCAGAAAGGCTGAGAAAGCTGGGGCTGTTCAGCCTGGAGAAGGGAAGGCTCTGGAGAGACCTTGTAGCAACATTTCAGTATCTGAAAGGCATCTACAGGAAAGCTGGACAGGGACTCTTTGTCAGGAACTGTAGTGACAGGACAAGGAGTACGAGGTACTGAAAGAGGGGAAATTTAGTTTAGATACTAGAAAGAAATTCTTTACTATAAGAGTGGTGAGGCACTGGAACAGGTTTCCCAGGAAGGTCATGGATGCCCCAATCCTGGGAGTGTTCAAGGCCAGGACAAGGCCTTGAACAGCCTGATGTAGTGGGAGGTGTCCCTGCCCATGGCAGGGGGGCTTGGGACTCAAGAACCTCCCAGGATCACTGAGTCCTTTTAAAGATAATCCAGAGTGGCCTTGCAATGACATAGTGCAGCAGCGTCAGCACCTCAGCACTGCTGGGTGTATCCCATTAAGTCCCATTGACTTGTATATTTTGAGTTTGTTTGAATGTTCCCTAACCTGATCCTTCTTCATTGAGAAGGAGTAATCCTTGCTACAGATTTCCCTTCTGGTCTCAGGGGTCTTGAATTTTTGATGGCCAGTCTAACCAGCAAAGACAGAGGTGAAGTAGGCATTGAGTATGTCAGCCTTTTTTGTGTCCTATGCCACCAGGTCCCCATCCTCACTCAGCAACAGATCCACAGTCTCCCTTGTCTTCATCTTTTGCTGCTGATGTACCTGTAGAAAACTTTCTTATTGCCCTTCATTCTCCTGCCAGATTAAACTGGCAGATATAGATTTTGGTTTTAAAGCATTGCAAAAATTTTAATAAATTTTACCTGTTAAAAAAGTAAATTTTCTTCCTCCTTTTGAAAGCAGGGATTAGCAATTATTCTGCCAGAAGTGGACAGGGAGAGTATGAGTGTCTTGACTCTCTGAGGGTACAGTCTTGGTAAATATCACTGCAAAATTTTAATTGTATGAGAGATGATTTTACTGTTAAAAAATATATGAAAAGAATGGAGTTACATTTCCTCTTAAACTAATACTGAAAATTTAATACTCTTTTTTTGCTGCTTTTACTTCAGTGACTTCAGCAAGAATTCTGAAATATTGTGTTTGTCTGCATTTCAAAGCATGCGATCTTATGCAATTTCTGTGTTGTTTGGTGCAAATCTATCCTGCATAATGAAAAATTATGCAGAGGTAACTCACTTAGGTAGTTAAATATATTCAGGCAGCTAAACAACTCTACAGATAGGCAGCAAAAAATATTCACAGCTAAATGTACCATGCAAGTGACTATCTCTGCATGATACTGTGATGACTAAACACCCATCTGGAATTAGGTTGAGTATCTTTATTAAAGAGCTTATAAGCAAAGTACATGTGGAGAGCTGGTTGCTTCCTCCTAGGTATTATTTTAATAAATAGGTTTTTCTTGTCCGGTATCTCGAGTACCTAGACTTTGTCTTTCTAAACACTTCAGCTTCTCATGCAACTCTATTTTACCCTCTTGACTTGACCACTGCCTGTTCTTTTCTCATTCTGAACTCGATTCACTTTGTTGCTGAAAAGAATTTTCTCCACATGCCAGTGCTGAAAAATAACCCCGAAGCTCAAAGTGGTGTGTCCTTCTTCACATATACTTCCCACTGTTAAATAAAATCTATTTATCATTAAAACCTTTTACATCCTGGTGCTGCTCCAGCTATTGTGTTTTGTTGAATCATTGCTCTCATTCCTCCTCCATCTGTGATGCTACTTATTGACGTCTAGTTCAATGCACTGCTATCAATGGCTTATTTTCCTGGGTAGTCTTGGTTTGTTCAGGAAGAATCTGTCCTAGGATTACTCCCACTCAATACTTCAAGGAATTACTTATTCAGTGATTTGCATTAATGTCTGTATGATATCAATCTGAAACGCTGGGAAGCTTCTGAAGAGTGGAGTCAAAATCCAAATAATATAAACTGGAGAATTCGTAAAAATCAACGCAGTGACATTTGTTAAGGGCAAATAGAAAGCACTGGCTTTAAGGTAATAAAAAACATCAGCCTAATACAATAAATAACTGCTTCTGTAAGACTCCAAGAGTGTAAGAATACGAGTCATCAGCGTCAGGTGTCACTACGTGCATTGTGAAAATGTCACCAGGGCTGTATTAACAGAACTGTTTTATTTAACACGCCAGCTGTTTTTTTCTCTTCAGAAGGTGTTCGCTTGTTCACTCGGCTGTTTTCATATCTTAGACTTCACAAAAGGCCCAGAAAAAAAAAATCTATGAACTGAGTACTGAAGCTTTGAGCCGTTGCAATGGCAACAACAATGGCAAAGATGTATGCAGAGCACATAGCTCAGTGTCTTTTTTCTCCATACAAAATCCATTCTGACCTCACTTCTAGAAGACCTCTAAGCTTTTTAAGCTAAAATTTTTAAGGATTCTCAGCTCCCAGATCTGGCTGTGTTCTATGACTCTGTACCCAGAGCAGATCAGAAGAGGCTATTCACAAGGCCTTCCTCAGAAGTTTGGCTTATTTCAAAAGGTCTTTTAGGGTATGGGGAGTCATGGCACACCCCAGTGTGAGACTGGGGCTGCAGTGCACTCTGCACAAGAACACCAACAGCTGCATTGTCTTTCCTCAAAATATCTCCTGGATGGGGCCTCAATGAAACGAAGCACTTGGATAAAATAAATGTAGGGACAGCTACGTCAGACCCAACGACTAGGGAAGAGTATCTGGAAAAATTCTTGAAGAAGATTTACAACACAGTAACAAATTTAAAAGCATATCACCCAGCAGGAAGAAAACCAGAAAAATAATGATTTTGCAGTAATAAGATCTCCAGCAAACACAAGCAAAGAAAAAATAAACTGAGGTTTAAAGATCTCACCTGTTGGATTTTAGTATATCAGTTTCTGTCTGTAAATAAGCTAATACTGGTTTTATAGGAATTCCACACATTTATCATTGATTGACTCTAGTAGAACTAAGGCATACTACTGAAAAAAAAGTGTACCTACCCTGTAGATAAGAATTGGCTTTTTTCCCCTCTCAGCTCTTCACTCTGTATTCTTCAGTTCAGAATTCACCAGGGAAATGAGTCAACAATTTTTATCCTTCAGCAGGTTCCTTGCATGAATCTATGAGTTTCTTCACAAGGTTTTTTCCAGAGTCTAGAACAGGCACCTTCCTTAAACTACTAAAATATATATAACCTACTCTTATCTTTAGAGCTTCCAGATTTCTCAACAAGGGTACTTATTACGGAGGTGAAAAGGCATTAAAAATAAAAAAGAATATCCTGAATTTATAGCCTCCCTCATAGAGCCAGAAACTGATTATGCAAACTCAAAGAATAAATTCAGTGGATATTAGAAAAGAAGCACTATATTTAAATACTAAAAAAGCTTTTTGCTTAAAATATTTAAATATACATAAATAAGAAGTAGACAAAACATAAAACACAGTATTTTTTTCCCACTGTCTCATTATCTGGAACTCTGTGGAAAACTGAATGCAGTTCTCTAGCTTGAACTCCCAAAGAGATTCAAGTGCAACTCTCTATCATTGAATAACACTCTAATCCTAAATTTTAACCTTCTTTGCTTCTATAGGGATTACATTACAGCCAACTCACCAGCCTTTTGTTACAGTCTGTGCATGTAGAAGACATTCTAACACAATGAGCCAGAGTTTTACAGCATGAATGTTTAATGTTCCAGATTAAACTGAACTCTGGTGCCACTGCTGAAGTGCTGTGTTTGCCCACTGTTGTTGATCTTTAAGTAGTCTTTCAGGATTTTTAGCTCTAGAGGTTTTGAAGTTCTAGGATTCTCACTGTCAGCCATACAGTTACTGCCCAGGTCACAGTCTAATCACAAACACTGAAATATTCCTGTAAGTTAATCTCTTTCCTTCACTTCATCCAAAAGGTGAAATATTAAGTCCATTCCTGGTGTAACCTTGGTGAAAGATGCACTGCTGCTGTAGTGCAGCCATAGATACTTGATGCTTTCTTGCAATGCAGAGAAGCCAGACAAACCAGAAGAACATGCCCAACTCCTTTGCCTTTGTTTGAGCTAAACCAAAGGAGCATTTGCTATCTTCTTTATGTGGTAGCACATACAGCAATGAAGCACAGGAAGACACTGGGATAGAGGCAGGGGCAGGACATCTACCATTCAGCCCAGTTATGAGAGGGAACTGGACATTGTACACACAATGACAGTCTGCCTTCCCATTCTAACTGCTCCACACAGACTGACTAAAGAAAGAAGCTTCTTTGCCCCACAGATTACTTTGTGGTCTTCCAGGAGAATTTGTAGAATCATAGAATATTTTGTGTGGGAAAGGACTTTAAAAGATCATCTAGTCTACCCCCTGCAATGCTCAGGGATACCTTCAGCTCAATCGAGTTGCTTAGACACCTGAACAGCCTCTCTTAGAATGTTTCCAGGAATGGGGCATCCACCACGTCTCTGGGCAACCTGTTCCAATGTTTTACCACCATCATTGCAAAAGATTTCTTCCTTATACCTAATAATGTGGTAAATTATTCTGTGATGCCTGAACCTCTGCTGAAACATATCTGCTGTTGAAGAGCACAAAGAGGATGTTTCCTTGGTGTCATGCCAGCTAGATAGAATGCTGCACCAGTCTTTCTTAAACAGGAAAGAGATATTATCAAACCTTACACATTGAAATAAATGGTCAATAAAAATTCATTGAAATACTGTTTTTACTAACTATTTACAATGTAAAAGGCCTGGTGCTAAATCATACATTAAAATAAAGCTTGAGCAGAGTTCCCATTTGTTATGGCAAATTTTGTGACAGATGGAAAAACATTTCATCAGAGATTGCATTAATGCAATGTGTATTTTTCCAGTGACAATTTGCTTGTATGCTTGCTTGATGGATGGAAGACATTTATTTACAGATGATGCATAACTACCCAACTATCAACATATCTAACTGCCTGTAACATGTCAAAATACAATTATATTTCTTCATATGTATTTCCACTGCAGTACAAGCAGAATTTTCCACAGGCCCCATAGACTTAGTAAAAGGCCTATAATAAAAACATAACCCCTCATTTTCCTTACAAATGCTAATTCTCCTAAAAGCCTCTCAGAAGTCTCTTTCATAGCCTAGGGCTGGGATTCAATTCTGATGTTACTGGAGTTGTCTAGGGCTGATATGCTTCCATCCATGTGAAGGGAGATTTCCTCTGCCCAGTAAATAACCCACAGACAGTTCCCAGTTTCTCAAGCCAGTTTTGCACCTTGGGCCAAAAATCTCTGCTGTTGTGGTGGTGCAAAAAAAGAAACAGTGGCATTAGGAGCAAGAAGACAGTGCTTTTGATGCCTCCACCCATCACCTCTCATAACTGATATCCATATGGATGAATCACTTAAATCAGGGATCCTCATGACCTCTAAGTTCATAATCAGCCACTTAAACTGCACCTATTAAAAAAAAAGGGCTTTGTCTGCTAAGAACACAGTACTGCTTCACACAGTAATGGTGAGGAATGCCACAGTAATGCTGCATCACTCCCACCTGGCCAGTGCTCAATTCTGAGCAGCTCTGAAGGTTGCTGTATATAAAAATTACTGTATTGGCTTAATGTAATATAGATTCACAAACCTGGTCAATGTGATTCTTGCCTTGACCCAGCAATTGGTGCACTGCATTTAAAGGGAAAAAAAAGATCTTGGCAGGGAATAGGAAAGTATTCTCCAAATCAATTAAACTGTGTGCTCATCAAAAACACCAGGGAACTTAGCTGTATCCTTGGGGAGGGAATTCAAGTGTTGAATTTTGGGTGACATTTTTAAATAGCAAGCACAACAAATTGCAAATCCTGTAGTCTCTTATTTACATAAATAATTGGTGTTTAATTAATAATTTTCTGAGAACACTGATCATGCCCAGATGCAGTCACATGTATGCCACCAGTATTTTTAAACAGTTGGAAAACAAGGAGAAGAACTGCTCCTCGCTGAAATATTTGATCTATTTCTGTCTGAGGTTTGAGCTATCACAGCCATCAGCATGAACTGTGGTGAATCTGTGGCCAGTGTAGCTCTACCCACTCCCCTTTCCTGGACCTCTGTTGTCTCACAGAGGACAGGAAAGGAAAGAAAAGGGAAACTGAGGAGGCACAGCAGCATCTGACTATGCAGAGAGGGTGGTGTGGGGAAGGTGGGAAGTGAGATTGGTTATGGATGCCTGTCTGTGAAACAGGTTTGACTCACACTCAGATGTGGTACATCTGTCCATATGCACCCCTTACTGCGTATGCCCTCACCAGCAGTCATGGCACATGACATGGGGTACCAGATGATGACTGATTTTTCCAATTCAGATGAAAAATCCCTCCTCCTCTTGACTAGCAGAAAGTTGGATTTAAGTCTAAGAGGATGTCCTTTTGAAATTTTGATAACTTCTTCCCAAATTCTATGTGAATACAAGATTTCTCTAAGCTATATCTGAAAAAAATAAAGTAGATTCATGCGGATAAAACCCCATTGAAAATAGAAACACATACACCCACAGCATCTCCTTACCTTTCTGAAAGTGTTCTCTAATGTCCAGGTTTCCAAGTTTTGTGCTGTTTTAATTATCCATCTGAAGCCTTGGTGTTTCTTCTTTTCCAAAAGGAAGCAAATATTATAACCCCCAAACCAGCTTTCTACCGATTTAATTTGTCTTCATTAGATTTCTACCTTCTTTCTTATATATATCTTATATATATAAAGTATTTTTTTCTGTTGCCCAAGTTTCAAGACTGTTCTCATCTACCCTTCCTCTTAGTCAACTCACAGTTAAGTTATATACACTTGCTGTTTTTAATCCTTCTTTGGTTTATTTTTCCTGGGGCTTGGTGAGTGTAAGTGTTCAGACAAATGGGTTGGAAGACAGGTTTCACTGTGCTCTGTTTAGGTTGTCTTCCACTTTTAATGTTGAGGGGATGAGATGACCTACTGCAAACTAGCTTGGTTTCTGAAAGCACTGCCATTGCCTAGTTATAAAGCCAAACAGTCAGCGCCAGAAATGTTTTAGAAGAGTAACACAGAAAGCATGAGCAAACAAACATGGCAAGGTACACCAGCTCTGTTATCCTTACTCCTGGCTCCTGTCCAGCAGTCATCCACCCTTAAGCTGTCCTTCCCTGCCCTGCCAGCTTGACAGAGGCACCATTTACAAAATGCACACTCAGTTGTTGGCTCATGATTCCCATCTATTGATTAGCTGGCTGCTGCCAGGAAGGTCTAATCAAACTTAATTGCAAAGAGGATTTCAGAGAGGGCATTAATTTTGAGGTCTCTCTTCTGCCCTCCTGCTGGTTTTATCAAAATATGTAAGAAATTCTTTATTAATTGCTGGAGGTACAGGCAGGAATGAGCCCTCTAATATTCCTGCAGTAGTGAACCATGGGATGGGTAGATGTGCTACTGCAGTGAGTTGAGAGGGATTTCTTATGTTCTAAAATGTGAGACATCTGTTCCTGTCAAATGTGGTTGAAGTTGCCTGACAGCTCCAGAAGTTATAGGGACTGTGGGGGAACTAATGGGAAGAAGGACTGTAAAAGCTTCATTTCCTTAGAAACCAGGCAAAAATATTCCAACCCATTATCTCTTTATGAATTATTTCTGTAAAGATTGGCCTTTACATGCTTTAAATATCTGAGCTACACCAGTAGAAATCTAGCAGTGTACAGGCTTTTCATAAGGATTCTGATATAATATCTTGATTTGCTTGAAAAACATAAGAAGTAAGAATGTACAGATAAATGTGTCAATTATTATTTTCACCTGTCTAAACTGAAACAGTGCATTTCTCTGTGTAGAAAGCCAGCACACCCAGCATTTCTCTGTGTAGCACAGCAGGCAGAGCACTGCTTACAGCTGCTCTGCTCTCCCTCCAGGTCACCACATCTTAACAAGGAAAGCAGGATTGAAAGGGGTCACCTCTGAGGCTTCATCCCCCAGCAGACCCTTCATAAAGTGCCATCACTTGTGGCCAGAAATTGTAACAGTCCTGGCAGTGCATCAACTCTGTAATGTATAGATTCTTCTCATGTGGCAATTCCAGAGTGTTTATTACTTTATTTCTGAAATGAATATTTCTGCTGCAAGAAGACCATAGGAATTGGCTTTTAACCAGAAATTATGTGCAACCTCCCTCTGCAGCTTCTGGTGTGTCTGTGGAGATATGCTGTGCGTTTCATTAAACCTCAGGATTCCTTTGTTTTTCCTTTGTTTATCTGACAGGACATGAACAAACTTTGTAGTTTATACTGGTCTGGTATTTTTTGTGATATGTTCTTCCAGCTGCTTGTGAGACTTAGCTCAGGTCAGTCAGGGAATCTATCAAATACATCAAGGTTAACACTGATAAATCCAGACACTTAATAATTTTATACAATTAGCTTTGGTAGAATTCCTTCTTTTTATCTTATGACTTTAGGACTTCATGTGAAATACAGTAGGGGAAATTTAATCAAACCAGAACTCTATTAACCTTGTTCTAGGTCTGTATCCTCTTGCTTCTTTTAAAAATTACTCAATGTTCAATATTAAAATAATGCTTGAAGTCTGGGTGATTCTGAAAAATAAAACCTGGGAGATAGGTAATATGAATTTTGAAAGAGAAGGCAGAAAAAGATTTAGTGGTGAAGGTGAGACATTGGGAAAACCTGGAAAAAAATAGCACTGAAAAGTGATTAGTCTCTGCTGGGAATTTATAATGATCATCCTTGTATTTTTTCAGTCCAAAAGTACCACTGGCTTTATTTCATCTTAGAAATGTGTTTCAGAAACATTCTTACTTCGTGTAATATGAAGCCCTGAGAGCAGAGGAAATAAGCTCAGAAGCTCAAGTCAGTGATAAGTGTTGGCTGCTGCCCTTGTGGGCTGAGTAGCTCAGATTCTCATGTGCTATCGTATGCTTTTCACTACATGCAAATATTACTTCAATAACAGCAGAGATTTATCCTTGTTTATAGGGCCATTGAGGCTTATGGCCCTATAATAATATGGCCCTATAATATTCATGGCTTATGGCCAAGAATATTCATGTTAACAAAGTCCAAATTTATTTGGTACTAACCATCACAATAATAGAAATGAAGACATGTCAATGGTGAGAATAACCAAGGATCTCTGCTCTTCTGTATCTATAGATCAAGATTAGATCTCTGTTTTAGAAGATAAATTGTATCTTAAATTGAATGTAAAAACCTGAGGGGAAATATTAGTGGGTGAGATTCTTCCACATGAGCTTTTTTACCTGGGTAGACTGGTAGTCTCCAATAACATTTCTGAACTGATGAAAAGTTCTCCTATAATTTAAACAAATGACTTGTAAGTGCATATGGAGTAATAGAATATACTGAGTTTGAAGGGACCTGCAAGAATCATCAAGTTCAACTCCTATTTTGATCCAGCAAGATATAAATGTGTGCAGTAGGCAGTTTGCCGGAGGTACTGATGTTTCAAATAACTGTATGAGGTTTTACTCTTCATATTTGTGTTTAAATGTACAGCCTGTCACGGCAAAATTAACACAAAATTTTAGATTTTAAATTTCAGTATCCCATACCAATCTGTTACTGAACTTGTTTAACAATCATAAAAAGAATTTGAGGCATTAAGAATTAAATACGTAGCATGAATATTAAATCTTTATGATTGCTGGCTGAAGTTTAAACTGGTCTTAAAGCAGGATGAGGAGTATTTATTTATTCAAAGTAGGTTTTTAAAAATGTGTAACAATTACATTAAATACACTTTTATTTATTATTTAAAGAGAATAATTAATATTTAAATGCAGAAATTTATTTCCTAATTTAAAAGAAAAAAATAGCACTCTACTAAAACTAAAATAAAAATGTGTAACATAAATCAATGAGTAGCCCCTATTCTAAATAACCCACCATTGCAAAATATTTAAAGATTAAACCCATTAAAATGATGTTATATGAAAATTAACTTGTGGTTAATTATGAAACAATTATTACTATTTTTTTGCACACTGATTATTTTGTAACTCAGCTTTGTAGTGGTGTGGTTACTGCTTCGCCTCAGATCGAAAACTTACAGAAATATCTCACGTGCAAGAGAAGTTATTTGGCAGCAGCTGTAATGCACAGAAATGCTTTCTTAAATTTCTCATTTTATTGTGATTTTTTGAAGAAGTGTTTTTCAAAAATAAAAGTTAGTTTTCTGGCACATATATTTTGATTTGATCCCTTTTCTGCAGTTTTTTCTGCTTCTAGTTGTTAGGAGAGTCAAAAACTTTTGGATCTGCAGAACTTGAGCCAGAAATTGTAATGAGAATATTTGTGTTGAGAAAGCCAACATGCTGTTCTTTCTTTCTTTCTTTCCCTCATTGGTAGATATTTTCTGAAGTATAGGACCATTTTTTTATGTCTTACAGCTCATGGGTAGAACAGCCAAAACACACAGGATAGAAAAATTCTAAGGAATATACTTTAAAAAACCTAAAATTCATGCATTTGAATGAAGTCATAATATTCTGGAGGATTTTTGTTGACTTCAAACAAATTTGACAAGATCTGCCAGTGGCTGGGTGTGAACTACTGCACCTTTATTACACAACTGGTCCTTATTTGTTGTCAAATTCCTTGGAACCCTTCAATATCATTACATGCTTTAATGCACAACACAATGCATAAATGTAGGGCATTTGTAAATTCTTCTTTTCTCACATTCCTCCACTGTGGCACCAAATCTTGGAATTTTTCCTATTGAAATTAGGGGAAAATCCCCATGGCTGAAGACTGCAGAGAGCGCAGCATTACAGGAGCAAAGTCTTGCTTTTGGAGCCATGGTGCTGCTGTGGTGGATCCCAGAAGGCTGTCCTGGGCTCTGGCAGGTGCAGGTGTTGGTGGAGAGGGGAGGAGATGTTTCAGGGCTATGCTCCAACAGATCCTCTCTCCTGCAGAGGTGCTGGCTCTCATGCCAGACCCCAGCCCAACCACCCTGGCAGGGTAACTTGGCTCTGCGTGGAGGTCAGCTCACCTCTGATGGACCAAGGGTGCAAAGCTGCTGGAGATGTAGGGTGTGGGATCTCTTTCTCACCACCTTCAGGGCATTAGATAAGGGTCCTACCAACATGAATCTTCCTTGACTGTATGTATGAATATTGTCCCCTGGATTATAGTGTAATACTCTCTGAGGTGTAAGGAAACAACTCATTGCTTAATGACCAGGAGAATGCAGCGTACCCCAACATTGTATGTGAGCTGGTATCTTTTCCAAATGATCACTCAGGAAGAAGAGGATGGGAAATAAAACACATTTTTCTCCAAAGGAGAGAGGAAATATGATTTCAGGATAAAAAGAGAATAGCAACACATATATAGTTAATAAGAACAACAGAGTTAACATAAAGAGTGATAAACATAACCCTTTGATCTTTCAGCAGACTGACTTTTTTATTCAGTAAAATTTGAATATTTAAAAGATAATATTTCCTAATTAGCTCTTTCTTTAGCCCTTGGTATGAATATCTAACACTTTAATGCTGGGGAATATAATCCAGTGAGATTCACGTGGCTGATAGTCCTCTCTCTGTTCCCAAGTGCCTTCAACTACGTGTGACATTGGGGTGAGGTTTGTGCAGTCTGACTCCGCCTGGAAACCAGAGGTAGCAGATGCCAGAGAAAACTCTCTATGGTGTTTTATAACTGAGTGTTTTGCCTCAGCAGAGAAAGAATGAAGACTAAAAGCAAAGGTTGGCATTCACAAATCCTATTGATGATAGCAGCAGAACAGCCATGCCTGTGCTAAAAAGGGAGTATGCCACATCTCTCCACTCAGCCTGAGGTGTCCTGGCAAAAATGGTCTGCTGAGACAGAAGACCCAGGGGCTCTGTGGAAGACTTTTAAGATATTTGTCATTTCTTCCCCTAGACAAAGGAACTGCTGCTCCATGGTGGTTATGAAAACATATGAAAAATGGCAGCATATATAACTGAGTGAAGATTTCCTATAACCATTTCCTATAACAAGTAAATGTAATTTTCACATCAATTTATCACTGGAGAAAAGTCAGTGTTCTTAACTGTAAAATGCTGTGGAAAACAATGTTTTATGAGATCCATTAATGCAGGCACAGTGTTTGAGCTACATGCTCAGGCTACTTCTGTGACCCAGAGAGGCAGATCTTTCCAGAAAGTGACTTCCCTCCAAGTCATCCTCAACCAGAGGACCCCCTACTCTTCACTGAATTCAAGGGGAACTCAGCCTGCCAGCTCAGACCAGATGCTAAACTTTTTGGCACTTAAAGGGAAGCAAGATAGTCCCACAGATAGTAGGTGGAATAAAAATGCCTGTGACAGAGATACCAAAGTTTTGCAAGGAGACAGAAGCAAGCAGAGTGGGCTTGTGTAGGCAAGCGTATAGTTTATTCCAGATGGTGTTTTGCTTCAGTAAAAGCTGCAAATTCTCTTAAAGACACTTCTGTGGCCCTCAGTGTAGCATCTGAACAATTTGCAAATGATGTATTCATAAAATTTATAAAAGATGTTGCTCATACAAAAATGTCATAAGGCACTGGTCTTTGCAGGACAGCAGGAGGATTGGTGTAGCTGCATTTATAGTGAGAGGGCTTGGGAACACTCAGGAAGTGGTGCTGAGGAGTGCAGCTGGGAGTCCCTAAAGGAAGAAGTTAATGTGCTCACTGGCCACAAATGCAGCTGCTTCTGGGACCAGCCAACACTCAGGAAAAAACTCCAATAAGCATAAAAGACATTCTGGGAAAAAATCCTGGTATCTTGTATTTCCACAGATTTCTGTGGAAATTATTCTGTCAATGCCTACAATCATTCCTGTCTCAAAAGTGTGTGCATTTGTAGCAAGTGCCTGTGAATTTTTCATTTGTTTTTTTGTTTGTCTGTTTTTCTCTTTTTAAAAAAATTCCAGACTAGAACTATAAAAAAGGAATTTAAGAAGGCAAATAACAGAACAACAGATACTCACGCAAATTCTCAATCAAAAAACATTTGGCCAGCTAACAGGTGATGTACCTTGTAAGTATTTTGTTCCCAGAAAATCTGATATCTTGAAAACCATGATATCTTGTTCAATTCTAATCCTGTGTTGCAAATGTGGCAAGAGACTGTGGAAAATACCAAATTATATCCTTCTCTCCCTCTTATTCTTTTAAACAATCCTTCATTTATTCAAGCTTTCCAACTCCTTGCATGTAAATATACCATATGGAAGAGAAGTCCAGCACAGACATGGGAATCCTTCTGTCCTTTCTATCCGTATTAAAGAAGATTAAAACAGAAGTCCTTTATCCTAATTGAAAGACCTAGGTAAGCATCTAAAAAATTATTAGTTACATAACTAAGAATCCACATGAATCCACATTTGCAGCCAAAAAAAAAAAAGGGGTTGTAGAGCCACATCTGAGATTTTCTGTTATAAAGTTAAAGAACCTGATCACAAAAATATTGTAATTCTAAATAAAAATTTTCAATGAAAAATAAACAAGTAAACTAAAAATTTGATGTGTTTTAAACTGAATCCCCAAAATAGTAAGGACTAGGGCTGCACAATTATGATCCCTGCGCACGGCATGCAGGAGAATCAGCTACATTGGAAATATACAGCTTTGGACTTCATGGCCTCAGCAACCTTAGCTTTGACAATAAATAGTCAGGCTAGGATATAAAATGAGTATTTCTGCTGAAATCAGAGGCACTCATTGACCTGTGTGTGATGAGTCACTTCACTTTTGCATAATTTTTTTCTGCTCTTTCTTTGTCTGTCTTCTCTTATACTCCAGACTAACTTTGGATTGGACTTTATCTTGATCATGGGTGCAATAAAGAAAATAAATAGTAAAACAATGTGGTTTTTACACAAAATTGCCTGGTTTCAGACCAACATGATCCACATGTGCTCCAGGCTGTTTATTTTTAAAAACATGAATAAAACTTTAGTCATCTTGTTATCACAGTTTGTCTTTTAAAAGAATCAACAATGGAGTTTCTTTCTGTTATTTCTGGCAGATAGGGAGCAAGTGTGACTTGGCTTCCTTAGCCACAAAAGCATAACATGAGGAAAACACTCCACGATGCAACATTCCTAACGAGTCACATGTGTCTTTGTCTGACTCTGCCAGCACTGGGCTCTGTCCTTCTTCTGGTTCAGCCAAAGGAAAACAAAGCAGATCATTAAAGGTCCATGGTGCTGCAGTATGGTTTTATTTGTCGTAGGAAGTGTTTATCAAGTACCGCTGCAAAGAGATATTGTTCTCTTTAAAGACAAAAAAGCAGAGACGACTCTGCTCTATGACTAATAACAGACTTCTAAGGAGATACTTCAAACTCAATTTATAAAAGCCTTGCAGCTCAAAAGGTGACATGAAAGTTGAAAAGGATAAAAGAACTCATATTTTAAAATGAAATAAGAAAAAGTGCTGTTGATAAAAATGACAGAATACCAGCAATTTCTGAAACACAGTAATTCTAGCCAAGTAAAGATATTGTAATGGTTATGGATAATAACAGGTAGGTTTCAACCACAGAGTCAGTCAGGTGCATATTAAATTGATCAAAATAAACCTCTAATAGTCACCTCTGTATGTGACAACTAGAAAATGAATAGATTTAAAATAAAAATGGAGATTCAAATAAGCTTTAAAAAAACAGAAGGCAGAAGAGTATTAATAATAAATTTAAATAACAAAACCTAAATAAACTGAGAATAAGGGTTGTGTGGGCTCTCATTTTACATCTTGCTCTCCTTTGTAAGCAAGAAAAAGAAAAGGAAATAATGCAGTAATAAGATTTGCTAGACTTATCTCACAGGCAAGTTGTAAAGATTCATTAATCAGTATTCCTATGGTAGTTGAGGATTGAAAACACTATGCAAGCTTAAATTATAGCCCACTAATCAAATGGCTGAAATCAAGCCTTTATATCCAGGCAGAAAACTAACATGACACTTCAGAAAGAGGAAAAATAAGGTTTAAGACAAGAGAAAAACTAGATAAAAATAAAAGGCAAAGAAGATGTCACGGAGTACAAAAAAAAAAAAAAAGCTTTCACTAGAAAATGGAGAAAAAAAATGCTCTCACCTAGAAGATATAATGGAGGAAAAGAATGAGTGATACTAATGTCAGAGTCTGCTTACTGCTGAGATTCACTGAACCGAGGTGCCCCAGTCAGGGTCCTAAGCTGGCATCCAGACAGCTGAGCTGCAGCTTTAACTTATCAGTTAGCTACTGAAACCATCCTGCTGAAGGAAACACCTGAGCTATCTGACTGTGAGGAGTCAGAAGTGTGTGCTGCTTCCAGAGGGAGAGCCAATCTACCAGGGTCCATTTATAATTTCAGGAGAAGATTCGTGTTGGACATGGGGGGGCTGCTTCCTTTGTCCTTTATTTAGCTTGTCAATGAGGTGCCTGTATCCTAAAGGCCCCAAGTCTGATGCCTGGAATTAAATAACAGGGTTACTCTCCTCTTAAATGGTTACATTAACAAGTTGTGTAGGTGCTGTGTGTAAACAAGGTCACAATTTTCCTCAGCACTGGTGGCCTCTTTCAGAAACACCTATCTGAAAGGCTGGCTGACAAGTGAATTTTTCCACCTGCAAGCATCTATGTTGGCAGTTCAACAGCAGAGACGCACCTTGGGGATGCCCATGTTCAAGTCCATGAGTGGCATTGACTGGGAATCCCTGGTTCCCAACAGACTTGGAACTGTCTTTTCTGGATCTCAAAAGAGTCCTTCACTTTAAATTTATGTTGATGAGTTACTCTGAAGACATATCTTATCCTGCTTTAATAAACAAAACTAACTGAAATATCTTACTTTCCTTCTAATATAGGGTATAAACAATTTTAACAATTTTAACCTGAGCATTTAATTCTTTTCAAAAGACTTACTGCCTCCTGAATGTATTGTGTAAGTAGGGGAGTTTTTGCCTCTGTATAAAAATCAAAATGAGAAAAAAAGTCTTAAATTGTATTAAAGCATTTTGTTCTAGTCATTGTGGTCTGCAGCAAAACAATGCAGAAAGAAAAATGTAAGAGCTAGAAAAGTATAGTATCTGTACTTTTGTATTATTTTAAAAGAGAAAGCAAAGAAAGAAGTTCGCTGAATAATAATAATAATAATTTGAAATTATTTACTGAATGCATCACAGCAGAAGGGATATATTGGTGTAGAAAAGGAAAACCTGCATGAACTCAGACTTGTCAGTGGGGTGATGTGGAGAATAACTGTGCAAGCTGGCACAGCAACCTCTGCAAATTTCCAGACCAAAACACAGAGATTATATGAGGAACACACTTACACACCAAGCAAAATAGAGCACAAATGATTGAGCCATCATGGGTTTCCTCATTTCTAAATACTTACTGCTTCTCTTAAATTGATTAGTCTTGGTATGGACTCACATCAGCGGGCCTTATTAAAGCTCTGTGTACATTAGTTAAATCTTCACAGACAACAGAACTGCTTCTGTTTGACTGTTTCTGCAGCATGTTCCCATAAAAAGAATGCACGAGGATGTTAATGTGACAGTCCTTCAAGGCGAAGTCTATTTCATCAGTCAAGAGGAAATCTTTGTGGAATACAACTGGAAGAGATGAATGCATTTTAATTTTACGAGACTTTCATTATGAAAGGAATTTAAATAATTTAATTTGAAAGCTTGTTCTCAAGTGATTTTTTTTAAAATAGATTTAAGTTTGAGGCTTTTTGCTTTTTATCACTGAATATGGCCTAAAAGAAACCTGAAAATAACTTCCCCGTACAGACTTCTTTCTCTTCTTCCCACATGGCAAATTTTATTATTTTCCTCCTGTTGTTTCAATGAAGTCAAAGTAATTATGATGACTTTTATTTAAACTCAATATCTCAAACCTCTGTGCAGAGTACCTTATGTGCACCAAAACACTTTTGCTCTGAGAACAACCAAAATAAAAGAATTATTTTTTGTGCTAGTTGGTTGCTATGACTTCTACATGAGAGTCACAAAACCAGTGATTATTACACTGTTTCCATAAATCCAGCACCCACTATTTATATTGCTTTAGGCCAAAGCACATGAGGAAGAGAGGGGCTTGTCTCCCTTACAGCCTTCTAGAAATGCATTTCTCTGGTTTAATGTGGTGGCAACAGCAGGATTTCTGGCTGTGTTACACTAGTAACACATGTGCAGTGAGGAACAGATAATGTGATGTTCTCATGCTGTTCTTGTTACTTGAGCTCTGGGTTCAGTCAGAATACTGATAGTCTTTAACAGTGAATGCTGGAAAAATGGAGATTATTCACACCAATTTGGTCTCTGACAAATTTGTGCATCACTGTCTGAAATTCTGGTTTGATACTGCATGTTCAGCAGCAACACTCATCTTTTCCCCTTCTATTGCTTCTATTCTTTATTTTCCTCTCCTCTCCTCTCCTCTCCTCTCCTCTCCTCTCCTCTCCTCTCCTCTCCTCTCCTCTCCTCTCCTCTTTTCTTCATTACAGGTTTTATATTTCCCATTAGTTATGTGCTTTGAGGTGCTCCCTGTTATCACTCAAAATATGAAATCTTGCCAGTACAGATGGAGAAACAGAGAACTGGAGTGCTGGAATTAGATAATGGGTTTTATGGTGGGACTTTCTTATGCCTGAATTGCCACCAAAACTTTTCTTTTAGACAAATTCCTAAGTACAGTCTCCATTCTTGAGGTGATCCTGATCTACTGAGAGATGGAGATTTTTTTTTTTTTTGGAGCAAAGAGAGGTCAAAGTAAAATTCTTGATTATTTTGGGATCAAGTTCCTTAAACCTTCTTCATTATTGTTACTCAGGTCTCTTTATTTTTCCAAATAAAGTGTCTAACAGTCTTAAACTGGAGTTGAGTGTTCAATCCCATTTTTCTTTCCATTTTAATACTGTGATGTTCTAGAATCCTTGTTTCCTGAGACTGCACCTCTTCTGTTAAGTTCCAGTCAAGAAAATATTGAAAGATGTGACAGTCCATCAGAAAAGGGAGGTTCTTCACTCACTGATTACTTGAAATGGACATCATACCAATGACTTTCTCAGTGTACAGAGAATAGAAATTAAACTTTGGATACTACAGAACTCTGAAAAGCAGAGGTATAAAGAATGAGTTGGGGTTAAAAAGTATCTTGTCATTCCTGTATAGTGTCTTGTCATTCTTGTATAATCCTAAGTTTTCTCAAGAAAGCCATTGTTGTTTTAGAGATGAAGACAGATGAGACAGCTCTTCAGATTTTTTAATGCATTCAGTAGATCTAACACTGATAGATCCATAAGAGCCATGTAAACAGTATTGGAGTTTATCAATAATTCTAACACACTTCAGATCTGGGGACCCAGGAGTGTGGCACTGCACTTTTGAATAACACTCAGTAAGAATTGCATTTGTAATTTGAAATTTTCTCCATCACATCTTACTTCAATTTAATAATTTTATACATTTATGTAGTGTGCCATAGAATGACAGGAAAATGTGATAATCCATCAAGTCTGTTCCAAGTCTCTCAATCACCCAATATTGTTGTTGTTATTGAAATCTGCATAAATTCATCTTGCAGAATAAATCTGCAATATTCAATAAAGTCCTCAAAATTGCTTCTGGTCTATAAATGGTCTGAAATAAACTTGGCAACCTCTTTCCTTAAGTCAAGATTTGAAAAATGTGCGTCATTAAAACAAATGGTTGTGAACTATTTATGTCTGAAGAGTTCTTTTTGTAACAGCCACAGCTCTTAGGGCAATGTATTATACCCAGATCCATGACCATGGGTTTTGGTTTTAGAATGTTTTAACCTTAATCCCTCCCATTAGGTTTCCAGTGAAAATATTCTGTGCCAGAAGAGAAATTGTGCTGTGCTAATGGCTCAGAGGTACACAGGGGTACACATAATGATGGCTACAGCTGGTCAGGCATGGCACCAAAACTCCTCAAGCCAAGACATTTACCAGAGGACTTCATGGCTTGCAAAGAGCAAGAAAGAAGTCAGTATGTCATGCAGCTTTGCTGTGTTCCTATAAATGTTTGTTTAGATCCTTAGAAGTCGTTTTAAGGAACAAGAGGCCAGTTTTCCACTTGTCAATGTCACCCTCATCTATGCTATTTGATTTTACTCCTCAGCCTGTGTTTTTTTCCTTTCTTTATTCTTGAATGGACTTCTTCTTTAACAAAAAGAAAAAAAAAAAAGGAAAAGAAAGGAAAAAAAAGGAAAAAAAAAGAAAAAAGAAAAGTAATTAAGCAGTAACTAAGCATTAGTGTTGCTCAATCTCCCAAAATACATCTAACAGCTTTTTTATACCCTTACATCTCTATTCTTTTTCTTTCTAATGTATGAGATTCCCTCCAATTATAGCAACTCATAAATTATTTTTGGTTCTCAGGGGTCATGCTCAATTTGTAAAGTTTCTGCCTTGCGTAAATATTTGTTGGATTTCTTGACTTGGTCTCCAATATCCATTGTTAGAGATGCAGGTAAAAGACAATGAAGGTAGTTTTGACAGAAAACCCATGAAAACTTAGCCAGTTAAGTGAGAATTTGTAAAACTTGAAAAAGTAGAATTACACCAAAATGAACAGGTTCTGGCAATCTTTATTTGCACAAATCCTACATTTGTGATTTTAGGTGGCTCTATGCTGTCTTTGCTTGGCAATTAGAACCACAGTGGGAGAAAATACTACTTAATGTCTTAGCTCCTTCCAGCACAGCTCCTAACACTCAGCTTTGACATCCAAGGACATCACTGTTCACTGTGGACATAAAGAAAAAGAATCATGAAAATGGAAGGAAACTTCATTCCCTCTTGTATCATGTCCCCTTTTATTCTGGATTCTTTCCATTTACTTTTCTTCCTTATGTCTATGTCTCTTCTTGCACCTATACACAGGATTCCCAGTAACAGAAAAAAAACCAGAAGCCAAAGAAGAAAAAAATTAAAGAGTCTTCTGCCAAGAAGACTCTTTCTGCTGTTGCAGAAACGCTGTCTACAGGAGGGAAAGGAAAAAAAATAATGCTGGCAAAGGAATGTATTGGTAGATGAATCTTTCTGAAGAGAACCAAACCTTTCTTATAGTTCAGACTAAAACTCTTTTACCTGTAAAACTGTCAGCTCTCCAGCCCAGGTTTATGGAATTCAAAATCAAAAGGTTTAAAGGACAAATAGAGGGCATTTTTCCCTTGTAGTTACTTCTCCCTCACTGAAAAAATGATGACTCCTTTCTGTCTGAATATATTGCTGTACTTGAAGATTTGCAGAACTTCTGCTAAAAGCACTTTCCCAAATGTAAGCCAACATCAAGGCATCGTGGTTTTTTTGAATTAGTTACAGTAACAAAGAGTTTCTCAACATGACTCTGTTATGCTGTTTTCCAGATGGGATGGAGTTCTGTGAAATCTCTGTTCTTTTTGTGCCGCTAATCTTGCCTCATGACTCAGAAGCTGAAAGCCCTAAATAGTGTTGATAATCCTCTGCAGTCTCTTTTCAGTCTTAGCAATGCCTTTCCTCTAATGAAACATGTTATATGCTTTGCAGAGAGATCCCATGATTATTTTGATACTAAGCCTTCAGTCCATGCTTACTGGCATTGCAAGGCATTCCTCTGATTTCGATCATAGAAAAGGATTTACACATCAGACTTGGCATACATTAGAGGAACTGTATATAATAAAAAGTAAAATTTTCCGAATCCACAGAATATTATTCATGCAAGCCTAGCTGATTTCTCTTTGAAGGATGTAAGGAGTTCACAGCTGGATCACAGACTCCTACCTGTAGGTATCTACATGGGACCATGCAAAAAGAAAACTAATCTGTCCCTATAGCTGGCAAAGAACTTCCTTAACACAGAGGGTTACTGATACGAAAAGACAAGCAGGGTGTCTGAGATACCAAAAGACAAGCAGGATATCTGTAGGTGACTGAAGGATGGGACACAGGATCTTAGGGAGACACAGCCTCAGAGGCAGCAATTGAAGGCTGGGCAGCATAGCTGCACTGGCTGAACTGTTCTCAGAACATTTCTGATATACAGTCACCTACCTTACCTAAGTTAACTTATTCCTAAACTGATTCCCATCCCAATCCTCCTTTAGCTCTGTTCTATCATTTTATTGCCATTTCAGAAGGTGTCTAGCTGATGCTGAAGCAAGGCATGGATCCTGCTGGTGCTCTATCAGCCAGCTCTTTGCAGGTGTCTCAGGTGCCCTGAATGTATTTCAGACATCTGTGCATGACAAGGAGGGCAAGTCCATCCTGTGTGTCCCTGGCAGAGCTTGTGTGCTGTGTGGGTGCATTGGCATTGCTCTAACATCTGTAGAAGATAAAAAGTTGTCTGTTGCTCTATTTAGGCTCATGCAGAGAATAATTAAGCAAACCCTCAGCTTTGTGTGTTAGTTAAAAATTTAATTTACAATCACTGTGCATATAGTGTTATGCATTATAGTACAAAGAGGTTCTTCTCATTAATATACTGAAAAGGAAATTATCTTCTGTGTTTTTTCTGTGTGACTGTGATCTCTAGATTCCAGTAAAGAAGACAGAATGTTCCCATGCTCCTACTGAAGTGTGTCAGAAGTAGCTGTTCTCTACATTCTGATAAGAGCCATGAAAAAACCCCACACTAAAAATGTGCACATGCACACACACTTGCATGCACACACACACAAACACATAAGTGCCATCCAGCTGGGGATGGATTGAACTTCATTTTATTTCCCTAATTTATGAAGTTTTCATTTCTATCTTCTCTTTTGTGACTCAAGTTTTGTAGAAGTGCAACTGTGTAAACAACAACCGGTGACAGAAGGAGCTTTAATGACACATGGCACATGTTGATAAGTAGCACACATTTTTGAAGACGTGTTAGAGCAGAGAATTTCTTTTATCTTGATTTTCTCTGCGGCAATATTAAAGTAAAAAATCAGTTCTCTTCTAGAAACTCACGGAAAGAATAATTTTCTTCTTTACCCTTTTTTTATTATTATTAGAGATTAAGGCAACAAAAACATTAACTTTCTGCACTAGCTGAAGAGATGCTCATAAAAAAGTCTAAATATCTATTGACCCTATGGTCTCAATTGTAAATAGCCTGCACATAATAGAATTGCACTATAAACCTATTTTTGTTATGAAAACTCTCTTAATGGATGCATAAATTATTTATATTAGCAGTTACAGTTCAGGATAATGAAGGGTCATATCTTCAGTAATGCTAAAGGTGGCCCAAGTGGAAACATTTATTTGGTTCCATAAAACCCACATTCAAATGATGTCTATGAGGTTACATTTTCCATGGCACTCTTAACTTTATTAAAGTTCTGAAAGAAGTTCAGCCCTATGAACTTGAACTGGATGGAGTCTCATAAATAGGTGTTGTATAAGTTCTGGAAGGAGCCTAAGGAAGAAAAGTATCATACAGGAAAGTTGGGTACCCCTCTCCATTGGAGGGACATTCAGGTAAAGTATCAGGTTTAGGGCTTGGAGTCTATTCTTACATAGGTGTCTGGCTTTACTCTTACAAAGACAAGTTGCTGAGAGGAATGACTGAATTTCTGTCTGGAGGTGCCCCACGGATGCCTTGCTTTGGTGCAAACACTGCCGTTGAAAGGCATGCTGGCTTCAAGGGTGTCAGAGCAACACGGTATTTAAGGAACAGCAGCAAACCCAGAAGGACTGGTTATCAAATCCATATTAGGCTGAATGGCTGGGACACCCTTTAGTGCCCCTGAGTCCTGGTGCCACCTCTATTGTCCCTGTAGGGATCCCAGCTGGTGTGTGGACTCTAAAAAGCCATGACTATTTTGTTCCTAGCCACCTTCCAGCTGAATGAGAGATAGGGCTTAGGCAGGGTTTTGCTGCTTCTTGAGCCTGGTCCTTATGGATCAGATCATTGATCTCCCAGCTGTCCCTGGGGTTTTTGCACTTTTGCAAGAATAAGCAAGAAGTTAAACTTTCCCAAGCTACCAGCATGGCATGATTCACAAGCAGATGGGCTCTGTTCTGTAAGGTACCAGATGCCACCAGGGAGCAATGAGCATGTCTTTGTGCAAAGAATAATCACTGACAATGTCCTATACTTTCTGGGAAGATTGATATTTTTAGTATTTCATAAGCACACCCACATTCACTGGGGGGTGTGTTAGAGTTACAATTTTATAAGAAACGCCTGTTTCTACTAATTCCTTTAGAAGTAAACAAGTTACTTCTCCCCTGCTTTTAGAAAATGTGAGAAACTAATGCACAAAATAGAGTTAATTTGCTATATGGGTTATATTGATTCTGCACCATTAACAGACCAGCTTAATTTGGTGAGGGATAAATAGTGTGATTAATTAATGACTGTTTCTGTCCATAAAACTAAACAATTGGTTTCAAACCACCCGAGACTGCAGTGTTTTTTAAGGATCTATGCAGTATTTATGTGGCAGGATGCTGTTCAAACTCCCTATAGTTCAGGGCTGCCTAAATTCAAGTCCTGAAGTACAGCCATATATCTCCATTTCGTTGAAAACGTTTTCAAGGTGCTTAACCTCAGTCTCTCTTGGATGGTGAGAAGGGTCTTGTTTCAACACCTCACCTTTACAGAAAACATAAAATTCAGTCAAAAAAAGGCTCAGACACTGAGACCTCTGGTCCCAGTAGGATCAGCCCTGTAAGTGGGGAGACTACAGGTGCAGACTCCTCCTTTCTCAGGTTTTCTTTCTAGCCTCACTCATTTGTTTCTATGTAGAAGTCTGGCTTCATCAAAGACAGAGTGGCCCCATGTACTGTGTTAAGAAGGTGACCATTTCAGGTATTTACCTGTGATTCTACCCTAAACATGAGAAATTCTCTGGCAATAATTCATAAAAAATGCTGTATTTCTATAGAAAAAAAGGTTCTCGTTTATATCAGAAATTTTCCAGAAAAAAAAAACCAAAAACAAAAACAAAAACAAAACTGTTATCTAAAAGGTTCTAATCTCACTCTTATAGCAATAGTCTACAAATCATAAATCTAGAGGCCAAATGCCTGCCACAGTAGGGTTTATGTCTCAGGATACTCACTAGCTCTTTGTCCAATGTCATCCTGGAAATCAGATTTCCCACAGTTGTCTTTGACATTGCTCCTGTCTTGCAGACCTCACTCA